>NW_027361708.1:18460000-19085000 GCF_039654945.1 Dendrobates tinctorius | reverse complement strand
GAATATTAGAAGCTCAGGATTACTTTGTGGGATATATAGGTTGGCTACTGAGCCGTGTAATGGCACATAGAGGTATTCTCCCCAATCAGGGCATTACATGTATTTATATTGATATACAGTCTTTGACTATGTGCCTAATTAGGGACTTGGGGATACCCATTTCTCCTATAATCCCTCTGTTAGCCCATATTCACCTGATTATACTAATCTTACTAGGTGTTCCGGCCATGTTGTCTTTCACCATGTACTGACTCATATTTTGTAATTACTGATATTTTAAGTGATTTGATAGCTTAATAAAATATTTATACTCTTTGCACAAGATATTACTGTGTGTATTTCATACTGAACAATGTAGTTCTTATTCATTGGGCGTTTTCTGAACTCAATCGTGTCTCTGTTGTATACATTCTCAATAAGTGTAGCTTTCTTTTGCCTTGCAGCAGCACCGTTCACAGCTGTCTGCAAGGTCTGTGTGAGTGCAGCTCACGCTATAGTGTGTCCTGCAGGCATGTCTGCTGATAGGCTGCTCAGCGTGTCACTGCCTCATACATATTTTTCTTTTATTGCAGCTCATTTTTCATTAATTCTCCTATTAGTGTGCATCCATCCATATCCATATATATTGGTTGGTTGCAAACACTATATAGGAGTAGATAGAGGAGCCTTTTTGCTGGCTTGTGCCCTGCAGGCGCAGCCAGATTAGTTTTACCCTATTTTTTGGAGCCTCATCTTTTGCATTGTAGGTTACCTTCCTGGATTGTAATAGCTCCAAAAAGTTTGTGATACTATCGCTTTCAAATCTTTTGTCACCTCGTTTTTGTTTTTTTGAAAAAAAAAACAAAATTAAAGTTCACCAAACACTCCACTTGACAGTTCCGTAGGCCACATTAGCTTATATTAAAGTGAAGTACACACTCTATAAAAAATGAGTTTTTCTTATACCTGTTAGTAGAGTTGAGCGAAACGGGTCGAAAAATTTCAAAAGTCGCCGACTTTTGGCAAAGTCGGGTTTCATGAAACGAAACCCGACCCTAGGATGAGGTCGGCCACAAGGTCGGCGACTTACGCGCCAAAGTCGCGTTTCAAAAGTTTGTTTTGCGCTCTTTCAGCCAATCGGGATCCATGGACACTGTGGGCAACGTGATGACATAGACAGGGGTCACCACCATCTTTCAGAAGGGCATGCAAGTGATTGGCTTGCTTTGGTGGGCGTCACAGGGGTTATAAAAGTGCGTGCACGCCGACCGCCATCTTACTTCTGCCGATCTTAGCATAGGGAGAGGTTGCTGCTGCTGATTCTGTAGGGAGAGCGTTAGGCAGGGAAGAAGAAAAAAAAACTGCTTCTGCTGCTAGCGATTTTGCCTGTACAACACACCAGTCACTGTGTGTGCAGTGCAAGGGGAGGCTATATTGTGGTGGAACAGCGGTGTTGGTTGTTAGGCTGCCTTCTAAGGCTTCCTGACAGCTGCATTGCTGTTTACCCACTGCTCTGCAACCTGCTTTTTTAAAAGCAATCCCAATTTTTTTTTTGTCCTGCTGAGGTACTGAGCATGCATTTTTTCACACCATACAGCGATGTACGCTCCTCACACAGTACCGTGTAACGGCTGTTATCACAGCCACAGTGAAGCTATCTGTGTGTCACTCTGTGAGAATAAGTCGAGGACATGTTCCGTTCTTACAGACCTGCACCTACTAGTTTTGTCTAGCTTTGATCACATTCAAAACTATAGAGAGACAGCGTGTGTCAGTCCTTATACTTAAAAAACACGGAGCTTGACAATTTTACGTACACCGGACAGCCGTGTACGTGCACGCTCCTCTCAGTACCGTGTAACGGCTGTTATCACGGCCACAGTGAAGCTGTGTGTCACTGTGGAAGGATAAGTGGAGGACTTGTTCCGTTCTTACAGACCTATACTCTAGGGAGATTCCTATTCTGCCCAATTCTACATACACCTTGTAGTTTGTGATACACTAGCCAATTTCTGCCTGTGACATAGCGCTCTGATATTCAGTGGGTCTCACACAATCCATAAGTGTCCAGTGTCCACTAGTGTGTGCAGAAATTCAAAATCTCCCTTATCCTGTAGTCACTTTTTTCACACCTGTGCCATCGAGCCTGTGACATAGCGCTCTGATATTCAGTGGGTCTCACACAATCCAAAAGTGTCCACTAGTGTCGGCAGAAATTCAAAATCTCCCCTGTCCTATGGACACCTTGTACCTTGTTTTACATTACTATATAGTTTGTTGGATTTTGTCTACATTTCTACAAAAAATGAGGAAGGCTGGTGGAAGAGGTCGTGGAATTGGGCGGGGGTTGGCAGCTGGTAATGATGGTGTTGGTGGTGGATCTGATGGTAGTGGCAAGAGCAAAATAGGACCGAATGCAGGAGGTGTTGAGCCTGCGTCATCATCTGGCTCCATAAGGCTTCAAAGGCTTAGTTTTCTAGGAGTTGGCAAACCGCTTTTAAAGCCAGGGCATCAGGAAAAAGTTTTGTCTTACATTGCTGACTCAGCCTCCAACTCTATCGCCTCCTCTTCTGAAGTTGTAAAAAGTAAAAGCACTGAGTCGTCATTGGAGGCTCATGTTCATGAACCACACCTTTCCTTGTGTCCTTCACCCCAACCAAGATTGAAGGATGACGCAGGCCATACTACTGATTACTCCATGGAGCTGTTTTCACATACCATGCCTGGATTATCAAGTGAAATGGTGAATTACCCAGGCCAAGATGAATCTGACATGGAGTGCACTGATGCACAGCCGCTGATGGATGATTCTGCTGGTACATTCACTCAGAGCACTACATTGTCCTCGCAGTGTACAGAGCCTGATTCTGACCCTGATGAGACTCAGGTGCCCCTTCCCGCACACTATACCACCATACACGGTGACACAGAGGAAGGTGCACATGACATTGAAGAGGAGGTGATGGATGACCCAGTTGTTGACCCAGATTGGCATCCATTGGGGGAAGAGGGTGCTGCTTCCAATAGCTCAGATGAGGAGCATCCACAGCAGACATCGACATCGCAACAGCTGTTATCTGGCAGGCCCGGAGCACTCCAAAGACAGGTTCCAAAAATCAAAAGAGTTGCTGGACAGCTTGTCCAGACGGTCAAAAGATCACAGCGTGCTAGGCCGCAAAATGTCTGCCAAAGTAGGAAGAGTGCATTGTGGCACTTTTTTGAACAAAATCCTCATGATCAGGCCAAGGTTATCTGTAAGAAGTGCGCAAAGACCTTTAGCCGAGGGAAAAATCTGAAAAATTTGAATACCAGTTGCATGCTTAGACATTTAACCACCATGCACTTGCAAGCGTGGACACAGCACCAAACCTCAAGTGCCACATGTGCAACTGATCACAAAGAAGGTAGTCAGCAACGCTACATTGTTTCCCCCACTGTAAGCCCACCGGTTAGCACAGCAGCAAATGTTGAGGTGTCGTTGAAAGGCCACAGCAGTCAGGGAATCCCACTGCTATATCAACGAAATACTGAATCTAGGCCATCAGAAAGAACACCAACTCCATCACCATCATCAACCCTCTCTCAGTCAGCCCTGTCCACCGCTAATTACACCATATGCAGCTCTCAAGTACAGCTCACCCTCCCAGACACTATGAGTAGGTCAAGAAAGTACTCAGTCTCTCATCCACGTACACTGGGTTTGAACGCCCACATTGCCAAACTAATCTCGTTTGAGATGATGCCCTATCGGTTGGTGGAAAGCGCAGCTTTACGCGAACTCATGGCCTATGCAGTACCACGCTATGACCTACCCAGTCGCCACTTCTTCTCTCGCAAAGCCATCCCAGCCCTCCACCATCATGTAAAAGACCACATTGTCCATGCACTCAAGCAGTCAGTGAGTGGAAAGGTGCACCTCACAACTGATGCATGGTCCAGTCGGCATGGCCAGGGCCGTTACGTGTCCATCACTGCGCACTGGGTTAATGTGGTGGATGCAGGGTCCACAGGGGACAGCGGTGGTGGGACAGTGCTGCCTAGCCCACGGTATAGGAAACAGTTGGCTGTAGGCGTTCCACTCTCCTCCTCCTCCAGAAGCGAAAGCTCGTCCACAGAGCGCAGTCATACGAGCACTACATCTGCAGCTGCCACTGTTGCACATGAGGTGTCCCCCTATCGAGCAGCTAGTGGAAAGCGTCAGCAGGCTGTGTTGCAGATGATGTGTTTGGGCGACAGACACACCGCCGAGGTGCTGGCCGAGTACTTGAAGCGACAAACTGAGTCATGGCTGGGCAGTGTACATCTTGAGGCAGGCAAGGTAGTTAGTGATAACGGCTGTAATTTTGTGGCAGCCATAGCCCTTTCAAAACTCAGCCACATACCTTGCTTGGCTCACACCTTGAACCTGGTGGTGCAGTGCTTCCTCAAAAATTATCCGGAGTTAACAGCCCTGCTCCAGAAGGTGCGAAGACTGTGCGCGCACATCCGCCGGTCGCCTGTACACTCCGTTCGTATGCAGAAGCTGCAGCGATTGCTCCACCTTCCCAACCACCGCCTCATTATCGACATTGCAACAAGGTGGAACTCCACCCTGCACATGGTGGAGCGGCTGTGCGAGCAGAGGCAGGCCATAGTGCATTTGTGGGAGGATACACGGCCAGGCACTTTGAGAGCAGACATGGAGTTGACAGGTGTGCAGTGGTCGAAGCTGAAAAACCTCTGTAAAGTCCTTCAGTGTTTTGAGGAATGCACACGGCTGGTAAGCGCAGACGACGCCATCCTAAGCATGAGCATCCCACTTATGCGTCTGCTCATGCAAACTTTGACGCACCTTAAAGAGCAGGCGTCTGCAGCCAATGTTGATGAGGAGGAAATCCTTGATGACATTCAGCCATTGTCTGCTCAGGGACCTCTCCTGGACGAGGTGGAGGAAGAAGAGGAGGAGGATGATGGGGATGATTACTTAGGGGAGGAGGATGCATCTCGTGGGGCAAGTGAAAATGTTGGAGTGGCAAGGTCTGGTGCAGGGTTTGTGCGTGACTGGAGGGATGTGGATTTGCCAGAAAGTGCTCCTCCAACCAGCACTCGCAGTGCATCATTGACACCGGGAACATTGGCCCACATGTCAGATTATGCCTTGCAGATCCTAAAAAGGGACCCCCGCATTGCCAAAATGATGAACGATGACGACTACTGGTTGGCCAGCATCCTGGATCCACGCTATAAAGGCAAATTACAAAACATCATGCCACAGGAGAACCTTGACCTAATATTGGCTGATAAACAAGCAACTCTGGTAAATTGGTTGCTTGAGGCATTCCCAGCACACAGCAGCGGTGATGGTTCTCACACGAGCCGTACTGGCCGGGGGCAGCTTGGCAGAGGTGTTCATGGTGCACACAGCAGAAGTGGCGTTGGAGACAGGGGTTTCATGACAATGTTGTGGACTGATTTTTCAAATACCGCTCACACAACTGGTAATACTGCATCGATGGAAAGTGACAGGAGACAGCAGTTGTCAACTATGGTTACAAACTACTTTTCCTCCCATATCGATGTTCTCCCACACAGGTCATTCCCCTTTGACTATTGGGCCGCTAAACTGGACACCTGGCCTGAATTGGCACAATATGCCTTACAGGAGCTCGCTTGCCCAGCTGCAAGTGTGCTATCGGAAAGAGTCTTCAGTGCAGCTGGATCAATCCTGACAGAAAAAAGGACCCGTCTGTCAACCCAAAATGTGGATGATCTAACCTTCATTAAAATGAACCATGCATGGGTTTCCAAGGATTTTGTCCCACCTTCCCCTGATGACACATAGGGTGACAGAAAAATGGCTTGCTTTGGTCCACCTCTTCCTGGGACTTCACCTATTTCGCCTTTTGCATCAGCTGAATGTCCAACATCAACATATGCCACTTTCTAAAACTCCCTAACTGTGCTGCCTCCCCCCCCCCCATGGCCGGGGTCACCACCTAGCGCATGACACCGTGCGAGTGCCGTTGCCCTGGACAGGTGGGTAGGCCGACTCTTGGGCGCGGGCACTGGCACAGGGTCCCTCATAGTGCAATCAAGTGTCTCTGACGGTGGTGGTGCACACCCGCCGTCAGACACACCGCCGTACTATGAGGGGCCCAGTGCCAGTACCGACGCCCACGAGTGGGCCCCCTTGCTTGGGCAGGGCCCCAGCATTTGCAATCTTTACCTCTCCCTGCTCCTCCGCTGTGTAGTCTGGGCCGTCAAATCCATACTGTGCCTGACACCGTCTGAGCCTGCCTCCTGATGTATAGACATATATTTTGAATGTGTACGCTATCCATACATGTTATCCGGGGATACGGTACCCTTTCTCACCTTTGTGCAATCACGTGTAATCCATACTGGGAGTGAGAACGGCTGGCGAGTAGAGTTGAGCGAAACGGGTCGAAAAAATTCAAAAGTCGCCGACTTTTGGCAAAGTCGGGTTTCATGAAACGAAACCCGACCCTAGGATGAGGTCGGCCACGACGTCGGCGACTTACGCGCCAAAGTCGCGTTTCAAAAGTTTGTTTTGCGCTCTTTTTCAGCCAATCAGGATCCACGGACACTGTGGGCAACGTGATGACCTAGGCACGGGTCACCACCATCTTTCAGAAGGGCATGCAAGTGATTGGCTTGCTTTGGTGGGCGTCACAGGGGGTATAAAAGGGCGTGCACGCCGACCACCATCTTACTTCTGCCGATCTTAGTATAGGGAGAGGTTGCTGCTGATTCTGTAGGGAGAGCGTTAGGCAGGGAAGAAGACAAAAAAACTGCTTCTGCTGCTAGCGATTTGGCCTGCACAACACACAAGTCACTGTGTGTGCAGTGCAAGGGGAGGCTATATTGTGGTGTATCAGTGGTGTTGGTTGTTGGGCTGCCTTTTAAGGCTTCCTGACACGCTGGCATTGCTGTTTACCCACTGCTCCGCAAACTGCTTTTTTAAAAGCAATCCAATCTCCCTTATCCTCTAGTCACTTTTGTCACAGCTGTGCCATCGAGCCTGTCACATAGCGCTCAGATATCAGTGGGCCTCACACAATCCACAAGTGTCCAGTGTCCAAAAGTGTGAGCAGAGATTCAAAATCTCCATTATCCTCTCGTCACTTTGGTCACAGGCAGCTGTGCCATCGAGCGTGTCACATAGCGCTCAGATATCAGTGGGCCTCACACAATCCACAAGTGTCCAGTGTCCAAAAGTGTGCGCAGAGATTCAAAATCTCCATTATCCTCTCGTCACTTTGGTCACAGGCAGCTGTGCCATCGAGCGTGTCACATAGCGCTCAGATATCAGTGGGCCTCACACAATCCACAAGTGTCCAGTGTCCAAAAGTGTGCGCAGAGATTCAAAATCTCCATTATCCTCTCGTCACTTTGGTCACAGGCAGCTGTGCCATCGAGCGTGTCACATAGCGCTCAGATATCAGTGGGCCTCACACAATCCACAAGTGTCCAGTGTCCAAAAGTGTGCGCAGAGATTCAAAATCTCCATTATCCTCTCGTCACTTTGGTCACAGGCAGCTGTGCCATCGAGCCTGTCACATAGCGCACAGATATCAGTGGGCCTCACACAATCCACAAGTGTCCACTGTCCACAAGTGTGTGCAGAAATTCAAAATCTCCCCTGTCCTATAGACACCTTGTTTTACATTACTATATAGTTTGTTGGATTTTGTCTACATTTCTACCAAAAATGAGGAAGGCTGGTGGAAGAGGCCATGGAATTGGGCGGGGGTTGGCAGCTGGTAATGATGGTGTTGGTGGTGGATCTGATGGTAGTGGCAAGAGCAAAATAGGACCGAATGCAGGAGGTGCTGACCCTGCGTCATCGTCTGGCTACATAAGGCCTCGAACGCTTAGTTTTCTAGGAGTTGGCAAACCGCTTTTAAAGCCAGAGCATCAGGAAAAAGTTTTGTCTTACATTGCTGACTCAGCCTCCAGCTCTATCGCCTCCTCTTCTTCAGTTGTAAAAAGTAAAAGCACTGAGTCGTCATTGGAGGCTCATGTTCATGAACCACACCTTTCCTTGTGTCCTTCACCCCAACCAAGATTGAAGGATGACGCAGGCCATACTACTGATTACTCCATGGAGCTGTTTTCACATACCATGCCTGGATTATCAAGTCAAATGGTGAATTACCCAGGCCAAGATGAATCTGACATGGAGTGCACTGATGCACAGCCGCTGATGGATGATTCTGCTGGTACATTCACTCAGAGCACTACATTGTCCTCGCAGTGTACAGAGCCAGATTTTGACCCTGATGAGACTCAGGTGCCCCTTCCCGCACACTATACCACCATACACGGTGACACAGAGAAAGGTGCACATGACATAGAAGAGGAGGTGATGGATGACCCAGTTGTTGACCCAGATTGGCATCCATTGGGGGAAGAGGGTGCTGCTTCCAATAGCTCAGATGAGGAGCATCCACAGCAGACATCGACATCGCAACAGCTGTTATCTGGCAGGCCCGGAGCACTCCAAAGACAGGTTCCAAACATCAAAAGAGTTGCTGGACAGCTTGTCCAGAGGGTCAAAAGATCACAGCGTGCTAGGCCGCAAAATGTCTGCCAAAGTAGGAAGATTGCAGTGTGGCACTTTTTTGAACAAAATCCTCATGATCAGGCCAAGGTTATCTGTAAGAAGTGCGCAAAGACCTTTAGCCGAGGGAAAAATCTGAAAAATTTGAATACCAGTTGCATGTTTAGACATTTAACCAGCATGCACTTGCAAGCGTGGACACAACACCAAACCTCAAGTGCCACATGTGCAACTGATCACAACGAAGGTAGTCAGCAACGCTACATTGTTTCCCCCACTGTAAGCCCACCGGTTAGCACAGCAGCAAATGTTGAGGTGTCGTTGCAAGACCACAGCAGTCAGCGAATCCCACTGTTATATCAAGGAAAGACTGATTCTAGGCCATCAGAAAGAACACCAACTCCATCACCATCATCAACCCTCTCTCAGTCCGCCCTGTCCACCGCTACTTCCACCATATGCAGCTCTCAAGTCCAGCTCACCCTCCCAGACACTATGAGTAGGTCAAGAAAGTACTCAGTCTCTCATCCGCGTACACTGGGTTTGAACACCCACATTGCCAAACTAATCTCGTTTGAGATGATGCCCTTTCGGTTGGTGGAAAGCACAGCTTTCCGCGAACTCATGGCCTATGCAGTACCACGCTATGACCTACCCAGTCGCCATTTCTTCTCTCGCAAAGCCATCCCAGCCCTCCACCATCATGTGAAAGACCGCATTGTCCATGCACTCAAGCAGTCAGTGAGCGGAAAGGTGCACCTCACAACTGATGCATGGTCCAGTCGGCATGGCCAGGGCCATTACGTGTCCATCACTGCGCACTGGGTTAATGTGGTGGATGCAGGGTCCACAGGGGACAGCGGTGGTGGGACAGTGCTGCCTAGCCCACGGTATAGGAAACAGTTGGCTGTAGGCGTTCGACCCTCCTCCTCCTCCAGAAGCGAAAGCTCGTCCACAGAGCGCAGTCGTACGAGCACTCCATCTGCAGCTGCCACTGTTGCACACGATGTGTCCCCCTATCGAGCAGCTAGTGGAAAGCATCAGCAGGCTGTGTTGCAGATGATGTGTTTGGGCGACAGACACACCGCTGAGGTGCTGGCCGAGTACTTGAAGCGACAAACTGAGTCATGGCTGGGCAGTGTACATCTTGAGGCAGGCAAGGTAGTTAGTGATAACGGCCGTAATTTTGTGGCAGCCATAGCCCTTTCAAAACTCAGCCACATACCTTGCTTGGCTCACACCTTGAACCTGGTGGTGCAGTGCTTCCTCAAAAAGTATCCGGAGTTAACAGCCCTGCTCCAGAAGGTGCGAAGACTGTGCACGCACATCCGCCGGTCGCCTGTACACTCCGTTCGTATGCAGAAGCTGCAGCGATTGCTCCACCTTCCCAACCACCGCCTCATTATCGACATTGCAACAAGGTGGAACTCCACCCTGCACATGGTGGAGCGGCTGTGCGAGCAGAGGCAGGCCATAATGCATTTGTGGGAGGATACACGGCCAGGCACTTTGAGAGCAGACATGGAGTTGACAGGTGTGCAGTGGTCGAAGCTGAAAGACCTCTGTAAAGTCCTTCAGTGTTTTGAGGAATGCACACGGCTGGTAAGCGCAGACGACGCCATCCTAAGCATGAGCATCCCACTTATGCGTCTGCTCATGCAAACTTTGACGCACCTTAAGGAGCAGGCGTCTGCAGCCAATGTTGATGAGGAGGAAGAGGAGGAGGGAATCCTTTATGATATTCAGCCATTGTCTGCTCAGGGTCCTCTCCTGGACGAGGTGGAGGAAGAAGAGGAGGAGGAGGATGATGGGGATGATTACTTAGGGGAGGAGGATGCATCTCGTGGGGCAAGTGAAAATGTTGGCGTGGCAAGGTCTGGTACAGGGTTTGTGCGTGACTGGAGGGATGTGGATTTGCCAGAAAGTGCTCCTCCACCCAGCACTCGCAGTGCATCATTGACACCGGGAACCTTGGCCCACATGTCAGATTATGCCTTGCGGATCCTAAAAAGGGACCCCCGCATTGCCAAAATGATGAACGATGACGACTACAGGTTGGCCAGCATCCTGGATCCGCGCTATAAAGGCAAATTACAAAACATCATGCCACAGGAGAACCTTGACCTAATATTGGCTAATAAACAAGCAACTCTGGTAAATCGGTTGCTTGAGGCATTCCCAGCACACAGCAGCGGTGATGGTTCTCACACGAGCCGTACGGGCCAGGGGCAGCTTGGCAGAGGTGTTCGTGGTGCACACAGCAGAAGTGGCGTTGGAGACAGAGGTTTCATGACAATGTTGTGGACTGATTTTTCAAATACCGCTCACACAACTGGTAATACTGCATCGATGGAAAGTGACAGGAGACAGCAGTTGTCAACTATGGTTACAAACT
Organism: Dendrobates tinctorius; assembly: GCF_039654945.1. Lineage (NCBI taxonomy): Eukaryota > Metazoa > Chordata > Amphibia > Anura > Dendrobatidae > Dendrobates > Dendrobates tinctorius. The sequence goes on along the minus strand of NW_027361708.1, from coordinate 19,074,063 downwards.
ACTTTTCCTCCCATATCGATGTTCTCCCACACAGGTCATTCCCCTTTGTCTATTGGGCCGCTAAACTGGACACCTGGCCTGAATTGGCCCAATATGCCTTACAGGAGCTCGCTTGCCCAGCTGCAAGTGTGCTATCAGAAAGAGTCTTCAGTGCAGCTGGATCAATCCTGACAGAAAAAAGGACCCGTCTGTCAACCCAAAATGTGGATGATCTAACCTTCATTAAAATGAACCACGCATGGGTTTCCAAGGATTTTGTCCCACCTTCCCCTGATGACACATAGGGTGACAGAAAAATGGCTTGCTTTGGTCCACCTCTTCCTGGTACTTCACCTATTTCGCCTTTTGCATCAGCTGAATGTCCAACATCAACATATGCCACTTTCTAAAACTCCCTAACTGTGCTGCCTCCCCCCCCATGGCCGGGGTCACCACCTACTGCACGACACCGTGCGAGTGCCGTTGCCCTGGACAGGTGGGTAGGCCGACTCTTGGGCGCGGGCACTGGCACAGGGTCCCTCATAGCGCAATCAAGTGTCTCTGACGGCGGTGGTGCACACCCGCCGTCAGACACACCGCTGTACTATGAGGGGCCCAGTGCCAGTACCGACGCCCACGAGTGGGCCCCCCTTGCTTGGGCAGGGCCCCAGCATTTGCAATCTTTACCTCTCCCTGCTCCTCCGCTGTGTAATCTGGGCCGTCAAATCCATACTGTGCCTGACACCGTCTGAGCCTGCCTCCTGAGACATATATTTTGAATGTGTACGCTATCCATACATGTTATCCGGGGATACGGTACCCTTTCTAACCTTTGTGCAATCACGTGCAATCCATACTGGGCCTAACACCATCTGAGCCTGCCTCCTGAGACATATATTTTGAATGTGTACGCTATCCATACATGTTATCCGGGGATACGGTACCCTTTCTAACCTTTGTGCAATCACGTGCAATCCATACTGGGCCTAACACCGTCTGAGCCTGCCTCCTGAGACATATATTTTGAATGTGTACGCTATCCATACATGTTATCCAGGGATACGGTACCCTTTCTAACCTTTGTGCAATCACGTGCAATCCATACTGGGCCTAACACCGTCTGATCCTGCCTCCTGAGACATATATTTTGAATGTGTACGCTATCCATACATGTTATCCAGGGATACGGTACACTTTCTAACCTTTGTGCAATCACGTGCAATCCATACTGGGCCTGACACCGTCTGAGCCTGCCTCCTGAGACATATATTTTGAATGTGTACGCTATCCATACATGTTATCCGGGGATACGGTACCCTTTCTAACCTTTGTGCAATCACATGCAATCCATACTGGGCCTGACACCATCTGAGCCTGCCTCCTGAGACATATATTTTGAATGTGTACGCTATCCATACATGTTATCCAGGGATACGGTACCCTTTCTAACCTTTGTGCAATCAGGTGCAATCCATACTGGGCGTGAGAACGGCTGGCGAGCTGTTAAGCAAGCTACAGCACCTGTCCAGACAAGTAAAGGGATTCCCTAGCGAGGAGACTTATTTGATTGTTTTCAATGTTGGGACAGCAATTTTTGGGGAGCACTATACTCTGGAGAATGATAGATGGGGCCCACCATACACTGGAACATTCCAAAGGTGGACATCAGACACTGGAGCAGCATTTACAGGGCCCATTATACACTAGAGCATTAGAAATGGGGCCCATTATGTTTGGATCATTATTTGGGCCCATAAGACAGTGGAGCTTCATCCATGGGGACCAACATATACTGTAGCATTATGTGGAGCTCATCATATACTGTTTCAAACATTATATGGGACCAATGATTCTGTATGGAGAAATAGATGGGCCTCGTCATGAGATGTAAAAAGTGAGGTATTTTTCATTGTACTATACCGCTATTTCTCTGCCGTATCGGAGCATGATGAGTTGTGGTATGTGTTAAAGGGGCGCTCTTTCGCCCAGGGCACATGAAAACCTGCAGCCAGCCCTCCCCCCCCACAACTTTAGCCAAATAACCCCCATTTTTCAGTGCATAACTTGTATTATGAAGTTAATTAAGGTTGACAAGCTTAAGTAAGAAGAATTGATGCTTTTGGCATTCAAATGGGCACTGTAGGTGCGTTTCCTGTCCTCCTCTCACTGCCGACTTTTATTCCCCATTGACTTACATTGGGTTTCGTGTTTCGGGACGACCCCGACTTTTCCCTATAATCGGACGATCTTGCTCGACCCGACTTTTGGAAAAGTCGGGTTTCACGAAACGAAACGCTACCCTATAAAACCAAAAGTCGCTCAACTCTACTGGCGAGCTGTTAAGCAAGCTACAGCACCTGTGGTTTGCACACGTAAGTTTTTCATTTTTTCAGGAATGACGGTTAGGCCTAATTCCGTAACTGCAGTTGACCTGCACTTATTGGGAAATCATCGTTCGAGGGTAATAATTGTAATCAGTGATCCCCATCACCAACGTTGTTCAGCGGGTTATCTGCACCTGTAAGCGACAAACGCTGGCCTTTTCAGTGTAGCGCACATGCAGCCACGGACATGTAAGGGCATGACTCACCAGTTATTGGCCCATCTCATGTGCCAGAGCCTCACGTGTCCCTCTAGTAAGCCGGACTCGGACCGCGGGGCATGACAGAGTCTCGTTCGTTAACGGAATTAAGCTTGCAATGTGTGCATCTTTTCTGTAGCTGGCATGGTTGAGGTTTCCCAGGTGGAGTCGAATTTAACCGTAGGCTCCACTCCTGGTGGTGCCCTTCTGGACATTCCTTTAAGGTTCAGCTTTGCAACCATACTGCCCACGTAAAACAAACACTTTGCCTTCATGAACGCTGTTTGGAGGGTCATGACTCGTGGGAATAACGCCGCCCAATCAGTTAACCTGCTAGAGAGATCCTTCGTTGCTCCCAAGCATGACATCACACTCCCTAGGAGGAAGGTAATGCCACTGTGGCGACTGTACTCCTGGGGGCGACACAAGTGCACTGATGCCCAGCCACTGCTCGATGAATCTGCTGGTACATTGACCCAGATCACTACATTCCCCTCGCACGCTACACGGCCTGAATCTGACCCTGATGAAACTCAGGTTACCCTTCCCATATACAGTTCCATCTTACACGGTGACAAAGAGGAAGCTGCAGATGAAAGTGCAGGTTCGGCCCACCCGCCATCAGACACACCACCGTACTATCAGGGGCCCTGTGCCAGTGCCGTCGCCAACGAGTGGGCCCCCCCTGCTTGCTCAGGATCACAGCACTTGCAAGGTTGAAATACTGTGCAGTGAGATGGAAGATGGGGACGACGAGGAGTCCAGACTAGTACAGGGATTCCCTAGCGAGGAGACTTATTTGATTGTTTTCAAAATTGGGACAGCAATTTTTGGGGAGCACTATACTCTGGAGAATGATAGATGGGGCCCACCATACACTGGAACATTCCAAAGGTGGACATCAGACACTGGAGCAGCATTTACAGGGCCCATTATACACTAGAGCATTAGAAATGGGGCCCATTATGTTTGGAGCATTATTTGGGCCCATAAGACAGTGGAGCTTCATCCATGGGGACCAACATATACTGTAGCATTATGTGGAGCTCATCACATACTGTTTCAAACATTATATGGGACCAATGATTCTGTATGGAGAAATAGATGGGCCTCGTCATGAGATGTAAAAAGTGAAGTATTTTTCATTGTACTATACCGCTATTTCTCTGCCGTATCGGAGCATGATGAGTTGTGGTATGTGTTAAAGGGGCGCTCTTTCGCCCAGGGCACATGAAAACCTGGAGCCAGCCCTACCCCCCCACAACTTTAGCCAAATAACCCCCATTTTTCAGTGCGTAACTTGTATTATGAAGTTAATTAAGGTTGACAAGCTTAAGTAAGAAGAATTGATGCTTTTGGCATTCAAATGGGCACTGTAGGTGTGTTTCCTGTCCTCCTCTCACTGCCGAATTTTATTCCCCATTGACTTAGATTGGGTTTCGTGTTTCGGGACGACCCCGACTTTTCCCTATAATCGGCCAATCTTGCTCGACCCGACTTTTGGAAAAGTCAGGTTTCGAGAAACGAAACTCCACCCTAAAAATACAAAAGTCGCTCAACTCTACCTGTTAGCAGCTGTTCAGGAATAAGCACACTAAGCCCCCCCTTTGTACTTTTCTGCCTATCTTTATCAGACTACCAAGATGAAGAAGGCAGAGAGTAAGGCACGTGGGCGTGGAGTTGCAGCAGGGAGAGGACGTGGGTATTCTGTGCCTGCTGCGAGCACCAGTGAGTCAGCATCCCGCAGTTTTACCAGGCAACAGTCCTTTATGCGCAGCTTTGTAGGACCTCGTCGTACCCCACTGCTGCGGAACGAACAAATTGAAGCCGTTGTCGGATGGATGGCAGCTAACACATCGACTTCAAAGACTTCCACATCCTCTCAGGGCCAGAGCACCGAAGAGCAACCATCTGTCTCTTCACCATCTGCCAAATTGCCCAGGCAGTCAGAGAGCCCTGTACAGGAGCCATCACAGTCTCCACTTCTGTTCTCTGAATCTGTTGACTTGGAAAGAGGGGGCCAGCCAAGCAGCATTCAAGAATGTGAAGAGGGAGTATGCAGTGATGCGCAACTGCTTTGTCCCTCTGAATCTGGAGGTGGGTGGGCCAGTGCCTATGGTAAGCACACATCAGTACGCATCAGATGATGATATTCAGGTGCCACTTTCTGGTGTGTATGGTGCTGGCGAGACTACCCAGGAGAAGCAGGTGTTTGAAGAGGGGAGTGTAGATGACGAGTTCCTTGACCCATCATGGCATGAGGAACAGGAAGGTGGTGGGAGCAGCTCTGAGGAAGAGATTCCCCGAACGGCCAAAACAGGAGGGAGAGGGAGAGGACAGACTTGGTTGCCTGTAGCCTCCACTTCGGCACCCGTTAGGAGCATTCCTCTTCCAAAAGCCAAAACGGGCGCTCCCAAGACTTGCAGTGCGTAGTCCTTTTTTGACACAGTTGCAGATGACATTTGCTTTGTCAAATGCAAGCTGTGTCATCAGAAAGTCAAAAGAGGGAAAAGTGTCAGTCACCTGAATACCACAAATATGTGGAAACATGTGCGGACCAAGCACGTGGTGGAGTTACAAAGACACACTGAAGATGTAGGCCAACCTACAGCACCACCTACCACCTCTTCAGCTCGTGTTGGGGCCTCTTCCTCCAGCTCACACACAGCTGGTTCAGCTTCCTCACAGGATCGCCATGGAAGAACCTCTGGCACTGTTGTCCAGAGACCCAGTGACATTCCACCCACAGCACCACGTTCCCGTTCATCCTCACACTCCCTGGCCACTCTACAGCCATCGGTAACACAGGCATGGGAGAAAAGGTGGCCATACTTGGCAAACCATTCCCGAGCACAGGCTCTGAATGCTGGCATTGCAAAATTACTGGCCCTTGAAATGCTCTCATTCAGGCTGGTGGAGACTGACATCTTCCGGAACTTCATGGCATTTGCAGTCCCACAATACACCGTGCCCAGCCACTTTTATTTCAGCAGGCAAGCCGTCCCTGCCGTGCAAAAGCATGTGGAGGGAAAAATTTAACATGCACTACTAAATGCCGTCAGTAGCAAGGTCCACCTGACCACCGATGCGTTGACCATTACCCATGGACAGGGACGATACCTTTCCCTCACTGCCCCTTTGTTCAATGTTGTGGAGCCGGGTTCAGATCTGGAGAGTGGCGCTGTATGCGTTCTGCCAACTTCAAGGATTGCAGGAATCCAGTCTGAACACATTGACTCCTCCTCATACTCCAGTTCCTCAGAATCAGCGCTGCCGGAGCCTGTTACGACCGATATGAGCACAGCCGATGCCAAACGTCAACAGGCCGTACTGAAATTAATTTCTTTGGGGAATCGAAGCCACACACATTGCAGGAGCTCTGGAATGCCATCACGCAGGAGAGCGACGTGTGGTTTGTGCCAGCGAATCTCCAGCTGGGCTTGGTAGTGTGTGACAATGGCCAAAATCTGGTGGCAGCTCTGGGCCTAGGCAAACTCACTCACATCCCATGTCTGGCACATGTGTTCAACTTGGTCGTGCAGAGCTTTCTGAGGGACTATCCGTATCTTGATGCACTGCTGCACAAGGTCCGCATAGAGTGCGCTCACTTGCGGCGTTCCAGCACTGCAAGATCGTGCATTGCAGCTCTACAGCGCAGATTCTGCCTTCCGGAACATCACATCATATGTAACCTACCCACCAGGTGGAATTCAACGTTACATATGTTGGAGCGGTTGTGTGAGCAGCAGGCAGCAGTCATGAAGTACCAACTGCATCAGGCGCAAACAAGTTGCACTGTGCACCGGTCACACTTCAGCACCACTGAGTGGGCCTCTATGAAGGTCATCTGCCATGTTTTGCGTGCCTTCGATGATTTCAACATGGATGGCGAGTGCAGATGATGCACTAGTCAGCATGACTGTCCCCCTTATCTGCCTGCTTCAAAAAACACTACAAGCACTAAGGGAGGAGGATGAGGAGTCACAAATGCCATCTGCCTCTGGACAGTCTGCGCTACGTGGTTCCTCAAAGGCCTAGGCAGGGGACACTTTGCGAGGAGGAAGACATCTCTCCAGAGGAGGGAGGTACACAATGTTCTAGTCAGTATGTACAGTGAGGGTGGGGTGATGCAGAGGAGGCAGAGATGACGCCTCAAGCAGGGGACAGCGTTTCTTGGGCAGTTGGGAGTCTGCAGCACATGGTTGATTTCATGCTGCAGTGCCTGAGAAACGAACGCCGCATCGCCCACATTCTCAACACGGCTGATTATTGGGTGTACACTCTCCAAGATCCTCGCTCCCGGGACAACTTACAAAGCCTCATAACACTGTTGAATCGGGAGCGTAAAATGCGGGAGTACCAAGAGACACTGGTGCAGTCCATCATGTTCTCCATTCCACCCAAGAGCAGTGCTGCTAGTGCTTTACAAAGCAGCTCTGTGCGTTGAGGCAGTGGAGGAAGCTCTGCACAAAGAAGGAGTAGAGGCAGCACATCAGCACAAGGCAAGACCAGTATGGCCCAAGTGTGGCAAAGTTTTGTGTGCCCGCCACAAATGTCTACACCATCACAGACGGCTCCAGTCAGCAGGAGGCAACGTTTCCGTCAGATGTGACAGACTACATGTCTTCCCCTGTTAGTGTACTCCCAGCTGGCTCTTCCCCCTTCAAGTTTTGGGTCTCTAAGCTGGATACATGGCCAGAGCTTAGCCAGTATGCATTGGAGGTGCTGGCTTGCCCTGCTGCCAGTGTATTATCGTAACGCGTCTTTAGTGCCGCAGGTGGTGTACTAACAGACTGTCGCACGCGACTATCCTTCGATAACGTTGACCGGCTTACTTTTGTGAAAATGAACAAGGCCTGGATCTCGCCAGAATTTGCCTTCCAAAATAAATAATTGTTTGGCAACAGTATTCAGGTCTCCTGTTGTGTTCATGTTTCTACCACCTGAACTGTAATCCCTGGGCTTCAACACAGCCAGTTGTTGCTCAGAAGCGCCGTCTGCACAGAGACAAACACTAGCTCCTGTGTAAGTGGGGTTCAGTAACGCCACCTGCTCCCCTGCTGTGTGGACAGCAATGTCTACTGCTGCCTCCACATTCACACTACTTCTGATTTCAAACTTGCTCCAACTAGGCCTCTGGCTCCACCCTGTCTCTAGTATTTCCCCTGGCCTCCAACACCACCAGTTGCTGCTCAAAAGTGGTGTCTGCACAATCAACACTTATTCCTGTGTTAGTGGGGTTCAACACAGGAACAAGTGTTGATTGTGCAGACACCAGTTTTGAGCAGCAACTGGTGGTGTTGGAGGCCAGGGGAAATACTAGAGACAGACTGGAGCCAGAGGCCTAATTGGAGCACGTTTAAAATCAGTAGTAGTCTACAACACATATTAAACTTGATGAATTTAGGCCTCATCCTGCTCCATGATTGATCCTGGGCTCCAACATCGCCAGTTGTTGCTCGGAAGTGCCGTCCGCACAGAGAAAAACACTAGCTCCTGTATTAGTGGGGTTCAGTAATGCCAGCTGCTCCCCTGCTGTGTGGATGGCAATATCTCCTGCTGCCTCCACATTCAAAATAGATGTTATTTTCAACTTGCTCCAAGTAGGCCTCAGCCTGCTCCATGATTGATCCTGGGCTCCAACATCGCCAGTTGTTGCTCAGAAGTGCCGTCCGCACAGAGAAAAACACTAGCTCCTGTGTTAATGGGGTTCAGTAATGCCAGCTGCTCCCCTGCTGTGTGGACGGCAATGTCTTATGCTGCCTCCACATTCACACTACTACTGATTTCAAACTTGTAAACACAAAAAAGGAAGAATAAGGAGCATCTAATACCATATACAAATAGTATTTTATTGAACATATTCATAAGTTATAAAAAGATTTTTATTCATTATTATTCATATGAAAAAAAATTTTAAAATTAAAATTGTGAAGGACACAAGACATAGGGTCCAACACAGTTACTGTAATTACAGATCAGGGAGACAGCCTTAAAATATCTTTACATATACCAATGATACCAGACATGTACAGTCATTTGTGCTGCTTTAGATATACATATATATATATATACATATAGCATGTGCCCAAATAGCATCCACACAAAATCTATTTAAACAATCTAAATAGTATAAAAGGTCTCACCCGATAGTATCTGTGTAACCAGTCACACCAAGCAGCACCAACACGCGCTTCGCTTGGGCTTCCTCAGGTGGCTGTGCATAAGTCTATGTGTTCAATCATATATATATACCCCATACATCTGTATCAAATCATGGTAAAATGAGCGGCGCACATGGATAAGTCACATAAGGTCACGATGTAAAAGGTTCCGGGTCATAGAACAATCACATGACCACAATATTACCATGGCAGCCACACATATCGTAAACAAAAATCAGCTTGCAAATACCCACATCATCATGAACATATTAAGCTGCGCATGTGGATGACACACGCAGGGCCAGAAAAGGACGTCCCCCCGGCCTCCAGCGCGAAGTGCGAGTACACAGATCGCCCCATAGCAACCTGAGTCTCACCCACCACACCACGGACGCCAGAAGCAACGTCCTGCCCATATGCGTCACCGACATGCGCACATGTTCATAGGAAACAGGCATATAACAACATGGCCTTTATATCTCCCCATATAGCACAACCTGCAAGAGCGCTGCCGGAGATCATTAGAAAGACGTCAGAACCACCAAATGATCCCCGTTCACGTACCACGCAGCACCACTCAATGAGACTATATTCATAATTCAAATTATAAACAAATAATGAAATAAATATCAAAAATATGCCATTATATATAACACATGCGTATAAAAATTCTATGTATATGTATAAATAAAGTGAACAATTTATAATAAAAGTATCATACAAAAAAAAATTGTAAATAAAACAATCATAATATGTGTCACGTCATATCAAATTATACACATTGTATACAATAACAGTACAACATCATAAAGTGACCAATAATAAACAACAAAAAAGTGAAAAACAGCGTGGAAACATAAAACAAATCGTGGTCCATAGTCTCGCCATTATTCTTTCTACTTGTTGTTTTACTTGCTCCCATAGTCAGCCAGAGGATTCCATATATGCCATATGGGTATTACAATGGGGTAACATCAGATAAATAAAAATGTTAAAAACAGAACACACAAGCAATAATTGTTGTTTTTTTAATTGTGTTTTAATTGATTTCAAACTTGCTCCAACTAGGCCTCTGGCTCCACACTGTCTCTAGTATTTCCCCTGGCCTCCAACACTGCCAGTTGCTGCTCAAAAGTGGCGTCTGCACAATCAACACTTGTTCCTAATAGTAGTGGGAATGTGGACAGAGCAGGAGACATTGCCGGACACACATCAGGGGATCAGCTGACGTTACTGAACCCCACTAACACAGGAACAAGTGTTGATTGTGCAGACGCCACTTCTGAGCAGCAACTGGCGGTGTTGGAGGCCTGGGGAAATACTAGAGACAGACTGGAGCCAGAGGCCTAATTGGATCACATTTAAAATAAGTAGTAGTCTACAACAGATATTAAACTTGATGAATTTAGGCCTCAGCCTACACCATGATTCACCCTGGGCTTCAATACAGCCAGGTGTTGCTCAGAAGTGCCGTGTACACAGAGAAAAACACATGCTCCAGTGTTAGTGGGGTGCAGTAATGCCAGCTGCTCCCCTGCTGTGTGTACGGCAAAGTCTCCTGCTACCTCCAAAATCACACTACATCAGCTTTTCAACTTGCTACAAGTAGGCCTCAGCCTACACCATGATTCACCCTGGGCTTCAACACAGCCAGTTGTTGCTCAGAAGTGCCATCTACACAGAGAAAAACACATGCTCCAGTGTTAGTGGGGTGCAGTAACGCCAGCTGCTCCACTGCTGTGTGTACGGCAAAGTCTCCTGCTCCCTCCAAAATCACACTACATCAGCTTTTCAACTTGCTACAAGTAGGCCTCAGCCTACACCATGATTAGCCCTGGGCTTCAACACAGCTAGTTGTTGCTCAGAAGTGCCGTGTACACAGAGAAAAACACATGCTCCAGTGTTAGTGGGGTGCAGTAACGCCAGCTGCTCCCCTGCTGTGTGTACGGCAAAGTCTCCTGCTTCCTCCAAAATCACACTACATCAGCTTTTCAACTTGCTACAAGTAGGCCTCAGCCTACAGCATGATTCACCCTGGGCTTCAACACAGCCAGTTGTTGCTCAGAAGTGCCATGTACACAGAGAAAAACATATGCTCCAGTGTTAGTGGGGTGCAGCAACGCCAGCTGCTCCCCTGCTGTATGTATGGCAAAGTCTCCTGCTCCCTCCACATTCAGACTACTACTGATTTTTAACCGTGCTCCAATTAGGCCTCTGACTCCAGTGTCTCTAGTATTTATCCAGGCCTCTAACACCGCCAGTTGCTGCTCAAAAGTGCGGTCTGCACAATCAACACTTGTTCCTGTGTTACTGGGGTTCTTTAACGTCAGTTGATCCCCTGATGTGTGTCCCGCAATGTCTCCTGCTCTGTCCACATTCCCACTACTAGTAAAGGCTGGTTCCGTAGTGCCAATAGGACAAGCACCCCCTGTAGGATTGTGGGTTTCGGTAACTGCGGCCGGCTCGCGGCCTTGCAACTTTGTTTTTCATGGGTACCTTCTGCTACCCATCCGGGTTCCAGCACCGTCAGCTGGTCCTCGGTAGTTCCATTGACTCTTGTAGCTTCTGCTACCCATCCGGGTTCCAGCACCATCAGCTGGTTCTCGGCAGTGTCTTTTCACGGCTACTCCCTCCTGCCCAGCCTGGTTCCAGCACGCCAGCTGTTTCCGGGTAGTGTCAACGTCACTTTGCCACCAAAACGTTGTCCTGTCGTGTTGCGGTCGGGTTAGCCGAGTCTATGGTGCCTGCAGTTTAGGTGCTTCCTATGTGGGCTGCGGGTTCTGGTAATAAAGGTTGGTTCCGTAGTGCCAATAGGACAAGCACCCCCTGTAGGACTGTGGGTTTCGGTAACTGCGGCCGGCTCGCGGCCTTGCAACTTTATTTTTCATGGGTACTTTCTGCCACCCATCCGGGTTCCAGCACCATCAGCTGGTTCTCGGTAGTTCCATTGACTCTTGTAGCTTTTGCTACCCATCCAGGTTCCAGCACCGTCAGCTGGTTTTCGGCAGTGCCTTTGGCTTAGTTGCCTCCCTCTCGGTATATGAGTTCCAGCAACATCTGCTGGTCCTTGGTAGTGCTTTCTAGCACAGGTACCTCCTGCTTAGTAACTGGGTTCCAGCACCATCAGCTGGTCCACGGTTGTCCCATTGGCTCCTGTTCCTTCTGCTGCCCCTCCGGGTTCCAGCACCATCAGCTGGTCCTCGCTAGTTCCATTTGTTCTTGTTCCTTCTGCTACCCATCCGGGTTCCAGCACCGACAGCTCGTCCTCGGTATTGCCATTGGCTCTTGCAGCTTCTGCTACCCATCCGGGTTCCAGCACCATCAGCTGGTTCTTGGCAGTGCCTTTGGCTTAGGTGCCTCCTTCTCGCTATCCGAGTTCCAGCAACGTCTGCTGGTCCTTGGTAGTGCTTTCTAGCACAGGTACCTCCTGCTTAGTAACCGTGTTCCAGCACCATCAGCTGGTCCACGGTTGTCCCATTGGCTCCTGTTCCTTCTGCTGCCCCTCCGGGTTCCAGCACCATCAGCTGGTCCTCGCTAGTTCAATTTGTTCTTGTTCCTTCTGCTACCCATCCGGGTTCCAGTACCGTCAGCTGGTTCTCGGCAGTTCCTCAGCCTTCTTGTACCTTCTGCTACTTTTCCAAGTTCAAGCTTGTGGAAATGGTTTTTGGTTCTCACTCTGGATCTCCCTGACGACGACCATGAAGATGACGACCCTGAAGACCACACCGAAAAAGACCAAAAAGATGACCCTGAAGAAGATGACCAAGAGGACAAAGAACAGGAAGACAACCACCAAGATGCAGAACAACAAGAGACAGAAGACCAAGAAGCAGAAGAACAAAAATCAAAAGAACCAAAAGCAGAAGAACATTGAGCATAAGACTAAAAATCACAGCAAACGATATTATCTAAATTATAAGCAGAAGAAGACTAAGCAGTGTATGGGGGTGAGTCCGTTCCTCCTCGTGGTGCCCCTGGAAAATGCCTGCTGCTGCAGGCCAAACTGACAAATCCTGTTGTAAAGCTTTTGTGACAGGCAGAACGGAAGGTGTAATCTTCAAACTTTTATAGATAACAATTACAGGAATGCCTGTCACAAATAAGAATATGATGAAGAAGAAGAATAGGAAGAAGATGAAGAAGTAGAATATGGAGAAGAATAATCGTTGAATAAGAAGAATATGAAGAATGTAAAAAAAAAGAATAATAGGAAGAAGGTGATGAAGAAGAAGATGAATAAGGTGAAGAAGAAGTTGATGAAAAAGATGCTGCTGCTGCTGCGGATGATGGAGAAAGTGTGGGAAAAGTAAAAAAGAAGGTGAAGAGCATGGAAGTAGTGAAACATACATATCTGACAAAATATAAAAAAGGTAAACATAGTCAATATCTTTGTAACTCCGAACGTCTTAAAAAAAAATTAATTCCTGCTGTTCCATTTGATTGGGTTAAACCTCTATGCCTTTTCACAGTTGTAGTGAAAAACTTAATTTCTTTATCTTCTCCATTGTCTCTGTGGTAGTACATCAAACTACTCTCAGATGACATCTAAGTGCAGTCCAGTGTTTTACACCCACACATACCGTATACTTGTATGGTGAGCATGGTCCAATTTTCCGAGCCTTATAGGGTAGATTTCGGCCAACACTTTTGTCCATGCCCCTAAACACCTTACGTAGGGGTCCCTGGATGTGCTTGGTCGTGTTGCTACTGCAGGCACCTTCAGGTTCAGTTCTGCCACAATTTGTGCGGCACCAGACCAGTTGAAACTCACGTTGAACAAACAAGAGAAGCTTGCAAAAGTAAAGCCTTTTTAACTAACGTTAAAACTTATGTACAAAGAGTAGCACGAGAAAAGCTTGCTGTTTTCTTCTGCACAATACAGATGCACATTCTTGGTGGTTATGGACAGATTATTTGTGGTGAATGTTACAGGTGAAAAACTGGTCAAATTGGGTAACTCCATTATCCTGGTACAGCGCCATATGGATCAATGTGTTTCACCATGACCACTGCACCCTAGTTGCACTCTTATGAAACAGTGTAAAGGAGATCTCAATAGCTACCACCTTACTATCTTGCTTCAGCTTGGCTGACTCTGTATTCATTCATTTAGCTGTTCCCGTTTCTAAGTGCCCAAACTTGCCTGCTATGAGGAACTGCCGCCACTGATGATCTCTTGCTGAAACTTGCTCCATTTTTCTTGTCCCTTCTCCCACCACACACCTCACTATCTTTCTCATCAAGCTCTGGTGGTAAAATGGCCTCCAGTCTCTGACTCATCGCATGTTTCCTGTTTGTTTGACCCACTTCTTTGGTCATCTTATGGATGTTCCATTTCTAGGGCATCTGAGAGCTGATGATTTTAGTCTGGGAGGGGGGCAATATCCATGTTGTCTGCCTAGCCTTTGCTGGTTATTAATTATAGAGGGACCTTACATCTTTTTTGGGGGAGAGGGCCCATTTTAATAACCAGAAAAGGCAATGAGCTGATATTAATAGCTTGGGAAGCTCCATGGGTATTACCCCTTCCCAGGATATAAACATCTGCACCCAGCTGTCCACTTTTCCTCTGCTGGTTAATAAAATGTTGGGAGATCCCACGCCATTTTATTTCTGAAAGGAGTTTCTTTACTAAAGAAAACATGTACAGTAAACTACACACATAAAGCATTGATTACATATCTCACCAACATATTTATATCTATCTTTGTGTATCTATCTGTAACATGCTGCTGCAGTGTAATAAAGCGCAATCTCTACCATGGGGTGTTGGTGAGGGAAAGAGGTTACACACACACACAACGTAGTAACACACACAGCGTAGTAACACAGAGCAACAACACAGGTGTCACAGGTAATGAAAGAGTAGTCTGACTAGCCAAAGTCAACAACTGTCAGGAGCAGAAGTACCAATGGAGACAGCAAGTGCGTAGTCAGGGATGAGCAAGAAGTCAGGATGTACCAGGAACGTGGTATCAGAAACGTAAGATGTAAGCCATTGTTAGGGTACAAGCCAGAGTCAAAACCGATCAGAGTGCGAGGTATCAAAGACGGAAAACAAGAGGCAGAGTCCAGAGATCAGGCCAAGTCATACACAAGTCGGGAAGTCAGAGTCAGAAGGATCATCGGTATAGAGTCAGAGGTTCAAGCCAGGAAGAATGAACTATAGCTGACACTGGCCCGCAGGCTGCAGAGGACTGAAATAGCCCCATCATCTCCAGAATGAGGCAGAGGGGATTAACCCCCACATGACCAGTCCAAAGAGAAGACAGCAGAAAACAAACTCTGGATTAGATCATGACACTATCTATAGGTGTTTCTCACAAAATTAGAATATCATTAAAAAGTTAATTTACTTCAGTTCTTAAATACAGAAAGTGAAACTCATTTATATAGAGTCATAACAGACAGAATGATCTATTTCAAGTGTTATTTCTTTTAATGTTGTTGATTATGGCTTACAGCCAATGAAAACCCAAAAGTCATTATCTCAGTAAATTAGAATACTTTATAACACCAGCTTGAAAAATGATTTTAAAATCTGAAATGTTGGTCTATTGATTTGTACGTTCAATAAATACAGCTAATACTTGGTTGTGGCTCATTTTACATCAATTACTGCTTCAATGTGAAATGGCATGGAGGTGATTAGCCTGTGGCACTTGCTGAGGTGTTTTGGAAGCCCAGGTTGCTTTGATAGCAGCCTTCAGCTTATCTGCATTTTTGAATCTGGTGTTCCTCATCTTTCTCTTGACAATACCCCATAGATTCTCTATGGGGTTAAGATCAGGTGAGTTTACTGGTCAATCAAGCACAGTGATACTGTTGTTTTTAAACCAGATATTGGCGTTTTTGGCAGTGTGCACAGGTGCCAAGTCCTGCTGGAGAATTAAATTTCCATCTCCAAAAAGCTTATCAGCAGAGGAAAGCATGAAGTGCTCTAAAATTTCCTGGTAGATGGCTGCACTGACTTTGGTCTGGATAAAACACAGTGGACCTACACCAGCCCATGACATAGCTCCCCAAACCATCACTGATTGAGGAACCTTCATACTATACCTCAAGCAGCTTGGATTGTGTGCATTTCCATACTTTCTCCAGACTCTGGGACCTTGATTTCCAAATTAAATGCAAAATTTACTTTCATCTGAAAACAACACCTTGGACCACTGAGCAATAGTCCAGTTCTTTTTCTCCTTGGCTCAGGTAAGATGATTCTGGTGTTGTCTATTGGTCATGAGTGGCTTGGCACAAGTAATGCGACACTTGTAGCCCATGTCCTGTATACCTCTGTGTATGGTGGCTCATGAAGCAATGACTCCAGCAGCAGTCCACTCCTTGTAAATCTCCTCAAATTTTTGAATGGCCTTTTCTTAACAATCCTTTCAAGACTGCGATTATCCCCATGCACCTTTTTCTACCACATTTTTTCCTTCCACTCAACTTTCCATTAATATGCTTTCATACAGCACTCTGTGAACAGCCAGCTTCTTTAGCAATGACCTTTTGCGGCTTACCCTCCTTTTGGAGTGTGTCAATGACTGCCTTCTGGACATCTATCAAGTCAGCAGTCTTCCCTGTGATTGTAGAGCCTACTTAAACAGACTAATGGACCTTTTTAGATGCTTAGGAAGCCTTTGCAGGTGTTTGAAATAGATCTCCCTGTTTGTAATGAGCCTAAATAATATGAGATTAAGTTTTTGTATTGAAGAACTGGAATAAATTAACTTTTTGATGCTGTTTTAATTTTGTGAGAAGCACCTGTATCTATCTGTCGGTCTGTCTGTATATTCTGTATATCGCAGCTACAGCCACAAAATTTGGCACAGTCACACATCTGGACCCTGAGAGTGTCATAGGCTATGTTGTGAGGTGAAATTTTAACCCCACATGTTCCAATTCACCAATTTTGCCCCGTCTACATAATAGGGAAAAAGTGTATGTACGTATTGGCATCTGCACCGTCGTAGCTACAGCCACAAAATTTTGCACAGTCACACGTCTGGACCCCGAGAGCATCAAAGGCTATGTTGTGAGGTGAAATTTTAACCCCGTGCATTCCAATTCACCAAACAATTTTGCCCCTATCTACATAATAGGGAAAAAGTGAAAGGAAAAGTGTTGGA
Organism: Dendrobates tinctorius; assembly: GCF_039654945.1. NCBI lineage: Eukaryota > Metazoa > Chordata > Amphibia > Anura > Dendrobatidae > Dendrobates > Dendrobates tinctorius. The sequence goes on along the minus strand of NW_027361708.1, from coordinate 19,057,213 downwards.
GGCAAATTGACAGCTGCCAGATGTGAACAAGGGGGACTTAAAGAATGAGAGCGATGGCGCCAAAGAGTATATGCCGTACAGTTGCTAAAGTGAGGCCCTGACATGGGATACTCACCACACACGGGGATATGAACACACACACAAAATGCGCCACACACTACCACGTGCTTCAACACATATACCACCCTCAGCACACATTTCACCACACATACACCAACCTCGCCACATAAAAGTCGAAACACAAATGTCGCCACTCAAAACTCGCCACGCTGTCCCAGAACTGCTTAAAAGATGAAAAATGAGCTGTGATTGGTTGCTATCAGCAACAGTTTTCTTTGTAGACAGTTGTGGTAACTGAGGCCTATTATTCTTATAATTTCTATGGTGTTATCGTCCTTCTGTAATGCTGGAAATAACACAATTTATTACCGTGCCAACACAGACCACCATCTGACACAGACTGCAGGGGGAGCCCAGTATCACACAGGATAGGATTAGATACGGGGCTCAGCAGTCAGTATCACACAGGATAGGATTAGATACACAGCTCATCAGTCAGTATCACACAGGAGAGGATTAGACACATGGCTCAGCAGGCAGTATCACACAGGAAAGGATTAGATACACGGCTCAGCAGTCAGTATCACACAGGATAGGATTAGATACACAGCTCAGCAGACAGTTCACACAGGATAGGATTAGATACACAGCTCAGCAGTCAGTATCACACAGGATAGGAATAGATACACGGCTCAGCAGACAGTTCACACAGGATAGGATTAGATACGCAGCTCAGCACACTGTATCACACAGAATAGTATTAGATACACGGCTCAGCAGACAGTATCACACAGAATAGGATTAGATACACAATCAGCAGTAAGTATCACACAGGATAGGAATAGAAGCACGGTTTTTATGTGCAATATAATCATTATAATTTGTTATAACTAACCACAGTTGGTTACTATGATTAGGCAACGCCGGACTCTTCAGCTAGTATATATATACATACATACACATACTGTACATACATAGAGAATTGCTCTATGTAAAAGCTCCTGTTAAGTTCGCATTGCATAAAGATTGTATTCGCATGGCAATCGGATGTGAATCTCATGCTGGCTGTTAAAAATCGGACTGTACTTGCATAAAAATTGCAGGACACTAGTCCCACTTTTGTGGACCGCTGTTGGACCTTTTTTTTTAATGATGATGGGTATGAGCCCAAAAGCCTCCCACTTACCCACATGTTATAGATTAGGGAAAGACAGGCCAATTTTTTTCTATGTCATTACTGGTGATGTCCATGAATAAATTCTCAGGTGGCTGTACAAAATACTTTAGATACTCATGATAACTTGCATCAAGTCTGCAGCAAACATTCAGTCATTGAAAAAACATAGTGCAAATGAATCAAATTCCATACTAGAGTAAGAAACACTTTTAATTTATACTCACTGACATAACTAAAGAGCTTTTTTTTTAATAAAAACTTATGGAGCCACCCTGTAGTAATGTTGATCGATAAGCCCAACACAGACTTTAGACACAATTTTGTCTTTTTCTGATGAAAATGAACATTGTGCCTGCATTTCTGCATCAAGTTTTTCCTCTGAACTGTAAGGTGGTGGTGACTTGGATATGTTCTACCTCTTTCTTTCCTTTGAATTAACTTTGTTTTAGCGCAATGATTTTCTTTTAACCTCTTAACCCCCAAGGGTGGTTTGCATGTTCATGCCGGGGCCAATTTTTACAATTCTGACCACTGTCCCTTTATGAGGTAATAACTCTGAGATGCTTTCGTGGATCCTGGTGATTCTGACATGTTTTCTCGTGACATATTGTACTTCATGATAGTGGTAAAATTTCATTCAAATAACTTGCGTTTATTTGTGAAAAAAATGGAAATTTGGCAAAATGTTGCTATTTTCCAACTTTGAATTTTTATGCCCTTATATCACAGAGATATGGCACACAAAAAACCTAATAAGTAACATTTCCCACATGTTTACTTTACATCAGCACAATTTTGGAACCAAAATTTTTTTTTGTTAGGAAGTTATAAGGGTTAAAAGTTGACCAGCGATTTCTCATTTTTGCAACACCATTTTATTTTTACAGACCACATCACATTTGAAGCCACTTTGAGGGGTCTATATGATAGAAAATACCCAAATATGACACCATTCTAAAAACTGCACCCCTTAAGGTGCTCAAAAACACATTCAAGAAGTTTATTAACCCTTCAGGTGCTTCACAAGAATTTTTTGAATATTTAAAAAAAAATGAACATTTAACTTTTTTTCACAAAAAAAAATTTCAGGTTCAATTTTTTTATTTTACCAAGGGTAAAAGGAGAAATTGGACTGCAAAAGTTATTGTGCAATTTGTCCTGAGTATGCTGATACCTGATATATGGGGGGGAACCACTGTTTCAGCGCATGGCAGAGCTCAGAAGGGAAGGAGCGCCGTTTGGCTTTTTCAATACAAAATTGGCTGGAATTCAGATTGGACGCCATGTCACGTTTGGAGAGCCCCTGATGTACCCAAACAGTGGAAACCCGCCACAAGTGACACCATTTTGGAAACTAGACCCCCCAAGGAACTTATCTAGATATGTGGTGAGAACTTTGAACCCACAAGGGCGTCACAGAAGTTTATAACGTACAGCGGTACAATTAAAAAATCATATTTTTTCCAAAAAATGATATTTTCACCCGCAATTTTTATTTTCTCAAGGGTAACAGGACCCTAAAAGTTATTGTGCAATTTGTCCTGAGTATGCTGATACCCCATATTTGGGTGTAAACGACTGTTTGGGAGCATGGCAGAGCTCAGAAGGGTAGCAGCGCCATTTGACTTTTTTGGCTGGAATTGATGTCGGACACCATGACGCGTTTGGAAAGCCCCTAATGTACCAAAACAGTGGAAACCCCCCACAAAAGGCACCATTTTGGAAACTAGACCCCCCAAGGAACTTATCTAGATTTGTGGTGAGAACTTTGAACCCCCAAGGGCTTCACAGAAGTTTATAACGTACAGCCATAGAATTAAAAAAATCATATTTTTTCCACAAAAATGATCTTTTTACCCTTAATTTTTATTTTTACAAGGGTAACAGGACCCTAAAAGTTATTAAGCAATTTGTCCTGAGTACTCTGATACCCCATATGAGGGTGTAGACGACTATTTGGGCACATGTCAGAGCTCGGAAGGGAAGCAGCGCCATTTGACGTTTTTGGCTGGAATTGAGATCGGACACCATGTCGCGTTTGGAAAGCCCCTGATGTACCAAAACAGTGGAAACCCCCACAAATGACACCATTTTGAAAACTAGATCCCCCCAAGGAACTTATCTAGATGTGTGGTGAGCACTTTGAACCCCCAGTGCTTCACAGAAGTTTAAAACGCCCGGGTGTGAAAATAAAAAAATCGTATTTTTTCCACAAACATGATCTTTTAGTCCCCATTTTCTTTATTTTCCCAAGCGTACCAGGAGAAATTGGACCCCAAAAGTTGTTGTCCAATTTGTCCTGAGTATGCTGATACCCCATATGTGGGAGAAAACTACTGTATGGGCACACGTCGGGGCTCGGAAGGGAAGTAGTGAAGCTTTGGAATGCAGACTTTGATGGAATGGTCTGCGGGTGTCATGTGCATTTGGAGAGCCTCTGATGTGCCTAAACTATTGAAACTCCCCACAAGTGACCCCATTTTGGAAATTAGACCCCCCACGGAACTTATCTAGATGTGTGGTGAGCACTTTGAACCCCCAACTGCTTCACCGAAGTTTATAACGCCCGGGCGTGAAAATAAAAAAAATCATATTTTTTTCCACAAAAATGATATTTTTGCCAATTTTTTATTTCGCTAAAGGTAACAGTAGAAATTGGACCCCAAAAGTTGTTTTGCAATTTGTCCTGAGGAGGCTGAGACCCCATATGTGGGGGTAAAACACTGTTTGGGCGCATGGCAGAGCTTGGAAGGGAAGGAGCACCATTTGACTTTTTCAATGCAGAATTGGCTGGAATTGAGATCAGACACCATGTTGCGTTTGGAGAGCACCTGATGTGCCCAAACAGTGGAAACCCCCCAATTCTAACTCCAACCTTAACCCCAACACACCCCTAACCCTAATCTCAGCCCTAACTCCAGCCCTAGCCCTAACCCTAGCCCTAACCCTAACCCTAATGGGAAAATGGAAATAAATAATTTTTTTTAATTTTATTATTTTTCCCTAACTAAGGGGGTGATAATGGGGGGTTTGATTTACTATTTATGGCAGTTTTTATGTTTTGCAGCTGTCACATGCTAAAAGACGCTTTTTATTGTAAAAATAGTTTTTGCATCACCACATATTGAGAGCTATAATTTTTCCATATTTTGTCCCACCAAGTCATGTGAGGCCTTATTTTTTGCAGGACGAGTTGACGTTTTTATTAGTATCATTATCAGGCACGTGACATCTTTTGATCGCTTCTTATTCCGATTTTTGGGACGCAGAATGAACAAAAACCAGCGTTTCATGAATTTCTTTTGGGGGTGCGTTTAAACCGTTCCACTTGCAGTAAAATTAATAAGGCGGTTTTATTCTTTGGGTTGGTACGGTTACAGCGATATCTCATTTATGTTTTTTTTTATATTTTGGCGCTTTGATGCAATGAAAACAATTTTATATAAAAAATAATTATTTTTGCATCGCTTTATTCTGCGAGCTATAAATTTTATATTTTTTTGCTGATGATACTGTATGGCAGCTCGTTTTTTGCAGGATAAGATGACGTTTTCAGCGGTACCATGGATATTTATATGCATCTTTTTGATCGTGCTTTATTGCACTTTTTGTTCGGTGGTATGATAATAAATCATTATTTTTTGCTTCGTTTTTATTTTTATTTTTTAATTCACTAAAGGGGTTAACTAATGGGACAGTTTTATAGGGCGGGTCATTACGGACGCGGCAATACCAAATATGTGTACTTTTATTGTTTTTTTTTTTCCAAGAAATGAATTTATTAGGGAATATTTTTTTTTTAATTTATTTAGCAATTTTTTTACTCTTTTTTTTTTTTCTAACTTTATTACATTGTCCCAGGGGGACATCACTGTCCTGTGACAGATCACTGATCTGTCACATCACAGATTGCTGTGACAGATCAGCAATCTGTCACAGGCATTGAAGCAGACTTCTTCATGCCTGCACTTTGCAGGCACTGAGGAAGCCAGCTCCCTGCAGGCCCCCGAAGGTCCCCGTCACCATCTTGGATCCGGGGACCTGCAGGGACGGAGACCCCCACATTGCGCTGCACATTGCGCTGCTGTGGGGGGCTCAGGGAAGCATGGAGGGAGCCCCCTCCCTGCCGATGCTTCCCTTTAACCCCTCGGTACACCTCGATTGTGTTTGATCGCCGTGTGCAAGGGGTTAACGTGTCCGGGGCGGTCCATGACCGCCCCTGACACATAGTGCCGGGTGTCAGCTGTGATAATCAGCTGACACCCGGCCGCGATCAGCTCACTCTGTGAGCGCCGCTGATTGCTGTGACATACTATCTCATCCCTGGGAATGAAGTCCCAGGGCACATGGACGGGATAGTATGTCACATGTCAGAAAGGGGTTAAAGGGAATCTGTCAGATCTGTCAGCAGGATCGACCCTTCTAAGTCTGTGGACATTTAAGTCATAAGAAGCTTAATAGAATGATAACTTAATATTTTAAATCAGATGTTTTTTTCCAGAGAAATCCACATTTTTGTTACATGTAAATGAGCTGTTATGATCTATGGCCAGGACACTGATCTGCATGAGAATCTGCCTCCAAGGCTTATTATAAATATAACGGGGAGATACTGGTGTGAGACATGTAACTAACACAGAGCAATAGGACTGAACTTTGTCTTTACAAACATTTTTGTTGCAGCTCTCACAGTTCTGCTATATTACAACAATTGATGCCTGCGAGATGGAAGCTGAAACACTAGGCGAAAACTGCAAATGTGTCAGTACTAATCACACACATCTCTGCAGTTAAATCAGGAGACCAGAGAGCAGCAATTACATATCACACTCATAACTCCCCCTTTAAAATAAAATTAACTCTGGATTCAGACTCTCATACAGACCAGCATCTGGCCCATATCCTGAACAGTTCATTGACATATAAGAAACATGTTGATTTTTCTGGCATAAGACATCGGATAGCAGGTAACAAGGTATTATTTTATTCAATTTTCTGTTACCTACATACTCATGTAAACGACTTAGTTGGGTTGAGCCTAATGACATAGTTTCTTAAAATCCTTACCTTGCTTGTAAAATTCATTTTTCTATTTTAGAGATATAGAACCTTTCCTTATTAAGCTAATGAGACTTAAGTAAATGGGACACTGTAATTACAGCTCTCCTGTCCCTTCTTCTATCACTGGGACCTTGCTATTCCAGTCTGTGACTAACAGATGACTTGCTTCAGTGATTTTCCTTCCCTGCCCAAGATTTTGCACAAGCGCCGTCATTGTTTTAAAATTTAAATGCTTAATTTCTCTAACACAGAAAAAATAAGTTCTACAAGCAAGCTAAGGATTACGTAGCATTAAAGCGCCTTTAATGCAATTAGTTAGAGGTATAATATCCTGATGACAGGCTCCGCTTAAAGCAATTAATTATCAAGTAATTTTTTTCATTTTTTAAGTCAGATGAGGGCTTAACCCCTTCCTGACATCCGACGTACTATCCCGTCCATGGGACCCGGGCCCCGATGCCCATGAACGGGATAGTACGTCTACCGCGATCAGCGGCGCCCACGTGGTGAGCGCCGCTGATCGTGGCCGGGTGTCAGCTGATTATCACAGCTGACACCCGGCACAATGTGTCAGGGGCGGTCACGGACCGCCCCCGACACGTTAACCCCTTGCACACTGCGATCAAACATGATCGCGGTGTACCGGGGGTTAAAGGGAAGCATCGGCAGGGAGGGAGCTCCCTCCGTGCTTCCCTGAGCCCCCCACGGCAGCGCTGCTGCGGGGGGCTCCTTTCCTGCAGGCCCCCGAATCCAAGATGGCGACGGGGGCCTTTGGGGGCCTGCAGGAAGCTGGCTTCCTAAGTGCCTGCAATGCGCAGGCATGAGGAAGCCTTCTGCACTGCCTGTGACAGATCGCTGATCTGTCACAGTGATCTGTGATGTGACAGATCAGCGATCTGTCACAGGACAGTGATGTCCCACCTGGGACTATTTAATAAAGTTAAAAAAAAAGTTAAAAAAACTGTTAAAATAATTTTAAAAAAATCGCCAAATAAATTAGAAAAAAAAAAATATTTCCCCATATAAATCCATTTTTTGGAAATAAAAAAAAAAAAAACAATAAAAGTACACATATTAGGTATCGCCGCGTCCGTAACGACCCGCCCTATAAAACTGTCCCATTAGTTAACCCCTTTAGCGAACCCCTTAAGAAATAAAAATAAAAAACGAAGCAAAAAATAATGATTTATTATCATACCGCCAAACAAAAAGTGTAATAACTAGTGTTGAGCATTCCGATACCGCAAGTATCGGGTATCGGACGATATTAGCTGTATCGGAATTCCGATACTTAGTTCCGATACTTTTTTCATATCGAAAACCGGAATCGGAAGTTCCCATAATGCTAGGAGCCCGCTCGATTTGATTCAGCCAATGGGGATCCTCAGAAGTGTGGGCACATCCTGTTAGGCATGTAGGCATGTTAACTACTGGCATGGCTGTGATTGGCTGCTGAAATGATGTCATGATGCACTATAAAAACCGCTGCAGCCGCCATTTCTGGTTACTCTGCTGTGAATTCAGTTAGGGACAGGCTGCTGTTGAAGACTGTGAGGGACAGTTAGAAATAGCGATTCTAAAAACAATATTGTGCTTTATCCAGGCTACATAAACCACCACTGTAGCTTTCTTTTGCCTAGCAGCAGTGTTCACAGCTGTCTGCAAGGGCTGTGTGAGTGCAGACCCACGCTGTGTAGTGTGTCCTGCAGGCACGTCTGCTTGTAGGCCGCCCAGCGTGTGTCTCTGCCTCATACACATTTTTCTTTTATTGCTGCTTTTTTTTTCACCTGTATAGTGTGCTTCCATACGTATCCATATACGTTGGTTGCAAACACTAAAGGAGTGGACAGCGGAGCCTTTCAGCAGCCTTTCAGTGCTATAGCCCATTTCTCTGCACTGTTTTTGGCTGTCTGATAGGTCTCTCTGTGTGTGAGTGCAGCTCACGTTGCAGTGTGTTCTACAGCCACCGCTAGCTGTAGTCCGCTCAGCGTGCGTCACTGCCTCATACATAGTCCTTTTTTTGCAGCTAATTTAGCCAGATTTTTGCTCCTATATTAGTGTGCTTCCAACCGCATCCATTGTCATTGGTTGGTTGCAAACACTATATAGGATTAGATAGAGGAGCCTTTTTGCTGGCTTGTGCCCTTCAGGGCCAGCCAGACTAGTATCACCCTATTTTTTGGAGCCTCATCAATTGCATTGTAGGTTAGCTTCCTGCATTGTAATCGCTCCAAAAAGTTTGTGATACTATAGCTTTCAAACTTTGGTCACATCCTTTTCTTTTCCCCCCCCCAAAACAAAAGGAAATAAAGTTCACCAAACACTCCACTTTACAGTTGTCTAGGCCACATTAGATCATATTAAAGTGTAGTACACACACTCTTAGCCAAATTAGTGTTTCTTATACTGGTTAGCAGGTGTTCAGGAATAAGAACACTAAGCCACCCCTTTTTTACTTTTCTGCCTATCTTTATCAGTCTACCAAGATGAAGAAGGCAGGGAGTAAGGCACGTGGTCGTGGCCGTGGAGTTTCAGCAGGGAGAGGACGGGGGGATTCAGCAGGGAGAGGACGTGGGGATTCGGTGTCTGCTGCGGCCACCAGTGACCCGGCATCCCCCACTTTTACCATGCAACAGTCCTTCATGCGCAGCTTTGTAGGACCTCGCCATACCCCACTGCTGCGTGACGAACAAATTGAAGCCGTTGTCGGATGGATGGCAGCTAACGCATCGACTTCAATGACTTCCGCATCCTCCCAAGGCCAGAGCACTGAAGAGCAACCATCTGTCTCTTCACCACCTACCAAATTGCCCAGGCAGTCTGAGAGCCCTGGACAGGAGCCATCTCAATCTTTACTTCTGTTCTCAGAATCTGTTGGCTTGGAAAGAGGTGGCCAGCCAAGCAGCATTCTAGAGCGTGAAGAAGAGGGAGTATGCAGTGATGCGCAACTGCTTTGTCCCTCTGAATCTGAAGAGGCGGGTGGGCCAGTGCCTATTGTCAGCACACCTCAGTGCTCATCTGATGATGATGAGACTCAGTTGCCAATTCCTGGTGCGTACGGTGCTGGCGAGACAACCCAGGACCAGCCGGTGCTTAAAGAGGGGAGTGGAGATGATGAGGTCCTTGACCCATCATGGCGTCAGCCACAGGAAGGTGGTGGGAGCAGCTCTGAGGAAGAGATTCCCCGAACGGCCAAAAGAGGAGGGAGAGGGCGGGGGCAGACTTGGTTGCCTGTAGCCTCCACTTTGGCACCCGTGAGGAGCAATCCTCTTCCAAAACACAAAACGGGCGCTCCCAGGACTTGCAGTGCGTGGTCTTTTTTTGACACAGTTGCAGATGACATTTGCTTTGTCAAATGCAAGCTGTGTCATCAGAAAGTGAAACGAGGGAAAAATGTGACCAACCTCAATACCACAAATATGTGGAAACATGTGCGTACCAAGCACGAGGTGGAGTTACACAGACACACTGAAGATGTAGGCCAACCTTCAGCAGCACCTACCACCTCTTCAGCTCGTGTTGGGGCCTCTTCCTCCAGCTCACACACAGCTGGTTCGGCTTCCTCACTGGAACGCCATGGAAGAACCACTGCCACTGTTGTCCAGAGACCCAGTGAAATTCCACCCACTGAACCACGTTCGCAGTCATCAGCACACTCCCAGGCCACTCACCAGCAATCGGTAGCACAGGCATGGGAGAAAAAGCGGCCATACTCGGCAAACCATCCCCGAGCACTGGCTCTGAATGCCGGCATTGCCAAACTACTGGCCCTTGAGATGCTGTCATTCAGGCTGGTGGAGACTGACACCTTCCGGAACTTTATGTCATTGGCAGTTCCACAATACAATATGCCCAGCCGCTTTTATTTCAGCAGGCAAGCCGTCCCTGCCCTGCAAAAGCATGTGGAGGGAAAAACTAAAAATGCGCTACTAAATGCCGTCAGTAGCAAGGTCCACCTGACCACCGATGCGTGGACCAGTAGCCATGGACAGGGACGATATCTTTCCCTCACTGCCCATTGGGTCAATGTTGTGGAGCCGGGTACAGATCTGGAGAGTGGCTCTGTACGTATTCTGCCAACTCCAAGGATTGCAGGAATGCAGTCTGTACATAATGAGTCCTCCTCCTACTCTAGTTCCTCGGAATCAGCACTGCGTGAGCCTGTTAGGCCAGATATGAGCACAGGTGTGGCCAAACGTCAACAGGCTGTCCTTAAATTAATTTCTTTGGGGAATCAGAGCCACACAGCACAGGAGCTCTGGAATGCCATCAAGCAGGAGAGCGATGTGTGGTTTGTGCCAGCGAATCTCCAGCCAGGTTTGGTAGTGAGTGACAATGGCCGAAATCTAGTGGCAGCTCTGGGCCTAGGCAACCTCACTCACATACCATGTCTGGCACACGTGCTCAATTTGGTCGTGCAGAGCTTTCTGAGGGACTATCCGGATCTTGATGCACTGCTGCACAAGGTTCGCCTAGAGTGTGCTCACTTGCGGCATTCCAGCATGGCAAGATCGCGCATTGCATCTCTGCAACGACGATTCCGCCTGCCAGAACATCGCATCATATGTGACCTCCCCACCAGGTGGAATTCAACGTTACATATGTTGGAGCGGTTGTGTGAGCAGCAGGCAGCAGTAATGGAGTACCAGCTGCATCAGGCGCAAACAAGTCGCACTGTGCGCCGGACACACTTCACCACCACTGAGTGGGCCACTATGAGGGACATCTGCCAAGTTTTGCGTGCCTTCGATGACTCCACGCGGATGGCCAGTGCAGATGATGCACTAATCAGCATGACTGTCCCCCTCATCTGTCTGCTTCAAAAAACCTTACAAGCACTAAGTGAGGAGGTTTTTGAAGAGGTCGAGAATGAGCAGTCAGAAATGCCATCTGCTTCTGGCAAATCTGCACAATGTGCTTCCACACAAAGGCCCAGGCAGGGGACACTTAGTGAGGAGGATGACGAGGAGTCAATGGAGGAGGAGGAACACATCTCTCCAGAGGAGGGAGGTACACAAGGCTCTAGTAGTCAGTGTGTACAGCGAGGGTGGGGTGATGCTGAGCAGGCAGAGATGCTGCCTCAAGCTGGGGACAGCGTTTCCGGTCCAGTTGGCAGTCTGCAGCACATGGTTGATTTCATGCTGCAGTGCTTGTTAAATGACCGCCGCATCGCCAACATTCTCCACACGGCTGATTATTGGGTGTACACCCTCCTAGATCCTCGCTACCGGGACAACTTACAAAGCCTCATACCACAGTTGAACCGGGAGCGAAAAATGCGGGAGTACCAAGAAACACTTGTGCAGGCCATCATGTTCTCCATTCCCCCCGCAAGTGTTGCTGGTAGTGCTTTTCAAAGCAGCCATGTGGGTAGAGGCAGTGGAGGAAGCTCTGCACAAAGAGGTAGCAGAGGCAGTGCCGCAGGACAAGGCAAGGCCAGTATGGCCCAAATGTGGAAAAGTTTTGTGGGACCGCCACAAACGGCTACACCATCAAAGACGGCTCCAGTCAGCAGGAGGCAACGTTTCCGTCAGATGGTGACAGACTACTTGTCGTGCCCTGTTAGTGTTCTTCCCCGTTCAAGTATTGGGTCTCTAAGCTGGATACATGGCCAGAGCTTAGCCAGTATGCATTGGAGGTGCTGGCTTGCCCTGCTGCCAGTGTATTATCGGAACGTGTCTTTAGTGCTGCAGGTGGTGTGGTAACAGACCGTCGCACGTGACTATCCGCCGATAATGTTGACCGGCTTACTTTTGTGAAAATGAACAAGGCCTGGATCTCACCTGAATTTGCCAGTCCGCTTCCAGAATAAATAATTGGCTGGCAACAGGATCCAGGTCTCCTGTTGTGTTCATGTTTCTATGACCTGAACTTTATTTCCTGGGCAACAGCAACGCCCGTTGTTCCTCAGAAGTGCTGTCCGCACAGACAAAACACTCGCTCATGTGTAAGTGGGGTTCGGTAACGTCAGCTGATCCCCTGCTGTGTGTATGGCAAAGTGTCCTGCTCCTTCCACAGTCAAACAAACTCAGATTTACACCTGGCTCCAAGTAGGCCTCGGCCTACTACCTGATTTTCCCTGGGCTCCGACACCGCCAGTTGGTGCTCAGAAGTGCTGTGCGCACAGACAAAACACTCGCTCATGTATAAGTGGGGTTCGGTAACATCAGCTGATCCCCTGCTGTGTGTACGGCAAACTCTCCTGCTGCTTACAACTTCTGACTACCTCTGATTTAATATGTTCTCTGATTTGCCCTCTGTCTCCACTCTGTTTTGAGTATTTCCTCCGGCCTACAACACCGCCTGTTTCTGCTCTCAAGTGCCGTCTGCACAATCCACACTTGTTCCTGTGTTACCTGGGTCCTGTAACATCTGCTCATTTCCAGAGGTGAGCATGGCAATGTCTCCTGCTTTGTCTACATTCCCACTACTTGTAGTGGAAATGTGGACAGAGCAGGAGACATTGCCTGACTCACCTCTAGGGAGAAGCTGGTGTTACAGAACCCCAGTAACACAGGAACAAGTGTGGGTTGTGCAGACGGCATTTCAGAGCAGCAACTGGCGTGATTGGAAGCCAGAGGAAATACTCGAAACAGAGTGAAGACAGAGGCCTAATTGGAGTACGTTGACAGTTAGTTGTAGTCTAGAAACAATCACAAACTGCCACCAAGTAGGCCTCGGCCTACTACCTGATTTTCCCTGGGCTCCGACACCGCCAGTTGGGCTCAGAAGTGTTGTCCGCACAGACAAAACACTCGCTCATGTGTAAGTGGGGTTCGGTAACGTCAGCTGATCCCCTGCTGTGTGTATGGCAAAGTGTCCTGCTCCCTCCACAATCAAACAACCTCAGATTTACACCTGGCTCCAAGTAGGCCTCGGCCTACTACCTGATTTTCCCTGGGCTCCGACACTGCCAGTTGGTGCTCAGAAGTGCTGTGTGCACAGACAAAACACTCGCTCAGGTGTAAGTGGGGTTCGGTAACGTCAGCTGATCCCCTGCTGTGTGTACGGCAAACTGCTGCTGCCTCCAAATTCAAACAACGTCTGATCTTAAATTGCCTCCAAGTAGGCCTCAGCCTACAAAATGACTATCCCTGGGCTCCAACATCGTCAGTTGTTGCTCAGAAGTACTGTCCACACAGAAAAAAACACTTGTTCATGTGAAAGTGGGGGTCGGTAACGTCGGCTGATCCCCTGCTGTGTGTATGGCAAAGTGTCCTGCTCCCTCCAAAGTCAAAATACCTCAGCTTTACACCTGGCTCCTAGTAGGCCTCGGCCTGCACCCTGATTGTCCCTGGGTTCCAGCAACGCTAGTTGGTGCTCGGAAGTGCTGTCCACACAGAAAAACACACTCGTTCATGTGAAAGTGGGGGTCGGTAACGTCAGCTGATCCCCTGCTGTGTGGAGGGCAAACTGCTGCTGACTCCAAATTGTAACTACTTCAGATTTAAACATTCTCTGATTTGGCCTCTGTCTCCACTCTGTCTCTAGTATTTCCCTTGACCTCCAACACCGCCAGTTCCTGCTCACAGTTGCCGTCCACGCATTCCACACGTGTTCCTGTGTTAATGGGGTTCTGTAACGTCAGCAGATCCCCCAATATGTGTCCGCCACTGTCTCCTGCACTGTCCACCTTCCCACTGCAAGCGGTGGGAATGTGGACAGAGCAGGAGACAGTGGCAGACACACATCAGGGGATCTGCTGACATTACAGAACCCCAGTAACCCAGGAACACGTGTGGATTGGGCAGAGGGCCGCTGTACGCATAAACTGGCGGTGTTGGTGGTCATGTGAAATCCTGGAAACAGAGTGGAGACAGATGCCTAATTGGAGCACGTTGACAGTCTGTTGTAGCCTACAAACAATCTAAAACTGCCACCAAGTAGGCCTCGGCCTACACCATAATTCTCCCTGGGCTCCAACAACGCTAGTTGGTGCTCGGAAGTGCTGTCCACACAGAAAAACACACTCGTTCATGTGAAAGTGGGGGTCAGTAACGTCAGCTGATCCCCTGCTGTGTGGAGGGCAAAGTGTCCTGCTCCCTCCAAAGTCAAACAACGTCTGATCTTAAACTGCCTCCAAGTAGGCCTCAGCCTACAAAATGACTATCCCTGGGCTCCAACATCGTCAGTTGTTGCTCGGAAGTGCTGTCCACACAGAAAAACACACTCGTTCATGTGAAAGTGGGGGTCGGTAACGTCAGCTGATCCCCTGCTGTGTGGAGGGCAAACTGCTGCTGACTCCAAATTCAAACAACGTCTGATCTTAAACTGCCTCCAAGTAGGCCTCAGCCTACAAAATGACTATCCCTGGGCTCCAACATCGTCAGTTGTTGCTCGGAAGTGCTGTCCACACAGAAAAAAACACTTGTTCATGTGAAAGTGGTGGTCGGTAACGTCGGCTGATCCCCTGCTGTGTGTATGGCAAAGTGTCCTGCTCCCTCCAAAGTCAAAATACCTCAGCTTTACACCTGGCTCCTAGTAGGCCTCGGCCTGCACCATGATTGTCCCTGGGCTCCAACAACGCCAGTTGGTGCTCGGAAGTGCTGTCCACACAGAAAAACACACTCGTTCATGTGAAAGTGGGGGTCAGTAACGTCAGCTGATCCCCTGCTGTGTGGAGGGCAAAGTGTCCTGCTCCCTCCAAAGTCAAACAACGTCTTATGTTAAACTGCCTCCAAGTAGGCCTCAGCCTACAAAATGACTATCCCTGGGCTCCAACATCGTCAGTTGTTGCTCGGAAGTGCTGTCCACACAGAAAAACACACTCGTTCATGTGAAAGTGGGGGTCGGTAACGTCAGCTGATCCCCTGCTGTGTGGAGGGCAAACTGCTGCTGACTCCAAATTGTAACTACTTCAGATTTAAACATTCTCTGATTTGGCCTCTGTCTCCACTCTGTCTCTAGTATTTCCCCTCACCTCCAACACCGCCAGTTCCTGCTCACAGTTGCCGTCCACGCATTCCACACTTGTTCCTGTGTTCCTGGTGTTCTGTAATGTGAGCTGATCCCCCAATGTGTGTCCGGCACTGTCTCCTGCGCTGTCCACCTTCCCACTGCAAGTGGTGGGAATGTGGACAGAGCAGGAGACATTGGCAGACAAACATCAGGGGATCTGCTGACATTACAGAACACCAGTAACACAGGAACACGTGTGGATTGGGCAGACGGCTACTGTACGCATAAACTGGCGGTGTTGGTGGTCACGTGAAATCCTGGAAACAGAGTGGAGACAGATGCCTAATTGGAGCACGTTGACAGTCTGTTGTAGCCTACAAACAATCTAAAACTACCACCAAGTAGGCCTCGGCCTACACCATGATTGTCCCTGGGCTCCAACAATGCCAGTTGGTGCTCGGCAGTGTCTTTGGCACGGGGACTCCCTGTTGCCCAGCCTGGTTCCAGCACGCCTGCTGTTTCCGGGTAGTGTCAAGGTCACTATGCCACCAATCCGTTGTCCTGTCGTCTTGCGGCCGGGTTAGCCGACTCTACGGTGCCTGCAGTTTAGGTGACTCCTATGTGGGCTGCGGGAACTGGCACTGAAGGCTGGATCCGTAGTGCCAATGAGACATGGACCCCCTGTAGGACTGTGGGTTTCGGTAATTGCGGCCGGTTTGCGGCCTGGCTACTTTGCTTTGAATGGGTACCTTCTGCTACCCACCCGGGATCCAGCACTGCCTGCTGGTTCTCGCCAGAGCCTTTGGCCTAGGTGCCTCCATCTCGGTATCCGAAGTCCAGCACCGTCAGCTGGTCCTTGGTAGTGCTTTTTAGCACAGGTACCTTCTGCTTAGTAACCGTGGTCCAGCACCGTCAGTTGGTCCTCGGTAGTGCCATTGGCTCTTGTTCCTTCTGCTACCCATCCGGGTGCCAGCACTGTCTGCTGGTTCTCGCCACAGCCTTTGGCCTAGGTGCCTCCATCTCGGTATCCGAGGTCCAGCACCGTCAGCTGGTCCTTGGTAGTGCTTTTTAGCACAGGTACCTTCTGCTTAGTAACCGTGGTCCAGCACTGTGAACAGGATTTGTCCGCGTTCAGTTTGGCCTGCAGCAGCAGGCATTTTCCAGGGGCACCACGAGGAGGAACGGACTCACCCCCATTTACTGCTTAGTCTTCTTCTGCTTATAATTTTGATTTCTTCTATGCTGATTTTTAGTCTTATGCTTAATGTTCTTCTGCTTTCTGTTCTTCTGCTTTTGCTTCTTCTGCTTCTTGTTCTTCTGTCTTTTGTTCTGTATCTTGGTGGTTGTCTTCATGTTCTTTGTCCTCTTGGTCTTATTATTTAGGGTCATATTTCTGGTCTTCTTTGGTGTGGTCTTCAGGGTCGTCGTCATGGAGATCAATAAGGATTACCAAAGACAATTTCAAAAAGCTTGATCTTGGAAATGTAGCAGAAGGTACAAGAAGGCTGAGAAACTGGCGAGAACCAGCAGACAGTGCTGGCACCCGGATGGGTAGCAGAAGGAACAAGAGCCAATGGCACTACCGAGGACCAACTGACAGTGCTGGACCACGGTTACTAAGCAGAAGGTACCTGTGCTAAAAAGCACTACCAAGGACCAGCTGACGGTGCTGGACCTCGGATACCGAGATGAAGGCACCTAGGCCAAAGGCTGTGGCGAGAACCAGCAGACAGTGCTGGCACCCGGATGGGTAGCAAAAGGAACAAGAGCCAATGGCACTACCGAGGACCAACTGACGGTGCTGGACCACGGTTACTAAGCAGAAGGTACCTGTGCTAAAAAGCACTACCAAGGACCAGCTGACTGTGCTGGACCTCGGATACCGAGATGGAGGCACCTAGGCCAAAGGCTGTGGCAAGAACCAGCAGACAGTGCTGGCACCCGGATGGGTAGCAGAAGGAACAAGAGCCAATGGCACTACCGAGGACCAACTGACCCTGTTGTAAATCTTTTGTGACAGGCAGAACGTAAGGTGTAATGTTATAACTTTTATAGATAAGTACTACAGGAATGCCTGTCACCATAAGAAAATGAAGACAAAGAAGAATAGGAAGAAGATGAAGAAATAGCATATTAAAATTAATAATAGCTGAATAAGAAGAATATGAAGAATGGAAAAAAAAATTAATGGGGAGAAGATGAAGAAGAAGAAGATGAATAAGTTGAAGAAAAAGTTGATGAAAAAAATGCTACTGCTGCGGATCATGAAGGAGAAAGTGTGGGAGAAGTACAAAAGAAGGTGAAGAGCATGGAAGTTGTGAAACATACATATCTGATAAAATATAAAAAAGGTTAACATAGTCAATATCTTTTTAACTCCGAACGTACTGAAAAAAAAAATTGGAATTAATGCTATGCCATGTGATTTGAATTAACCACTATGCTTTTAATGTCTCCTCCACCTCCCACAATACATTCTACATGATTCTTATTTGTTTTCAATTATGTAGAATTAGCCAACAAGGAAATAAAGGGCTTTTTTTAATTCCGATACCGGAAGTCCCATTGACTTGAATGGGACTTCCGGTATCGGAATCTGCGATACCCGATATTTTTTTCGTATCGGGCGATACCATCCGATACGATATTTTTGGGTATCGAACGGTATCGCTCAACACTAGTAATAACGCGCGATCAAAAAGACGCATATAAATATCCATGGTACCGCTGAAAACGTCATCTTGTCCCGCAAAAAACAAGCTGCCACACAGCATCATCAGCGAAAAAATTAAAAAGTTATAGCTCGCAGAATAAAGCGATGCAAAAATAATTATTTTTTATATAAAATAGTTTTCATTGCAAAAAACAGTGCTGTAACCGCACTGACCCGAAGAATAAAACCGCTTTATCAATTTTACCGCACGCGGAACGGTGTAAACGCACCCCCACCAAAGAAATTCATGAAACGCTGGTTTTTGTTCATTCTGCGTCCCAAAAATCGGAATAAAAAGCGATCAAAAAATGTCACATGCCCGAAAATGGTACCAATAAAAACGGCAACTCGTCCCGCAAAAAATAAGAGCTCACATGACTCGGTGGATCAAAATACGGAAAAATTATAGCTCTCAATATGAGGTGATGCAAAAACTATTTTAACAATAAAAAGCGTCTTTTAGCGTGCGACAGCTGCCAAATATAAAAACCACCATAAATAGTAAATCAAACCCCCTGTTATCACCCCCTTAGTTAGGGAAAAATAATAAAATAAAAAAAATGTATTTATTTCCATTTTTCCATTAGGGTTAGGGTTAGGGCTAGGGTTAGGGTTAGGGTAGGATTAGGGTTAGGGTTAGGGCTAGGGTTAGGGTTAGGGCTAGGGTTAGGGCTAGGGTTAGGGCTGAGATTAGGGTTAGGGGTGTGTTGGGGTTCGGGTTGGAGTTATAATTGGGGGTTTCCACTGTTTGGGCACATCAGGGGCTCTCCAAATGCAACATGGCGTCTGATCTCAATTCCAGCCAATTCTGAGTTGAAAAAGTCAAATGGTGCTCCTTCCCTTCCAAGCTCTGCCATGCGCCCAAACAGTGTTTTACCCCCACATGTAGGGTATCAGCCTACTCAGGACAAATTGCAAAACAATTTTTGGGGTCCAATTTCTCCTGTTACCGTTAGGAAAATAAAAAATTGGGGGCAAAAATATCATTTTTGTGGAAAAAAATGATTTTTTTATTTTTACGTCCGAGCGTTATAAACTTCTGTGAAGCACTTGGGGGTTCAAAGTGCTCACCACACATCTAGATAAGTTCCGTGGGGGTCTAATGTCCAAAATGTGTCACTTGTGGGGAGTTTCAATAGTTTAGGTGCATCAGGGGCTCTCCAAACGCACATGACACCCACAGACCATTCCATCAAAGTCTGCATTCCAAAACGTCACTGCTTCCCTTCCGAGCCCCGACGTGTGTCCATACAGTAGTTTTCTCCCACATATCGGGTGTCAGCGTACTCATGACAAATTGGACAACAACTTTTTGGGTCCAATTTCTCCTGCTACCCTTGGGAAAATGAAAAAATAGGGGACTAATTGATCATTTTTATGGAAAAAATACGATTTTTTTATTTTCATGCCCGGGCATTATAAACTTCTGTGAAGCCCTTGGGGGTTCAAAGTGCTTACCACACATCTAGATAAGTTCCTTAGGGGGTCTCGTTTCCAAAATGGGGTCATTTGTGGGGGGTTTCCACTGTTTTGGTACATTAGGGGCTCTCCAAAGGCAACATGACACCCACAGAACAATCCCTCAAAGTCTGCATTCCAAAACGTCACTACTTCCCTTCCGAGCCCCAACATGTGTCTATACAGTAGTTTTCTCCCACATATGGGGCGTCAGTGTACTCAGGACAAATTGGACAACAACTTTTGGGGTTCAATTTCTCCTGTTACCCTTGGGAAAATAAAAAAATTGGGGACTAATTGATCATTTTTGTGGAAAAAATAAGATTTTTTTATTTTCATGCCCGGGCATTATAAACTTCTGTGAAGCCCTTGGGGTTTCAAAGTGCTCACCACACATCTAGATAAGTTCCTTAGGGGGTCTCGTTTCCAAAATGGGGTCATTTGTGGGTGGTTTCCACTGTTTTGGTACATTAGGGGCTCTCCAAAGGCAACATGACACCCGCAGAACAATCCCTCAAAGTCTGCATTCCAAAACGTCACTACTTCCTTTCCGAGCCCCGACATGTGCCCATACAGTAGTTTTCTCCCACATATGGGGTATCAGCATACTCAGGACAAATTGGACAACAACTTTTGGGGTGCAATTTCTCCTGGTACCCTTGGGAAAATAAAAAATGGTGACTAAAAGATCATGTTTGTGGAAAAAATACGAATTTTTTATTTTCACGCCCGGGCGTTATAAACTTCTGTGAAGCACTGTGGGGTTCAAAGTGCTCACCACACATCTAGATAAGTTCCTTGGGGGGGTCTAGTTTCCAAAATGGTGTCATTTGTGGGGGGTTTCCACTGTTTTGGTACATCAGGGGTTTTCCAATCGCGACATGATGTCCGATCTCAATTCCAGCCGAAAACGTCAAATGGCGCTGCTTCCCTACCGAGCTCTGCCATGCGCCCAAATAGTGGTTTACCCCCACATGTGGGGTATCAGCGTACTCAGGACAAATTGCACAATAACTTTTAGGGTCCTGTTACCCTTGGGAAAATAAAAATTGCGGTGAAAAGATCATTTTTGTAGAAAAAATATGATTTTTTAATTGTACTGCTGTACGTTATAAACTTCTGTAAAGCCCTTGTGGGTTCAAAGTTCTCACGACATATCTAGATAAGTTCCTTGGGGGGTCTAGTTTCCAAAATGGGGTCACCTGTAGGGGGTTTCCACTGTTTAGGTACATCAGGGACTCTCCAAACGTGACATGGCGTCCAATCTGAATTCCAGCCAATTTTGCATTGAAAAAGTCAAACGGCGCTCCTTCCATTCTGAGCTCTGCCATGCGCCGAAACAGTCATTCCCCCCACATATCAGGTATCAGCGTACTCAGGACAAATTGCACAATAACTTTTGCAGTCCAATTTCTCCTGTTACCCTTGGTAAAATAAAAAAAATTGAACCTGAAGTATTTTTTGGTGAAAAAAAGTTAGATGTTCATTTTTTTTAAATATTCAAAAAAATTCCTGTGACGCACCTAAAGGGTTGATAAACTTCTTGAATGTGGTTTTGAGCACCTTAAGGGGTGCAGTTTTTAGAATGGTGTCACTTTTGGGTATTTTCTATCATATAGACCCCTCAAAGTGGCTTCAAATGTGATGTGGTCCTAAAAATAAAATGGTGTTGTAAAAATGAGAAATCGCTGGTCAACTTTTAACCCTTATAACTTCCTAACAAAAAAAAATTTTGGTTCCAAAATTGTGCTGATGTAAAGTAAACATGTGGGAAATGTTAGTTATCAAGTTTTTTGTGTGCTGTATCTCTGTGATTTAAGGGCATAAAAATTCAAAGTTGGAAAATTGCGAAATTTTCAAAATTTTCGCCAAATTTCCGTTTTTCTCACAAATAAACGCAAGTTATTTGAATGAAATTTTACCACTACCATGAAGTACAATATGTCACGAGAAAACAATGTCAGAATCACCAGGATCCATGGAAGTGTTCCAGAGTTATGACCTCATAAATGTACAGTGGTCAGAATTGTAAAAATTGGCCCGGTCATGAACGTGCAAACCACCCTTGCGGGTGAAGGGGTTAAATACTGCCTAAACTACATTGGGCAGTCCCTTTCCAAGCGCCGGACCAGGTCAGAGAGTTCCGGCGCCTGCGCACTGCAGTACTTTACTCTGCCCTCAATAGGGCAGATAAGGTACGCCTGCGCCGGAGCCGCGATGGGAAGCAAAGAAGAGGACGTCATCACTAGAAGATGGGAGGTGCCGGACCGGACCGTGACACCCTCTGGACCCAAACAGGATGCGGGGTGAGTATAATCTAACTCGCTTTTCTTCTCTATCAGGTTACATCGGGGGCTTATCTACAGCATTACAGAATGCTGTAGATAAGCCTCTGATGGGGTGACAGATTCCCTTTAATTTCCTTTGCCCCAATGGTTAACCCCACTTAACCTCTTCCCGACCACCCACAGTAGATAAACGTTGGCGCTTGCTGGGCTTTGTGCAGCGCCGACGTTTATCTACTGTCGGCGGTTTTGTGCCCCCCGGGACCCCCTCATACCTTATAACGCGGGGATCCTGGTGCACAATGCATGCTGGGACCCTCGACGTCATCGAGACCTGATTGGTTCAGGTCCTGATGACGTCGCGTCACAGCAGCCAATGAGAGAGCTCGCTGGGAAAGCTGCTTGTTTCCCGGCGATCTCCCTCATTATAACGCGACTTCTCCTCTGAGCTCATGCTGACAGATGAGCAGAGGTGAAGCAGCGTTACAGTGTGACTAGATCGCTGCCTGGCACAGCTGATCGCTGCCTGGCACAGCTGTGTCAGGCAGCGATCTTGTCACACAGTAACGCTGCTTCTCCTCTGATCATCTGTCAGTGTGAGATCAGAGGAGAAGTGGCGTTACTATGTGCCGGGCAGCGATCTTGTCACATAGTAACGCTGCTTCTCCTCTGATCATCTGCCAGTGTGATATCAGAGGAGAAGTGGCGTTACTATGAGTCAAAAATACAAAAAATAAAAAACACAAAAATAAAAAAAAGTAAAGAAAAAAAAAGCAGGTAGGCAGGCTAGGGCTATCTCTAGGGTTAGGGCTAGGGTTAGGGCTAGGGTTAGGGTTAGGGTTAGGGTTAGAGCTAGGGTTAGGGCTAGGGTTAGGGGTGTGTTGGGGTTAGGGTTGGAATTCGAATTGGGGGTTTCCACTGTTTAGGTACATCAGGGGCTCTGTAAATGCAATATGACGCCCGCAGACCATTCCATCAAAATCTGCATTCCAGGACGTCACTACTTCCCTTCTGAGCCCCACCGTGTGCCCAAACAGTGGTCCCCCCGCACATGTGGGGTACCAGCGTACTCAGGACAAATTGGACAACAACTCTTAGGGTCCAATTTCTCCTGTTACCCTTGTGAAAATAAAAATTGGGAGCTAAAAGATCATTTTTGTGGAAAAAAAATGATTTTTTTATTTTCACGGCTCTACATTATAAACTTTAGTGAAACACTTGGGGGTTCAAAGTGCTCACCACACATCTAGATAAGTTCCTTGGGGGGGTCTAGTTTCCAAAAAGGGGTCACTTGTGGAGGATTTCCACTGTTTAGGCACATCAGGGGCTCTGCAAACGCGACATGACACCCGCAGACCATTCCATCAAAGTCTGCATTCCAAAACGTCACTACTTCCCTTCCGATCCCCACCGTGTGCCCAAACAGTAGTTTTCTTCCACATATGGGGTACCAGTGTACTCAGTACAAATTGGACAACAACTTTTGGGGTCCAATTTCTCCTGTTACCCTTGTGAAAATAAAAAATTGGGGGCTAAAAGATCATGTTTGTGGAACAAAAATGATTTTTTATTTTCATGGCTCTACGTTATAAACTTCTGTGAAGCACTTGGGGGTTCAAAGTGCTCACCACACATCTAGATAAGTTCTTTAAGGGGTCTAGTTTCCAAAATGGGGTCACGTGTGGGGGTTTCCACTGTTTAGGCACATTAGGGGCTCTCCAAATGCGACATGGCGTCCTATCTCAATTCCAGCCAATTCTGCATTGAAAAAGTCAAACGGCACTCCTTCCTTTCTGAGCTCTGCCGTGTGCTCAAACAGTGGTTTAGCCCCACATACGGGGTATCGGCGTATTTGGGAGAAATTGCACAAAAAATTTTGTGGTTCATTTTCTGTTTTTACACTTGTGAAAATAAAAAAAAATGGTTCTGAAGTAAAATGTTTGTGAAAAAAAGTTAAATGTTTATTTTTTCCTTCCACATTCCATTCATTCATGTGAAGCACCTGAAGGGTTAATAAACTTCTTGAATGTGGTTTTGAGTACATTGAGAGGTGCAGTTTTTAGAATGGTGTCACTTTTGGGTATTTTCTGTCATATTGACCCCCCAAACTCACTTCAAATGTGAGGTGGTCCCTAAAAAAAATGGTGTTGTAAATTTTGTTGTAAAAATGAGAAATCGCTGGTCAACTTTTAACCCTTATAACTTCCAAAAAAAAAAAAATTATGTTTCCAAAATTGTGCAGATGTAAAGTAGACATTTGGGAAATGTTATTTATTAACTATTTTGTGCGATATCACTCTCTGATTTAAGGGCATAAAAATTAAAAGTTTGAAAATTGCAAAATTTTCAAACTTTTTGCCAAATTTCGATTTTTTTAACATATAAGCGCAGTTCATATCTAAGAAATTTTACCACTATCCTGAAGTACAATATGTCATGAGGAAACAATGTCAGAATCAGCAGGATCCGTTGAAGCGTTCTAGAGTTATGGCCTCATAAAGTGACACTGGTCAGAATTGAAAAAATTGGCCTGGTCACGAAGGCAAAAACAGGCTCAGGCGCGAAAGGGTTAAATAACTTTTGTTAAAAATATTTTTTTAACCACTCTGAGATGGGATGCATTGTCATGCAGCATAAGGAATATAGAAACCTAGTGTACATGAAACTGCCCAACAATACTATAAACCCTGTCTTCCTGCATTGTAAGATGCATATATATTTTATTGAGGTGGAGACAGTCATTAAATTCCTGACACAAACTAATAACTTATTTTCAGATGTCACATCCTGCAATCATATTACTTTACAAGCACCTGCTCATCTTTCATCAGGAAAACAAATGTTTTTTTATGGAGCAATTAATTTCAGCTCTGTATGCATTGTTTTGCTTGACAGGAATCTAATATTAATGTACAATGTATAATGATAGCAGCCATCATGACCCAGGTTAAAATTTAATCTCTAGATAATTAGTCACCTAAAAAAAGGAACACCAGGCAGTGGAAGGAAATAGAACAGAGCTGTTTTTTTTTATTCTTAGCTCAGCCTATGGACCTTCAAGGGAACTAGTCTGGTCAGATAATGCTATTAACCTGACCTGTAGATATAGGGTTATTCTGTGGGATAATATCATTATGAAGGTGCCTGGCCACAGTACTGAAAAAAAAAACACTAACCAGGAGAAAATGAAACTTATTTTGTTATCTTTCAGTCATGCAGCACAGCTTTAGTCACTGCACACAGAACTGTGAGGAGCAGTTGTAAGCATGCTTCGGAATTTCGACTGACAGCCCGCTGTGCAGTGCATGAGTGCATAGTGGACTGTTAGGCCAGAGTCACACTTAACGTATAAAAGTACGGTCCATTTTTTATGGATGAGAATCGCAGAAATGTTCCCTGAACAGTGATCCGTATGTCATCCGTTGGCAATGTGAGGATGTGATTTTCTCGCATCTAAGCATCCGTGTGACATCCGTATGGCATCCGTATGGCGTTTTTTTCCCGCAACCTTGCAAAATGGACATTTAAGGTTTTTTAGGCCTGAAAATAATTTAACTCATAATCAGCAACCCCATTTATTGCTTCTACAACAGGTGGCACACTCCAATCTGGGCAGTTTATGGCCGTGCTTTTGTTGGTGTATTTCTTCTTTGTGTGAAACATGTCAGACAGACTTACTTTCAACACAACTGAGCGGGTGCTTTACAACTGGGTTTTAGTATGAGATTCAATGGCTAGCACACGATAGGTGCGGGGGTATGGTGCTAGTGAAGGAGGCTCATGAGTCCCACATAAATGTCTATTAGAATCACTGCACACATACACTTAAGGAGTATTTGCTTATTAGTGAAATTTATTGAAAACAAGTGCTCTTATAGTGATTGCGACAGAATGACGTTTCGGTCATTCAAGACCTTGATCACATAAGTCGCTGAAAAAAAACGGAGATATATACAATCAGGTGTTGTTGTTACATATATTACATATTTACATTATATTTACAACATAATATATATGTCTAGTATATCCATGTCTGACATCTGGTGATGCTCATAGGAGGAATGCCAAGACTATGGTAAATGTGAAAGTATTAACATACACTCACTGGCCACTTTATTAGGTACACCATGCTAGTAAGGGGTTGGACCCCCTTTTGCCTTCAGAACTTCCTCAATTCTTCGTGGCAGAGATTCAACAAGGTGCTGGAAGCATTCCTCAGAGATTTTGGACCATATTGACATGATGGCATCACACAGTTGGCGCAGATTTGTCGGCTGCACATCCCTGATGCGAATCTCCCGTTCCACCACATCCCAAAGATGCTCTATTGGATTGAGATCTGGTGACTGAGGAGGCCATTTGAGTACAGTAAACTCATTGTCATGTTCAAGAAACCAATCTGAGATGATTCGAGCTTTATGACATGGCGCATTATCCTGCTGAAAGTAGCCATCAGATGTTGGGTACATTGTGGTCATAAAGGGATGGACATGGTCAGCAACAATACTCAGGTAGGCTGTGGCGTTGCAACGATGCTCAATTGGTACCAAGGGGCCCAAAGAGTGCCCAGAAAAAATTCCCCACACCATGACACCACCACCACCAGCCTGAACCGTTGATACAAGGCAGGATGGATCCATGCTTTCATGTTGTTTACGCCAAATTCTGACCCTACCATCCGAATGTCGCAGCAGAAATCGAGACTCATCAGACCAGGCAACGTTTTTCCAATCTTCTACTGTCCAATTTCGATGAGCTTGTGCAAATTTTAGCCTCAGTTTCCTGTTCTTAGCTGAGAGGAGTGGTACCCAGTGTGGTCTTCTGCTGCTGTAGCCCATCTGCCTCAAAGTTCGACGCACTGTGCGTTCAGAGATGCTCTTCTGCCTACCTTGGTTGTAACGGGTGGCAATTTGAGTCACTGTTGCCTTTCTATCAGCTCGAACCAGTCTGCCCATTCTCCTCTGACCTCTGGCATCAACATGGCATTTCCGGCCACAGAACTGCCGCTCACTGGATTTTTTTTCTTTTTCGGACCATTCTCTGTAAACCCTAGAGATGGTTGTGCGTGAAAATCCCAGTAGATCAGCAGTTTCTGAAATTCTCAGACCAGCCCTTCTGGCACCAACAATCATGCCACGTTCAAAGGCACTCAAATCACCTTTCTTCCCCATACTGATGCTCGGTTTGAACTGCAGGAGATTGTCTTGACCATGTCTACATGCCTAAATGCACTGAGTTGCCGCCATGTGATTGGCTGATTAGAAATTAAGTCTTAACACACAGTTGGACAGGTGTACCTAATAAAGTGGCCAGTGAGTGTATAAGTACTGAGAGAGAGATCGGAGGGCACAGATAATTGCATCATTATACAAAGTCAATAGACATGTGTGGAAAAAATATTGAAGCATAAAATAAGAGGACATGCATACCCTTGAACAATGTAGTGGTTCATGAAGGATGTGGTCCTTATGATCAAAATAGGGACAGCGAGTATGCCTGGATGGAGGGATCTGTATGTTTAAATTAGAATGAATGGTTACTTATAATGCCTGGTGATAAAAAAATTTTTTGCTAAATATAAGTGACTAATACCATGGTTGTTTTTAAAACCCTGTGGTGTCATAGAACCGTCTGGAGAAATCTAGTATCATCCCCATTGGTGAAAATGGTATAGTGATAAGGTTATAAATATTTCCCCGTAGTAGTTCTGAACTAAGGGCTGTCCTGAATTAGGTAATGGTCACTTATGCCTTTAGGTTAGCAAGGGTCAGAGCGGTCGCTCTATGTGGCTGTGGAGGTAAGTTGCATAAACATTAGCCTGTGTAAATAGGTGGAAAAAATGTACTTAACTTAAATTGACTGGGTCATCATGGTTCACTCACGGTGGTGGCAAGACGGTGGAGTGTGTTAACACTCAGTTGTAGCAAGGAGGAGTGACTAGGAGCGATGTTCATAGCTCCTTTTAAACATGTTTTTTCCATGTGACAGGAAATGACAATTGCTGGTCTCAGGACAGGATGTGACATCACCGCACAATTCGGTAGAATTAAGAGTGGAAGTGAGTTGTGTCTCAATCGCCGTCACTTTAGCCTCGGTATCCTTAATAGCTTGTTGTAGATACTCTAGCGTCAGAAGTATAATATCGAAGGAACACTTGTTGAGGATTTCCTGAAAAGTTTTACAATACCTCTCGTTATCTGAGAATAGCGTGGGTCTGAGATTACAGCGTAATCCCCGAGGAATTTTATTTTGTCTGAAATACTCGCCAAGAGTAGCACAATGGAGGTCGTAGCCTATCAGTTTCTTCCTTTCTCTCTCCCAGTCCTTGGTTTTCAAGTCTTTACTGGGGACATGTAGAAAGTCAGAGGCAGTTCTTATTCTGGACAATATGGTTGGTCCAGCTGCGTCATCATACCGGTATACTCCAGATGACATTGGATCAATCGGTGCTTATAGCCAAACACGCTTATAGTATGAGATTCAAAGGCTAGCACACTATAGGTGATCACATAAGTCGCTGAAAAAAAAACCGAGATATATACAATCAGGTGTTGTTGTTACATATATTACATATTTACATTATATTTACAACATAATATATATGTCTAGTATATCCATGTCTGACATCTGGTGATGCTCATAGGAGGAATGCCAAGACTATGGTAAATGTGAAAGTATTAACATATAAATACTGAGAGAGAGATCGGAGGGCACATTCCTAATTAACCATTATCCCCTTAACAACATTGTTATTAAGACTATACTATGATAAAATAAGTTTTTTATCATCACATAGTCATGTGACCCGTTGCGATCACATGACTTTTTCAACCAAAAACATGGCCGCCACCATGAGCCTCACACTTCATCTGAGCATGTGCGGTGATGTCACATCCTGTCCTAAGACCAGCAATTGTCATTTCCTGTCACATGGACAAAACATGTTTAAAAGGAGCTATGAACATCGCTCCTAGTCACTCCTCCTTGCTACAACTGAGTGTTAACACACTCCACCGTCTCGCCACCACCGTGAGTGAACCATGATGACCCAGTCAATTTAAGTTAAGTACATTTTTTCCACCTATTTACACAGGCTAATGTTTATGCAACTTACCTCCACCGCCACATAGAGCGACCACTCTGACCCTGGCTAACCTAAAGGCATAAGTGACCATTACCTAATTCAGGACAGCCCTTAGTTCAGAACTACTACGGGTAAATATTTATAACCTTATCTGTTGTGAGTTCATTTTCCCCTTCATTACTGAGGCCCGAGGAACTCCCTCTTCTGGTAAAGAAAGGTAGTGAGCCTGATTATCAACACCTGAGGCTGATGATGATGACTGGCTGAGTGGAGTTACTGACTGGATATAAGGCTGCCGACGCCCTTCTGCCCTGCGGGTGATTTCTCTGTGGGATCCTTGGAGACCAGTCTGAATTCCTGCTCCTCTAAAGCTAAGTTTGCTGCTCGGCCTTTTGCATTGGTGCTTTGACTTTGTTTTGCTTTGTTTTTCTGGATTTCTGCCATTCCCTGCTGGGGTGTGCTGAATTCCTTTAGCTCTGTCTTCTGAAAATACCTGAGTGCTGATTTAGTTTTTGAAGCCTAGCTGCTTCAGGGCCTTTTTCATATCAGCTTGTTGGCTTATGTCTTTGATAGGGTTTTGGCAGATTGCAGACAGCAGCCTTCCTGTCCTTTCCTATCTAGGTAGTTTTGGGCCCTGTCTTTGCTCAGTCTATCTTTCTGTCTGTGTTAGTGTTTTCATCTTGCTTCACTGTCATTATATGTTGGGGGCTGCCTATTGCTTTGGGGTCTGCTCTGGGGCAGTTTAGATTTCCCCTTTCTTTCTTTAGGCCTATTTAATTCTCCGGCTGTGATTGAGGGGTCTAGGGCATCGTAGGAACCCCCCACGGCTACTGCTAGTTGTGTTGATAGGTTCAGGGGTCTGCAATCTGATAGTTGCCAACTTCTCTGGTTTTCTGGACTTAGCTTGTATTTCTGTTTTTGCCTCCTACGGTGACTCATTCATAACACTTATCACTATACCATTTTCACCAATGGGGATGATAATAGATTTCTCTAGATGGTTCTATGACACCACAGGGTTTTAAAAACAACCATGCTATTAGTCACTTATATTTAGCAAAAAAAATTTTATCACCAGGCATTATAAGTAACCATTCATTCTACGAGGGGCGATCCAAAAGTAATGATAATCAATAATTAACACAATTATTATAGTCAAAAGAAAATTTATTTTTCTACATAGTCTCCTAAAAAGTCTATACATTTAGTCCATCTCTTTTCTAAACTTAGAATTCCCTTCGAAAAAAATTCTTGATCTTGACCCTCAAAAAACTCCCCAACAGCGGTTATCACGTCGCTATTGTCGTCAAATTTCTTGCCCCAGAGGTGTTCCTTGAGCCGAGGAAAGAGAAAGAAGTCACTGGGGGCTAGATCTGGCGAATAGGGGGGGTGTTCCACCAGTTGAAAGCCCGCTTCTTGAATGGTAGCCATGGCAACTGCAGCTTTGTGAGTCGGTGCGTTATCTTGGTGAAACAGCACTCCAGCCCGCAGTTTGCCGCGCCTTTTCTCCTTGATAGCCTCCCGCAATCTTCTTATTTGTTCTGCGTAGTAGGAGCCCGTAATAGTGGCTCCCTTCTCCAAATAGTCCACCATAATAATTCCTTCAGCGTCCCAAAAAACGGACGCCATAACCTTCCCTGCTGAGCTTGACACTTTGAATTTCTTCGGCGTCGGTTCGTCAGCTCGTTTCCATGTCATTGATTGTTGTTTAGTTTCGGGGTCAAAGTGGTGGATCCAGGTCTCATCCATGGTCAAAAAACGTGACAAAAAATTCTCCTTGTCTGCTTGGAACTTTTCGAGATTTGCTATTGAAATGTCAACTCGTTTCTTCTTTTGCTCGCCGGTTAACATTTTTGGCACCCAACGCTCGGAGACCTTTCTCATATGCAATTCTTTTGCAAGGATTCTTTGAATACTGCCATATGAGATCCCTGTGACCTCAGCTACATGCCTGATAGTCACTCTTCGATCTGCCAACACAACTTCTTCAACTTTTTTCACGTTTTCTTCATTGAGGGACGTGGATGGGCGTCCTTCGCGATGTTCATCTTCCGTCGATGTTCTTCCCAGCTTAAATTCCTTGGCCCATCATGCAACTGTGGAATATGGAGGAGAAGAGTCCCCTCAATGTTTCCACCAAGTCGCTGTGTATGTCTTTGGTAGACATTTTTTTCAAGCAGAGGTATTTGATGACAGCTCAGCTCGTTTTTTTCCATTTTGATGTTCACTCCTTGGCAGTTCATATTCAAATGAATGTAGCTCCCGGGAATCGTGGCCTATTTAAGTGATTTTTTTTCCCTGGACTAGTGGGTACCTAAGAGAGAAGAAAACATTTTATTTTAATTTCTGTGTGCAATAGAAATAACTGATTATCATTACTTTTGGATCGCCCCTCGTAATTTAAACATACAGATCCCTCCATCCAGGCATACTCGCTGTCCCTATTTTGATCATAAGGACCACATCCTTCATGAACCACTACATTGATCAAGGGTATGCATGTCCTCTTATTTTATGCTTCAATATTTTTTCCACACATGTCTATTGACTTTGTATAATGATGCAATTATCTGTGCCCTCCGATCTCTCTCTCAGTACTTATATGTTAATACTTTCACATTTACCATAGTCTTGGCATTCCTCCTATGAGCATCACCAGATGTCAGACATGGTATACTACATATATATTATGTTGTAAATATAATGTAAATATGTAATATACGTAACAACAATACCTGATTGTTAGAGAGCAGGTGAGCGGGCACCAACCAAATAAATGCTCAAGCAGGGATCACCACATGCAAGTTAACTAGACAATTGTACAAAAAAGAGAAAGGGACTATGCATAAATGTGGGATCACCACGCCAAAACCAAGTATTTATAAAAATATAATTTATATTATGAAATACAAAAAGCAGCAAGTGCACTCACCTTGAGAAAGACACCTAGCGGTGTCGGAACGCGTGGGTCCTTGTATACCGCGGTGGCTGCTGGCACAATACACAGACGCTGGGGCGACCTTTGACTGGACATACTGACTGTGCCTTTGGGTGATGTATTTTATGCCTGTTTGGGATCTTCAATTGCCATACATTACTAGCCCTCCTCCACTTTTTTTGGGCTACTGACTTTATTCTATGGGGAGTTACATCTGTTATTCATATTCCTCATATTAGATATATTTTTCAAGCATTACAGGGCTCCTTTCAGGAAGGTTTGACTGATATTCTGGGTTATGTGCTATGCACTTTACATGTTGGTATAGGATCTTATTGAACTGGCCAGTCATCAGTGTGTTGTCTTCGTCTCCATCATATTGTCTGTATTATATGTTATGATATTGAGAACGTTATTATTCGATATTGGTTCCTTTACATTCTGCAGCCAGCGGTCTACATGTTGATCAGATTTTTTTAATTGTTTTTATGTGTGGTGTTTTTTGCTGCTTCCTTGCTGCTTTTTGTATTTCATAATAAAAATTATATTTTTATAAATACTTGGTTTTGGCGTGGTGATCCCACATTTATGCATAGTCCCTTTCTCTTTTTTGTACAACAATACCTGATTGTATATATCTCCGTTTTTTTTTCAGCGACTTATGTGATCAAGGTCTTGAATGACCGAAACGTCATTCTGTCGCAATCACTATAAGAGCACTTGTTTTCAATAAATTTCACTAATAAGCAAATACTCCTTAAGTGTATGTGTGCAGTGATTCTAATAGACATACAACTGGGTTTTGTCACAACGCTTTGGGGAGCCATACCCAGTGATTGTGGAGGAGGAGACGAATGTGGGTCCATCAGCTTTTGAGGCAATGCCTCACTAAAGGCCATTTCCACCGTCTCTATGCATCTCTGCGGACCCATCCTGACAATTTTTACCAATATTCTTGCATGAGCCTTGCCACCTTTGATCTTTTGTTGGAGATAGTGCGCCCTGGGATCACCTTGAGGCTGTGTTCCCACGTTGCGTTTTTGTAAGCGTTTCCGTAGCGTTTGAGCCAGATCAGACGCTGCAGAAATGCTTAAAAGAAGCTCCCTATTATATTTAAAGCATTTTTTGCTTTTTGTGCCAATGCATGTGTTTTTAAACGCTTTGAAAATGCTTAACGGCTAAAAATGCAGCATGCTAATTATTTTCTGCATAGCTGCGCGTTTTTAGCCATTTCCAATGTTCCCAGAAACCGAGCGGAAAAACGCATCAAAAACGTGCGTTTTTTGTGCAAGAATCGCGCAAAAAGCGCGCGGAAATAAAACACACAGTTTCTGGGAAGGTGTCTGGTTTTCTAAGTGTTTAAAAACGCTAACGTGGGCACATAGCCTAAAGGACACCAGGATGCGCAAATGTATTTCTGCTGAGGAGCGCCTTATCCTTACGTTATGGTATGTATTCCTCCTCCTCTATGTTGGTGATGTTTCTAAATTTAGCATTTTTTTACTTGCATAATACCTTAGTTGTTTTTTTGTGGAAAAAAGACAAAATATAACCTGTGATTAATCATAATATTTGTCTATTTTTAAAATCACAAAGACATTGAAAATATTTTAATGTTGTTATGGCATGGCTTGTTAGGTACAGACTCTAACTTTGATTAATGTGAAATTGTTTTTATATGTCGAACGGTATCTAATTGTTTTCTTTTTCATTTTGCTTTTAGCTTCCTTACAACTGGTCTTTCATAAGCAACACTGCATCATGAATTTTTAATCGGAAAATCCACAATATCAGGCATAGTCCGCTCTACCTGTTCCAAAATATGGTCACGACTTCATCAAGTGGTCATGCCTGAGCCAAAAATGGAAGACTGGTTGTGGATAGCCTGTGGTTTTGAGGAGACGTGCCAGTTTCCAAATTGTATTGGAGCCCTGGATGGGAAGCACATCCGTGTGCATAAAAGTCCCAATACTATAATTCTAAGCAATATCTGTAGTGTTGTTGGCCCTGGTCGACAGTCGCTACAGGTTTATAATTGTAGATATTGGGGCTTATGGAAGAACTGGAGACTCTAGAGTCCTCAATTCTTCCATTATGGGTCGGCGACTGAGCAATAATCAGTTGGACCTACCACCACGTCAGCTTCCAGGGTCCAATATGGAACCTGTGCCTTATGTCCTTTCTTCAGATGAGGCCTTTCAATTAACCCGTCATGTCATGAGGCCCTATCCCTGTAGAACCCTGGACCACCGGCGCAGAAACTTTAACTTGCACCTATCACATGCACGACGACTGGTGGAGTGTGCCTTTGGCATTCTTTGTGCCAAATGGCGTGTCCTCCAGTCAGCCATTCAGCTGAGTTAATCTAATGTTAATGAGGTAATTAAAGCGTTTGTGATCCTTCACAACTTCACCAGAATACATGATTGCTCATCATCTGCTGGTGATAACGTTATGTTGGGAAATGTTGTGATGTCTATTCCACATGTGATACCTCCCCTTCATCAGCCCTCTGGACTCAAAGTGCGGGATGTGTTGACTAATTATTTTGGCCTGTGCAGCGCCTGTGAGATCGCTGATCTGACAGAGTGCTGTGCAAACTGTCAGATCAGTGATCAGACACTTTATTGTAATGTCCCACATTGGGACAATATAATAAAGAGAAAAAAAAACAAGTGTAAAAATAATTTATAAAAAAATCCTAAATAAATAATAATAATTAAAAAAATCCCTAATAAATTCTTTTTTTGTAAATAAAAAAAGCAAAAACAATAAAAATACACATATTTTGTATCGCTGCATCCATAACGACCCGCCCTATAAACCTGTCCCACTAGTTAACCCCCTTAGTGAACCCCTTCAAAAAAACAAAAAATAAAAACTAGGCAAAAAACAATGCTTTATCATCATACCGCCGACCAAAAAGTGCAATAACATGCAATCAAAAAGAGTTATATAAATAAACATAGTACCGCTGAAAACATCAACTTGTCCTGCAAAAAACGAGCCACAATACAGTGTCATCACTAAAAAAATAAAAGTTATAGCTCACAGAACAAAGCGATGCAAAAATAATCATTTTTTATATAAAATTGTTTTCATTGCATAAAACCGCCAAAACATAAAAAATGACATAAATGAGGTTTCGCTGTAATCGTACTGACCTGGAAAAAAAAATCGCTTTATCAATTTTACCATACGTGGAATGGTGTAAACCTCCCCAAAAAGAATTTCATGAAATGCTGCGTCCCAAAGATCAGAATAAAAAGCGATCATAAAATGTCACATGCCCAAAAATGGTACCAATAAAATCACCAACTCATCCCGCAAAAAATAAGATCTCACATGATTCAGTGGGTCAATATCTGGAAAAATTATAGCTCTCAAAATGTGGTGATGCAAAAACTATTTTTACAATAATAAGCGTCTTTTAGCGTGTGACAGCTGCCAAGCATAAAAACCCACCATAAACAGTAAATCAAACCCCCCTTTATCACCCCCTTAAAAAAAATGTATTTATTTCCATTTTCCCATTAGGGTTAGGGTAAGGGCTAGAGATAGGGTTTGAGCTAGGGTTAGGGCTAGGGTTAGGTTTAGAGTTAGGGCTGAGATTAAGGTTAGGGGTGTGTTGGGGTTAGGGTTGGAGTTAAAATTGGGGGGTTTCCACTGTTTAGGCACATCAGGGGCTCTCCAAATGCAACATGGCGTCTGATCTCAATTCCAGCCAATTCTGAGTTGAAAAAGTCAAATGGTGCTCCTTCCCTTCCAACCTCTGCCATGCGCCCAAACAGTGTTTTACCCCCACATGTAGGGTATCAGCCTACTCAGGACAAATTTCAAAACAATTTTTGGGGTCCAATTTCTCCTGTTACCCTTAGGAAAATAAAAAATTGGGGGCAAAAATATCATTTTTGTGGAAAAAAATTATTTTTTTATTTTCACGTCCGAGCGTTATAAACTTCTGTGAAGCACTTGGGGGTTCAAAGTGCTCACCACACATCTAGATAAGTTCCGTGGGGGGTCTAGTGTCCAAAATGGGGTCACTTGTGGGGAGTTTCAATAGTTTAGGTACATCAGGGGCTCTCCAAATGCACATGATACTCGCAGACCATTCCATCAAAGTCTGCATTCCAAAACGTCACTGCTTCCCTTCCGAGCACCGACGTGTGTCCATACAGTAGTTTTCTCTCACATATGAGGTGTCAGCATACTCATGACAAATTGGACAACAACTTTTGGGGTCCAATTTCTCCTGTTACCCTGGGGAAAATGAAAAAATTGGGGAGTAATTGATCATGTTTGTGGAAAAAATAAGATTTTTTTATTTTCATGCCCGGGCATTATAAACTTCTGTGAAGCCCTTGGGGGTTCAAAGTGCTCACCACACATCTAGATAAGTTCCTTAGGGGGTCTCGTTTCCAAAATGGTGTCATTTGTGGGGGGTTTCCACTGTTTAGGTACATTAGGGGCTCTCCAAAGGCAACATGACACCCGCAGGACATTCCATCAAAGTCTGCATACCAAAACGTCACTACTTCCCTTCCGAGCCCCGACGTGTGTCTATACAGTAGTTTTCTCCCACATATGGGGCGTCAGCGTACTCAGGACAAATTGGACAACAAATTTTGGGGTTCAATTTCTCCTTTTACCCTTGGGAAAATAAAAAAATTGGGGACTAATTGATCATGTTTGTGGAAAAAATACGATTTTTTTATTTTCATGCCCTTGCATTATAAACTTCTGTGAAGCCCTTGGGGGTTCAAAGTGCTCACATCACATCTAGATAAGTTCCTTAGGGGGTCTAGTTTTCAAAATGGGGTCATTTGTGGGGGGTTTCCACTGTTTAGGTACATTAGGGGCTCTCCAAAGGCAACATGACACCCGCAGACCATTCCATCAAAGTCTGCATTCCAAAACGTCACTACTTCCCTTCCAAGCCCCGACGTGTGCCCATACAGTAGTTTTCTCCCACATATGGGGTATCAGCATACTCAGGACAAATTGGACAACAACTTTTGGGGTCCAATTTCTCCTGGTACCCTTGGGAAAATCAAAAAATGGTGACTAAAAGATCATGTTTGTGGAAAAAATACAAATTTTTTATTTTCACGCCGGGCGTTATAAACTTCTGTGAAGCACTGGGGGGTTCAAAGTGCTCACCACACATCTAGATAAGTTCCTTGGGGGGTCTAGTTTCCAAAATGGTGTCATTTGTGGGGGGTTTCCACTGTTTTGGTACATCAGGGGTTTTCCAATCGCGACATGGTGTCCGATCTCAATTCCAGCCAAAAACGTCAAATGGCGCTGCTTCCCTTCCGAGCTCTGCCATGCGCCCAAATAGTGGTTTACCCCCACATGTGGGGTATCAGCGTACTCAGGACAAATTGCACAATAACTTATAGGGTCCTGTTACCCTTGGAAAAATAAGAATTGAGGGTGAAAAGATCATTTTTGTGGAAAAAATATGATTTTTTAATTGTACGACTTTATGTTATAAACTTCTGTGAAGCCCTTGGGAGTTCAAAGTTCTCACCACACATCTAGATAAGTTCCTTAGGGGGTCTAGTTTCCAAAATGGTTTCATTTGTGGGGGGGTTTCCACTGTTTTGGTACATCAGGGATTTTCCAATCGCGACATGATGTCCGATCTCAATTCCAGCCAAAAACGTCAAATGGCGCTGCTTCCCCTCCGAGCTCTGCCATGCGCCCAAATAGTGGTTTACCCCCACATGTGGGGTATTGGCGTACTCAGGACAAATTGCACAATAACTTTTAGGGTCCTGTTACCCTTGGGAAAATAAAAATTGGGATGAAAAGATCATTTTTGTGGAAAAAATATGATTTTCTAATTGTACCGCTGTACGTTATAAACTTCTGTAAAGCCCTTGTGGGTTCAAAGTTCTCACCACATATCTAGATAAGTTCCTTGGGGGGTCTAGTTTCCAAAATGGGGTCACTTGTAGGGGGTTTCCACTGTTTAGGTACATCAGGGACTCTCCAAACATGACATGGCGTCCGATCTGAATTCCAGCCAATTTTGCATTGAAAAAGTCAAACGGCGCTCCTTCCATTCTGAGCTCTGCCATGCGCCGAAATAGTCGTTCCCCCCCACATATCAGGTATCAGCGCACTCAGGACAAATTGCATAATAACTTTTGCAGTCCAATTTCTCCTGTTACCCTTGGTAAAATAAAAAAAATTGAACCTGAAGCATTTTTTTTGTGAAAAAAAATTAGATGTTCATTTTTTTTAAATATTCAAAAAAATTCCTGTGACGCACCTAAAGGGTTAATAAACTTCTTGAATGTGGTTTTGAGCACCTTAAGGAGTGCAGTTTTTAGAATGGTGTCACTTTTGGGTATTTTCTATCATATAGACCCCTCAAAGTGGCGTCAAATGTGATGTGGTCCTAAAAATAAAATGGTGTTGTAAAAATGAGAAATCGCTGGTCAATTTTAACCCTTATAACTTCCTAACAAAAAAAATTTTGGTTCCAAAATTGTGCTGATGTAAAGTAAACATGTGGGAAATGTTAGTTATCAAGTTTTTTGTGTGCCGTATCTCTGTGATTTAAGGGCATAAAAATTCCAAAGTTGGAAAATTGCGAAATTTTCAAAATTTTCGCCTGATTTCCATTTTTCTCACAAATAAACGCAAGTTATTTGAATGAAATTTTACCACTACCATGAAGTACAATAAGTCATGAGAAAACAATGTCAGAATCACCGGGATCCATGGAAGCATTCCAGAGTTATGACCTCATAAAGGTACAGTGGTCAGAATTGTAAAAACTGGCCCAGTCATGAACGTGCAAACCACCCTTGGGGTGAAGGGGTTAAAGCACTGTTGTAAAGAGTGTGTAAATGCCTGAAGGACCTGTGATGGGGTCATAGTCATGTGACCCGGTGGGCATGGCTATGAACCAGATAATGTGGCCAGGGTAGGTCACATGGGGATGAATGCTTGGACTCGGCTGGTCCAGTGTGGAAGGTCCCACTGAGATGGGGCTTCCTGCCTGACAGCACGTGTGGATGCTGTAATGGCTGCAAGTGCCTGAGAGTTCCCTGGAGGGAATGAATGTCTGCAGTATGGAGAAGCAGCCATGAGAGAACCCTAACAGGGTGAGATATAACTGTGAGGCTGAAAAGCCTGCGTATTGGACATTGTACAACCTGTGCGAACACAGAGTTTACAGAGTGAAGCTATAATGGACGCTCTGCTGTTTATATACTGTTGCATATTGCTTTGATTTATGATGATGAATAAATCTCATGGACTATACTGCTTTATGAAAACACGTGCTGGATCTGGTTTTGTGGCGGCTAAGCGAGAATCCCCTAACTGAATGACAGCGCTACCTCACAATTGGTGGAGAAAGCTATGGGCATTGTTGTAGCCTTGCTGCTGGGTGCAACGGAAGAGGACTGCAAAGTCGGTTGCTAAGGGCAACACTGAGCCAGGAAGGCTGACGATTGGGGAAGCCACTGCCCTGCTGTGGTTCTGGAACCGTGGGGCAGCCTAGTGATTAAGGCACTGTCCGGATTGGTGAGCCCAGTGCGGCCATTTCCCCAGGAGAAAGAGACTTATAGGATACCTCTGCGGTAGAGGGGTTCGAGAACCTGTGCGGCCAGCAGGTGACGGTCGTGAAAACCATGTTGTACTGACCGGGGTCAGTGAGAAAGAGACTGGTGATTGATAGGGTGCCTCTGTTGAGAAGAGGTATCTGAGGACCTGTGTGGCCGACACAGGTAATGGACAGGTGTTCGTGTTGTACTGACCTGGGTCAGTGAGAGAGACTGTGTACCTGGAGGGTTCAGTGAGCAAGGTCCTGAAGGGTCAGTGTTGGGAGATTCTAGGAGAAGAATCGGATCCCTGGAACACGTGGTATGACCTTGGACCTGGTGAGGCGTGAGTGTTGGGCAGTCTCAGGCGGAGATGGATGTCCTGAAGAGCACCCGCTAAGCCCCTGGACCTGGTGAGGCCAGTGTGTTGGGAAACTCTGGGAGGAGGGCCGCTCCCTAGATAGCACCTGGTGCGCCCTGTGTGTTGGACGGTCTCAGGCGGAGACGGAACGTTCTGAATAGCACACAGACAGGACACGTGAGTTTTGTGTGGTGTGTTGGTGAGGCCGGTGTGTTGGGAAACCCTGGGAGGAGGGTCGGCTCACTGAATAGCACCTGGTACGCCCTGTCTGTTGGACGGTCTCATGCAGAGACGGTACGTACTGAATAGCACACAGAAAGGACACATGAGTTTTTGTGTGATTTTTTTTCTTCTTTTCTCAACTCAGCCTGCGGTGGCTCAGTGGGAGTCAAGAAGGTGACAAGCGGCTTCCTGTAACTCGGCGAGGTTACGAAGGGGACAAGCGGCTTCCGGTAACTCGGCGGGGTTATAAAGGGGACAAGCGGCTTCCTGTAACTTGGCGGGGTGACGAAGAGGACACCAGCAGCTGTGTGTGAACAGAAGCTGGTGGTGTCGGTGATCGGTGACAGCAGGAGCTGTGGTGGTGCCAACAAGGACTTGTGTGGTATCGTAAAAGAGACAAACTGTGTTGTGTGAACTGTGGTCTAAGGAGACCGGTATAACGGACATGGGGAAATCCTGAAAGGGGGCGGTGGCCCAAATCAGGGTGGTAGCCCAAAAGGGGGTGGAGTCCCAGAAGGGGGCGGTGACCCAAATTGGGGTGGTAACCCAAAAAGAAGTGGAGTCCCAGAGGGGGGTGGTGACCCAAATTGGGGGGTAACCCAAAAAGGGGTGGAGTCCCGGGAGAGGGTAGTGACTCAAATTGGGGTAGTCCAGAAAGGGGCCAGTGTGTCAAAAGAGGAACGGCAATGTTCATGTATGTTGTTTTCTGAATGTGGAATATTCTTTCCGGATAATGACGGGCCACAGGTGTGTACTGTCGTAGCTGTTTTCATTCTGACCAAAGTCAGTTCTGCCAGATCACCAATGAGTCCGAATTGTGAGGTTTTTCGCCCTTCTAATGAGAAGCGCTTGGAGACAAAGAGACTCAATGCACACGGGCCATGGTCAAATCACTTTATCTGATGTAATGCAGCAAAGGCAATATTTTTATACCATTTACAACAATATGTGACTCTATGGAGCTCATTTTGCCCCCACCATCACCTCAGGGTCATACCTTGTTTACAATGTACCCAGAACATGTTGTTGAGAACAAATATGATAACAAGTATAGTTTCCTTGAAGACAGAGACTAATAGTCTACATAAGAATAACACATAGCAATAATAGGCAAAAGGCAATCGAAGTCTTAAAGGTAATTAAAGGGATATAAAGCAAACCATTAACTCTTCTATATCAGTACCGTAATGCTGCACCGAGAAGGAGTCTCGGGTTGGCTGGACTCAAAGTGTCAGGTGACTCTGATGGGATCTCCTCTCACTTTCTGTCTGACCGAGAGAATGGTCCAAGTTCGCTGTAATCATGGAGTCACGGTGAACTATACGGTAGACAGAGTGATGTTTGAGGGGCCCATAGGTGGTGAGTGCCAAGGGGGCGGGATACCACGGGACTTAGTCTATGCTTTGGAGAGGGGCTGGGACTTTGTCGTGTTTGATGACATATGGAAGGAGGTTGGAGACGTTTCTACTGTTGGGCTAACAGATATTGAGATGGTGACTGCTCCTGACGTGGACAGGTCAGAGGTAGAATTGACCGGAAGAAGTACATCTGCCCAACTTACAAACCTGACGTCTCGGGATATGACGGATGGTGGGCTGGGAGATGAGTCGATTGGGGGGAAAACACGGTTGGTGGGTAACTGGAAGAATTACTCGACAGGCCGGGTGACTCAGACTCTGGGGGTGACTGTGGCTCTGAGAGAGAAAGAGAGCACAGAATAGAAGGGCTAGAGAAGGAAGTCTCTAAGCTCAGAGGTCACCTGTCAATGTGGCAAAACGTGAACAAGACGCTTAGGGAAGAGATGGAAGAACATGTCAAACGAGAAAGAGTCCTGAGACAACTGGCCGAGACCAGGGTCGAGGAGCTCGAGAAAGAAGTCTTGGAGCTCAAAGAAACTGTAAGAGGTTTTCTGCGGGAAGAAAAAGCTGAAGAAGACAGTCACCTGGTCGGGCCAACTGTAGTGAGGGAAGTGTCCGTGGTAAAGCCAGAGCTTCCTGGCCAGAAAGAGAGTAAGGCCACGACCTTTAAGTTTGTGATTGATGTACCAGAAGACATGCAAGAGGCCTGTGCTGAAGAAGGTGTGCATGAGGCTTTCAATGAGGCCGTCAAAGCGTGTAAGGTGCACTGGGCACCTGAGACTCGGCAGTTGGTGATAATGTCAGCCAGGAAAGACACAGCAAAGCGGGTGACTGTCCTGAAAAACATGCATCTGCAGTGTCTCCACGTCAAACAGTTGGTTAGGCGGAGTAATATGAAGGCTGCTCAACGTCTAGAGTTAGCAAGGGAGGCTATGGATCGGCTGGGTTTGCGGAAAGATGTGGTTCCAGTACCCAAAGCTCTGATTGGGAGAATCATTGGAAGATACGGGAAGGTAATGCAAGACCTTGTGAATATCTCCAGTGTGGTGAGGGTTTGGATCCCTCCTGATGATGAAGACCAGGTAGCCAGTGAAGTGGGTAGGATTCCCATCATGGTGGTTGGCTCCGTGGAGAATCTGAGAGACCTTCGGATGCTCGTAGAGTATCGAGTGGGGTACCTGCAAGAGACTGAGCAGTTGAGATGGGACCGTCAGCGAATCAATAAAGAGGTGCGGAACACCAGGTGGCGGCCACCTTCAACCCAAGATGTAAGGACCCGAAGGGTTCCTCCAAGTAGTGACATGGCAGGTGGCCAAAGAATGACTGTACCAGGGGGAGCTGGTCGGGGAACGGAACAAACAGGGAGAGGAATGTGGTGACTAACCAGTGTCTGACGATGCAGACAGATCGTGACTGGGGGGTCAAAGCCAATGACCGATATTCAGACCGCTGGAGGCGGGGGAGGTCTAACGTAGGAACGAGGCCGTATGACAGATGGAGACGGTTCTCTCAACCTGTGGGGCAAGGTGTAGTGAGTGCCCGGTCGCGAGACCCTGGTGTAATGTTGTGTGTTCAACCCCACAAGTTTGAACAGAGGGGGGAGGTATGTGGTGTAGTAACCACTGAGTCTGCTAGGGGGCGCTGTGTGGATGTCCCAGGAGAAAGGATGAATGGCAGAATACGGAATGGCCGTTATGTATCCCAAAGTGGGTGGCTTTGGGATGGAGACTTATGTGTTGTTCAGCAATGATATTGCTGAGGTGTTGTTTCAATGTGTAAAGGAGAAGTCTCCAGGTAACTAGAGAGATGGGTGGGCCTGGTTACCTACAAACCCACCCAGGGGGTGTGTTTAAAGCACTGTTGTAAAGAGTATGTAAATGTCTGAAGGACCTGTGATGAGGTCATAGTCATGTGACCCAGTGGGCGTGGCCATGAACCCTATAATGTGGCCAGGGTAGGTCACATGGGGGTGAATGCTTGGACCCAGTTGGTCCAGTGTGGAAGGTCCCACTGAGATGGGGCTTCCTGCCTGACAGCACGTGTGGACGCTGTGAGTAATGGCTGCAAGTGCCTGAGAGTTCCCTGGAGGGAATGAATGTAAGCCTGTGTATTGGACATTGTACAACCTGTGT
This sequence comes from Dendrobates tinctorius, assembly GCF_039654945.1. Lineage (NCBI taxonomy): Eukaryota > Metazoa > Chordata > Amphibia > Anura > Dendrobatidae > Dendrobates > Dendrobates tinctorius. Next base: position 19,013,904 of record NW_027361708.1, on the reverse strand, counting down.
GAACACAGGGTTTACAGAGTGAAGCTATAATGGACGCTCTGCTGTTTATATGCTGTTGCATATTGCCTTGGTTTATGATGATGAATAAACCTCATGGACTATACTACTTTATGAAAACCCGTGCTGGATCTGGTTTTGTGGCGGCTAAGCAAGAATCCCCTAACTGAATGACAGCGCTACCTCACAATATATATATATATATATATTAAAAATTATTTTGTTTTAAATAGTTAAGGGCGAGCACTAAAATGCTCGGTTGCTCATTGCTTGGGTCGAGCAAATTGGAATACTCGGGTACTCAGACAGAACAACGAGCCCAATGTAAGTCTATGGGAGACCCGAGAATTTTTACCGCGATCCCCACCGGGGGTCCTTTTAAGGTCTAAAAATGTCTGAAAATGACGGAAACACTGCTCAAATGACACGAGGACATCATGGGGATTGCCCCTGGAAGCATTCCTGACTCCTAGTTCACAGCTTTAAGCAATGTTGTCAGAGTTTCATGCCATTTTTACCCATGCACCAAAAAACAGCAAAATGAAACCAAAACAGATTTTGCTGGGAAATATGTTGAGGTGCATCCTTTCCAGGTTAATGACTTGTACATAAAGCAAAATAATTAACCCCAGACCGAAATGTTCCTCCACCACTTGAGCTATATTAAGACACGTGTTTTTTGAAGCGTGTTTCAACTTTAACATTGCTTTCAACCAAAAAATGCATTCTGGGAAATGTCATTGTAACATTTAACAACCCTAGCTGGCCATGTGGTGTGTGACACATAAGCAGACATATCTTGTTTCATATATGAAGGAGGAACTCTTAAAGTCACAGAGCCTATTTTTACAGGGGCATCAGGCAGCATTAATCTGCTTAAAAGGGCATTATTAATCAGTGGGTGTCCTAAACTGTTATAGAATTACGGCGCACCCCGATACCCCTTTCATGAGTTCTCCAGGAGGGTTTCCATAAAAAATGTTGCATTGAATGCAAGGCTTGCCCTGCTACCAAGTCATATGCACCCCAATATGCCTTAGAACCCAGGTACTGGATGGGAATAGGAAAATCCACTACACATCATTCATTTTGTACTCCCATTCTGTTTTCTTATGCATTGACTGCAAGGTCTGCCCTGCTACCAAGTCATTTGCCCCTCAATAACCCCAATCCCCCCTTAGATGAAACATGGAGGAGGGATTCTTAACAAAAAATGTCCCTCGAAGGAGGCACGAGAAACCATATATAGCAGGGTGAAGACAGGGGCACGCAGGGTATAGGAATATGTAAAGCGTGCACTCGGGGCACGCTGGGTATGGAAGTGCTTTGAGCGTGTATACTGGGGCACGCAGGGCACAGGATGTGTCACGAGCACTTCGGAGGTGACAGGCTATCATCCTGCGTCAGGCCTCAGAAGGTCTGAGCGCCTGTCCATACAGACTGCTCCCTGAACCATCTGCCTCTAGGACCCACCATCGACCTCCTCCTGCCCTTAAAAGTTTGGATCTATTTAGTTAGTGACTCAACTGTGACCCAGTGCGGGTAATAGCTTCATTTCCACTTCTGCTTGCTAGAATATTGGACCTTCGCAGAGTGCTCCAGTTTGGTGTCTGGAATCCCTCTTCTGGTATCCGTATCTGACGATTCAGCTAAGTGTTCCCCTGTTTGTCTCACCTTACCGTCTTTAGTTTAGCAGAGACTGCCTAGCGCGCATCTCAGGACTAGGCCCCTGGATGATTCAGGGCCTCAGGTTCCAGCTTGGTGATTGGTGAGGAACCAATATAGGGACTCGGTAGGAGTTCTAGGGAGAGATTAAATCTAGCCTAGGGGTCTCCAAATCCCTTCCTTAGTGTCTGGGCCTCCTTCCCCATTTCTCTTTATGTTACACTTGGTTTTCCCACACCATGCGTGACAGGATTGTGCAGGACGCGTACTGGGAAACACGCCTGGGTACAAGACAGAGCAGAGTGCGTGCTGGGAAGCATGCCTGGGTACAAGACAGAGCAGAGTGCGTGCTGGGAAGCATGCCTGGGTTCAAGACAGAGCAGAGCGTGTGCTGGGAAGCACGTCTGGGTACAAAACAGAGCAGAGCATGTGCTGGGAAGTACATCTGGGTACAAGACAGAGCAGAGCGCGTGCTGGCAAGCACATCTGGGTACAAGATAGAGCAGAGGGCATGCTGGGAAGCACGTTCTGGGGACATGACAGAGCAGAGCGCCTACTGGGAAGCTCACCTGAGTACAAGACTGTGATGAGCACCAGCTTACGCTGAGTTGTTTTTCTTCCTAGAGTGGACCCTCTGGGCCATGGCACCCACCCACCTAGGGCGAGCTGATCTAGTGAGAACCCACCCCCTGTACAGGGAGTGTCAGGGGCAAGACCAAGGGGGTGAGTCACCACGGCAGCTGGACCAGACGGCTGGCTCAGGGAGACACTATTGAGTGTCAGGCAACAGGACGAACAGGATATGAAACATAAGCGAGGTCACAAGGTTTCTTCAGCAAACGTGGTTACACACTTTAATCAGGTACAAGGCAAAAACAGAGAATCAGATGCAGGGCACAAACGGTGAAACACGGCAAGGTGCGTGCAAGGGCACGCCAAAAGTTCATACATAACAAGTGCAGAAAACATACCGGAGTCCAGGGCAGGGTACATGTTAGGGATCACACAAGAGTTCCTAGGAGGAATGCGTGCTAGGACACTCCAGAGTCCAAGACAAGGTGTGCACCGAGAGACACGCCAGAGTCCAAGGCAGGGTGCTTGCAAGGAGACACGCCAGGGTCCAAAACAGGTGCGAAGGCATCGGACTCCGGAAGACTGGCAAGGACTGACAGGATCCAGGCATCAGGATGCAGTCATCTGGTTCCAGACCACTGGCAGCGGTCGGCAGGCTTCGGGAATCCGGCAGACAAGCCAGGAGACGAGGCAGGTGCGTGCTAGGAGCCAAACCAGGTTGCGTGCTAGGAGCCACACCAGGGTTCGAGGCAGGGTGCATGCTAGGAGACACGCCAGGATCAGGTTCAAGGACGGAGGCCTACGCATGCCGAGAGGCATGCCAGGGACAGGTACAAGGACGGAGGCCTGCGCGTGTAGAGGGACACGCCAGGGACAGGTACAAGGATGGAGGCCTGCGCGTGTAGAGGGACACGCCAGGGAGAGGTACAAGGATGGAGGCCTGCACATGTAGAGGGACACGCCAGGGACAGGTAGAAGGATGGAGGCCTGCGCATGTAGAGGGACACGCCAGGGACAGGTTCAGAGCAGAGTCCTGCGCGTGCCAAGGAACACGCCAGGGTCAGGTTCAAAGACAGAGGCCTGCGCATGCCGAGGGGCATGCCAGGGACAGAGTTAAAAAGCAGAGTCCTGCACATGCAGAGAGACACGCCAGGGTCAGGGTTCAAGACAAGGTACAGACTAGGACCTGTGCGTGCTAGAGGGCACGACAGGGTACATGGCAAAACTTGCGTGTACTTTTATAGAAGCACGGGGAGGTATGCCAAGGGCAGGCGAGGACCTGCGTGTGCTATAGAGAGCACGTAGAGCAAAGTGCAGAAACAGCGTGAAGTGCAAGGAAGCACAGAGAGCACGGCAGGGGCACTGGCTAGCTGATCGGTCTGCAGCACTAACAGGCGGGCAAGACTCCAGCAAACCCGGCTGAGGCATAGCAGGCAACACAGCTGTCACTGACCGACGAGCACAGCTGAGGCACAAGCAGGCGGGCACGGAATACAGAGGGTGACCGAGTAGACCAAGCAGCCATGCAAGGAAGCAACACGAAGCAACAAAGCAAAGCAAGACAAGAAACAAGGCAGAGCTAGGGTACCAGCGGAGTCCATGGCCTGAGTATTCTGTGACAAGTGTCAGCTTACGCTGAGTCGTTTTTCCTTTTTGTGTGGATCCTCTGGTCCAGCAGCCATGGTGGCTCGCTGGCTCGCCCCCTTGGTCTTTCCCCTGACACTTCCTGTAAAGGGGATGGGTTCTCACTAAGTTCACTCGCCCTAGGTGGGTGGGTGCCATGGCCCAGAGGGTCCACTCAAAAAGGAAAAACGACTCAGCGCAAGCTGACGCTCGTCACAATAACAGAGCAGAGCGTGTGCTGGGAAGCACGCCTGGGTACAAGATAGAGCAGAGGGCATGCTGGGAAGCATGTCTGGGGACATGACAGAGCAGAATGCCTACTGGGAAGCTCGCCTGGGTACAAGACATAGCAGAGCATGTGCTGGGAAGCACGCCTGGGTACAAAACAGAGCAAACTCAGAGGTCTGATGCCAGCATTCTCACATGAGACTTTTTTCAGTAATTCCGCTACAAGTGCCCTGTGGTACAGCAACATTTTTGTACACCTGTCTGCCTCTGAAAGAAGAGATTGAAAGTTTTCCTTGTAGCATGGGTCTACAAGTGTCACCAACCAGTAATGTGTGTCACCAAAAATTTTTTAAATGCGAGGGTCACGGGAAACGCAGCGCAACATAAAGTCAGCCATGAAACAAATGCTATAATGCCTCCATATAAGGTAACAGGAATACTCAAAACTGATAAACCAAAACGCAAAAGGAGGAGTACAAAGACCTGTTTAAAATATCATAAAAATACCAAATTTTATTAATATTACATATAGAAAATTATTTGGACAACACATTGTTCAAAATAAAGGACATGAACAGTGACAAAGTAAGTGGTATAAATAATTCATATAAGGACTGGGTATAGAAAAACCCAGCATAGAAATATATATATATATATATATATATATATATATATATATATATATATATATATATATATTGCATAAAAGTGTCCCAGTAAATATATGGCCACTTAAAATTGGAGGAAAACGTCATAACTTACATAATATTCATTCATTATCAGTGATCACCTATAAACAACATTATTAACTCCAAATTATTAAGGTGCCATAATACGATCACAAAAGGAAATTCTTACCCAAATAAGTCCAGATATACCACATGCAAAGCAGCCCCAATGCGCGTTTCGCGTGGGCTTCCTCAGGGGGTCTGTGAATAAAGTCAGCCAGACTACTAACATGCAAGACTTCAGTGTCCTCACCAACAGGACAGCTGACCATGCTGTCCTCCTCCTCATCCTCCTCCTCCCTGTTCTCAGGCCATCCCCACTGAACAGACGGTATGACAGCTGTGCTTCTAGTACCATCTATAGCGCATGAAAGTAGCTCCTGTTCTTCCTCCTCCTCATTTTCTACCAATCCACATTGCGACGACATGAGGCTGGGCAGAGTGTAATCACCTTGCATGGTTCCTTGCTCCATGTCCTCATGCTCTGACTGCAATGCATCATCTTTAATTGTTAGCAGAGAGGTTTTCAGAATTCTGAGAAGTGGGATGGTGATGCTAATTATAGCATCATTGCCACTCACCATCTTGATGCAGTCCGCAAAGTTCTGGAGGATGGGCCATATGTCTGACATCCATGTCCACTCCTGACGTCTTATGCGTGGAGTCTGAACTGAATTTCGATGCCCTTGTTGATGGAGGGCAGTTGTTGACTGCTCACAAATCCTTTCGAACATATGCAGTGTAGAGTTCCAACGCGTAGGGACATCACACACCAGTCAGTGAGCCAGAAGCAGCAAACGCTGCTGAAGCACGGCAAGGGTGGCTGAAGCTGTAGCTGACTTTCTAAAATGGGCAGACAGACCGCATACTTTCACTAGCAGAACCAGCAGCTCCGGGTAGCTTTTGAGAAAACATTGAACCACGATGTTAAGCACATGGGCCAGGCAAGGTATGTGTGTGAGCTCACCTTGCCTCAGAGCCGCCACCAGGTCCCAGCCATTGTCACACACGACTATGCCTGGCTTTAGGTTCAGCGGTGTCATCCAAATATTTGACTGCTCTTTCAGTACTGTCCACAACTCTTCTGCATTGTGCGGTTTGTCACCTATGCAGATTAGCTTCTGCACAGCCTGTTGCCCCTTGGGTGAGGCAGAGCTGTAGTGCTTCCAGTTTCTGACTGATGTGTTCATTTTGAGAGAAGGAGGATGAAGAAGAGGAGGAGAAGGTGCAGGAGCTGTAGACTGTGGCGGCAACCCTGATTGACGTAGGGCCCACAATCCTCGGCGTCGGGAGGATGTGTTCTATCCTAAGGTCCGACTGGGTTCCGGCTTCCACTATGTTAACCCAGTGTGCCATCAGTGAGATGTACCATCCCTGCACACAGGCACTTGTCCACGTGTCCGTGGTTAGGTGTACTTTCCCAGTAACAGCATTGTTGAGGGCACGGGTAATGTTGTGGGACAAATGCTGGTATAATGCCGATATGGCACAACAGGAGAAATAGTGGCGACTGGGGACCGAGTACCTTGGGACGGCTGCCGCCATCAGGTTGCGGAAAGCTTCCGTCTCAACAAGCCTAAAAGGCAACATTTCACGTTACAAGCAGACGAGAAATGTGCAAATTAAGTACTGTTGCCTGTGTGGCATTGGCTGCATATTTCTGCTTGCGTTCCAATGACTGGTGTAAAGACAACTGAAGGCTGGGCTGAGACAAGGATGTGGATGGGCTTGATGATGGTGCTGGTTGACTGTGGGCATCAACAGGTGCAGGGTCCGAGGCATCTTCACAGGCACAGTGAACTGGGAATTGGCTTATATGCAAAACAGTGAAAGAAGCAGTGTTGTCACCTGCAGTCAGTGTTCCTGGAGCCTGGGGTTCAGCCCACAAAGTCGAGTGCTTTGCTGCCATGTGCCTAATCATGCTGGCTGTGGTCAGGCTGGTAGTTTTGCTACCCCTGCTAATGCAGGCATGGCAAGTGCTGCAAATGGTCTATTTGGGGTTATTGGCAGAGTCTTTAAAAAATAACCAGACTCGGGAAGATCTAACAGTTGGAATGGCAACTTCTGTCCTATTGGTGTTACAGGGAACGGATGCACGCCATCTGCCTGTGGCCACCACACTGCTTCTTCCTGCCTGTTTGGGTGATATGCCTCCTTCCCCATATGTGATGCTGTCCTCGCTTTGCATGTCCTCCTGCCAGGTTGGGTCAGTCACTATGTCATCCACCACCTCATCTTCCACATCCGCACCTGCTCCTCCACCTGACTTTCTGGAAATTGTGTCTCATCATTGTCCACCTCTTGTGACCATGGCTGCTCATAGATTTGTGCATCGCTACATGGAATATCATCTTGCCCCACTTAAAGTGAGCAAGAGGCACAAATCTCCAAATGGAAAACTGAAAAGCTCTTTGGAGAGTCCGAGTGTGGGATCAGTTGTGTCAGGGCACTCGGCATGGTGGGAGGAAGGAGGATCAGGGTAAGTCATATCCGGTCCACACTCATGGCTACTCAGACTTGACCGTGTGGAAGAAATGGTGGTGGTTTTGGTGGCTAAGTGACTAAAAGCATTATCCGCTATCCAACCAACAACCATTTCACACTGCTCTGGCTTCAATATTGATGTGGTGCCATCCCCTAGAAACTGGGATAGGAAGGTCGAGCCCGAAGATGTGGGTCTTTGCTGTGGCCCACTTTTAGCTTGGCCACGACCTTGTCCTCTGCATGCACCATCAGCATCACGTCCACTTCCCAGTCACTTGCTCCTTGCCTTGCCCATTTTAAATGTACTACTGAAATATTTGAAAAGCTCAATACAAATGGATTTATTTTGAGAAAAATTATATGTGATAAGTATGCCTGCAAATCAAAGATTTTTCCACCACAGATACACAGGCCTCAGCCTGATAACAGACTGTATTAATTTATTTTTAGGTTTTGTCTTATTGTTTGAAACACAAAATACTGAGTAGAACAAGGCTAGCAGACAGAACTATGCAACGTATGCCTGTGAAGCAAAGATTTTTACACCACAGATACACCAGGCCTCAGCCTGAGATAACAGACTGAATGATTCTTTTTTTATTTTTTGGATAAAAAGACTGCTGGATATAATGAGAGTGACAGACTGCCCAAAAAAGGGAAGTTAGGCCTAAAATGCCTCAATTTTTGGCACACAGATGTATAAGGCGTGTCAGAAAGACCCCACTGTAAACTGTGGCCTGCCTTTTAAAATAATGTAACATAGTGCTGGATATGTGCAGTTTCACCCGGGACAAAAAAAGAAACCCGCCGTAAACTGGCCAAACTTTGAGCACGCACAGATATGTGTTGGCACAGAGATACCACACCAAAAAAATGTGTGGCCTGTATTTTTTTTGGCTAAATACTGCTGTATTTAACCAAAAGTGACAGCCAGGCCAAAATAAGAAAACCAGCACAAAAGACAGATGAATGGCAACTAGGGCACGCAAATGACCACTTTAAATAGACAGGACCCGTAGAAGCGAGTAATCACGAAACGGCTGTAGTCCATCATCCACCTCCCCCAACATTCCTCTCAAATCCTGCTTTTCCTCCTGTTCAGCTCAGCTGGTGAGTGCTGCATTTTTTCTTTTATATTTGTCAAAAAAAGAAAACAGCCATAAACTGGCCAAACTTTGAGCACACACAGATATGAGCTGCCACGGAGATACCACACCAAAAATGTGTGGCCTGTATTTTTTTTTTTTGGGCTAAATACTGCTGTATTTAACCAAAAGTGACAGCCAGCCCAAAAAAAGAAAACAGCCGTAAACTGGCCAAACTTTGAGCACACACAGATATGAATGAGCTGCACGGAGATACCACTACAACAAATGTGTGGCCTGTATTTTTTTTTGCTAAATACTGCTGTATTTAACCAAAAGTGACAGCCAGCCCAAAAAAAGAAAACAGCCGTAAAGTGGCAAAACTTTGAGCACACACAGATATGAGCTGCACGGAGATACCACTACAACAAATGTGTGGCCTGTATTTTTTTTGCCTAAATACTGCTGTATTTAACCAAAAGTGACAGCCTGCCCCCCCAAAAAAACAGCCGTAAACTGGCCAAACTTTGAGCATGCACAGATATGAGCTGACACGGGGATGCCACACCAAAAAATGTGTGGCCTGTATTCCAATTACACCTGGGGCTAGCTATATACGGCTAATATATCCTACAGGTAACAGCAACAGCACCAGAACACAGGAAGGCAATGAACCCTCTTGATGTATGCAATGATCTATATACACACATACAGTGCCTGCAGGCCTTGCACTAATGTGTATAGAGCGACGTACACTACCCTACCTAACACTTTCCTTTCACTTGTCTGGGTTTGTCAGTGGTGTATCATGCTGACCAAATTTTGACAGGAAGCTACAAAGAGATCCAGTCACCTTCTGATTTGCAACATGACCTTGGCTTTATTTTTGACAAGTACCCTCATAGTGATGTTATGTACAAATTCACTATATCTAGCAAAGTGTGGCAATTGTTTTTTAAAATATCATCTTTATTACACTGCAACAGCAGATTTTTGAAAATTAGAGGTAAATAGTTACATTTGCGTATCTCTGCAGGCTTTGTGCCAGTCGCACAACTGCTAGATAAAAATACGCTATTTATTAAACCAATAGAAAATAATGATTTTTTTTATATAATTCATGTAATAACTTCAAAGCATAATGCGATGACCCAATCACGGCCTCTTTCAGCATGTATGATACAGACTCCTTGGGTTAATTTTTGGATACATTTCTACATTGTGCAAAGGTCAAATTTCTACTCTCAATCTCTATATATTCTTTGATTATTATGTTTTTATTGTGTTGCCCTTCTCACGGTCTCTTTAACCCATTGACGACTGCCGATATGCCTTTTAACGATGGTAGTTAAGGGTACTTACACCACAGCGCCGTTAATTAACGGCGCAGTGGAAAAAGTGTATAGCACCAGCCAGAGTCAGATTTTCTCCGGGGTCTCAGCTGCCGGGGGTAGCCGAGAGCCCAAAGAACATGATTCAGGTTGGTTTTTACCGACCCCGCTTTTGCGAACGCCATTATTAACCGTATAATGGTGACCACAAAAAAAAAGTCTGATGTGCCATTTAATTTCTCTCTCCTCTGATGTCATCTCACAACAGTAGAGAGACAAATAGGGTCCCGATCCCCCCTGGTACCTCCCGGTGGTCCTCAGCCTGCATTCTTCATCTCCATGGGCGCTGCCATCTTCTTCCATGAAGAAAATGTCAGGCGCATGCCAGCAGATTTCATTTATTCATTGAACGTACATTTTGATCACTGTTATAAACCCTATCACAGTGATCAAAATAAAAAAATAGTAAATAACCCCCTCCTTTATCACCCCCTTAGTTAGGGAAATATAATGAAATAAATAAAATATATTTATTTTCATTTTTCCATTAGGGTTAGGGTTGGAAATGGGGTTAGTGTTGAAATTAGGGTTAGGGTTGGAATTAGGGTTAGGATCAGGGTTAGAGTTGGGATTCGGGTTAGGAATGGTACAGTATTAGGGTTAGGAGTGTGTTGGGGTTAGGGTTTGAGTTAGAATTGAGGGGTTTCCACAATTTAGTCACAAAAGGGGTTCTCCAAACGCGACATGGCATCATCATTGATTCCAGCCAATTTTGCGTTCAAAAAGTCAAATGGTGCTCCCTCCCTTTCGAGCCCAGATGTATGCCCAAACAGTGGTTTACCCCAACATATGGGGTATCAGCGTATTCAGGACAAATTGCATACCAACTTGGGGGTCTAATTTCTCCTGTTACCCTTGGGAAAATAAAAAAATTGGGGGCTAAAAAATCATTTTTGTGGAAAAAAATGATTATTTTCATGGCTCTGCATTATAGACTTCTGTGAAGCACTTGGGGGTTCAAAGTGTTCACCACACATCTAGATAAGCTCCTTGGGGAGTCTACTTTTCAAAATGGGGTCACTTGGTGGATTTCTACTGTTTAGGTACATCAGGGGCTCTGAAAATGCAACATGACGCCCACAGAACATTCCATCAAAGACTGCATACCAAAACGGCGCTCCTTCCCTTCCGAGCTTTTCCCATGCATCCAAACAGTGGTTCCCCCCACATATGGGGTATCAGCATACTCAGGACAAATTGCTCAACAACTTTTGTGGTCCAATTTCTCCTGTTACCCTTGGGAAAAAAAATTGCGGGCTAAAATATCATTTTTGAGGAAAAAAAATATTTTTTATTTTCACGGCTCTGCATTATAAACTTATGTGAAGCACTTGGGGGTTCAAAGTGCTCACCACACATCTAGACAAGCTCCTTAGGGGGGTTTAGTTTCCAAAATGGTGTCACTTGTTGGGGGTTTCCACTGTTTAGGCACATTAGGGGCTCTCCAAACGCAACATAGTGTCCGATCTCAATTCCAGCAAATTCTGCATTGAAAAAGTCAAACGGCGCTCCTTCCATTCCAAGCTCAGCCATGCACCCAAACAGTGGTTTACCCCCACATATCGATGTATTCAGGAGAAATTGCACAACAAATTTTGTGGTTCATTTTCTCTTTTTACACTTGTGAAAATCAAAAAAAAAATTTTTGAAGTAAAATGTTTGTGAAAAAAGTTAAATGTTAATTTTTTTCCTTCCCCATTGCTTCAGTTCCTGTGAAGCATGTAAAGGGTTAATAAACTTCTTGAATGTGGTTTTGAGCACCTTCAGGGGTGCAGTTTTTAGAATGGTGTCACTTTTGGGTTTTTTCTGTCATATTGACCTCTCAAAGTGACTTCAAATGTGATGTGGTCCCTAAACAAAATTGGTTTTGTAAATTTTGTTGTAAAAATGAGAAATCGCTGGTCAAATTTAAACCTTATAACTTCCTAACAAAAAAAAATTGGGGTTCTAAAATTGTGCTGATGTAAAGCAGACATGTGGGAAATGTTATTTATTAAGTATTTTTTGTGACATATCTCTCTGATTTAAAGGCATAAAAATTAAAAGTTTGAAAATTGCAAAATTGTAATAATTTTTGCCATATTTCCGTTTTTTTTTTATAAATAAACGCAACTCATATCGATGAAATTTTACCACTAACATGAAGTAAAATGTGTCGCGAATAGGCGGGATCCGTTAAAGCGTTCCAGAGTTATAACCTCATAAATTGACAGTGGTCAGAATTATAAAAATTGGCCTGGTCGTTAAGCTGCAAATTGGCTCCGTCACTAAGGGGTTAAGTGTATATCTGGTAGCCTGATGTTGTTTTTTGGGTCTGCACTTGGACATTTTGGTACATGAATGCATTAATATGCTACACATAATTCTTCACATTTCAGACTTGCACAGAATAATAATATGAGTAATGAAACCTGCTCTATATATATGCTGCTAGTTCGAAAATCTTACCCACACATTATTTTATAGAGAAATTCGACATACGGTAATATTTCTGTTAGCATATGCCTTATACTGCTCATAAATGCAGCACCCCAGTAGGTGGGTGGAACGCCTGGGTATAAAATCTGTGTCTGACGGTGAAACCACTGGCCCTTACCCTGTGTTACATTCTTCCCCATCTGCTGTCCAGGAAGGAGTTGCTGATGCCACCTGTCCACAGCCTGCAGTTGCACAACAGTCAGCAACCAGGTCCAATTTGTCGTCACAGTGCAGCAATCAGTTGTCCCTTGTCAGCATATACTGTATGTCTGTTCACAAAGGGTTCATTAGCAATTTGTCCGGTGCTGGGCAAAGACAATTGCTGACTTTTCCAGGCTCTTAAATGAAACTTCTGTCTCTTTATTAACTTGTTGCTGCTTCCCTTACATTTTCCAAATTTGGGTCCTTACAATAAATGGTGGTGGGGTATAGGCCAGTTTCTGTATACTTTAAGCACATCTAAGAGACTGGCTAAATAAGCTCTAGTGATGAGCTAGCACTAAAATGCTCGGGTGCTCATTGCTCGGGTCGAGCAAATTGGAATACTCGGGTACTCGGCCCGAGCAATGAGCCCAATGTTAAGCCCCCGTCACACATAGCGATCTCGCTAGCGAGATCGCTGCCGAGTCACAAGTTTTGTGATGCTACAGCAATCTCACCAGCGAGACCGCTGTGTGTGACACTGACCAGCGACCGCCCCCCTGCCAGTTATCGCTGATCGTCCTGGAATAGCCAGGACATTTTTTTGATCGCTAGTCTCCCGCTGGCCAGCACGCATTGCTGCGTGTGACAGGCGGGAGACCAGCAATCAGCGCGCTGGTAACTAAGGTAAACGTCGCATTTCTAAGCGGCGCGCGCTGCTTAGAAACCCGATGTGTACCTTAGTTACCAGCGCGCTGGTGCAGGGAGCTGTTAACCAAGGTACACATCAGGTTTCTAAGTGCCATGCGTCGCTTAGATGTGTACCTTGGTTACAAGCTCCCCGCACCAGCGCGCTGGTAACTAAGGTACACTATGGGCAACTAAGCGACGTGCGTCACTTGTTACCCACGTGTCGGTGGTGCTGATCGCTGGTGAAGCTGCCTGTTTGGCAGCTCACCAGCAATCATGTAGCGATGCACCAGCAATCTTGACAAGGTAACATCATTGTCGGATTGCTGGTGCGTCGCTATGTATAACGGGGCCCTTAGTCTATAGGAAATCTGAGCTTTTTTGCCGCGACCCTCCCCCCAGAGGTCTTTTTAGGATATCAAAACTTTGGAAATGTATGGGGACAGTGCATAAATGACTTGGGAACATCATGGGGAACGCCTCTGGAAGCATTTCTGACTCCTAGGTCACTGCTGTGACCAATGTTGTCAGAGTGTGACGCCACTTTTACAGGCACACAGTGAAACATACAAAAACAAAACCAAAATGGATTTGACAGGGAAATATGTTACGGGACATCATTTCCAGAGTAATAATAAGGCAAAAGAAATAGCCTAAAAAAAATGCTCCTCCACCACTTTGGATATGCTCACACGTAGCGTTTTTGATGCCACCCTTTTACCAGTACTTCTGGGATACCTGCTTTAATTATAACTTGACTACTCTCTGTCTCCTTGTCATTTGATTAAATAGTGCAAAATGTCATGAAACCTAATGCACCTTATGGCTTTGAGTCCATGGATTTTTTATGATCCTCATTTTGTCCCTTTCCACTTGTAAATACTTGTACAGCTCTACCATGTAATATCTTGTATTTTTTTTCCTTTATTTTACTGCATGATTATGAATTATGTTTATTTATATACTCTTTTAACTTACACTTTGTATATTGATTCTTTCCAGTAAGGTTTGACAAAGTCCAGGGATGTGGTTGAAACGTTACCTTATACTTCTGGAATATCTTGCCTTTTCAACTGCTGTGAAGCATTATTATTTATTTGTGATTGAAATAAATCTCTTTCTGCAACTATATGAGACTTTGAGTGCAACTGTTTATCCTTTGGATATTGTCAGCCTCTGCATTGAATGCAAGGCCCGCCCTGCACCAAAGTTACAGTACATGCACCTCAATAAGCCTTTGAATCCATGTACTGGATGGCCACAGGAAAACCAAGTTCACATTATTCTTTTGGTACTGCCATACCTGTAGCCTATGCATTGAAAGCAAGGCCTACCCTGCACCAAAGTCACATGCACCCCAATGTTATGAATGGGTCACCAAGGAGGATGACAGGAGCAGGCTAAGCCACCAGAAAACCAGAGAGGTTGGTAACTAAGCGGATTGCAGACCCCTGATCCTATCAACAGAACTAGCAGTAGCTGTGGAGCATTCCTACGATACCCTAGATGCTTCGTCACAGCCGGAGAACTAACTACGCCTGAAGTCAGAAAGGTGAAATCTAATCTGCCCCGGAGCAGATCCCCAAAGGAATAGACAGCCCTCAAACATATATTGTTGGTGAGGCAAGATGAGACACAAACACAGGCAGAAAACAGACTGAGCAAACGGTGGTGCCCAAGCTGTCTAGACAGAACAGGACAGAAAAGACACTGTCTGCAATCATGCACAAAACCCTAAAAAAAATCCAACACTTCTGATATACAAAAATCCTGAGGCCACAAGACCTCACCCCCGCTAGATCAGCACTCTGGTATAAACTGGAAGCAAAGCAAAAGATACTAACATAACAGGGGACTGAACAAACTGACACAAGCTGTAACATATAGAGCAGGGCCCAGTGCTGCCCCCAGCATGGAGTACGCTGAACCCTAGCAACAAAGCAGAAAGCAAAAAAAAGGCACAACCAAATTAGATGCAAGGGATTAGCAAAGAATCACTTAACTGAACCATGCAGATCAGGCAGGGGACAAAAGAACTCCAAATGCACAAGGAGGAAAATCAACAGCAACCTTCAAGAGCAGCCAGCTCAATTATATGCTCCCAGCCAGTAATCCCAGGTTCCCAATTATCGTCGTCAGGTGGGGAACTTCCATCAACCTGACCAGCTCTACTACTCTCAGTAACCACCAGAGGGAGCAGAGGGAGCTTCGGCTCAGAAATCCGAGCAAGGGAATTCACAACACCCCAAGCTTCCAGCTTGTGACTGATGTGCTTATTTCGGAGATGGAGGCTGATGAGGAGGAGGAGGATGAGGTGCAGGAGCTGTAGACTGTGGAGTCAACCCTGATTGATGTAGGGCCCGCAATCCTCGGTGTCGGGAGGACTTGTTCCAATCCAAGGTCCGTCTGGGTCCCGGCTTTCACTATGTTAACCCAGTGTGCTGTCAGCGAGATGCAGCATCCCTGCCCACAAGCACTAGTCCATGTGTCTGTAGTTAGGTGGACTTTCCCAGTAACAGCATTGTTCAGGGCATGGGTAATGTTGAGGGACACATGCTTCTGTAATGCCAGGATGGAACACCGGGAGAAATAGTGGAGGCTTAGGACCGAGTACCTCGGGACCGCCGCCGCCATCAGGTTGCAGAAATCTTCGGTCTCCACAAGCCTAAAAAGCAACATTTTGACCACAAGCAGACGAGAAATGTGTGAATTTAGTACTGTGGCCTGTTGGGCATTGGCAGCGCATTTACGCTTGCATTCCAATGACTGGGGTATGGACCACTTAAAGCTGTGCTGGGGCAAGGACGTGGATGTGCTTCATGATCGTGGTAGTTGAGTGTGGGCAATGACAGATGCAGGGCAGGAGGCATCTTCGCATGCACAGTTGACAGGGTATTGGCTTGCACGCACAACAGTGGAAGAAGCAGTGTTTTCACCCACTGACACTGTTCCTGGAGCCTGAGGTTTGGCTCACAAAGTCGGATGCTTTGCTGCCATGTGCCTGATCATGCTGGTGGTTTTCAGGCAGTTAGTTTTGCTACCCCTGCTGATGTGGGCATGGCACATAGCTCAAATGACCTGTGTTCTGCCCATGTATGTGCAGCAAGTAGCTTCAAAAGTGCTGTACCAGCTATGACCATTAGATGTCATAGTTGTTCCCTTTTTCTGTTCTGGATTTAGGAACCTCTCCCTTTAATAGCTTGCTCTGTTTAGAACTGCCCCTTCAGTTTCCTCCAGGCCAGAGAACTTGTAGCCATTTTCTCCCTGGATCTCGGAGTCACACACATGTGTCCTTCTCCCTGCAAATCACTGCTTCTGTCAAGCAGATTCCGGTGAGGGTTTAATACAGTTATGTGTTTGTGCAATGTATCTGTGCTGGCTAGCCATCATGCAGCCACCGTGCAGTGTCTTATGAGAAAGGTATATTGTGCAATGTACTTTCCAGCTAGTTGTAATGCTCTTTGCACTGCATGTTAGATAGATGCATCTATGTTTAGGGTAGTGCAATGCTGCAGCCTAAGTTTGCTTAGATATCCCTCTTAACTGCATTATGTGTTGTATTGTGCAACCTCTGTAAAACTCTTGTTACTGATGTAATAAAACCCTGTATTACTGTTGTTGTTCTGTTATCTGCCAGTACTGATATACTGTCTGTTTCTTTGTAGTTTATACCTGATCTCATCCACTATATCATCTGATCTCATCCACTATATCATCTACTATTGTTGTTCTCCGTTACTAAATTCATCATCATCTCAATAAATATAGACTTAAGCACCCATACAGTCTTTTTACTGGGAGTTGATAAAGGGTTTAACTGTATGCTGGAATCCACACAGCTTCATACATGGAAGAAGGCAGAACAAAAAAAACAAAACCGCCGGTCGTAGGCGGTGGTTGTACAGGCTATACGGGACCGCTACCACCCAAACTGCTCCGCATACGGGTATCACAGCAGCCGCCTTACAGCCACGGAAAAAGAGTGCAGCCTGCCAACAAGTGCTACACCATTCCCGCCACTCTGATGTCCGTTTATACATAGACTCAGTTTCCCGCCAATATACTCAGCAGTACACAGCTAAACTCACAATGTCTCGAAACAGCACATCCTCACTCAAAACGAGGTCACGAGCAAGCTCTAGCAGGTCGTCTATAGCAGAGCTCGCTGCTGTCACTCGTGCACAAGCTGAAGCGGCCAAAGTGAGGTGCTCCTTCGCCAAACGAGAGATGCTTCTAAAACTGAGACAAGCAGATCATGATACGGAAACTGCATGCCTGCAAGCCAAAACCACACATTTGCAGGCAGAGAGAAAGGCGAAAACTGTATGCCTGCAAGCTGAAACCGCACGTTTGCAGGCAGAGAGAGAGAGGCAGAAACTGCATGCCTGCAAGCCGAAGCCACACGTTTGCAGGCAGAGAGAGATGCGGAAACTGCACACCTGCAAGCCGAAACTGCACGTTTGCAGGCAGAGCTAGAAAGACTTGCGGCAGACAAAGAGACAGCAGCTGCATTAGCTAAGGCTGAGTATTTGGAAGCTATGAAGAATCCTGATTATGAGTGACACAGCAACATTCTCATACCAGAACTAGAGCAGCAAGATCCAGCGCAGCGCGTCACAAAGTACGTCCGTCAACATGCCGGCGTGGATGACAGCCCTGGCACACCACATCGTTCAGCCTATGCCGAATACAGTGATCCAATCCCGAACTTCACTACCATAGATGAGGAGACATCCAGCACAGAGATGTCGACCACAGCTACCGTTCCACAGAGCAGAAGGTACCTTAAAGAGACACCTTCTTCACTGAGAAGGTACTGCACAGACTATCCGAAGTCAGAAGCGTCTTACAGGTATGGTGATACACCACACAATAGACATGACTATAATACACCGGTTCATGCCAGCACTGACCGAGCTACCATGGACTTTGCAAAGTTCTTTGCCCGCCGAGAACTGGTTACAAAGGGACTTGTAAACCTGAGAACTATCGGTCATGGTGAGCTTCGTTCTGGAACGCTATTCATGGCCTGGACCCTTCTTGTAGTGAGGAGTTAGATCTCCTAGTAATGTGGCTCGGAAGTGATTCGGTCGAGCATGCCAAAAGACTAAGAGACATTAATATAAAGCATCCACACACAGGTCTATGTAAAGTGTGGGAAAGACTTGATGAATGCTATGGGACAGTAGAAGTCATAGAGAATGCTTTGTACAAAAGAATTGATGGACCTAAAGGTTATCAAAAGCTTAGAGAATTGAGTGATTTATTGATAGAGTTGCAGGTTGGCCAAGAGGAAGGAGACTTGCCCATATTGGCATTCTTAGACACTACTAGGGGTGTCAATCCAATAATACAAAATCTTCCTTACAACCTACAAGAAAAGTTGGTTACATATGGTTTACATTTTAATCAAAATCACAATGTACAATTCCCTCCTTTCACTGTATTTGTAGAGTTTGTCATCCAACATGCTAAGATCAGCAATGACCCTAGTTTCGACTTCACTCTATCATGTTCCACTGCCCCCAGTGTCAAACCCAGTAGGACACCGATGGCAGTCCATAAAACGAACATCCTTTCCACAGGCCCAACTCACAAGGTGAATAAACCCCCTCCAGATGAGAACAAGCCTCAGGATGTCAGTAAACAGTGTCCTCTACACAAGAAACCACATCCTCTACTAAAATGCAGAGCCTTCAGGGAGAAGTCTTTGGAGGATCGCAAAGGTTTCCTCAAGGAGAACAACATCTGCTTCAAATGTTGTACCACAACCTCTCACCTCGCCAGGAACTGTGAAGCTAGCGTGCAATGTTCAGAATGCAGCATCATGGATCACAATACAGCCTTGCACCCTGGATCACTTACACGAGTGTTGTCGCAAGTAGAGGAGCACGATGGGAAGCAGAAGGACACTGATGAAGACACCCCTGAGGTCAGCTCTAAATGTATGGAGATCTGTAATGGACTCACAGGAGGAAGGTCCTGTTCAAAAATCTGCCTTGTCAGAGTCTATCCTGCAGGCCGCAAGGACAAAGCCCTCAAGATATATGCAATCCTGGATGACCAAAGTAACAGGTCCCTAGCCAGGTCCATCTTCTTTGACAAGTTCAGCATTGTAGGCCCTGGTTCTCCCTACATCGTGAGGATGTGTTCTGGTACGGTTGAGATGGCAGGGAGGAAAGCAACCTGATACAAGGTAGGGTCCATGGATGGCCAAACCTGCCTATCGCTACCAACCATCCTGGAGTGCAATCAGATTCCTGACTACAGGTCAAAGATACTGTACCTTCACCAAAGGTGGCGACACAACACCCCCATCTAAAGCGTATAGCCCACCTGATACCTGAATCGGATCCAGAATCCCCAATAGCTCTACTCCTGGGAAAAGGTATATTACGAGTAAACAAGACTAGAGAATGTATAAACGGCTCCAGGAACGCTCCGTACACACAGAGGCTCAACCTTGGATGGATCATTATTGGAGATGTCTGTCTAGGAGGAGCACACAAGCCGGCCTCAGTCAACAGTATGCTTACCAGCACATTAGAAAATGGATGTCCGTCTCTCTTCCAGCCATGTCACAATAGTCTGCTGGTAAAGGAATTGCCAAACAGCACTCCCCTACCTTGCCCTTTCTCAGTACCTACCAACGAAGACCACGCCTGTGAAGGTGAACAAAACCACATGGGATGTACAGTCTTCCACAGGACAAAGGAAGACGACAAGGTAGCGATGTCTATAGAAGATAGGATGTTCTTGGACATCATGGATAGACAAATAGTCAAAGACAAATCGAACAGTTGGGTTGCACCTTTACCATTTCGACCTCAGAGAAGGCGCCTAAACAACAACAGGGAACTGGTCTACAGCCGATTCATCTCCCTCAGGCACAAGCTTCAGAAGTCACCTGAGACGAAGGAACATTTCTTTACATTCATGGGGAAGATATTCCAGAACAACCTTGCAGAGATTGCACCTGCACTTCGGCCCTCAGTGAAGTGTTGGTACCTGTCCATGTTCGGAGTATACCATCCTAAGAAGCCAGGTCAAATAAGAGTGGTATTCAACTCCAGCGCCAAACTCAAAGATGTTTCATTGAATGATGTCCTTGTCACGACTGCAGCCGCGGACACGGCCCAGCAGGCGCCTCCTGTATACCAAAGAGGAGGGCCCAAGCCTACCTGAACTAGAGAAGGGCAGCAACCGGGATTCTGTGGCAACTGAGCATGTGGACAAGGAGAAGACACGTAGGACTTGATAACACCACACAACTTCAGGTATAAAGAATGTAAAGTTTACTAAAGTAAAGTCACACAGTACATAGACGACATAGGGCTATGCCAGGCTCCCGATTCCACACATCCCAGAAGGGTACTACTCAGTGGACCCCAAGGCACCACCTTATCACCTAGGCACACATAGGTGGGACATCGGGACACAGGCAGGACATAAGGGAAAATAAGGACATCAGGACACAGGCTGGACATCAGGAAGGACATTAGGACATCAGGACACAGGCTAGACATCAGGACACAGGCAGGACATCAGGACACAGGCAGGACATCAGGACACACGCTGGACATCAGAGTCACCAGCAGACATTAAACAGGAGTCGTTCAGTTCCGGACATCCGACATGACCTACAGGCACCACTGCAATCATCAAGATCCAGTCTCCAGGCAGAGGTCACTAGGTTCCAGACTGTGGTCGTCAGGCTCCGGGCATCTGACCTAGGAAGGAACTCAAGCGTGATGGTGCTAAAACCGCAGGGTTGCTGGGCCTGCATGGAGCTAGCACTGCATGGTAGTCAGAACACAGGGTAGTAGATGCTCAGCAGGAACACCGGTTACAAGAGACTCAGAGTCACTGGGTGTAAGGCACCAAACACAGAGGGATTCCAGAAATATAACAGCAGACAAAGTTCAGACAGGTTCAGGTACAGGACAGGTGCAGGATCAAGGATTCAGGCCTGGATATAGTGCCTCCAGGGCAGGGCGCAGGAACAGGACAAAGCAGGAATCAAGGCAAGGACTTTGGCACCAAAACATAGACAGGAGAGGTCCAAGGACACAGACACTAAACACACATGGCAAAGTTCAGGAGCTTTGTGAGTAACTCTGGTCATGCCAAGCAGAGATAGGGAAGTTTATATAGGAATAGCAATTGGCTGAGGACAGCATTTCAAGTACACACACTAACCCTGATAAAAGCAGCGGAGGTGTGGCCGCCCACGCCCTAAGCACACACAGAAGCCATTGCAGCACAGTCAGTGCAGGAACTGAGGCTTAGAGCACCTGGCAGCGTCTGCAAGCCTAGACACACATGGAAAGTCATGCACCAGCAGCAAATGACCTCGCAACCCATGGACAGCTTCCATAGCGGCAACCCGGGACTGCACATGCGGATGGTCAAGCAGCAGAGCAAAGATCTAGCAACACATGTATGGCTACGCAGCAGAGCAGGGAACTGAGCAGCCTCCATACAGGTAACAGCCAGCAATATCCCAGCTCAATTAGGGGGAATGGAGCAAAGGGTTAAAAGCAAAGTCATTCATTGTCACGCCAACAACCAAGTATAGACAGAACAGCATGACATTATCTCCTCCAAAAGCCCCCTCAGTACACATAAACTTGTCTTGGGATAGGTGGTAAGTCCCAATTCACAAGCAGCAGAGTTCATTGATCCAGAAATCCAAACCGCTAACCTAGCGCAGAGTTGAGCAATCTAGTCCACAACCAGCTGGGATCCGAGCCATCTCATCCGCTGGCCAAGCGGGGCTCGGAAAAAGTCTTACTGTCCAACATGCTCTGCTGAGTCCAAGGCCAGAGCTTCAGTCACGACTGCGGCTTCGGACTCGGCCCAGCAGGCGCCTCCACGCCGACGGGGAGAGTCAGGCGTCCCCCGGGGACGTAATATGTACCCTCTACACCACAGAGGGGGGGCCCGAGCCTACCCGAACTAGAAAAGGGCAGTGAATGGGATTCTGTGGCAACTGAGCATGTGGACAAGGAGAAGACACATAGGACTTGATGACACCATGTGGTACTCGCAGGTATGCAGGATGTGCAGCCTCTGATACGGAGACGGAGCAAGCTTAAATTCAACCTTTATATATGGGTTATATGGATAAGTGGTAAGCTGACAATAGATTTCCTCACAGGGAGTTAGGCAATAATACACACAAACAACCCAATATCAACTACCCGGCCGGTGTCGGAAACTATATGGCCAAGGGATGGCCAACTACACATCCAGGAAATGTAATCAATAGTGTTGAGCGATACCTTCCGATATCGGGAAATATCGGATTGGATCAGACCGATACCCCAAAAATATCTGGTATTGCCGATTCCGATACCGGAAACCCATGCAAGTCAATGGGGCACAAATATCTGAATGAAAATAAACCCTTTCTTTACTTGCACATCCAGTTCAGGAGGGGGGAAGAGTGTGGGCGGTGCGTGGGCGAAGACTGTGCGTGTGTGCGGGGTCTGTGCGGGCCTGCCAGGGGTCTGTGTGGGCCTGCCTGGGGTCTGTGCGGGCCTGCCTGGGGTCTGTGCGGGTCTTCCGGGGGGTCTGTGCGGGCCTGCCGGGGGGTCTGTGCGGGCCTGCCGGGGGGTCTGTGCGGGCCTGCCGGGGGGTCTGTGCGGGCCTGCCGGGGGTCTGTGCGGGCCTGCCGGGGGTCTGTGCAGGCCTCCCGGGTGTCTGTGCGGGCTGCCGGGGGTCTGTGCGGGCCTGCCGGGGGTCTGTGCGGGCCTGCCGGGGGTCTGTGCGGGCCTGCCAGGGGTTGTGTGTGTGCAGGCATCGTCCGATGGGACTACAAGTCCCGTCGGGCGATGCCTGCTACAATGACAGTGATTGACACATTAGCCAATGATGGGACAGTAGTAGTCCCATCATCCGGCTAATGTGTTGAATGTAAAAAAAAAAAAACATACATACTACATACATACATACATACTACATATATACAACATTCATACATACTACATACATACTTCATATATACAACATTCATACAACATACATGCATACTACATACATACTACATATACACTACATTCATACAACATACATACACATATATACTACATTCATACAACATACATACATACATACATACTACATACTACATACATACTACATATATACTACATTCATACAAAATACATACATACTACATACATACTTCATATATACTACATTCATACAACATACATACATGCATACATACTACATACATACTAGATATATACTACATTCATACAACATACATACATACTACATACATACTACATATATACTACATTCATACAACCTACATACTACATACATACTACATATATACTACATTCATACAACATACATACTACATACATACTACATATATACTACATTCATACAACATACATACATAGTACATACTACATACAACATACATAAAACATGCTACAGACATATAGCATACATACTACATCAATACATTCATACATTCATACAATACATATAGACATACAGTACATATAACATAGAGTACATACTCACCATCACTTGTCACTTTGATCCTCGAAGCCAGTGTAATCTGTAAAAAATATTAAAATAACAAACAACCAATATACTCCCTGATCCGCAGAAATCCACGAGTGTCCCACGCCGATCTCCCGTGGAGAACAGCAGCATCAGCTGATGCGACCACTCTCTAGGGGCACCAGAAATACAATGACGGGAGGTAGGTATCCTTCCGCACTGTATTCCTCCGCCACTGTAAAAAAATAGTCCCTAGTCTCACTTTTGGCATTGCGGTGTGAGAAAGTTCCCACGCAGCTTTTGCCATAAAGTGAGACCAGTGAACTATAGTAACCTCTCAGTGATGCACTGCAGGAGATCGTCGTGGGACACTCGTGGATTTCTGCGGATCAGGGAGTATATTGGTTGTTTGTTATTTTAATATTTTTTACAGTAAGATGACACTGGCTTCAGGGATCAAAGTGACAAGTGATGGTGAGTATGTACTCTATGCTATATATACTGTATGTAGCATGTTGTATGTATGTTGTACGTATGTAGTAAGTATGTAATATGTATGTATGTTGTATGAATGTAGTATATATGTAGTATGTATGTAGTATGTAGTATGTATGTATGTTGTATGAATGTAGTATTTATATAGTATGTATGTAGTATGTAGTATGTATGTATGTTGTATGAATGTAGTATATATGTAGTACATATGTATGTATGTTGTATGAATGTAGTATATATTATGTATGTATGTATGTTGTATGAATGTTGTATATATGTAGTATGTATGTATGTTTTTTTTTTCTTTTTTTTTACATTCAACACATTAGCCGGATGATGGGACTACTACTGTCTCATCATTGGCTAATGTGTCAATCACTGTCATTGTAGCAGGCATAGCCCGATGGGACTTGTAGTCCCATCGGACGATGCCTGCACACACACACAACCCCCGGCAGGCCCGCACAGACCCCCGGCAGCCCACACAGACCCCCGGCAGCCCACACAGACCCCCCGGCAGGCCCGCACAGACCCCCGGCAGGCCCGCACAGACCCCCGGCAGGCCCGCACAGACCCCCGGCAGGCCCGCACAGACCCCTGGCAGCCCGCACAGACCCCCGGTAGGCCCGCACGGACCCCCGGCAGGCCCGCACAGACAGCGCATCATGATGACATCATTTCAGCAGCCAATCACAGCCATGCCATTAGTTAACATGGCTAACACAACTGCCTCATTGCATTATGGGAACTTCCGATTCCGGTATTCGATATTGTAAAAATATCGGAACTCGGTATCGGAACTCGATATAGCGAATATCGGCCGATACCTGATATTTGCAGTATCGGAATGCTCAACACTAGTAATCAACTAACAATGGAGTGTCACTTATCCTTCTCTGATGTCCTGCAGAGTTGGTGTCCGGGAGGTGTCAGTTCGCCTTATCAGCCACTGGGCCCAGCTGACGAGGAGCTGTCGCAGGCTTCTGGCGTTCATATGCACAGGTGTAGAAGGGGAACAATAGGTCCCAGGAGGATTCCTCAGCATTGGGGCCCCTCGTGGAGGCGAGGTGGTGGCAGCCACAGGCCTGGATGTATCGGCCGCAGCCGCGGTCTGGAGCGGAGCAGTGGTGGCTGCGGGATTCAGCATCTGGGCCGCAGCCATGGTGTGGATCGGGACAGTAGCGGCTGCGGACGGTAACGTACAGGCCGCAGCCGCGGTGTGGAGCGGGGCTATGGTGGTCACGGGTCTCTGTCTCCAGGGTGCAGCCACTGGTGTCAGGTCTGTGTCACTCCCTCACGTTGCTCGGTGCCGTGCTCTTCTAGTATCAGGTGAGCCCCCGTCCTGTCTCTCTGGAAGGAGCTGGCTCACTCCTGCTCTCCAGTGCCACCTAGGCTCCTGCTTCTCTTTCTCTGTGCCGAGTGCCCCCTGCTTGTTTCCTGTGCTCCTTTTATAACCGCTCCGCCCCCAAACTTTCTAGAAGAATCTCTCATCCATCCTCTAATTATGTCTCCCGGAAACAGACCCCTGGGAACCTTGGTGACAGCCCCCTTAGTTCCGGCCCGTTTACACAGCGGGGTCTCTCTCTCCTACAAGCGCACAACTTCAGGTATAAAGAACTTAAAGTTTACTAAACTAAAGTCACACAGTACAATGACGAAACAGGGCTATGCCAGGCTCCCGATTCCACACCTCCCAGAAGGGTACTACCCAGTGGACCCCAAGGCACCAAAGGATCACCGAGACACACATAGGCGGGACATTGGGACACATGCAGGACATAAGGTTAAATAAGGACATCAGGACATAGGCTGGACATCAGGACTGACATTAGTACATCAGGACACAGGCAGGACATCAGGATACAAGCTGGATATCAGGACATCAGGACACAGGCTGGACATCAGGACACAGGCTGGACATCAGGACATCAGGACACAGGCTAGACATCAGGACATCAGGACACAGGCTAGACATCAGGACATCAGGACACAGGCTGGACATCAGGACATCAGGAAAATGGCAGGACATCAGGACACAGGCTGGACATTAGGACATCAGGACACAGACTGGACATCAGAGTCATCGGCAGACATTAAGCAGGAGTCCTTCGGTTCTGGACATCCGACACGACCAACATCAAGCTTCAGGCTCCAGGCAGCGGTCATCAGGTTCCAGACTGTGGTCGTCAGGCTCCGGGCATCGGACCTAGGAAGGAACTCAAGCGTGATGGTGTTTAAACCGCAGGGTTGCTGGGCCTGCATGGAGTTAGCACCGCATGGTAGTCAGAGTACAGGGTAATAGATGATCAGTAGGAACACCGGTTACAAGAGACTCAGAGTCACTGGGTATGAGGCGCCAAACACAGAGGGATTCCAGAAACATAACAGCAGACACACTTCAGACAGGTTCAGGTACAGGACAGGTACAGGATCAAGGATTCAGGCCTGGATATACCGCCTCCAGGGCAGGGCGCAGGAATAGGACAAAGCAGGAATCAAGGCAAGGACTTTGGCACCAAAACATAGACAGGAGAGGTCAAGGGACACAGACACAAAACACACATGGCAAAGTTCAGGAGCTTTGAGAGTAGCTCTGGCCACGCCCAGCATGGAAGGGGAAGTTTATATAGGAGCTGCCCCTCAGCAATTGGCTGAGGACAGCATTTCAAGTACACACACTAACCCTGATAAAAGCAGGGGAGGTGTGGCCGCACACACACTAAGCACACACAGAAGCCATTGCAGCATAGTCAGTGCAGGAATTGAGGCTTAGAGCACCTGTCAGTGTCTGCAAGCCTAGACACACATGGAAAGTCATGTACCAGCTGCAAATGACCTCGAAACCCATGGACAGCTTCCACAGCGGCAACTAGGGACTGCACATGCGGATGGTCAAGCAGCAGTGCAAAGACCTAACACATGTATGGCTACGCAGCAGAGCAGGGAACTGAGCAGCCTCCATACAGGTAACAGCCAGCAGTATCCCAGCTCAATTAGTGGGAAAGGAGCAAAGGGTTAAAAGCAAAGACATGCATTGTCACGCCGACTACCATGTACAGACAGTATGGCGTGACAGTCCTACTGTCGGATCCAGACCTCAACAACAGACTTCTGTAAGTATTATTTTCTTTCCGCAGAGATACAGTCGCATTTATGGCAGACATACGACAGAAACCACTTGAGGTTCTTCTGGTACCGTGACAATGTTCCGGACAAAGACATCACAGAATACCGGATGAGGGTGCACATCTTCAGAAATAGCCCTTTCCCAGCAGTTGCTATCTATGTTCTTTGAAATTCCACCAAAGAGGGCGAAGAAAAGTATGGGTATCTTTCGTAGAAAAGGACTTCTACGTAGACAACTGTTTGAAGTCCACACCAACAAATAAGGCTGCAATCAGTCTACTAGAAAGGGCTCAAAAAATGCTCGCTCAGTCTAACCTAAGGTTACACAAGATTTCCTCCAACAGCCAAGAGTTGATGGAAGCCTTTCCCTCTCAAGACTATTCCAGTGATCTAAAAGACCTAGACCTAAGCATCGACTCCCTTCCCATGCAGTGGAGCCTTGGATTGCTTTAGGATCTGAAGACAGATGCCTTCACCTTCCAGATGAGTAAAGATGAAAAATCATTCACGCGCAGAGGAGTTCTCTCTTTTGTGAATAGTCTATATGACCCCCTGGGATTCGTAGCTCCAGTAACTATCCAAGGAAAAATGATGCTGAGAGTCTTCACCCAAGACACGTCTGATTGGGACGATCCACTTCCAGCAGAAAAAGCAGACCTGTGGGCAGAGTGGACGAGGTCTCTCGAGGCCTTGACCGATCTCCGTGTGAAACGACCGTATGCTCCTGTGCCATCCACAGAAGTCAAGGCACAAAGACTTTGTATCTTATGTGACGCATTAGTCAAAGCGATCGCAGCAGTAGCTTATCTCAAAACCACAGATGTAAACAAACAGAGCCAGGTTTGTGATGAGCCAGACTAAAAGGGCACCACTCCATGAACACACGATACCCAGACTGGAACTCTATGCTGCTGTCCTCTCAGTTGGGTTTGCCGAGCTTATCTCAAATATGATGAATCTGGAGACAAAAGAAGGAGAGTTACACCGATAGCAAAGTGGTACTAGGATACATCTGCAATGAATTACGATGCTTTTATGGCTATGTCAGCAACCGGGTACTGAGGATAAGAAGATCCACCTGCCATAATCAGTGGCACTATGTACCTACTCACCACAATCCTGCAGACCATGCGACTAGATCCGTTGCTCCAAGTCATCTTAAGGACTCTACATGGTTCACAGGCCCTGCTTCCTTGTACCGTTCGATGCCCCACATCGGCAGGCCTGATACGTTTGAACTAGTGGATCCAGATGCTGATGAAGAAGAGCTCCATCCTCAAGTGTCTGCTCTGCATACTGTGATTTCAAGTCATCACCTGGAATCTCATCGGTTCAGCAGGTGTTAGGCATCGGGTTCCTGCCGCTGCACAGCAGGAATCCCGAGCCTTGCATTCGGCAGTCTCCCATTCCCCTTCGGCCGCAGAGGATCCTGCTCAGCAGACTCGTTGATCCAGGTGCTCTGCTCAGACCAGCTCTGTGGGCTTGGTTGCTGCTGCCACCTCTGGTCCAGCTATAGCAATGCATGCTGGTCAGCAGTGAGCTTCTCCAGGGACTGGAGATCGGAGGTCACATGCTCAGGTCCTTCTCCAGCTCGGATTGGACCATCTGAAAGGTCAGGAAGGTCCCGGAAGGACGCTGCTATAAAAGGTATACACTGCATTATCAGACTATGAGGAGTGAGTGCTGTATGCATGTATGAATGTCTCTGGTGAATGACTCATTGGAAACCCCTACCCTTGGTATGCATGTGTTGTGCAGCCTAGCCTATTAAACGTCGAGGCTTAGGTGTAGGTAGGACAGAGTCTGAGACAGGCATCAGTGTCCACCAGTGGCTTGGCACGCCACGGTGCACGTGCTCGATACACCATAGTCAGCATCTATAGTGGCATCCGCAGGTGTGACGCCGCGCACTCAGAAGGTCTAGAGGGACTCTGACCCTGTGTCCTTGGGGCAGAGTTCTGTGACCGCTTTCTGTGCGCTCCCTGGCCGGGCTCTGTGAGCTAAACAGGCACTGGCATTTATGTTCTGCGGTAGCGCGGCTCTGTGAGTTAAAAGAGTTTTCTTCAGTTCACACTGGTTGACGTTAACCCACGTGTGACCTTCTGTGCACAGCTTTATACTTCCACCATTACTAAGCAGCAGTTTACCACCCCTGCACGGTGGAACCCGGGCTGCAAATGCACCTTACTATTATTTTATTATTTGGTGAGTTCCGCCAGCCCTAACATTAGGTTTTCAACCTGGAAGTCACTTGCTCGAGCCATTGCTTGTCTGCTTCATGTGGCCCAGTCCTATAAGTCAGCATTACCTGCAAGCCAGGGATCTTGTAACGGTTGGCATCACTGCAAGCATTCGTTTACCGCCCTCAACCTGGAAAGAGCCAAGGTTACAATACTTTGTGTTGTACAAAAGGAAACCTACCCCAGAGAAATAAACAAGCTCAACAAGGGACAACTCATTCCTGGAGACAGTGTGCTAAAGAAGCTCGATCCAATTGTCGACCAAGACGAGCTGCTAAGAGTAGGTGGTCGTCTTCAAGAAGCTGAGGTAGAAGTTTCAGAGAAACACCCGGTAATAATCCCTGGATGTCATCATGTCACAACCCTGCTCATTCAGCATCATCATGACTTAGTGAGACACCAAGGCCGTTTGTTTACCAAAGGAAATCTGCGGGTGGCTGGACTATGGATAGTCAGTGCAAAGAGAAGCATGAACAAACTCATCTTTAACTGTGTTACATGTCGCAAACTCCGTGGCATGTTCCAAAGTCCGAAGATGGCCAATCTTCCATCCGACAGACTTAGTACTGAACCTCCCATCACCAACGTTGGACTAGAAGTATTCGGTCCTTGGTCCATGGCTACTCGACGCACTAGGAAGATCAATACTGAAGCAAAGTGTTGGGCAGTTCTATTCACGTGTGTCTCCATCAGAGCTGTTCATATCGTAGTAATCGAGTCTATGGACACTTAAGGTTTTCTAAATGCGTTTCGAAGCTTCACCGCAATCAGAGGCCCTGTGAAACATATTTGATCTAACCAAGGTACGAATTTCATCGGAGCGGCAAGAGAACTCCAATTTCCTTCCAATTTAGACATCGCTAATGTTGAAAGGTACCTAGGCGAGCAAGGATGCACCTGGACTTTCAATCCACCACACTATTCGCACATGGGAGGTGCCTGGGAGAGAATGATAGGCATAGCATGCAAAATACTAGACACTATCTTCTTTACAAACAAACACCAGACACACTTGAGAGTTTAACTATGTTCTTGGCCGAGGTATTAGCTTTCATGAACGCGAAGCCACTGACAGCACTTTCCAGCGATTCCGGAGACCCGACAGTCCTTACTCCTGAAATGCTACTCACGCAGAAAACCTGCATCTCGAGAGCTCCACTTGGAGAATTCAACGATAAAGATCTCTATAGATGACAACAGAGTACAAAGTGTGTCCAATGTCTTCTGGGACAGATGGAAGAAGCAATACCTCTCCACTCTGCAAACCTGGACAAGTGGCAAAAAGACCACCCAAACATCCAACCCGGTGATGTACTTGTCAAAGACAGTCAGTCACATCAAAACGAGTGGCCACTCGGCCTAGTCACTAAGCGTCTTCCCAGCAAGGATGGGAAAGTGCGCAAATTTCACTGCTGAATAATGGCAGACGAGCAATATGACGATATAATGCACACGGGTTCATCTTCACCCGAAGTGCGCAGAGCAGGCTCTGTTCACACACTGAGGCGCCGCAACAAAAACATACAAATGGCTGAGCCTGTTTGAGTCACAGGCCTCAGGTAAATGCACACACGGTATAAGGTCACAGGAGCAGGAACTAAGACAGAGGGGCTGCATCCGTCTAGACCTACCATGTGTGCGGCGTCGCTACTGTGAACGCCAAGAAGGGCTGCAGCTGCAGCACGGTGCAGGACACTGCTGCTGGACGACACAGCTACAAAGCAGGCGCTATGTCGTACGCTAGCGCAGAGGTGCGGTGTGCACAGTGGCCTAAGGCTTGCCACAGACTACTGAACTAATTCCCTAACCACATGCGTAATATCAGAGGGAAGGGGTTTCAAATGATTCAGTCACCAGAGTCATACATCCATTACCATTCACACATTTAGCTTGAAAAGTCTATACTAGCGCATGGCCGAACGGTCATGCATGCTTTTTATAGCCGTGTGGGACCTTCCAGATCTCCGAGATGGACCAATGAGATCTGGAACAGGACCTGGACACATGACTCCCGATCTCCAATGGGAAATCGTCTTGTGAGCATGCCCAGTAGGAGCACAGAGGGACTTAGTCTCTGGAGCGGACTGCTGCAAAGTAATCTTCTCTGCAGTAGAAAGACAACAGGAGAACGCAGAATGTGAGGCTCTGGATTCCTGCAGAGCAGATGCAGAAACCTGATGCCTAACACAAAGTGTACAAACTTGGGGAGAACAAACTGTTCCTCAGGCCAGTTACTGAACTTGTATTGTTATTGTCCCCAAAAGAACCAAATAGTGGCATCCATTGATTCCAAGTGGGGAGTGTTCTGCCCATGTATGTTCAGCAAGTATCTTCATAAGTGCTGTGCCAGCTATGAACATTAGATGTCACAGTTGTTCCCTTTTTCTGTTCCTGGATTTAGGAACCTCTCCCTTTAATAGCTTGTTCTTTGTAGAACCGCCCTCTAAGTTTCCTCCGGGCCAGAGAACTTGTAGCCATTTTCTCCCCTGATCTTGGAGTTACACACACGTGTCCTGCTCCCTGAAAATAACTGCTTCTGTCAAGCGAATTCCGGTGAGGGTTTAGTACAGTTATGTGTTTGTGCAATGTATCTGTGCTGGCTAGCCATCATGCAGCCTCTGTGCAGTGTCTTATGAGAAAGGTATATTGTGCAATGTACTTTCCAGCTAGTTGTAATGCTCTTTGCACTGCATGTTAGATAGATGTATCTTTGTTTAGGGTAGTACAATGCTGCAGCCTAAGTTTGCTTAGATATCCCTCTTAACTGCATTATGTGTTGTATTGTGCAACCTCTGTAATACTCCTGTTACTGATGTAATAGCCCCTGCATTACTGCTGTTGTTCTGTTATCTGCCAGTACTGATATACTGTCTGTTTCTTTGTAGTTTTTACCCGATCTCATCCACTATATCATCCAATCTCATCCACTATATCATCCGATCTCATCCACTATATCATCCGTTATCATCTACCATTGTTGTTCTCCGTTACTAAGTTCATCATCATCTCAATAAACATAGGCTTAAGCATCCATACAGTCTTTTTACTGGGAGTGTATGAAGGGTTTAGCCATATGCTGGAATCCACACAGCGTCATACGTGGAAGAAGGCAGAACAACCTGTTTGGGGTTATCAGCAGAGTCTTTAAAAAACAACCAGACTCTGGAAGAACAGTTGTACTGCCAACTTACGTCGTGCTGGTGTTACGAGGAACGGTTGCCCGCCTTCTGTCTACTTCCACCACACTGCTTCTTCCTGCCTGTTGGTGCTATGCCTCCCTCCCCCTGTGTGCTGCTGTCCTCACTCTGCATGTCCTCCTGCCAGGTTGGGTCAATTACTATATCATCCACCTCCTCGGATTCCACTTCTGCACCCTAGTCCTCTTCCTGACTTGCTGGCAATTATGTCTCATCATTGTCCACCTCTTGTGAATCGTTTCCACCGTTGCCTTAGTGTGACCATCGCTGCTCAAATATTTGGGCATCGCTACATGCGATCTCATCTTGCCCTGCTTCAAGTGGACCGAGCGAGAGGCCCGAATATATAAATGGAAAACTGAACAGCTCTCCGGAGTGTCCAAGTGTGGGATCAGTTGTCTCCTGGCATTGGGCATGGTGGGAGGAAGGAGGATCAGGGTGAGGAATATGTGGTCAAGACTCACAGCTACTCAGGCTTGACCGTATGGAAGACAGGGTAGTAGTGGGGGTGGTGGCAAACTGACTAAAAGCATTATCCGCTAACCAACCAACAACTGTTTCACACTGTTCTGGTTTCAATAGTGATGTCCTGCTGCAGGCCCCAAGTAAATGGGTCATGAAGGTTTGGCAAGAAGATGTGGTTGTTTGTTGTGGCACAATTTCAGCTTGCCCACGGCCTTGGCGTCTGCATGCACCATTCTATCACATCCACTTCCCCATCCCTTGACACATGCCTTGCCCATTTTAAACGGACTACAATAATTTGGATGCTCACTACAAAATGGCTGAATTGGCAGCGAACTTGTATGTGATCCGTTTGCGGGAAAAACAAACTTTAAAATATCTGGACTGTAGGTAAAAAAATATTTTTGGTTATCAAACTGGTGTCAATTAGAGTTGAGCGAAACGGGTCGGTCATATTCAAATGTCGGTGACTTTCGCTGAAGTCGAGATTCATGAAACGAAACCCGACCATAGCGTGAGGTCGGCCACGAGGTCGGCGACCGGATCATCAAAGTCACGTTTCAAAAGATGCTTCCAGCGCCCTTTTTCAGCCAATGATGGAGGACGCACACTGTGGGCAACGCGATGTCATAGGCATTGGTCACCACTAGAGTTGAGCGACTTTTGGTTTTTTAGGGTCGCGTTTCGTTTCGTGAAACCTGACTTTTCCAAAAGTCGGGTCGAGCAAGATCGTCCGATTATAGGGAAAAGTCGGGGTCGTCCCGAAACACGAAACCCAATGTAAGTCAATGGGGAATAAAAGTTGGCAGTGAGAGGAGGACAGGAAACACACCTACAGTGCCCATTTGAATGCCAAAAGCATCAATTCTTCTTACTTAAGCTTGTCAACCTTAATTAACTTCATAATACAAGTTACGCACTGAAAAATGGGGGTTATTTGGCTAAAGTTGTGGGGGGGGAGGGCTGGCTGCAGGTTTTCATGTGCCCTGGGCGAAAGAGCGCCCCTTTAACACATACCACAACTCATCATGCTCCGATACGGCAGAGAAATAGCGGTATAGTACAATGAAAAATACCTCACTTTTTACATCTCATGACGAGGCCCATCTATTTCTCCATACAGAATCATTGGTCCCATATAATGTTTGAAACAGTATATGATGAGCTCCACATAATGCTACAGTATATGTTGGTCCCCATGGATGAAGCTCCACTGTCTTATGGGCCCAAATAATGCTCCAAACATAATGGGCCCCATTTCTAATGCTCTAGTGTATAATGGGCCCTGTAAATGCTGCTCCAGTGTCTGATGTCCACCTTTGGAATGTTCCAGTGTATGGTGGGCCCCATCTATCATTCTCCAGAGTATAGTGCTCCCCAAAAATTGCTGTCCCAATATTGAAAACAATCAAATAAGTCTCCTCACTAGGGAATCCCTGTACTTGTCTGGACTCCTCGTCGTCCCCATCTTCCATCTCACTGCACAGTATTTCAACTTTGCAAGTGCTGTGATCCTGGGCAAGCAGGGGGGGCTCACTCGTTGGCGACGGCACTGGCACAGGGCCCCTGATAGTACGGTGGTGTGTCTGATGGCGGGTGGCCGAACCTGCACTTTCATCTGCAGCTTCCTCTTTGTCACCGTGTAAGATGGAACTGTATATGGGAAGGGTAACCTGAGTTTCATCAGGGTCAGATTCAGGTCGTGTAGCGTGCGAGGGGAATGTAGTGGTCTGGGTCAATGTACCAGCAGATTCATCGAGCAGTGGCTGGGCATCAGTGCACTTGTGTCGCCCCCAGGAGTACGGTCGCCACAGTGGCATTACCTTCTTCCTAGGGAGTGTGATGTCATGCTTGGGAGCAACAAAGGATCTCTCTAGCAGGTCAACTGATTGGGCGGCGTTATTCCCACGAGTCATGACCCTCCAAACAGCGTTCATGAAGGCAAAGTGTTTGTTTTACGTGGGCAGTATGGTTGCAAAGCTGAACCTTAAAGGAATGTCCAGAAGGGCACCACCAGGAGTGGAGCCTACGGTTAAATTTGACTCCACCTGGGAAACCTCAACCATGCCAGCTACAGAACAGATGCACACATTGCAAGCTTAATTCCGTTAACGAACGAGACTCCGTCATGCCCCGCGGTCCGAGTCCGGCTTACTAGAGGGACACGTGAGGCTCTGGCACATGAGATTGGCCAATAACTGGTGTGTCATGCCCTTACATGTCCGTGGCTGCATGTGCGCTACACTGAAAAGGCCAGCGTTTGTTGCTTACAGGTGCAGATAACCCGCTGAACAACGTTAGTGATGGGGATCACTGATTACAATTATTACCCGCGAACAATGATTTCCCAGTAAGTGCAGGTCAACCGCAGTTCCGGAATTAGGCCTAACCGTCATTCCTGAAAAAATTAAAAACTTACGTGTGCAAACCACAGGTGCTGTAGCTTGCTTAACAGCTCGCCAGCCGTTCTCACGCCCAGTATGGATTACACGTGATTGCACAAAGGTGAGAAAGGGTACCGTATCCCCAGATAACATGTATGGATAGCGTACACATTCAAAATATATGTCTCAGGAGGCAGGCTCAGACGGTGTTAAGCCCAGTATGGATTGCACGTGATTGCACAAAGGTTAGAAAGGGTACCGTTTCCCCGGATAACATGTATGGATAGCGTACACATTCAAAATATATGTCTCAGGAGGCAGGCTCAGACGGTGTTAGGCCCAGTATGGATTGCACGTGATTGCACAAAGGTTAGAAAGGGTACCGTTTCCCCGGATAACATGTATGGATAGCGTACACATTCAAAATATATGTCTATACATCAGGAGGCAGGCTCAGACGGTGTTAGGCCCAGTATGGATTGCACGTGATTGCACAAAGGTTAGAAAGGGTACCGTTTCCCTGGTTAACATGTATGGATAGCGTACACATTCAAAATATATGTCTATACATCAGGAGGCAGGCTCAGACGGTGTCAGGCACAGTATGGATTTGACGGCCCAGATTACACAGCGGAGGAGCAGGGAGAGGTAAAGATTGCAAATGCTGGGGCCCTGCCCAAGCAAGGGGGGCCCACTCGTGGGCGTCGGTACTGGCACTGGGCCCCTCATAGTACAGCGGTGTGTCTGACGGCGGGTGTGCACCACCACCGTCAGAGACACTTGATTGCACTATGAGGGACCCTGTGCCAGTGCCCGTACCCAAGAGTTGGCCTACCCACCTGTCCAGGGCAACGGCACTCGCACGGTGTCGTGCGGTAGGTGGTGACCCCGGCCATGGGGGGGGAGGCAGCACAGTTAGGGAGTTTTAGAAAGTGGCATATGTTGATGCTGGACATTCAGCTGATGCAAAAGGCGAAATAGGTGAAGTACCAGGAAGAGGTGGACCAAAGCAAGCCATTTTTCTGTCACCCTATGTGTCATCAGGGGAAGGTGGGACAAAATCCTTGGAAACCCATGCGTGGTTCATTTTAATGAAGGTTAGATCATCCACATTTTGGGTTGACAGACGGGTCCTTTTTTCAGTCAGGATTGATCCAGCGGCACTGAAGACTCTTTCCGATAGCACACTTGCAGCTGGGCAAGCGAGCTCCTGTAAGGCATATTGTGCCAATTCAGGCCAGGTGTCCAGTTTAGCGGCCCAATAGTCAAAGGGGAATGACCTGTGTGGGAGAACATCGATATGGGAGGAAAAGTAGTTTGTAACCATAGTTGACAACTGCTGTCTCCTGTCACTTTCCATCGATGCAGTATTACCAGTTGTGTGAGCGGTATTTGAAAAATCAGTCCACAACATTGTCATGAAACCCCTGTCTCCAATGCCACTTCTGCTGTGTGCACCACGAACACCTCTGCCAAGCTGCCCCCAGCCCGTACGGCTCGTGTGAGAACCATCACCGCTGCTGTGTGCTGGGAATGCCTCAAGCAACCGATTTACCAGAGTTGCTTGTTTATTAGCCAATATTAGATCAAGGTTCTCCTGTGGCATGATGTTTTATAATTTGCCTTTATAGCGTGGATCCAGGATGCTGTCCAACCAGTAGTCGTCATCGTTCATCATTTTGGCAATGCGGGGGTCCCTTTTTAGGATCTGCAAGGCATAATCTGACATGTGGGCCAATGTTCCCGGTGTCAATGATGCACTGCGAGTGCTGGGTGGAGGAGCACTTTCTGGCAAATCCACATCCCTCCAGTCACGCACAAACCCTGTACCAGACCTTGCCACGCCAACATTTTCACTTGCCCCACGAGATGCATCCTCCTCCCCTCCTCTTCTTCCTCCACCTCGTCCAGGAGAGGTCCCTGAGCAGACAATGGCTGAATGTCATCAAGGATTCCCTCCTCCTCTTCCTCCTCATCAACATTGACTGAAGACGCCTGCTCCTTAAGGTGCGTCAAAGTTTGCATGAGCAGACGCATAAGTGGGATGCTCATGCTTAGGATGGCGTCGTCTGCGCTTACCAGCCGTGTGCATTCCTCAAAACACTGAAGGACTTTACAGAGGTCTTTCAGCTTCGACCACTGCACACCTGTCAACTCCATGTCTGCTCTCAAAGTGCCTGGCCGTGTATCCTCCCACAAATGCATTATGGCCTGCCTCTGCTCGCACAGCCGCTCCACCATGTGCAGGGTGGAGTTCCACCTTGTTGCAATGTCGATAATGAGGCGGTGGTTGGGAAGGTGGAGCAATCGCTGCAGCTTCTGCATACGAACGGAGTGTACAGGCGACCGGCGGATGTGCGCGCACAGTCTTCGCACCTTCTGGAGCAGGGCTGTTAACTCCGGATAATTTTTGAGGAAGCACTGCACCACCAGGTTCAAGGTGTGAGCCAAGCAAGGTATGTGGCTGAGTTTTGAAAGGGCTATGGCTGCCACAAAATTACGGCCGTTATCACTAACTACCTTGCCTGCCTCAAGATGTACACTGCCCAGCCATGACTCAGTTTGTCGCTTCAAGTACTCGGCCAGCACCTTGGCGGTGTGTCTGTTGCCCAAACACATCATCTGCAACACAGCCTGCTGACGCTTTCCACTAGCTGCTCGATAGGGGGGCACATTGTGTGCAACAGTGGCAGCTGCAGATGGAGGGCTCGTACGACTGCGCTCTGTGGACGAGCTTTCGCTTCTGGAGGAGGAGGAGGAGGAGGGTCGAACGCCTACAGCCAACTGTTTCCTATACCGTGGGCTAGGCAGCACTGTCCCACCACCGCTGTCCCCTGTGGACCCTGCATCCACCACATTAACCCAGTGCGCAGTGATCGACACGTAACGGCCCTGGCCATGCCGACTGGACCATGCATCAGTTGTGAGGTGCGCCTTTCCGCTCACTGACTGCTTGAGTGCATGGACAATGCGGTCTTTCACATGATGGTGGAGGGCTGGGATGGCTTTGCGAGAGAAGAAGTGGCGACTGGGTAGGTCATAGCGTGGTACTGCATAGGCCATGAGTTCGCGGAAAGCTGTGCTTTCCACCAACCGAAAGGGCATCATCTCAAACGAGATTAGTTTGGCAATGTGGGCGTTCAAACCCAGTGTACACGGATGAGAGACTGAGTACTTTCTTGACCTACTCATAGTGTCTGGGAGGGTGAGCTGGACTTGAGAGCTGCATATGATGGAAGTAGCGGTGGACAGGGCGGACTGAGAGAGGGTTGATGATGGTGATGGAGTTGGTGTTCTTTCTGATGGCCTAGATTCAGTCTTTCGTTGATACAACAGTGGGATTCCCTGACTACTGTGGCCTTGCAACGACACCTCAACATTTGCTGCTGTGCTAACCGGTGGGCTTACAGTGGGGGAAACAATGTAGCGTTGCTGACTACCTTCGTTGTCATCAGTTGCACATGTGGCACTTGAGGTTTGGTGTTGTGTCCACGCTTGCAAGTGCATGCTGGTTAAATGTCTAAGCATGCAACTGGTATTCAAATTTTTCAGATTTTTCCCTCGGCTAAAGGTCTTTGCGCACTTCTTACAGATAACCTTGGCCTGATCATGAGGATTTTGGTCAAAAAAGTGCCACACTGCACTCTTCCTACTTTGGCAGACATTTTGCTGCCTAGCACGCTGTGATCTTTTGACCCTCTGGACAAGCTGTCCAGCAACTCTTTTGATGTTTGGAACCTGTCTTTGGAGTGCTCCGGGCCTGCCAGATAACAGCTGTTGCGATGTCGATGTCTGCTGTGGATGCTCCTCATCTGAGCTATTGGAAGCAGCACCAATGGATGCCAATCTGGGTCAACAACTGGGTCATCCATCACCTCCTCTTCTATGTCATGTGCACCTTCCTCTGTGTCACCATGTATGGTGGTATAGTGTGCGGGAAGGGGCACCTGAGTCTCATCAGGGTCAGAATCTGGCTCTGTACACTGCGAGGACAATGTAGTGCTCTGAGTGAATGTACCAGCAGAATCATCCATCAGCGGCTGTGCATCAGTGCACTCCATGTCAGATTCATCTTGGCCTGGGTAATTCACCATTTCACTTGATAAACCAGGCATGGTATGTGAAAACAGCTCCATGGAGTAATCAGTAGTATGGCCTGCGTCATCCTTCAATCTTGGTTGGGGTGAAGGACACAAGGAAAGGTGTGGTTGATGAACATGAGCCTCCAATGATGACTCAGTGCTTTTACTTTTTACAACTGAAGAAGAGGAGGTGATAGAGCTGGAGGCTTAGTCAGCAATGTAAGACAAAACTTTTTCCTGATGCTCTGGCTTTAAAAGCGGTTTGCCAACTCCTAGAAAACTAAGCATTCGAGGCCTTATGTAGCCAGACGATGACGCAGGCTCAACACCTCCTGCATTCGGTCCTATTTTGCTCTTGCCACTACCATCAGATCCACCACCAACACCATCATTACCAGCTGCCAACCACCGCCCAATTCCACGGCCTCTTCCACCAGCCTTCCTCATTTTTGGTAGAAATGTAGACAAAATCCAACAAACTATATAGTAATGTAAAACAAGGTACAATGTGTCTGTAGGACAAGGGAGATTTAGAATTTCTGCAGACACTTGTGGACACTGGACACTTTTGGATTGTGTGAGGCTCACTGATATCTGAGCGCTATGTGACAGGCTCGATGGCACAGCTGTGACCAAAGTGACTAGAGGATAAGGGAGATTTTGAATCTCTGCACACACTTTTGGACACTGGACACTTTTGGATTGTGTGAGGCCCACTGATAACTGAGTGCTATGTCACAGGCTCGATGGCACAGCTGTGACCAAAGTGACTAGAGGATAAGGGAGATTTTGAATCTCTGCACACACTTTTAGACACTGGACACTTTTGGATTGTGTGAGGCCCAATGAATATCTGAGCGCTATGTGACAGGCTCGATGGCACAGCTGTGACCAAAGTGACTAGAGGATAAGGGAGATTTTGAATCTCTGCACACACTTTTGGACACTGGACACTTTTGGATTGTGTGAGGCCCAATGAATATCTGAGCGCTATGTGACAGGCTCGATGGCACAGCTGCTGTGACCAAAGTGACTGGAGGATAAGGGAGATTTTGAATCTCTGCACACACTTTTGGACACTGGACACTTTTGGATTGTGTGAGGCCCACTGATATCTGAGCGCTATGTCACAGGCTCGATGGCACAGCTGTGACCAAAGTGACTAGAGGATAAGGGAGATTTTGAATCTCTGCACACACTTTTGGACACTGGACACTTTTGGATTGTGTGAGGCCCAATGAATATCTGAGCGCTATGTGACAGGCTCGATGGCACAGCTGTGACCAAAGTGACTAGAGGATAAGGGAGATTTTGAATCTCTGCACACACTTTTGGACACTGGACACTTTTGGATTGTGTGAGGCCCAATGAATATCTGAGCGCTATGTGACAGTCTCGATGGCACAGCTGTGACAAAAGTGACTAGAGGATAAGGGAGATTGGATTGCTTTTAAAAAAGCAGTTTGCGGAGCAGTGGGTAAACAGCAATGCCAGCCTGTCAGGAAGCCTTAAAAGGTAGCCCAACAACCAACACCACTGATACACCACTATATAGCCTCCCCTTGCACTGCACACACAGTGACTGGTGTGTTGTGCAGGCCAAATTGCTAGCAGCAGAAGCAGTTTTTTTTTCTTCTCAGCAGGACAAAAAAAAAAATTGGGATTGCTTTTAAAAAAGCAGTTTGTGGAGCAGTGGGTAAACAGCAATGCAGGAATGTCAGGAAGCCTTAGAAGGCAGCCCAACAACCAACACCACTGATACATCACTATATAGCCTCCCCTTGCACTGCACACACAGTGACTGGTGTGTTGTGCAGGCCAAATCGCTAGCAGCAGAAGCAGTTTTTTGTCATCTTCCCTGCCTAACGCTCTCCCTACAGAATCAGCAGCAACCTCTCCCTATACTGAGATCGGCAGAAGTAAGATGGCGGTCGGCGTGCACGCCCTTTTATACCCCCTGTGACGCCCACCAAAGCAAGCCAATCACTTGCATGCCCTTCTGAAAGATGGTGGTGACCCCTGCCTATGTCATCACGTTGCCCACAGTGTCCGTGGATCCTGATTGGCTGAAAAAGAGCGCAAAACAAACTTTTGAAACGCGACTTTGGCGCTTAAGTCGCCGACCTCGTGGCCGACCTCATCCTAGGGTCGGGTTTCGTTTCATGAAACCCGACTTTGACAAAAGTCGGCGACTTTTGAAATTTTTCGACCCGTTTCGCTCAACTCTAGTCACCACCATCTTTGAGAAGGGCAAGCAAGTGATTGGCTGGCTTTGTGTGGCGTCAGAGGGACTATGAAAGGGCGTGAACGCCGACTGCCAACTTACTTCAGCCGATCTTAGCATTAGGGAGAGGTTGCTGCTGCTGATTCAGAATAAGGGAGAGCGTTAGGCAGGGAAGAAGAACCAAAAAACTGCTTCTGCTGTTAGCGATTTCCACTTAAACACAACACTTTGTGTGCAGTGACAGGGGCGGCTCTATTTCTGTATATCAGCTCTGTTGGTTATTAGGCTGCCTTTTAAGGCTCCCTGATAGCTGCATTGCTGTTTGCACACTGCTGTGCAAACTGCTTTTTTAAAAGTTCACAGTTACCAAGCGTTCATTTTTCCACCCTTTTGTGTGTGCAACAGTCCTGCTTATCCCTAGAACGCATGACCATAAAAATCTTCACTTTCACATACCTGGGGCCTTTTAGGCCCGTGTGCAAATAACATGGAATAACTCAAACAAAAATAATTTTCAAAGTTTATTTGAAAATTGCAATGTAAGGATGCATTCCCACTAGCATCCCGGCATTCCAGCAGCCTTAACTGGAGTTACTAAGAGATCAGATCCATTTCGGATCACCTCCTGGCAGACCCCAGCACCAGTGGGAACACAGTCTAAGATGTGAATAATTCAAAACATTACTATGTGCAAAAAAAAAACAAAAGAGTAACTGAACGGGCTTAAAACGCCCAATATACGCATTCAATATAACTCTTTATAATAATGTTTTTTTGTCTAAAAGTTTTTTATATAAAAGTTGCAGTAAACATGCTGCAGGAATATCTCTTTTCAAAGGTTCCTTTTCTACTTTACTAATGACCGCAACAACTTACAGGACAAGTTCTCTTGTCATCAAAACGAAGGCTTCTCCGAATATCCTCAAATCTATTGACTGACATTGTAGCTTTGTAATGTGGAACTGAAAAAGGGTTCATAGAGTTCTCTGATAGGAACATCGTATGATTTTGTACTCCCTGCCAGAAGAGTAAGGCCAATATAAGCATACAGTTTCTCTTTTGTTATATTTTTCCATGTTTTTTTTCTTCCTGAAGCGATACGTTTTCCTTCTAAGTTAGTACACAAAACTACCTCATCTACAATATCATCTGAAAAAAATTTACAGAACATATCTCTTTTGGACAAGAATTGTGGAATTCCTACAGTTCCTTGAGCAACTCTTACAATATTATGTGATGGGGTTCGTCCAAGAACCTCAGCAGTACTGTTCCAAAAACATTAGTTTTGGATGTTCTATTTGTACGTTCTGCTGGATCCATTACTTCTTCATCATCTGAAGAATCACTGGACGATGAAGTAGAGACATTAGATGGTGGCATGTACTCTTCATCAGACAAAGAAAGTTCGCTGTCTTCATCACTATCAAAAATGATTGCTTCGATTTCTTGGTCAGTCAAAGCCCTGTATGTAGACTGTGCCATTGTAACCTTAGAAGTCAGTAAACTAAAATGAAAAAAAAAAGATTACAATCAGGGTTGTACATTCTTTGTTAGTGTGTGTGCTAAGGGTAAAGTGCAGACCCCTCCTCTCACCTTCAGCAGGTCACCACTTTCTTTTAGGTGCAGTAGAAGCTTTTGGATTTTTGGAACTCAGAAAGTTTATTTTTCAAGAAACAAGAAAGCTGACTCCTTCCTCCAAAGTCTCTTCAGCAAGTAGCACACAATGAACAGTGTTCAGGACCTATGATGATGTCAGAGACGCATGAAGTTGTAAGGGAGCCTCCTTCCCAAGATCACATGACCATGTAGTCAGGCAGAATTCATACTCTTCATAGCAACAGCAGAGTCATAAATACTGAGTTAAAGTCTTCCCCAGCAACAGTGAAGACAAAAAGACTTAGGATCACAAGTAAACCTAGTACGGGCCTAAAAGGCCCCAAGTATATGAATATGGGGTATTCACAAAAAAGAGTTGTTATACCGAAATGCCTGTAACATAAAAATAAATGAACAACAGGAAATGACAAACAACTATATACCTGAGGAATACCTAGAATTTCAAAATTCTAACTAAAGTAATCTTGCAGAAAATAGAAAACAATTAACAGGGCAGGCCAGCGAGGCCCCAGGTATGCGTTCTAGGGTTATTAGGCTGCCTGCATCCATACTTGCACTGAGAGCATCATTGTCAGCGTCCTCAAATCTATAGTGAGATCCAAATTCTCACCAATCCTATAGACACCCTCCACCCTGTCATACACCATCCAATTTCAGCCTGTTACAATGAGGTGTAATCTCTCATGGGCCTGAGACAATAGTTCAGCATCCTCAAATCTATAGTGATATTCAAATTCTCACCAATCCAATAAACACCCTTCACCTTGTCATACACCATCCAATTTCAGCCTATTACATTGAGGTGTAATCTCTCCTGGGCCTGAGACAATAGTTCTGCGTCCTCAAATCTATAGTGAGATTCAAATTCTCATCAATCCTATAGACACCCTTCACCTTGTCATACACCATCCAATTTCAGCCTGTTACATTGAGGTGTAATCTCTCCTGGGCCTGAAACAATAGTTCTGCATCAGGATATCTATAGTGAGATTCAAATTCTCACCAATCCTATAGACACCCTACACCTTGTCATACACCATCCAATTTCAGCCTGTTACATTGAGGTGTAATCTCTCATGGGCCTGAGACAATAGTTCAGCATCCTCAAATATATAGTGATATTCAAATTCTCACCAATCCAATAAACACCCTTTACCTTCTCATACACCATCCAATTTTAGCCTGTTACATTGAGGTATAATCTCTACTGGGCCTGAGACAATAGTTCTGCGTCCTCAAATCTATAGTGAGATTCAAATTCTCACCAATCCTATAGACACCCTCCACCTTGTCATACACCATCCAATTTCAGCCTGTTACATTGAGGTGTAATCTCTCCTGGGCCTGAGACAATAGTTCTGCATACTCAAATCTATAATGAGATTCAAATTCTCACCAATCCTATAGACACCCTCCACCTTGTCATACACCATCCAATTTCAGCCTGTTACATTGAAAGGTTATC
Organism: Dendrobates tinctorius; assembly: GCF_039654945.1. Lineage (NCBI taxonomy): Eukaryota > Metazoa > Chordata > Amphibia > Anura > Dendrobatidae > Dendrobates > Dendrobates tinctorius. The sequence continues at coordinate 18,968,999 of NW_027361708.1, read as the reverse complement.
TCTACTGGACCTGAGACAATAGTTCAGCGTCCTCAAATTTATAGTGAGATTCAAATTCTCACAAATCCTAAAGACACCATCCACCTTGTCATACAATATCCAATTTCAGCCTGTTATATTGAGGTGTTAGCTCTACTGGGCCTGAGGCAATAGTTCAGCGTCCTCAAATCTATAGTGAGATACAAATTCTCACCAATCCTATAGACACCCTCCACCTTGTCATACACCATCCAATTTCAGCCTTTTACATTGAGGTGTAATCTCTACTGGGCCTGAGACAATAGTTCAGCGTCCTCATATCTATAGTGAGATTCAAATTCTTACAAATCCTATACACACCCTCCACCTTGTCATACACCATCCAATTTCAGCATGTTACATTAAAGGGTAATCTCTACTGGGCCTGAGACAATAGTTCAGCGTCCTCAAATTTATAGTGAGATTCAAATTCTCACAAATCCTAAAGACACCATCCACCTTGTCATACACCATCCAATTTCAGCCTGTTACATTGAGGTGTTATCTCTACCGTGCCTGAGACAATAGTTCAGCGTCCTAAAAAATCTATAGTGAGATTCAAATTCTCACCAATCCTATAGACACCCTCCACCTTGTCATACACCATCCAATTTCAGCCTATTACATTGAGGTGTAATCTCTACTGGGCCTGAGACGATAGTTCTGCGTCCTCAAATCTATATTTAGATTCAAATTCTCACCAATCCTATAGACACCCTCCACCTTGTCATACACCATCCCAGTTCAGCCTGTTACATTGAGGTGTAATCACTCCTGGGCCTGAGACAATAGTTCTGCGTCCTCAAATCTACAGTGAGATTCAAAATCTCACCAATATTATAGACACCCTCCACCTTGTCATACACCATCCAATTTCAGCCTGTTACATTGAGGTGTAATCTCTACTGGGCCGGAGACAATAGTTCAGCGTCCTCAAATCTATAGTGAGATTCAAATTCTCACCAATCCTATAAACACCCTTCACATTGTCATACACCATCCAATTTCAGCCTGTTACATTGAGGTGTAATCTCTCCTGGGACTGAGACAATAGTTCTGCATCCTCAAATCTATAGTGAGATTCAAAATCTCACCAATCCTATAGACACCCTCCACCTTTTCATACACCATCCAATTTCAGCCTGTTACATTGAGGTGTAATCTCTACTGGGCATGAGACAATAGTTCAGAGTCCTCAAATCTATAGTGAGATTCAAATTCTCATCAATCCTATATACACCCTCCACCTTGTCATACACCATCCAATTATAGCCTGTTACATTGAGGTGTAATCTCTACTGGGCCTGCGACAATAGTTTAGTATCCTCAAATCTATAGTGAGATTCAAATTCTCACCAGTATTATAGATACCCTACACCTTGTCATACACCATCCAATTTCAGCCTGTTACATTGCAGTGTAATCTCTCCTGGGCCTGAGACAATAGTTCGGCGTCCTAAAATCAATAGTGAGATTCAAATTCTCACCAATCCTATAGACACCCTCCACCTTGTCATACACCATCCAATTTCAGCCTGTCACATTGAGGTGTAATCTCTACTGGGCCTGAGACAATAGTTCAGCGTCCTCAAATCTATAGTGAGATTAAAATTCTCACCAATCCTATAGACACCCTCCACCTTGTCATACACCATCCAATTTCAGCCTGTTACATTGAGGTGTAATCTCTACTGGGCCTGAGACAATAGTTCTGCGTCCTCAAATCTACAGTGAGATTCAAAATCTCACCAATATTATAGACACCCTCCACCTTGTCATACACCATCCAATTTCAGCCTGTTACATTGAGGTGTAATCTCTACTGGGCCGGAGACAATAGTTCAGCGTCCTCAAATCTATAGTGAGATTCAAATTCTCACCAATCCTATAAACACCCTTCACATTGTCATACACCATCCAATTTCAGCCTGTTACATTGAGGTGTAATCTCTACTGGGCATGAGACAATAGTTCAGAGTCCTCAAATCTATAGTGAGATTCAAATTCTCATCAATCCTGTATACACCCTCCACCTTGTCATACACCATCTAATTATAGCCTGTTACATTGAGGTGTAATCTCTACTGGGCCTGCGACAATAGTTTAGTATCCTCAAATCTATAGTGAGATTCAAATTCTCACCAGTATTATAGATACCCTACACCTTGTCATACACCATCCAATTTCAGCCTGTTACATTGCAGTGTAATCTCTCCTGGGCCTGAGACAATAGTTCGGCGTCCTAAAATCTATAGTGAGATTCAAAATCTCACAAATCTTATAGACACCCTCCACTTTGTCAAACACCATCCAATTTCAGCCTGTTACATTGAGGTGTAATCTCTCCTGGGCCTGAGACAATAGTTCTGCGTCCTCAAATCTATAGTGAGATTCAAATTCTCATCCATCCTATAGACACCCTCCACCTTGTCATACAACATCCAATTTCATCCTGTCACATTGAGGTGTAATCTCTCCTGGGCCTGAGACAATAGTTCTGCATTCTCACATCAATAGTGAGATTCAAATTCTCACCAATCCTATAGATACCCTCCACCTTTCAAACACCATCCAATTTCAGCCTGTTACATTGAGTTGTAATCTCTCCTGGGCCTGAGACAATAGTTTTGCGTCCTGAAATTTATAGTGAGATTCAAATTCTCACCAATCCTAAAGACACCCTCCTCCTTTCATACACCATCCAATTTCAGCCTGTTACATTGAGGTGTAATCTCTACTGGGCCTGAGACAATGGTTCAGTGTCCTCAAATCTATAGTGAGATTCAAATTCTCACCAATTCTATAGACACCCTCCACCTTGTCATACACCATCCAATTTCAGACTGCTACCTTGAGGTGTAATCTCTCTTGGGCTTGAGACAATAGTTCAGCGTCCTCAAATCTATAGAGAGATTCAAATTCTCACCAATCCTATAGACACCCTCCACCTTGTCATACACCATCCAAGTTCAGCCTTTTACATTAAGGTGTAATCTCTACTAGGACTGAGACAATAGTTCAGCATCCTCATATCTATAGTGAGATTCAAATTCTCACCAATCCTATAGACACCCTCCACCTTGTCATACAACATGCAATTTCAGCCTGTTACATTGAGGTGTAATCTTTACTGGGCCTGAGACAATAGTTCAGCGTCGTCAAATCAATAGTGAGATTCAAATTCTCACCAATCCAATAGACACCCTCCATCTTGTCATACACCATCCAATTTAAGCCTGTTACATTGAGGTGTAATCTCTCCTGGGCCTGAGACTATAGTTCTGCATCCTCAAATCTATAGTGAGATTCAAAATCTCACCAATCCTATAGACACCCTCCACCTTGTCATACACCATCCAATTTCAGCCTGTCACATTGAGGTGTAATCTCTACTGGGCCTGAGACAATAGTTCAGCGTCCTCAAATCTATAGTGAGATTAAAATTCTCACCAATCCTATAGACACCCTCCACCTTGTCATACACCATCCAATTTCAGCCTGTTACATTGAGGTGTAATCTCTACTGGGCCTGAGACAATAGTTCTGCGTCCTCAAATCTATAGTGAGATTCAAATTCTCATCCATCCTATAGACACCCTCCACCTTGTCATACAACATCCAATTTCATCCTGTTACATTGAGGTGTAATCTCTCCTGGGCCTGAGACAATAGTTCTGCATCCTCACATCTATAGTGAGATTCAAATTCTCACCAATCCTATAGATACCCTCCACCTTTCAAACACCATCCAATTTCAGCCTGTTACATTGAGTTGTAATCTCTCCTGGGCCTGAGACAATAGTTTTGCGTCCTGAAATTTATAGTGAGATTCAAATTCTCACCAATCCTAAAGACACCCTCCACCTTTCATACACCATCCAATTTCAGCCTGTTACATTGAGGTGTAATCTCTACTGGGCCTGAGACAATGGTTCAGCGTCCTCAAATCTATAGTGAGATTCAAATTCTCACCAATTCTATAGACACCCTCCACCTTGTCATACACCATCCAATTTCAGACTGCTACCTTGAGGTGTAATCTCTCTTGGGCTTGAGACAATAGTTCAGCGTCCTCAAATCTATAGAGAGATTCAAATTCTCACCAATCCTATAGACACCCTCCACCTTGTCATACACCATCCAAGTTCAGCCTTTTACATTAAGGTGTAATCTCTACTAGGACTGAGACAATAGTTCAGCATCCTCATATCTATAGTGAGATTCAAATTCTCACCAATCCTATAGACACCCTCCACCTTTTCATACAACATGCAATTTCAGCCTGTTACATTGAGGTGTAATCTTTACTGGGCCTGAGACAATAGTTCAGCGTCGTCAAATCAATAGTGAGATTCAAATTCTCACCAATCCAATAGACACCCTCCATCTTGTCATACACCATCCAATTTAAGCCTGTTACATTGAGGTGTAATCTCTCCTGGGCCTGAGACTATAGTTCTGCATCCTCAAATCTATAGTGAGATTCAAAATCTCACCAATCCTATAGACACCCTCCACCTTGTCATACACCATCCAATTTCAGCCTGTCACATTGAGGTGTAATCTCTACTGGGCCTGAGACAATAGTTCAGCGTCCTCAAATCTATAGTGAGATTAAAATTCTCACCAATCCTATAGACACCCTCCACCTTGTCATACACCATCCAATTTCAGCCTGTTACATTGAGGTGTAATCTCTACTGGGCCTGAGACAATAGTTCAGCGTCCTCAAATTTATAGTGAGATTCAAATTCTCACAAATCCTATAGACACCCTCCACCTTGTCATACACCATCCAATTTCAGCCTTTTACATTAAGGTGTAATCTCTACTAGGACTGAGACAATAGTTCAGCATCCTCATATCTATAGTGAGATTCAAATTCTCACCAATCCTATAGACACCCTCCACCTTGTCATACACCATGCAATTTCAGCCTGTTACATTGAGGTGTAATCTTTACTGGGCCTGAGACAATAGTTCAGCGTCGTCAAATCAATAGTGAGATTCAAATTCTCACCAATCCAATAGATACCCTCCATCTTGTCACACACCATCCAATTTAAGCCTGTTACATTGAGGTGTAATCTCTCCTGGGCCTGAGACTATAGTTCTGCATCCTCAAATCTATAGTGAGATTCAAAATCTCACCAATCCTATAGACACCCTCCACCTTGTCATACACCATCCAATTTCAACCTGTCACATTGAGGTGTAATCTCTACTGGGCCTGAGACAATAGTTCAGCGTCCTCAAATATATAGTGAGATTCAAATTTTCACCAATCCTATAGTCACCCTCCACCTTGTCATACACCATCCAATTTCAGCCTGTTACATTGAGGTGTTATCTCTACTGGGCTTGAGACAATAGTTCAGCGTACTCATATCTATAGTGAGATTCAAATTCTTACAAATCCTATAAAAAAAACAAAAATGGCAAGCGCATATAGGGTGTATTGTCTTGAAGAACCAAAATAGCAAGCAAGCCCAATCAGTTAGACTCACCTGCTGAAGTTGTGTGAGTCACAACTAACTGGGAATCACTCATAAAGGTCCAGGCGTCGCTGGTATCCCGCTGGTAGTAAATGAAACAAATCCAAAGTGGAAAAAAGAGCCGGGCTGAATAAACCGCGCTGACCAGAAAAAAACGCACCTTCGGCAGTCCATATAAAAAAAAACTTCTTTAATAAGCCTATGCGTTTCGTGGCAAAACCAGCCACTTCATCAGGGCATAAAAAACAATCACAATTTCAGGATATATATACAATCACAAACTGTTTCAATACACCTTTCTTTGACATCATTTCCTGTGGAAACACCCATATATCATATAAAACCATGTATATAAATAAAAAATGCTTAAATATTGTGATTAAAATCCAATAACATAACTATCAATATCATGGAAATTTTATACACCAAAATAACAAAAAATATATATGATAAAATAAAATGCAAAAAAAATGAACTCGAACCCACCACTTCAGAACAGCTCAAAAATGTAGTTATCCACATATCCCTTGAGATCCTCATATGTAACAAACTACCCCACTCATTTAATTATTTCACCAAAATATGTCTAAAAAAGGTCACTAATTTCATTTAAACCCATTGGTTGGAGTGTATTTAATTTATATATCCAATAAGTTTCCTTTCTTTTTAAATTTTGTATTCTATTCGGGGTATGTTCGGATACATGATCTATGGGAAGCACCGTCAGAGACACAGAACCCTGATGGAACACTGCGCAGTGACGGGACAAACCATGTTTCATATATCCCTTCCGAATGTTAAACCTATGGGAATTAATCCTCTTATGTAAAGGTTGAGATGTCCTACCTACATATTGCTTCCCACATTTGCATTGAATCAGATAGATGACAAAACTGGTCATACATGTCATCCTATATCTGATCCTAAATTCCCCACTCGGATAACTAAAAGAGTGAAATCTATCAGTAGAATCAATTACAGATCTACAACACTGACAGCCTTTCCTGTTACATTGAAAAGCGCCTTTTTTCTCATGTAGTATACTACTGTTTAGTGAAATATCCCTTGAGGAGATAACACTTGGGGCTAAAATATTCTTAATAAAATCAACCCCGGCTTCTGATCCACCACCTTATTCAGAACTGGATCATTTAAAACAATTTTCCAGTGCTTTTCCAATATGCTACGAATCTGAGAATTCTGTACAGAAAAAGTGGTTATAAAATTCGTATCATAATTATCCACACCTCTATCAATCTTACGGGAATAAATGAAATTCTTTTGAGTCAAATTTTTTGCTGATTTGTATGCTCTTTTTATCAGTCTGGAAGGAAAAATTTTTTCTTGATATCTATTTAATAAAACTTTGCTCCCCTCCTCAAAGGTTATATTTGAGGAGCAATTTTTTTCTAATCCTAGTATATTGATTGCGGGGAATATTATTAAGCCAAGGTTTATAATGGCCACTAGAGTTGAGCGAAACGGGTCGAAAAAATTCAAAAGTCGCCGACTTTTGGCAAAGTCGGGTTTCATGAAACGAAACCCGACCCTAGGATGAGGTCGGCCACGAGGTCGGCGACTTACGCGCCAAAGTCGCGTTTCAAAAGTTTGTTTTGCGCTCTTTTTCAGCCAATCAGGATCCACGGACACTGTGGGCAACGTGATGACAGGCACGGGTCACCACCATCTTTCAGAAGAGCATGCAAGTGATTGGCTTGCTTTGGTGGGCGTCACAGGGGGTATAAAAGGGCGTGCACGCCGACCGCCATCTTACTTCTGCCGATCTTAGTATAGGGAGAGGTTGCTGCTGATTCTGTAGGGAGAGCGTTAGGCAGGGAAGAAGACAAAAAAACTGCTTCTGCTGCTAGCGATTTGGCCTGCACAACACACCAGTCACTGTGTGTGCAGTGCAAGGGGAGGCTATATAGTGGTGTATCAGTGGTGTTGGTTTTTGGGCTGCCTTCTAAGGCTTCCTGACATTCCTGCATTGCTGTTTACCCACTGCTCCGCAAACTGCTTTTTTAAAAGCAATCCCAATTTTTTTTTTTTGTCCTGCTGAGAAGAAAAAAAAACTGCTTCTGCTGCTAACAATTTGGCCTCCACAACACAACAGTCACTGTGTGTGCAGTGCAAGGGGAGGCTATATAGTGGTGTATCAGTGGTGTTGGTTGTTGGGCTGCCTTCTAAGGCTTCCTGACATTCCTGCATTGCTGTTTACCCACTGCTCCGCAAACTGCTTTTTTAAAAGCAATCCAATCTCCCTTATCCTCTAGTCACTTTTGTCACAGCTGTGCCATCGAGCATGGCTGTCACATAGCGCTCAGATATTCATTGGGCCTCACACAATCCAAAAGTGTCCAGTGTCCAAAAGTGTGTGCAGAGATTCAAAATCTCCCTTATCCTCTAGTCACTTTTGTCACAGCTGTGCCATCGAGCCTGTCACATAGCGCTCAGATATCAGTGGGCCTCACACAATCCAAAAGTGTCCACTGTCCACAAGTGTGTGCAGAAATTCAAAATCTCCCTTATCCTCTAGTAACTTTTGTCACAGCTGTGCCATCGAGCCTGTCACATAGCGATCAGAAATTCATTGGGCCTCACAAAATCCAAAAGTGTCCAGTGTCCAAAAGTGTGTGCAGAGACTCAAAATCTCCCTTATCCTCTAGTCACTTTTGTCACAGCTGTGCCATCGAGCCTGTCACATAGCGCTCAGATATCAGTGGGCCTCACACAATCCAAAAGTGTCCAGTGTCCAAAAGTGTGTGCAGAAATTCAAAATCTCCCTTATCCTCTAGTCACTTTTGTCACAGCTGTGCCATCGAGCCTGTCACATAGCGCTCAGATATCAGTGGGCCTCACACAATCCAAAAGTGTCCAGTGTCCAAAAGTGTGTGCAGAGATTCAAAATCTCCCTTATCCTCTAGTCACTTTTGTCACAGCTGTGCCATCGAGCCTGTCACATAGCGCTCAGATATTCATTGGGCCTCACACAATCCAAAAGTGTCCAGTGTACAAAAGTGTGTGCAGAGATTCAAAATCTCCCTTATCCTCTAGTCACTTTTGTCACAGCTGTGCCATCGAGCCTGTCACATAGCGCTCAGATATCAGTGGGCCTCACACAATCCAAAAGTGTCCACTGTCCACAAGTGTGTGCAGAAATTCAAAATCTCCCTTATCCTCTAGTCACTTTTGTCACAGCTGTGCCATCGAGCCTGTCACATAGCGCTCAGATATTCATTGGGCCTCACACAATCCAAAAGTGTCCAGTGTCCACAAGTGTGTGCAGAGATTCAAAATCTCCCTTATCCTCTAGTCACTTTTGTCACAGCTGTGCCATCGAGCCTGTCACATAGCGCTCAGATATCAGTGGGCCTCACACAATCCAAAAGTGTCCACTGTCCACAAGTGTGTGCAGAAATTCAAAATCTCCCTTATCCTCTAGTCACTTTTGTCACAGCTGTTCCATCGAGCCTGTCACATAGCGCTCAGATATTCATTGGGCCTCACACAATCCAAAAGTGTCCAGTGTCCAAAAGTGTGTGCAGAGATTCAAAATCTCCCTTATCCTCTAGTCACTTTTGTCACAGCTGTGCCATCGAGCCTGTCACATAGCGCTCAGATATCAGTGGGCCTCACACAATCCAAAAGTGTCCACTGTCCACAAGTGTCTGCAGAAATTCAAAATCTCCCCTGTCCTATAGACACCTTGTATCTTGTTTTACATTACTATATAGTTTGTTGGATTTTGTCTACATTTCTACCAAAATGAGGAAGGCTGGTGGGAGAGTCCGTGGAATTGGGCGGGGGTTGGCAGCTGGTAATGATGGTGTTGGTGGTGGATCTGATGGTAGTGGCAAGAGCAAAATAGGACCGAATGCAGGAGGTACTGACCCTGCGTCATCGTCTGGCTACATAAGGCCTTGAACGCTTAGTTTTCTAGGAGTTGGCAAACCGCTTTTAAAGCCAGAGCATCAGGAAAAAGTTTTGTCTTACATTGCTGACTCAGCCTCCAGCTCTATCGCCTCCTCTTCTTCAGTTGTAAAAAGTAAAAGCACTGAGTCGTCATTGGAGGCTCATGTTCATGAACCACACCTTTCCTTGTGTCCTTCACCCCAACCAAGATTGAAGGATGACGCAGGCCATACTACTGATTACTCCATGGAGCTGTTTTCACATACCATGCCTGGATTATCAAGTCAAATGGTGAATTACCCAGGCCAAGATGAATCTGACATGGAGTGCACTGATGCACAGCCGCTGATGGATGATTCTGCTGGTACATTCACTCAGAGCACTACATTGTCCTCGCAGTGTACAGAGCCAGATTGTGACCCTGATGAGACTCAGGTGCCCCTTCCCGCACACTATACCACCATACACGGTGACACAGAGGAAGGTGCACATGACATAGAAGAGGAGGTGATGGATGACCCAGTTGTTGACCCAGATTGGCATCCATTGGGGGAAGAGGGTGCTGCTTCCAATAGCTCAGATGAGGAGCATCCACAGCAGACATCGACATCGCAACAGCTGTTATCTGGCAGGCCCGGAGCACTCCAAAGACAGGTTCCAAACATCAAAAGAGTTGCTGGACAGCTTGTCCAGAGGGTCAAAAGATCACAGCGTGCTAGGCCGCAAAATGTCTGCCAAAGTAGGAAGAGTGCAGTGTGGCACTTTTTTGAACAAAATCCTCATGATCAGGCCAAGGTTATCTGTAAGAAGTGCGCAAAGACCTTAAGCCGAGGGAAAAATCTGAAAAATTTGAATACCAGTTGCATGCTTAGACATTTAACCAGCATGCACTTGCAAGCGTGGACACAACACCAAACCTCAAGTGCCACATGTGCAACTGATCACAACGAAGGTAGTCAGCAACGCTACATTGTTTCCCCCACTGTAAGCCCACCGGTTAGCACAGCAGCAAATGTTGAGGTGTCGTTGCAAGACCACAGCAGTCAGGGAATCCCACTGTTATATCAACGAAAGACTGATTCTAGGCCATCAGAAAGAACACCAACTCCATCACCATCATCAACCCTCTCTCAGTCCGCCCTGTCCACCGCTACTTCCACCATATGCAGTTCTCAAGGCCAGCTCACTCCCAGACACTATGAGTAGGTCAAGAAAGTACTCAGTCTCTCATCCGCGTACACTGGGTTTGAACGCCCACATTGCCAAACTAATCTCGTTTGAGATGATGCCCTTCCGGTTGGTGGAAAGCATAGCTTTCCGCGAACTCATGGCCTATGCAGTACCACGTTATGACCTACCCAGTCGCCACTTCTTCTCTCGCAAAGCCATCCCAGCCCTCCACCATCATGTGAAAGACCGCATTGTCCATGCACTCAAGCAGTCAGTGAGCGGAAAGGTGCACCTCACAACTGATGCATGGTCCAGTCGGCATGGCCAGGGCCGTTACGTGTCCATCACTGCGCACTTGGTTAATGTGGTGGATGCAGGGTCCACAGGGGACAGCGGTGGTGGGACAGTGCTGCCTAGCCCACGGTATAGGAAACAGTTGGCTGTAGGCGTTTGACCCTCCTCCTCCTCCTCCAGAAGCGAAAGCTCGTCCACAGAGCGCAGTCGTACGAGCACTCCATCTGCAGCTGCCACTGTTGCACACGATGTGTCCCCCTATGGAGCAGCTAGTGGAAAGCGTCAGCAGGCTGTGTTGCAGATGATGTGTTTGGGCGACAGACACACCGCCGAGGTGCTGGTCGAGTACTTGAAGCGACAAACTGAGTCATGGCTGGGCAGTGTACATCTTGAGGCAGGCAAGGTAGTTAGTGATAACGGCCGTAATTTTGTGGCAGCCATAGCCCTTTCAAAACTCAGCCACATACCTTGCTTGGCTCACACCTTGAACCTGGTGGTGCAGTGCTTCCTCAAAAATTATCCGGAGTTAACAGCCCTGCTCCAGAAGGTGCGAAGACTGTGCGCGCACATCCGCCGGTCGCCTGTACACTCCGTTCGTATGCAGAAGCTGCAGCGATTGCTCCACCTTCCCAACCACCGCCTCATTATCGACATTGCAACAAGGTGGAACTCCACCCTGCACATGGTGGAGCGGCTGTGCGAGCAGAGGCAGGCCATAATGCATTTGTGGGAGGATACACGGCCAGGCACTTTGAGAGCAGACATGGAGTTGACAGGTGTGCAGTGGTCGAAGCTGAAAGACCTTTGTAAAGTCCTTCAGTGTTTTGAGGAATGCACACGGCTGGTAAGCGCAGACGACGCCATCCTAAGCATGAGCATCCCACTTATGCGTCTGCTCATGCAAACTTTGACGCACCTTAAGGAGCAGGCATCTGCAGCCAATGTTGATGAGGAGGAAGAGGAGGAGGGAATCCTTGATGTCATTCAGCCATTGTCTGCTCAGGGACCTCTCCTGGACGAGGTGGAGGAAGAAGAGGAGGAGGAGGAGGATGATGGGGATGATTACTTAGGGGAGGAGGATGCATCTCGTGGGGCAAGTGAAAATGTTGGCGTGGCAAGGTCTGATACAGGGTTTGTGCGTGACTGGAGGGATGTGGATTTGCCAGAAAGTGCTCCTCCAACCAGCACTCGCAGTGCATCATTGACACCGGGAACATTGGCCCACATGTCAGATTATGCCTTGCGGATCCTAAAAAGGGACCCCCGCATTGCCAAAATGATGAACGATGACGACTACTGGTTGGCCAGCATCCTGGATCCACGCTATAAAGGCAAATTACAAAACATCATGCCACAGGAGAACCTTGACCTAATATTGGCTAATAAACAAGCAACTCTGGTAAATCGGTTGCTTGAGGCATTCCCAGCACACAGCAGCGGTGATGGTTCTCACACGAGCCGTACGGGCCGGGGGCAGCTTGGCAGAGGTGTTCGTGGTGCACACAGCAGAAGTGGCGTTGGAGACAGGGGTTTCATGACAATGTTGTGGACTGATTTTTCAAATACCGCTCACACAACTGGTAATACTGCATCGATGGAAAGTGACAGGAGACAGCAGTTGTCAACTATGGTTACAAACTACTTTTCCTCCCATATCGATGTTCTCCCACACAGGTCATTCCCCTTTGACTATTGGGCCGCTAAACTGGACACCTGGCCTGAATTGGCACAATATGCCTTACAGGAGCTCGCTTGCCCAGCTGCAAGTGTGCTATCGGAAAGAGTCTTCAGTGCAGCTGGATCAATCCTGACTGAAAAAAGGACCCGTCTGTCAACCCAAAATGTGGATGATCTAACCTTCATTAAAATGAACCACGCATGGGTTTTCAAGGATTTTGTCCCACCTTCCCCTGATGACACATAGGGTGACAGAAAAATGGCTTGCTTTGGTCCACCTCTTTCTGGTACTTCACCTATTTCGCCTTTTGCATCAGCTGAATGTCCAACATCAACATATGCCACTTTCTAAAACTCCCTAACTGTGCTGCCTCCCCCCCATGGCCGGGGTCACCACCTACCGCACGACACCGTGCGAGTGCCGTTGCCCTGGACAGGTGGGTAGGCCGACTCTTGGGCGCGGGCACTGGCACAGGGTCACTCATAGTGCAATCAAGTGTCTCTGACGGTGGTGGTGCACACCCGCCGTCAGACACACCGCTGTACTATGAGGGGCCCAGTGCCAGTACCGACGCCCACGAGTGGACCCCCCTTGCTTGGGCAGGGCCCCAGCATTTGCAATCTTTACCTCTCCCTGCTCCTCCGCTGTGTAATCTGGGCCGTCAAATCCATACTGTGCCTGACACCGTCTGAGCCTGCCTCCTGAGACATATATTTTGAATGTGTACGCTATCCATACATGTTAACCAGGGATACGGTACCCTTTCTAACCTTTGTGTAATCACGTGCAATCCATACTGGGCCTAACACCGTCTGAGCCTGCCTCCTGAGACATATATTTTGAATGTGTACGCTATCCATACATGTTATCCAGGGATACGGTACCCTTTCTAACCTTTGTGCAATCACGTGCAATCCATACTGGGCCTAACACCGTCTGAGCCTGCCTCATGCTGTATAGACATATATTTTGAATGTGTACGCTATCCATACATGTTATCCAGGGATACGGTACCCTTTCTAACCTTTGTGCAATCACGTGCAATCCATACTGGGCCTAACACCGTCTGAGCCTGCCTCATGCTGTATAGACATATATTTTGAATGTGTACGCTATCCATACATGTTATCCAGGGATACGGTACCCTTTCTAAACTTTGTGCAATCACGTGCAATCCATACTGGGCCTAACACCGTCTGAGCCTGCCTCATGCTGTATAGACATATATTTTGAATGTGTACGCTATCCATACATGTTATCCAGGGATACGGTACCCTTTCTAACCTTTGTGCAATCACGTGCAATCTATACTGGGCCTAACACCGTCTGAGCCTGCCTCCTGAGACATATATTTTGAATGTGTACGCTATCCATACATGTTATCCAGGGATACGGTACCCTTTCTAACCTTTGTGCAATCACGTGCAATCCATACTGGGCCTAACACCGTCTGAGCCTGCCTCCTGAGACATATATTTTGAATGTGTACGCTATCCATACATGTTATCCAGGGATACAGTACCCTTTCTAACCTTTGTGCAATCACGTGCAATCCATACTGGGCCTAACACCGTCTGAGCCTGCCTCCTGAGACATACATTTTGAATGTGTACGCTATCCATACATGTTATCCAGGGATACGGTACCCTTTCTAACCTTTGTGCAATCACGTGCAATCCATACTGGGCCTAACACCGTCTGAGCCTGCCTCCTGAGACATATATTTTGAATGTGTACGCTATCCATACATGTTATCTGGGGATACGGTACCCTTTCTCACCTTTGTGCAATCACATGTAATCCATACTGGGCGTGAGAATGGCTGGCGAGCTGTTAAGCAAGCTACAGCACCTGTCAAGAAAAGTACAGGGATTCCCTAGCGAGTAGACTTATTTGATTGTTTTCAATGTTGGGACAGCAATTTTTGGGGAGCACTATACTCTGGATAATGATAGATGGGGCCCACCATACACTGGAACATTCCAAAGGTGGACATCAGACACTGGAGCAGCATTTACAGGGCCCATTATACACTAGAGCATTAGAAATGGGGCCCATTATGTTTGGAGCATTATTTGGGCCCATAAGACAGTGGAGCTTCATCCATGGGGACCAACATATACTGTAGCATTATGTGGAGCTCATTATATACTGTTTCAAACATTATATGGGACCAATGATTCTGTATGGAGAAATAGATGGGCCTCGTCATGAGATGTAAAAAGTGAGGTATTTTTCATTGTACTATACCGCTATTTCTCTGCCGTATCGGAGCATGATGAGTTGTGGTATGTGTTAAAGGGGCGCTCTTTCGCCCAGGGCACATGAAAACCTGCAGCCAGACCTCCCCCCCACAACTTTAGCCAAATAACCCCCATTTTTCAGTGCGTAACTTGTATGATGAAGTTAATTAAGGTTGACAAGCTTAAGAAAGAAGAATTGATGCTTTTGGCATTCAAATGGGCACTGTAGGTGTGTTTCCTGTCCTCCTCTCACTGCCGACTTTTATTCCCCATTGACTTACATTGGGTTTCGTGTTTCGGGACGACCCCGACTTTTCCCTATAATCGGACGATCTTGCTCGACCCGACTTTTGGAAAAGTCGGGTTTCACGAAACGAAACGCTACCCTAAAAAACCAAAAGTCGCTCAACTCTAATGGCCACTCTTATAGTGAACATAGCCATTGTCATCAACCTTTTTAAAATAATTCCTAGTAAAAACCTTCCCAGAATTGTCTACATAAATAATGAGATCCAAAAAAATAACACTCTGCTTATCAATCAGTGGAATCAATTCTATACCCCAACAATTATTAGTCACCCCATCTAGAAATTCTTTGACATCATTCCCTTTGTTATTATAAATGACAATAATGTCATCAATGAAGCGTTTATATAACACTAAATTTGCCCCATAATCACCATGGAGGAAATGCCAGGACTCGAAGACAGCCATAAATAAATTTGCATAAGTAGGTGCTGCCCTCGAGCCCATGGCGGTCCCCCGCGTCTGGTGGTATATAACATCCCCCAACCGGAAGTAGTTGTTCTGTAAAATGAAAGCCATACTTTTAATCAAAAAATTTTTTTGTGTCATGGATAAAGCCAACTCCCTATTCACATACATCTCAAAGCAGGAGAGACCAATATTATGTTCAATATTCGAATATAATCCGGTGACATCCATAGTAATGAACACATATTCATCTTTCCATATGATATCTTGAAGTAACTGTATAAGATGGGTAGAATCTCTGAGATAACTTCCCAATCTTTTTACAGAGTTGTTCATGAATGAATCAACATAGGTGGCTAAATTAGAGGTTAGTGAATTAATCCCTGCAATAATGGGGCGCCCAGGAGGGTTCACTAAATTCTTGTGTAATTTTGGTAGGTGATAATATATAGCCATAGAAGGGTTCTTTATATCCATGGGCTTGAGGCAATAGTTCAGCGTCCTCAAATCTATAGAGAGATTCAAATTCTCACCAGTCCTATAGACACCCTCCACCTTGTCATACACAATCCAAGTTCAGCCTTTTACATTAAGGTTTAATCTCTACTGGGCCTGAGACAATAGTTCAGCTTCCTCATATCTATAGTGAGATTCAAATTCTCACAAATCCTATAGACACCCTCCACCTTGTCATACACCATCCAATTTCAGCCTGTTACATTGAGGTGTAATCTCTACTGGGCCTGAGACAATAGTTCAGCGTCCTCAAATCTATAGTGAGATACAAATTCTCACCAATCCTATAGACACCCTCCACCTTGTCATACACCATCCAATTTCAGCCTTTTCCATTGAGGTGTAATCTCTACTGGGCCTGAGACAAGAGTTCAGCGTCCTCAAATTTATAGTGAGATTCAAATTCTCACAAATCCTATAGACACCATCCACCTTGTCATACATCATCCAATTTCAGCCTTTTACATTAAGGTTTAATCTCTACTGGGCCTGAGACAATAGTTCAGCGTCCTCAAATCTATAGTGAAATTCAAATTCTCACAAATCCTATAGACACCCTCCACCTTGTCATACACCATCCAATTTCAGCCTGTTACATTGAGGTGTAATCTCTACTGGGCCTGAGACAATAGTTCAGCATCCTAAAACCTATAGTGAGATTCAAATTCTCTCCAATTCTATAGACACCCTCCACCTTGTCATACACCATCCAATTCAGCCTTTTACATTGAGGTGTAATCTCTACTGGGCCTGAGACAATAGTTCACCGTGCTCATATCTATAGTGAGATTCAAATTCTTACAAATCCTATAAAAAAACAAAAATGGAAAGCGCACATAGGTTGTATTGTCTTGAAGAACCACAATAGCAAGCAAGCAAGCCCAATCAGTTAGACTCACCTGCTGAAGTTGTGTGAGTCACAACTAACTGGGAATCACTCATAAAGGTCAGGGCGTTGCTGGTATCCCGCTGGTAGTAAATGAAACAAATCCAAAGTGGAAAAAAGAGCCGGGCTGAATAAACCGCGCTGACCAGAAAAAAACGCACCTTCGGCAGTCCATATAATAAAAAACTTCTTTAATAAGCCTACGTGTTTTGTGGCAAAACCAGCCACTTCATCAGGGCATAAAAAACAATCACAAATTCAGGATATAAATACAATCACAAACTGTTTCAATACACCTTTCTTTGACATCATTTCCTGTGGAAACACCCATATATCATATAAAACCATGTATATAAATAAAAAATGCTTAAATATTGTGATTAAAATCCAATAACATATCTATCAATATCATGGAAATTTTATACACCAAAATAACAAAAAATATATATGATAAAATAAAATGCAAAAAAAATCAACTCGAACCCACCACTTCAGAACAACTCAAAAAAGGAGTTTATGTGTCTTAGCCCACTGGACCACACCAAATCGACATTTCTTGTGAGATCCTCATATGTAACAAACTACCCCACTCATTTAATTATTTCACCAAAATATGTCTAAAAAAGGTCACTAATTTCATTTAAACCCATTGGTTGGAGTGTATTTAATTTAAATATCCAATAAGTTTCCTTTCTTTTTAAATTTTTTATTCTATTCGGGGTATGTTCGGATACATGATCTATGGGAAGCACCGTCAGAGACACAGAACCCTGATGGAACACTGCGCAGTGACGGGACAAACCATGTTTCATATATCCCTTCCGAATGTTAAACCTATGGGAATTAATCCTCTTATGTAAAGGTTGAGATGTCCTACCTACATATTGCTTCCCACATTTGCATTGAATCAAATAGATGACAAAACTGGTCATACATGTCATCCTATATCTGATCCTAAATTCCCCACTCGGATAACTAAAGGAGTTAAATCTATCAGTAGAATCAATTACAGATCTACAACACCGATAGCCTTTTTCCTGTTACATTGAAAAGTGCCTTTTTTCTCATGTAGTATACTACTGTTTAGTGAAATATCCCTTGAGGAGATAACACTTGGGGCTAAAATATTCTTAATGGTGGGAGCCCTCCTAAAAATCAACCCTGGCTTCTGATCCACCACCTTATTCAGAACTGGATCATTTAAAACAATTTTCCAGTGCTTTTCCAATATGTTACGAATCTGAGAATTCTGTACAGAAAAAGTGGTTATAAAATTCGTATCATAATTATCCACACCTCTATCAATCTTACGGGAATAAATGAAATCCTTTTGAGTCAAATTTTTTGCTGTTTTCTATGCTCTTTTTATCAGTCTGGAAGGAAAAATTTTTTCTTGAAATCTATTTAATAAAACTTTGCTCCCCTCCTCAAAGGTTATATTTGAAGAGCAATTTTTTTCTAATCCTAGTATATTGATTGCGGGGAATATTATTAAGCCAAGGTTTATAATGGCCACTAGAGTTGAGCGAAACGGGTCGAAAAAATTCAAAAGTCGCCGACTTTTGGCAAAGTCGGGTTTCATTAAACGAAACCCGACCCTAGGATGAGGTCGGCCACGAGGTCGGCGACTTACGCGCCAAAGTCGCGTTTCAAAAGTTTGTTTTGCGCTCTTTTTCAGCCAATCAGGATCCACGGAAACTGTGGGCACCGTGATGACATAGGCACGGGTCACCACCATCTTTCAGAAGGGCATGCAAGTGATTGGCTTGCTTTGGTGGGCGTCACAGAGGGTATAAAAAGGCGTGCACGCCGACCGCCATCTTACTTCTGCCGATCTTAGTATAGGGAGAGGTTGCTGCTGATTCTGTAGGGAGAGCGTTAGGCAGGGAAGAAGACAAAAAAACTGCTTCTGCTGCTAGCGATTTGGCCTGCACAACACACCAGTCACTGTGAGTGCAGTGCAAGGGGAGGCTATATAGTGGTGTATCAGTGGTGTTGGTTGTTGGGCTGCCTTCTAAGGCTTCCTGACATTCCTGCATTGCTGTTTACCCACTGCTCCGCAAACTGCTTTTTTAAAAGCAATCCCAATTTTTTTTTTTTGTCCTGCTGAGAAGAAAAAAAAACTGCTTCTGCTGCTAGCAATTTGGCCTGCACAACACACCAGTCACTGTGTGTCCAGTGCAAGGGGAGGCTATATAGTGGTGTATCAGTGGTGTTGGTTGTTGGGCTGCCTTCTTAGGCTTCCTGACATTCCTGCATTGCTGTTTACCCACTGCTCCGCAAACTGCTTTTTTAAAAGCAATCCAATCTCCCTTATCCTCTAGTCACTTTTGTCACAGCTGTGCCATCGAGCCTGGCTGTCACATAGCGCTCAGATATTCATTGGGCCTCACACAATCCAAAAGTGTCCAGTGTCCAAAAGTGTGTGCAGAGATTCAAAATCTCCCTTATTCTCTAGTCACTTTTGTCACAGCTGTGCCATCGAGCCTGTCACATAGCGCTCAGATATCAATTGTGCCTCACACAATCTAAAAGTGTCCAGTGTCCAAAAGTGTGTGCAGAGATTCAAAATCTCCCTTATCCTCTAGTCACTTTTGTCACAGCTGTGCCATTGAGCCTGTCACATAGCGCTCAGATATCAGTGGGCCTCACACAATCCAAAAGTGTCCACTGTCCACAAGTGTGTGCAGAAATTCAAAATCTCCCTTATCCTCTAGTCACTTTTGTCACAGCTGTGCCATCGAGCCTGTCACATAGCGCTCAGATATTCATTGGGCCTCACACAATCCAAAAGTGTCCAGTGTCCAAAAGTGTGTGCAGAGATTCAAAATCTCCCTTATCCTCTAGTCACTTTTGTCACAGCTGTGCCATCGAGCCTGTCAAATAGCGCTCAGATATCAGTGGGCCTCACACAATCCAAAAGTGTCCACTGTCCACAAGTGTGTGCAGAAATTCAAAATCTCCCTTATCCTCTAGTCACTTTTGTCACAGCTGTGCCATCGAGTCTGTCACATAGCGCTCAGATATTCATTGGGCCTCACACAATCCAAAAGTGTCCAGTGTCCAAAAGTGTGTGCAGAGATTCAAAATCTCCCTTATCCTCTAGTCACTTTTGTCACAGCTGTGTCATCGAGCCTGTCACATAGCGCTCAGATATCAGTGGGCCTCACACAATCCAAAAGTGTCCAGTGTCCAAAAGTGTGTGCAGAGATTCAAAATCTCCCTTATCCTCTAGTCACTTTTGTCACAGCTGTGCCATCGAGCCTGCCTCATAGCGCTCAGATATTCATTGGGCCTCACACAATCCAAAAGTGTCCAGTGTCCAAAAGTGTGTGCAGAGATTCAAAATCTCCCTTATCCTCTAGTCACTTTTGTCACAGCTGTGCCATCGAGCCTGTCACATAGCGCTCAGATATCAGTGGGCCTCACAAAATCCAAAAGTGTCCAGTGTCCAAAAGTGTGTGCAGAGATTCAAAATCTCCCTTATCCTCTAGTCACTTTTGTCACAGCTGTGCCATCGAGCCTGTCACATAGCGCTCAGATATCAGTGGGCCTCACACAATCCAAAAGTGTCCACTGTCCACAAGTGTGTGCAGAAATTCAAAATCTCCCTTATCCTCTAGTCACTTTTGTCATAGCTGTGCCATCGAGCCTGTCACATAGCGCTCAGATATTCATTGGGCCTCACACAATCCAAAAGTGTCCAGTGTCCAAAAGTGTGTGCAGAGATTCAAAATCTCCCTTATCCTCTAGTCACTTTTGTCACAGCTGTGCCATCGAGCCTGTCACATAGCGCTCAGATATCAGTGGGCCTCACACAATCCAAAAGTGTCCACTGTCCACAAGTGTGTGCAGAAATTCAAAATCTCCCTTATCCTCTAGTCACTTTTGTCATAGCTGTGCCATCGAGCCTGTCACATAGCGCTCAGATATTCATTGGGCCTCACACAATCCAAAAGTGTCCAGTGTCCACAAGTGTCTGCAGAAATTCAAAATCTCCCCTGTCCTATAGACACCTTGTACCTTGTTTTACATTACTATATAGTTTGTTGGATTTTGTCTACATTTCTACCAAAATGAGGAAGGCTGTTGGGAGAGTCCGTGGAATTGGGCGGGGGTTGGCAGCTGGTAATGATGGTGTTGGTGGTGGATCTGATGGTAGTGGCAAGAGCAAAATAGGACCGAATGCAGGAGGTACTGACCCTGCGTCATCGGCTGGCTACATAAGGCATTGAACGCTTAGTTTTCTAGGAGTTGGCAAACCGCTTTTAAAGCCAGAGCATCAGGAAAAAGTTTTGTCTTACATTGCTGACTCAGCCTCCAGCTCTATCGCCTCCTCTTCTTCAGTTGTAAAAAGTAAAAGCACTGAGTCGTCATTGGAGGCTCATGTTCATGAACCACACCTTTCCTTGTGTCCTTCACCCCAACCAAGATTGAAGGATGACGCAGGCCATACTACTGATTACTCCATGGAGCTGTTTTCACATACCATGCCTGGATTATCAAGTCAAATGGTGAATTACCCAGGCCAAGATGAATCTGACATGGAGTGCACTGATGCACAGCCGCTGATGGATGATTCTGCTGGTACATTCACTCAGAGCACTACATTGTCCTCGCAGTGTACAGAGCCAGATTCTGACCCTGATGAGACTCAGGTGCCCCTTCCCGCACACTATACCACCATACACGGTGACACAGAGGAAGGTGCACATGACATAGAAGAGGAGGTGATGGATGACCCAGTTGTTGACCCAGATTGGCATCCATTGGGGGAAGAGGGTGCTGCTTCCAATAGCTCAGATGAGGAGCATCCACAGCAGACATCGACATCGCAACAGCTGTTATCTGGCAGGCCCGGAGCACTCCAAAGACAGGTTCCAAACATCAAAAGAGTTGCTGGACAGCTTGTCCAGAGGGTCAAAAGATCACAGCGTGCTAGGCCGCAAAATGTCTGCCAAAGTAGGAAGAGTGCAGTGTGGCACTTTTTTGAACAAAATCCTCATGATCAGGCCAAGGTTATCTGTAAGAAGTGCGCAAAGACCTTTAGCCGAGGGAAAAATCTGAAAAATTTGAATACCAGTTGCATGCTTAGACATTTAACCAGCATGCACTTGCAAGCGTGGACACAACACCAAACCTCAAGTGCCACATGTGCAACTGATCACAACGAAGGTAGTCAGCAACGCTACATTGTTTCCCCCACTGTAAGCCCACCGGTTAGCACAGCAGCAAATGTTGAGGTGTCGTTGCAAGACCACAGCAGTCAGGGAATCCCACTGTTATATCAACGAAAGACTGATTCTAGGCCATCAGAAAGAACACCAACTCCATCACCATCATCAACCCTCTCTCAGTCCGCCCTGTCCACCGCTACTTCCACCATATGCAGCTCTCAAGTCCAGCTCACCCTCCCAGACACTATGAGTAGGTCAAGAAAGTACTCAGTCTCTCATCCGCGTACACTGGGTTTGAACGCCCACATTGCCAAACTAATCTCGTTAGAGATGATGCACTTTCGGTTGGTGGAAAGCACAGCTTTCCGCGAACTCATGGCCTATGCAGTACCACGCTATGACCTACCCAGTCGCCACTTCTTCTCTCGCAAAGTCATCCCAGCCCTCCACCATCATGTGAAAGACCGCATTGTCCATGCACTCAAGCAGTCAGTGAGCGGAAAGGTGCACCTCACAACTGATGCATGGTCCAGTCGGCATGGCCAGGGCCGTTACGTGTCCATCACTGCGCACTTGGTTAATGTGGTGGATGCAGGGTCCACAGGGGACAGCGGTGGTGGGACAGTGCTGCCTAGCCCACGGTATAGGAAACAGTTGGCTGTAGGCGTTTGACCCTCCTCCTCCTCCTCCTCCTCCAAAAGCGAAAGCTCGTCCACAGAGCGCAGTCGTACGAGCACTCCATCTGCAGCTGCCACTGTTGCACACGATGTGTCCCCCTATGGAGCAGCTAGTGGAAAGCGTCAGCAGGCTGTGTTGCAGATGATGTGTTTGGGTGACAGACACACCGCCGAGGTGCTGGCCGAGTACTTGAAGCGACAAACTGAGTCATGGCTGGGCAGTGTACATCTTGAGGCAGGCAAGGTAGTTAGTGATAACGGCCGTAATTTTGTGGCAGCCATAGCCCTTTCAAAACTCAGCCACATACCTTGCTTGGCTCACACCTTGAACCTGGTGGTGCAGTGCTTCCTCAAAAATTATCCGGAGTTAACAGCCCTGCTCCAGAAGGTGCGAAGACTGTGCGCGCACATCCGCCGGTCGCCTGTACACTCCGTTCGTATGCAGAAGCTGCAGCGATTGCTCCACCTTCCCAACCACCGCCTCATTATCGACATTGCAACAAGGTGGAACTCCACCCTGCACATGGTGGAGCGGCTGTGCGAGCAGAGGCAGGCCATAATGCATTTGTGGGAGGATACACGGCCAGGCACTTTGAGAGCAGACATGGAGTTGACAGGTGTGCAGTGGTCGAAGCTGAAAGACCTTTGTAAAGTCCTTCAGTGTTTTGAGGAATGCACACGGCTGGTAAGCGCAGACGACGCCATCCTAAGCATGAGCATCCCACTTATGCGTCTGCTCATGCAAACTTTGACGCACCTTAAGGAGCAGGCGTCTGCAGCCAATGTTGATGAGGAGGAAGAGGAGGAGGGAATCCTTGATGTCATTCAGCCATTGTCTGCTCAGGGACCTCTCCTGGACGAGGTGGAGGAAGAAGAGGAGGAGGAGGAGGATGATGGGGATGATTACTTAGGGGAGGAGGATGCATCTCGTGGGGCAAGTGAAAATGTTGGCGTGGCAAGGTCTGATAAAGGGTTTGTGCGTGACTGGAGGGATGTGGATTTGCCAGAAAGTGCTCCTCCAACCAGCACTCGCAGTGCATCATTGACACCGGGAACATTGGCCCACATGTCAGATTATGCCTTGCGGATCCTAAAAAGGGACCCCCGCATTGCCAAAATGATGAACGATGACGACTACTGGTTGGCCAGCATCCTGGATCCACGCTATAAAGGCAAATTACAAAACATCATGCCACAGGAGAACCTTGACCTAATATTGGCTAATAAACAAGCAACTCTGGTAAATCGGTTGCTTGAGGCATTCCCAGCACACAGCAGCGGTGATGGTTCTCACACGAGCCGTACGGGCCGGGGGCAGCTTGGCAGAGGTGTTCGTGGTGCACACAGCAGAAGTGGCGTTGGAGACAGGGGTTTCATGACAATGTTGTGGACTGATTTTTCAAATACCGCTCACACAACTGGTAATACTGCATCGATGGAAAGTGACAGGAGACAGCAGTTGTCAACTATGGTTACAAACTACTTTTCCTCCCATATCGATGTTCTCCCACACAGGTCATTCCCCTTTGACTATTGGGCCGCTAAACTGGACACCTGGCCTGAATTGGCACAATATGCCTTACAGGAGCTCGCTTGCCCAGCTGCAAGTGTGCTATCGGAAAGAGTCTTCAGTGCAGCTGGATCAATCCTGACTGATAAAAGGACCCGTCTGTCAACCCAAAATGTGGATGATCTAACCTTCATTAAAATGAACCACGCATGGGTTTTCAAGGATTTTGTCCCACCTTCCCCTGATGACACATAGGGTGACAGAAAAATGGCTTGCTTTGGTCCACCTCTTCCTGGTACTTCACCTATTTCGCCTTTTGCATCAGCTGAATGTCCAACATCAACATATGCCACTTTCTAAAACTCCCTAACTGTGCTGCCTCCCCCCCATGGCCGGGGTCACCACCTACCGCACGACACCGTGCGACTGCCGTTGCCCTGGACAGGTGGGTAGGCCGACTCTTGGGCGCGGGCACTGGCACAGGGTCACTCATAGTGCAATCAAGTGTCTCTGACCGTGGTGGTGCACACCCGCCGTCAGACACACCGCTGTACTATGAGGGGCCCAGTGCCAGTACCGACGCCCACGAGTGGGCCCCCCTTGCTTGGGCAGGGCCCCAGCATTTGCAATCTTTACCTCTCCCTGCTCCTCCGCTGTGTAATCTGGGCCGTGAAATCCATACTGTGCCTGACACCGTCTGAGCCTGCCTCCTGAGACATATATTTTGAATGTGTACGCTATCCATACATGTTATCCAGGGATACGGTACCCTTTCTAACCTTTGTGTAATCACGTGCAATCCATACTGGGCCTAACACCGTCTGAGCCTGCCTCCTGAGACATATATTTTGAATGTGTACGCTATCCATACATGTTATCCAGGGATACGGTACCCTTTCTAACCTTTGTGCAATCACGTGCAATCCATACTGGGCCTAACACCGTCTGAGCCTGCCTCATGCTGTATAGACATATATTTTGAATGTGTACGCTATCCATACATGTTATCCAGGGATACAGAACCCTTTCTAACCTTTGTGCAATCACGTGCAATCCATACTGGGCCTAACACCGTCTGAGCCTGCCTCCTGAGACATATATTTTGAATGTGTACGCTATCCATACATGTTATCCGGGGATACGGTACCCTTTCTAACCTTTGTGCAATCACGTGCAATCCATACTGGGCCTAACACCGTCTGAGCCTGCCTCATGCTGTATAGACATATATTTTGAATGTGTACGCTATCCATACATGTTATCCAGGGATACGGTACCCTTTCTAACCTTTGTGCAATCACGTGCAATCCATACTGGGCCTAACACCGTCTGAGCCTGCCTCCTGAGACATATATTTTGAATGTGTACGCTATCCATACATGTTATCCAGGGATACGGTACCCTTTCTAACCTTTGTGCAATCACGTGCAATCCATACTGGGCCTAACACCGTCTGAGCCTGCCTCATGCTGTATAGACATATATTTTGAATGTGTACGCTATCCATACATGTTATCCAGGGATACGGTACCCTTTCTAACCTTTGTGCAATCACGTGCAATCCATACTGGGCCTAACACCGTCTGAGCCTGCCTCCTGAGACATATATCTTGAATGTGTACGCTATCCATACATGTTATCCAGGGATACGGTACCCTTTCTAACCTTTGTGCAATCACGTGCAATCCATACTGGGCCTAACACCGTCTGAGCCTGCCTCATGCTGTATAGACATATATTTTGAATGTGTACGCTATCCATACATGTTATCCAGGGATACGGTACCCTTTCTAACCTTTGTGCAATCACGTGCAATCCATACTGGGCCTAACACCGTCTGATCCTGCCTCCTGAGACATATATTTTAAATATGTATGCTATCCATACATGTTATCCAGGGATACGGTACCCTTTCTAACCTTTGTGCAATCACGTGCAATCCACACTGGGCCTAACACCGTCTGAGCCTGCCTCATGCTGTATAGACATATATTTTGAATGTGTACGCTATCCATACATGTTATCCAGGGATACGGTACCCTTTCTAACCTTTGTGCAATCACGTGCAATCCATACTGGGCCT
This sequence comes from Dendrobates tinctorius, assembly GCF_039654945.1. Lineage (NCBI taxonomy): Eukaryota > Metazoa > Chordata > Amphibia > Anura > Dendrobatidae > Dendrobates > Dendrobates tinctorius. Next base: position 18,942,626 of record NW_027361708.1, on the reverse strand, counting down.
AACACCGTCTGAGCCTGCCTCCTGAGACATATATTTTGAATGTGTACGCTATCCATACATGTTATTCAGGGATACGGTACCCTTTCTAACCTTTGTGCAATCACGTGCAATCCATACTGGGCCTAACACCGTCTGAGCCTGCCTCATACTGTATAGACATATATTTTGAATGTGTACGCTATCCATACATTTTATCCAGGGATACGGTACCCTTTCTAATCTTTGTGCAATCATGTGCAATCCATACTGGGCCTAACACCGTCTGAGCCTGCCTCCTGAGACATATATTTTGAATGTGTACGCTATCCATACATGTTATCCGGGGATACGGTACCCTTTCTAACCTTTGTACAATCACGTGCAATCCATACTGGGCCTAACACCGTCTGAGCCTGCCTCATGCTGTATAGACATATATTTTGAATGTGTACGCTATCCATACATGTTATCCAGGGATATGGTACCCTTTCTAACCTTTGTGCAATCACGTGCAATCCATACTGGGCCTAACACCGTCTGAGCCTGCCTCCTGAGACATATATTTTGAAAGTGTACGCTATCTATACATGTTATCCAGGGATACGGTACCCTTTCTAACCTTTGTGCAATCACGTGCAATCCATACTGGGCCTAACACCGTCTGAGCCTGCCTCATGCTGTATAGACATATATTTTGAATGTGTACGCTATCCATACATGTTATCCAGGGATATGGTACCCTTTCTAACCTTTGTGCAATCACGTGCAATCCATACTGGGCCTAACACCGTCTGAGCCTGCCTCCTGAGACATATATTTTGAAAGTGTACGCTATCTATACATGTTATCCAGGGATACGGTACCCTTTCTAACCTTTGTGCAATCACGTGCAATCCATACTGGGCCTAACACCGTCTGAGCCTGCCTCCTGAGACATACATTTTGAATGTGTACGCTATCCATACATGTTATCCAGGGATACGGTACCCTTTCTAACCTTTGTGCAATCACGTGCAATCCATACTGGGCCTAACACCGTCTGAGCCTGCCTCCTGAGACATATATTTTGAATGTGTACGCTATCCATACATGTTATCCAGGGATACGGTACCCTTTCTAACCTTTGTGCAATCACGTGTAATCCATACTGGGCGTGAGAACGGCTGGCGAGCTGTTAAGCAAGCTACAGCACCTGTCAAGACAAGTACAGGGATTCCCTAGCGAGTAGACTTATTTGATTGTTTTCAATGTTGGGACAGCAATTTTTGGGGAGCACTATACTCTGGAGAATGATAGATGGGGCCCACCATACACTGGAACATTCCAAAGGTGGACATCAGACACTGGAGTAGCATTTACAGGGTCCATTATACACTAGAGCATTAGAAATGGGTCCCATTATGTTTGGAGCATTATTTGGGCCCATAAGACAGTGGAGCTTCATCCATGGGGACCAACATATACTGTAGCATTATGTGGAGCTCATCATATACTGTTTCAAACATTATATGGGACCAATGATTCTGTATGGAGAAATAGATGGGCCTCGTCATGAGATGTAAAAAGTGAGGTATTTTTCATTGTACTATACCACTATTTCTCTGCCGTATCGGAGCATGATGAGTTGTGGTATGTGTTAAAGGGGCGCTCTTTCGCCCAGGGCACATGAAAACCTGCAGCCAGCCCTCCCCCCCACAACTTTAGCCAAATAACCCCCATTTTTCAGTGCGTAACTTGTATGATGAAGTTAATTAAGGTTGACAAGCTTAAGAAAGAAGAATTGATGCTTTTGGCATTCAAATGGGCACTGTAGGTGTGTTTCCTGCCCTCCTCTCACTGCCGACTTTTATTCCCCATTGACTTACATTGGGTTTCGTGTTTCGGGACGACCCCGACTTTTCCCTATAATCGGACGATCTTGCTCGACCCGACTTTTGGAAAAGTCGGGTTTCACGAAACTAAACGCGACCCTAAAGAACCAAAAGTCGCTCAACTCTAATGGCCACTATTATAGTGAACATAGCCATTGGCATCAACCTTTTTAAAATAATTCCTAGTAAAAACCTTCCCAGAATTGTCTACATAAATAATGAGATCCAAAAAAATAACACTCTGCTTATCAATCAGTGGAATCAATTCTATACCCCAACAATTATTAGTCACCCCATCTAGAAATTCTTTGACATCATTCCCTTTGTTATTATAAATGACAATAATGTCATCAATGAAGTGTTTATATAACACTAAATTTGCCCCATATTCACCATGGAGGAAATGCCAGGACTCGAAGACAGCCATAAATAAATTTGCATAAGTAGGTGCTGCCCTCGAGCCCATGGCGGTCCCCCGCGTCTGGTGGTATATAACATCCCCCAACCGGAAGTAGTTGTTCTGTAAAATGAAAGCCATACTTTTAATCAAAAATTTTTTTTGTGTCATGGATAAAGCCAACTCCCTATTCACATACATCTCAAAGCAGGAGAGACCAATATTATGTTCAATATTCGAATATAATCCAGTGACATCCATAGTAATGAACACATATTCATCTTTCCATATGATATCTTGAAGTAACTGTATAAGATGGGTAGAATCTCTGAGATAACTTCCCAATCTTTTTACAGAGTTGTTCATGAATGAATCAACATAGGTGGCTAAATTAGAGGTTAGTGAATTAATCCCTGCAATAATGGGGCGCCCAGGAGGGTTCACTAAATTCTTGTGTAATTTTGGTAGGTGATAATATATAGCCATAGAAGGGTTCTTTATATCCATGGGCTTGAGACAATAGTTCAGCGTCCTCAAATCTATAGAGAGATTCAAATTCTCACCAGTCCTATAGACACCCTCCACCTTGTCATACACAATCCAAGTTCAGCCTTTTACATTAAGGTTTAATCTCTACTGGGCCTGAGACAATAGTTCAGCGTCCTCATATCTATAGTGAGATTCAAATTCTCACAAATCCTATAGACACCCTCCACCTTGTCATACACCATCCAATTTCAGCCTGTTACATTGAGGTGTAATCTCTACTGGGCCTGAGACAATAGTTCTGCATCCTCAAATCTATAGTGAGATTCAAAATCTCACCAATCCTATAGACACCCTTCACCTTGTCATACACCATCCAATTATAGCCTGTAACATTGAGGTGTAATCTCTCCTGGGCCTGAGACAATAGTTCTGCATCCTCAAATCTATAGTGAGATTCAAATTCTCACCAATCCTATAGACACCCTCGACCTTGTCATACACCATCCAATTTCAGCCTGTTACATTGAGGTGTAATCTCTACTGGGCCTGAGACAAGAGTTCAGCGTCCTCAAATTTATAGTGAGATTCAAATTCTCACAAATCCTATAGACACCATCCACCTTGTCATACACCATCCAATTTCAGCCTTTTACATTGAGGTGTAATCTCTACTGGGCCTGAGACAATAGTTCAGCGTCCTCAAATCTATAGTGAGATTCAAATTCTCACAAATCCTATAGACACCCTCCACCTTGTCATACACCATCCAATTTCAGCCTGTTACATTGAGGTGTAATCTCTACTGGGCCTGTGACAATAGTACAGCATCCTAAAACCTATAGTGAGATTCAAATTCTCTCCAATTCTATAGACACCCTCCACCTTGTCATACACCATCCAATTCAGCCTTTTACATTGAGGTGCAATCTCTACTGGGCCTGAGACAATAGTTCACCGTGCTCATATCTATAGTGAGATTCAAATTCTTACAAATCCTATAAAAAAAACAAAAATGGAAAGCGCACATAGGTTGTATTGTCTTGAAGAACCACAATAGCAAGCAAGCCCAATCAGTTAGACTCACCTGCTGAAGTTGTGTGAGTCACAACTAACTGGGAATCACTCATAAAGGTCAGGGCTTTGCTGGTATCCCGCTGGTAGTAAATGAAACAAATCCAAAGTGGAAAAAAGAGCCGGGCTGAATAAATCGCGCTGACCAGAAAAAAACGCACCTTCGGCAGTCCATATAATAAAAAACTTCTTTAATAAGCCTACGTGTTTCGTGGCAAAACCAGCCACTTCATCAGGGCATAAAAAACAATCACAAATTCAGGATATAAATACAATCACAAACTGTTTCAATACACCTTTCTTTGACATCATTTCCTGTGGAAACACCCATATATCATATAAAACCATGTATATAAATAAAAAATGCTTAAATATTGTGATTAAAATCCAATAACATATCTATCAATATCATGGAAATTTTATACACCAAAATAACAAAAAATATATATGATAAAATAAAATGCAAAAAAAATCAACTCGAACCCACCACTTCAGAACAACTCAAAAATGTAGTTTACGTGTCTTAGCCCACTGGACCACACCAAATCCACATATCCCTTGAGATCCTCATATGTAACAAACTACCCCACTCATTTAATTATTTCACCAAAATATGTCTAAAAAAGGTCACTAATTTCATTTAAACCCATTGGTTGGAGTGTATTTAATTTATATATCCAATAAGTTTCCTTTCTTTTTAAATTTTTTTTTCTATTCGGGGTATGTTCGGATACATGATCTATGGGAAGCACCGTCAGAGACACAGAACCCTGATGGAACACTGCGCAGTGACGGGACAAACCATGTTTCATATATCCCTTCCGAATGTTAAACCTATGGGAATTAATCCTCTTATGTAAAGGTTGAGATGTCCTACCTACATATTGCTTCCCACATTTGCATTGAATCAAATAGATGACAAAACTGGTCATACATGTCATCCTATATCTGATCCTAAATTCCCCACTCGGATAACTAAAGGAGTTAAATCTATCAGTAGAATCAATTACAGATCTACAACACCGATAGCCTTTTTCCTGTTACATTGAAAAGTGCCTTTTTTCTCATGTAGTATACTACTGTTTAGTGAAATATCCCTTGAGGAGATAACACTTGGGGCTAAAATATTCTTAATGGTGGGAGCCCTCCTAAAAATCAACCCCGGCTTCTGATCCACCACCTTATTCAGAACTGGATCATTTAAAACAATTTTCCAGTGCTTTTCCAATATGTTACGAATCTGAGAATTCTGTACAGAAAAAGTGGTTATAAAATTCGTATCATAATTATCCACACCTCTATCAATCTTACGGGAATAAATGAAATCCTTTTGAGTCAAATTTTTTGCTGATTTCTATGCTCTTTTTATCAGTCTGGAAGGAAAATTTTTTTCTTGAAATCTATTTAATAAAACTTTGCTCCCCTCCTCAAAGGTTATATTTGAGGAGCAATTTTTTTCTAATCCTAGTATATTGATTGCGGGGAATATTATTAAGCTAGGGTTTATAATTGCCACTATTATAGTGAACATAACCATTGGCATCAACCTTTTTAAAATAATTCCTAGTAAAAACCTTCCCAGAATTGTCTACATAAATAATGAGATCCAAAAAAATAACACTCTGCTTATCAATCAGTGGAATCAATTCTATACCTCAACAATTATTAGTCACCCCATCTAGAAATTCTTTGACATCATTCCCTTTGTTATTATAAATGACAATAATGTCATCAATGAAGCGTTTATATAACACTAAATTTACCCCATAATCACCACGGAGGACATGCCAGGACTTGAAGACAGCCATACATAAATTTGCATAAGTAGGTGCTGCCCTCGAGCCCATGGCGGTCCCCCGCGTCTGGTGGTATATAACATCCCCAAACCGGAAGTAGTTTTTCTGTAAAATGAAAGCCATACTTTTAATCAAAAAAATTTTTTGTGTCATGGATAAAGCCAACTCCCTATTCACATACATCTCAAAGCAGGACAGACCAATATTATGTTCAATATTCGAATATAATCCGTTGACATCCATAGTAATGAACACATTCATCTTTCCATATGATATCTTGAAGTAACTGTATAAGATGGGTAGAATCTCTGAGATAACTTCCCAATCTTTTTACAGAGTTGTTCATGAATGAATCAACATAGGCGGCTAAATTAGAGGTTAGTGAATTAATCCCTGCAATAATGGGGCACCCAGGAGGGTTCACTAAATTCTTGTGTAATTTTGGTAGGTGATAATATATAGCCATATAAGGGTTCTTTATATCCATGGGCTTGAGACAATAGTTCAGCGTCCTCAAATCTATAGAGAGATTCAAATTCTCACCAATCCTATAGACACCCTCCACCTTGTCATATACAATCCAATATCAGCCTTTTACATTAAGGTGTAATCTCTACTGGGCGTGAGACAATAGTTCAGCGTCCTCATATTTATAGTGAGATTCAAATTCTCACAAATCCTATAGACACCCTCCAGCTTGTCATACACCATCCAATTTCAGCCTGTTACATTGAGGTGTAATCTCTCCTGGGCCTGAGACAATAGTTCTGCATCCTCAAATCTATAGTGAGATTCAAAATCTCACCAATCCTATAGACACCCTCCACCTTGTCATACACCATCCAATTTCAGCCTGTTAAATTGAGGTTTAATCTCTACTGGGCCTGAGACAATAGTTCAGCATCCTCAAATCTATAGTGAGATTCAAATTCTCACCAATCTTATAGACACCCTCCGCCTTGTTATATGCCATCCAATTTCAGCCTGTTACATTGAGGTGTAATCTCTCCTGGGCCTGAGACAATAGTTCTGCGTCCTCAAATCTATAGAGAGATTCAGATTCTCACCAATCCTATAGACACCTTCCACCTTGTCATACACCATCCAATGATAGCCTGTTACTTTGAGGTGTAATCTCTACTGGGCCTGAGACAATTGTTCAGCGTCCTCAAATCTATAGTGAGATTCAAATTCTCACCAATCCTATAGACACCCTCCACCTTGTCATACACCATCCAATTTCAGCCTGTTAAATTGAGGTTTAATCTCTACTGGGCCTGAGACAATAGTTCAGCATCCTTAAATCTATAGTGAGATTCAAATTCTCACCAATCTTATAGACACCCTCCACCTTGTTATATGCCATCCAATTTCAGCCTGTTACATTGAGGTGTAATCTCTACTGGCCCTGAGACAATAGTTCAGCGTCCTCATATCTATAGTGAGATTCAAATTCTCACAAATCCTATAGACACCCTCCACCTTGTCATACACCATCCAATTTCAGCCTGTTACATTGAGGTGTAAACTCTACTGGGCCTGAGACAATAGTTCAGCGTACTCATATCTATAGTGAGATTCAAATTCTTACAAATCCTATAGACACCCTCCACCTTGTCATACACCATCCAATTTCAGCATGTTACATTCTGCGTCCTCAAATCTATAGTGAGATTCAAATTCTCTCCAATAGTAGATACACCTTCTACCTTGTTTTACAGTACCATATAGCTGGTGGTATTTTTGGTACATTTTCACAAAATTGAGAAAGTATGGTGGAAGACGCCTTGGAAGTGGTCGGGGCTTGCCAGCTGGTCCCGATGATGGTGGTGGTGGTGTTGCATCTGTTGGTAGTGGCAAAAGCACAATAGCACCTAAGGAAAGAGGTGTTGAGCCTGCGTCATCGTCTGGCTCCACAAGGCCTCGAAGGCTCTCTTCTCTGGGAGTAGGTAAACCAACTTTTAAAGCCGGAGCTTCAGGAACAAATTTTGGCTTGCATTGCTGACACAGCCTCCAGCTCTCTCTCCTCCTCTTCTGAAGTTTCAAAAAATAAAAGCACTGAGTCGTCAGTGGAGGCTCCTGGTCAGGAACAACACCTTTCCTTGTGTCCTTCACCCCTACCAAAAGTGAAGGATGTGGCAGGCCACACTACCGATTACTCCATGGAGTTCTTTTCACATACCATGCCTAGGTTATCAAGTCAAATCGTGAATTCCCCAGTCCAAGATGAATCTGACATGGAGTGCCCTGTTGCACAGCCACTGCTAGATTTTTCTGCTGGTACATTCACTCAGAGCACTACATTGTCCTCGCAGTGTAATGAGGCAGAATCACACCCTGATAAAACTCAGGTGCCCCTTCCCGCAAACTATACCACCTTACATGGTGACACAGAGGAAGGTGCACATGAAATTGAAGAGGAGGTGATGGATGACCAGGTGTTGACACAGATTGACATCCATTGGGGGAAGAGGGTGCCGCTGCCAATAGCTCAGAAGAGAAGGAGGAGGATCCGCAGCAGGCAACGACATCGCAACAGCTGTTATCGGGCATGACCGTAACAGTCCAAAAACGTGTTACAAAAACCAAAAGAGTTGCAGGACAGCTTGGCCAGACTGTCAAATTAGCACAGCGTGCAAGGCCTCAAAATGTCTTCCATAGTAGAAAGAGTGCAGTGTGTCACTTTTTTGAACAAAATCCTAATGATCAGGCAAAAGTTATCTGTAAGAAGTGAGTAAAGACCTTTAGCCGAGGGAAAAATCTGAGAAATTTGAATACTAGTTGCATGCTCAGACATTTAACCACTATGCACTTGCAAGCGTTGACCGACTACCAAACCTCACGTACCACATGTGCACCTGCTCCAAATGAAGGTAGTCAGCAACACTACATCGCTTCCCCCACTGTAAGCTCACAGGTTAGCACACCACCAGCAGCAAATGTCGAGGTGTCGTCGCAAGGGCAAAGCAGTCATGGAATCACAATGTTATTGCTACGAAAGACTGAATCTAGGCCATCAGCAACACCACCAACACCATCACCATCACCAACCCTCTTTCAGTCCGCCATGTCCACTGCTAGTTCCACCATATGCAGCTCTCAAGTCCAGCTCACCCTACCAGAGACTCTGAGTAGGACAAAAAAGTACTCATCCTCTCATCCGCGTACACTGGCTTTGAACGCTCACATTGCCAAACTAATCTCGCTAGAGATGATGCCCTACCGGTTCATTGAAAGCAAAGCTTTCCGCGAGCTCATGGCCTACGCAGTCAGCACTTCTTTTCGCAAAAAGCCATCCCAGTCCTCCATGTGCATGTGAAAGACCGCATTGTCCATGCACTCAAGCAATCAGTGAATGGAATGGTGCACCTCACAACAGATGCATGGTCCAGTAGGTATGGCCAGGGTCGTTACGTGTCCATCACTGCGCCCTGGGTTAATGTGGTGGATGCAGGGTCCAAAGGGGACAGCGGCGGTGGGACAGTGCTGCCTAGCCCACAGTATAGGAAACAGTTGGCTGTAGGCGTTCGACCCTCCTCCTCTTCCTCCAGAAGCGAAAGCTCGTCCAGAGTGCAGTCGCACGAGCACTCCATCCGCATCTGCCAGTGTTGCACACGAGGTGTCCCACTCTCGAACAGCTAGTGGTAAGCGTCAGCAGGCTGTGTTAAAGATGATGTGTTTGGGAGACAACAGACACACTGCGGAGGTACTGGCCGACTACTTGCAGCGACAAACTGAGTCATGGCTGGGCAGTCCACATCTTGAGGCAGGCAAGGTAGTTAGTGATAGCAGCCGGAATTTTGTGGCAGTCATAGCCCTTTCAAAACTCAAACACATACCTTGCCAGGCTCACACTTTGAACTTGGTGGTGCAGTGCTTCCTCAATAATTATCCGGAGTTAACACCCCTGCTCCATAAGGTGCGAAGACTGTGCTCGCACATCCGCGGGTCGCCCATACACTCTAGTCGTATGCAGAAGCTGCAGCGATTGCTCCACCTTCCCAAGCACCACCTAATTATCAACGTTGCAACAAGGTGGGACTCCACCCTGCACATGGTTCAGAGGCTGTGCGAAGAGGCAGGCTATACTTCATTTGCAGGAGGAAACACGGGCAGGCAATTTGCAGGTAGACATGGAGTTGTCTGGTGTGCATTGGTCGAAGCTGAAAGACCTCTGTAAAGTCCTTCAGTGTTTTGAGGAATGCACACGGCTGGTAAGTGCAGACGACACCATCATAAGCATAAGCATCCCACTTATGCGTCTGCTCATGCAAACTTTGACGCACATTAAGGAGCAGGCGTCTGCAGCCGAGGAGGAAGAGGAGGAGGGAAGCTTTAATGACAGTCAGCCATTGTCTGCTCAGGGAAGTCTCGTGGACGAGGTGGAGGAAGAAGAAGAAGAGGATGATGGGGATAATTATTTTGGGGAGGATGCTTCTCAGGGTGCAAGAAAAAATGTTGGCGTGGCAAGGTCAGGTACAGGGTTTGTGCGTGACTGGAGGGATGTGGATTTGCCAGAAAGTGCTCCTCCACCCAGCACTTTGACACCTGGAACATTGGCCCACATGTGTGATTATGCCTTTCAGATCCTAAAAATGGACCCCCGCATTGCCAAAATGATGAACGATGAAGACTACTGGTTGGCCAGCATCCTGGATCCACGCTATAAAGGCAAATTCCAAAGCATCATGCCATAGGAGAACCTAGAGCTAATATTGGCTAACAAACAAGCAACTCTGGTAAACCGTTTGTTTGAGGCATTCCCAGCACACAGTGGCGGTGATGTTTTTCCAACGAGCCGTAGGGGGCAACATGGAAGAGGTGTTCGTGATGCACACAGCCGAAGTGGCGTTGGACAAAGGGGTTTCTTGACCATGTTGTGGACTGATATTTCAAGTACCGCTCACACGACTGGTAATACTGCATGGATTGAAAGTGACAGGAGACAGCAGTTATCAACTATGGTAACAAACTACTTCTCCTCCCATATCGATGTTCTCCCTCACCGGTCATTCCCCTTTGACTATTGGGCCAGTAAACTTGACACCTGGCCTGAACTGGCACAATATGCCTTACAGGAACTCGCTTGCCCTGCTGCTAGTGTGTTATCTGAACGAGTCTTCAGTGCTGCTGGATCAATCCTGACAGAAAAAAGGACCCTTCTGTCGGCACAAAATGTTGATGACCTAACCTTCATTAAAATGAACCATGCATGGGTTTCATAGGATTTTGTCCCACCCTCCCCTGCTGACACGTAGGTTGCCAGAAAAATGGCTTGCTTTTGTCCTCCTCTTCCGCGGACTTCTCAATTACTCCATTTGCAGCTGCTGAATGTCCAACATCAACATATGCCATTTTTTCCACCTCCATAACTGGGCTGCCTCCCCCCACAGGGTTACCACCTGGCGCGGGAACCCGTGCGAGTGCCGTTGCCCTGGACTGGTGGGTGGGCACACTCTTTGGCAACGGCACTGACACAAGGTCCCTCATGTAGAATCAAGTGTCTCTGACGGTAGGGGTGCACACCCGCCGTCAGACACACCGGCGTACTATGAGGGGCCCTGTGTCAGTACCGCCACCCACGAGTGGGCCCCCCCTGCTTGCTCAAGGCAACAGTACTTGCAATACTTACCTCTCCCTGCTCCACCACTGTGTAGTCTGGCCTGTTAAATATTTCATTGGGACTGCCAATACAAATTTGATGAAATGATAGATGATGGTTAAGACGTAGCTATGCCCTGTCCTGCAGGGCTCTATCTTCACATGATCAATGGCTTCCATTTGTTATGGACGTTGACTCACAATGAGATGCAGTGGTGGTTTATCATCAGCTTTCATGGTTTTCCGACTCACAGACGTATGACATTCCTGCCCACATTTTTAATTGTGTCCTCTCATGCCAATCCAATAGAATCGCCTATGGCCTGCGGATTCTGTCTTTTGCACTCCAAAGTTACCTGACAGATCATAATAGGCAGTGAGGACAATGTCTACATCTGTCCCTGTGATCACAATTTGATGGAGATGAGTAACGGTGATGGGTTCCACGGTACTGCAATACAGCAAACCTTTCTTCACAAGAACTGTTTTCGCTGTCTCCACAGACAAAGTAATTGAGGGTCAGCATCGCCTCTGAGAATTCTCTCGGGAGTTTTTACTGTGATTAGTAATTCCAAAATTTCTGCAATCAGTCGACTTTCCTACTGTACTTGCATCATCTCGTTTCCTCTTGCGGAGAGTCTGGATTGTCTTACTGAGACTGAAATATATATGAAGATTGAAAAATACCCCAACAGCATATACGGTTTATGCTTGAAATACATAACCCTTTTTCTACTTTTTAGATTCTTGTCTAATCCATACTGAGGCTGTGAGTGTCTTTGTCGGACTCCGGAAATATACACGCAGATTTTTAATGTTTAAACTATGCTATAAATACCTGTTATCTGGTGATACTGTACCCTTTCTCAACTTTCTACAATCACGTCAAATCCATACTGGGCCTGAGACCTCTGAGTCTGCCTCCTGATATATAGACATAGGTTTTTAATGTTTAAACTATGCTATATATACCTGTTATCCGGTGATACTGTACCCTTTCTCAACTTTCTACAATCTTGTCGAATCCATACTGGGCCTGAGAACGTCTGAGTCTGCCTCCTGATTAGAGATGAGCGGTGTTCGAGTCGACCTGTTCGCCATGTTAAAATTCCAGCTGTTTTGGGTGGTGTTCGAGCCGTTCGTTGAACTCGAACACTTTGCATAAAATTCGGCTGTTCGAGGTTCCGTTCGAGAACGGTTCGTTCACCAAAAGCGTAACTTCATTTTCACATTAATAATGGTTTTCAATGTTAATAGACTGTTTCATGGCATAAGAGCAGTGTGTGGCAGCAAGCGGTGTAGTACACCTGTCAGGAACTACACCGTGTGTTTCTAATTATTTTTTAACGCATCTTGTCCAGAAAATCCTTTTGGGCCTTGTAGCACTGTCTGCTACTCAGCAAAGGAGCCCACCTGTTAACCAAGCTATGCCGCCTGTTTATGTAAGAACTGCGTGCTACTCAGTATAGGAGCCCAGTTGTTAAGCAAGCTACAGCACCTGTGGTTTGGACACTTAATTTTTTCATTTTTTCTGGAATGCCGGTTAGGCCTAATTCCGGAATTCCGGTTGACCTGCACTTACTGGGAAATCCTCGTTCGCGGGGAAGAATTGTTATCCCAGATCCCCGTCACTAACGCGGTTCAGCGGGTTATCTGCACCTGTAAACGACACACGCTGGACCTTTCAGTGTAGCGCGCATGCAGCCCCAGACATGTAAGGGCATGACAGACCTGTTATTGATCGATCTCGCGTGCCAGAGCCTCGTGTGTCCCTCTAGTAAGCTTGACGCGTACCGCGGGGCATGCCGGAGTTTCATTCGTTAACGGAATTAAGCTGACAAATCGCTAGCACAAATAAAAACGGACATCCACCACCACCCACAGAATCAACAAAGCTTGCAATCTTTCAATCTTTTCTGTAGCTGGCATGGTTGAGGTTTCCTGGGTGGAGTCGAATTAAGCCGCAGGCTCCACTCCTGGTGGTGCCCTTCTGGACATTCCTTTAAGGTTCAGCTTTGCAACCATACTGCCCCCGGAAACCAAACACTTTGCCTTCATGGACGCTGTTCGGAGGTTCGTGGGAATAACGCCGCCCGATCAGCAGTTGGCCTAATTTATGGTGGGAAGTCCAACGGTATATGAACGTATTCGATTTCAGATTTTTACTGTTTTTTGGTATTTTACATTTTTTTTACATTCCAGCCTTTCTTGACTTCATAAGGGCATGATATGCCTATATCTGTGTCTCCTCCTCCTCCTTTTACTCCTCCACCTCTTTTCTATATGTAGTTGCCATTTTCCATATGTTATTTCTGTATTCTGAGCATTTTGTCTGCTTTGGGACACGTTTTAAGGTGTTTTGTAATTGTTTTATATGTGTTTGTATGTGTTTGCCTGCCATTGTTTTCAATGGTGTTCGACGTTGTTCGTTGAACGTTCGACAAACATTCGACGAACTTGCCTCGTGTTCGACGAACCAAAACGAACTGGAACACTAGCGGGGTGGCTCAACTCTACTCCTGAATACATAGATGTACATTTTTAATGTTTAAACTATGCTATATATACCTGGTATCTACTGTACCCTTTCTGCCAGGAAGTCCTCCTCCACCCACCACTCTAAGTGTATCATTGACACCTGGAACATTGTCCCACATGTGTAATTATTTCTTGCGGTTCTTCATGTTATATTTTGGTGTGATCCGTCCTGAGAGTGTGACAGTCTGTGGGTTACTCCTGCAATTTAGATGTACATTTAAAAATTACCCCAACACTAGTGTATACAGCTCTACACTTGTGATACATTACCCATTTACTGCTTTTTATATTCTGGTCTAATCCAAACTGACCAAGTGAGAGTTATTTTCTGACTGTGGAAATAAATAATGAGATTGACAACAATGACCCCTACACTGTGTACAGCTGTACTCTTCAGATCCATTACCGTTTTATGGCTTTTTATATTGTGTTGTAATCCATACTGAGCCTGAAAGCGTCTGTGTCTGCCTCCTGAAATATCTACGGAGATTTAGAATGTTTAAACTCTACTATATATAACTGCTATCTGATGATACTGTACACTTTTTCTACTTTTTATATTCTTATCTAATCCATATTGAGCCTGTGAGCGTCTCTGTGTGACTGATGGTATATATATTGGGAGATTGACAATCATCCTTTGACTGTATAGAGCCGTACGCTTCTGATACAGTACCATATATCTGATGTTATTTTGGGTTCATTTTCTGCAACATTTTGAAGTTTGGTGGAAGAGGCCACGGACGAGGGCGTGGGGGTCCAGCTGGTGCTGATGGTGGTGGTGCATCTGCTGGTAGTGGCAAAATCACAATAGCAGCTAAGGCAGGAGGAGATGAGCCTGTGTCATGGTCTGGCTCTGGAACGCCTGGAAGGCTGCCTTTTCTGGGAGTAGGTTAACCCACTTTTAAAGCCAGAGCATCAGGAACTGGTTTTGGTTTACATTGCTGAAACAGACTCCAGCAAATATGCCCTCCTCTTCTGAAGTTTCTAAAAATTCAAGCAATGAGTCATCAAGTGCTGGCTCCTGGTCAGGAAGAACCACTTTCCATGTGTCCTTCACCCCCACCAAAAGTGAATGATGCAGCAGGCCACACTTCACATTAGTCCATGTAGCTCTTTCTATCATACCATGCCTGGGTTATCAAGTCAAATCATGAATTCCCCAGTCCAAGATGAATTTGACATGGAGTGTGGGTGGCCAGCCAGGGCAGTGGGGTTAAACGGTACTGGGCCGGTGTCTCAGAGGGATGTGTCACGTTGGTGGTGACGACCCATTCCGTGGCCCTGGGCATCCATGAAAAGGGGTGGATAACGTTTATAGGTGAATGATACGTGACGCCACCTGTGGTTTCTGATCAGATTGACCCGTGCTGCAGTGTCGCTTCTCTGGGACAGATGTTGTGGTGCAGCTAAGATGTAGAAGCCCTGCACAGGTAGGGCCGTAGTCGCAGGGCAGATGAAAGAGTTGGTAGATGGTGTTCAGTGCAGGATGTAGCAGAGCCATGTGCCAGGCGCAAGAGAAAGATGATAGACACAGTCGTGCAGTTCCTTTACCTGTACTTGGTAAGTGCCGTCCAGGACCCAGAGTACAGATGGAGAAGGAGTTGGTCAGCCTGGAAGCAAATTAGGAATTCTCTCTCTGCAGATAAGTAGTGTGGCCTCTGTTCTAGCGCTTATCTGAGGTACTCGCAGTACTGAGTTCACTGAAGTTTCCCCTGTTGACTCTTTTTTGGAATTTTCTCGTATGGCAGACAGCCATAGCCTTTTCCTCATGGCTCACACACGTCGCTGCTGGGGCCTCTGAGCCTTAATTTGGAACAGAGCATTTACAGCTGCTACTTCCTCCGTTTTCTGCTGCAGGACCGTCAGTGTCCCTACAAACTTGGAGACCGGAATCCTGACCATGTGCTCCAGCTTGGAGTGAGCCTTAACTCTGCTCATCCTCCAGCTCCCCTTATCATGTCCACACACTTCCCCTTCCCTTCACAGACTGCCCTAACTTACCTCCTCCAGACCACAGAGAGCAGCTCCTCAGCAGTCAGGTTCAGAGGTCTCCCTGCTGGCCTGGAGTGGGAACTGTGTGGTGTGTTGGTTTAACTGCTAGAGAGATCCTTCGTTGCTCCCAAGCATGACATCACACTCCCTAGGACGAAGGTAATGCCACTGTGGCGATCGTACTCCTGGGGGCGCCACAAGTGCACTGATGCCCAGCCACTGCTAGATGATTCTGCTGGTACATTGTCCCAGACCACTACATTCCCCTCGCACTCTACACAGCCAGAATCTGTCCCTGATGAAACTCAGGTTCCCCTTCCCGCATACTATACCACCTTACACGGTGACAAAGAGGAAGGTGCAGATGAAAGTGCAGGTTCCTTCAGCAGGTGGAGGGAGGCATACTCATGGGCGATGGCACTGGCACAGGGCCCCTCATAGTGCGCAAAAGTATCTCTGCCAGGAGGGGCCCACCCATGTCAGACACACCGCCGTACTATGAGGGGCCCTGTGCCAGTGCCGTCGCCAACGAGTGGGCCCACCTGCTTGCTCAGGATCACAGCACTTGCAAAGTTGAAATACTTACCTCTCCCTGCTCCACCGCCGTGACGTCTTCCGCGTTTCCTGACAGTGACATTCTGGTCAGAGAGCGCAATGGCATCACGTCTGAACGCCCTCTGCCTAAACAGCCAAGTGCAGAGAGATGGAAGATGGGGACGACGAGGAGTCCAGACTAGTACAGGGATTCCCTAACGAGGAGACTTATTTAATTGTTTTAAAGGTTGGGAGCAATTTTTGGGGAGCACTATACTCTGGAGAATGATATATGGGGCCCACCATACACTGGAGCATTCCAAAGGTGGACATCAGACACTGGAGCAGCATTTACAGGGCCCATTATACACTGGAGCATTAGAAAAGGGGCCAATTATATATGGAGCATTATTTGGGCCCATAAGACAGTGGAGCTTCATCCATGGGGACCAACATATACTGTAGCATTATGTGGAGCTCATCATATACTGTATGGAACATTATATGGGACCAATGATTCTGTATGGAGAAATATATGGGCCTCATTACTCTGCATAGCACACTATGCGGTGGCCATAATTCTGTATTGAGTAATTTACTGTCCGCTTTTGGAGCTATTGGAGAATTTAAAATGGATATCAGTCATGAGATGTAAGAAGTGAAGTATTTTTCATTGTACTATACCGCTATTTCTCTGCCGTATCAGAGGATCATGAATTGTGGCATGTGTTAAAAGAGCCCAGTGACACTCTTTGGCCCAGGGCCCACGAAAATCTGGAGCCAGCCCTACCCCCCACAACTTTAGCCAAATAACCCCCAGTTTTCAATGCCTAACTATTATTATAAAGTAAATTAAGGTTGACAAGCTGAAGTAATAAGAATTGATGTTTTTGGCATTAAAATGGGCGCTGTGGGTGTGTTTCCTGTCCTCCACTCCCTGCCGACCTTGGTTCCCCATTGACTTGCATTGGGTTTCGTGTTTCAGTCGGCCTTCGACTTTTCACGATAATCGGCCGATTTCGTTCAACCCGACTTTTGAGAAAGTCGGGTTTCATGAAACCCGACTCGACCCAAAAAAAGGCAAAGTCGCTCTTCTCTACTGTCAATAACTAGGGTAAGACAAAGCAAAAACAGTAGAATGTAGCCCTGAAATGCCACAATTTCTAGGCCACAGATAGATCTGGCTTTTGATGGAGATACCAGACTGTTCAATATGTGGCCTGTATTTTTACATTTTGTACACCAAAATAGTGTATAGAAATAGGGTCACAGACAGCAAATACAGTGGAATGTAGCACTGAATTGCCACAATTTGTAGGCCACAGATAGATCAGGCGTCTGACGGAGATAGCACACTGTTAAATATGTGGCCTGATTTTTTTTCTTTGGCCACCAAAATTGTGTTAATAAGTAGGCTATGAAAAGGAGAATGAATGAACTCATGGAGATCATTCATCCTCCTTTTCATAGTCTTTTTACTAGGCATTGCTCCTACCAGCCAGTTTCCTACTCCACACTGATGAGGGGCAATACCCCGAAACAGCTGTATGTGGATGGATACCATGTTTTGGCATAGGTGGTTTCCTTCATTGGAGACTGCCCTTCCCGTGGTTGTTCCTTCCCGGGCAAAGGCCTGGCTGGTCATTGCTTGCGTTGAGAAACACGTGATGGTGTCTCCGCGGCTTCTGTTTTGCAATAAGTAGGCTATGACACTACAAAAAAATTCTTTGGAGGACTAAAATTGTAAAATGATATGTGATGCATGTGGCAGACAAAACAGTGTTAAATATATGAACTGTAGCTAAATATTTTTTGGGCAGCTAAATATTTTTTGGCACCTAAATATTTTTTTGTCTGCAAAATGGTGTCAAAAATTTTTATAACACACTCCAAAAAATACTACTGTACCACAAAAAATGCCAGAATTTTCTGCGCACTCAGATGTGATGCCTGGGATGGGCAATGACTTTTAAAATTGCTGGATTTTCATGATGTAGTATTAAAAGGATCTGGCTGTAGTCTGCAGTGTCAACAAGCAAATGAAGAAAAAATAGGGGCTCTGGATTACTTTGGAATAAAATAATCAGAATTAAGGTGCCACAAAAATTATTCCTAACCACTGATACCTGGAGCTAGGTATACATGTAATGGGCAGCAGCAGCAGCAGACAGTAATGCACCCTTGTGATGTATTCAATGATATCTATATACCCACATACAGCGCCTGCATGCCTTGCACTGATGTGTATATATGCACATACACTCCCTGCCAACCTAGCACTGCAATCTATATACCCCATAATTAGTTCTTAGAAGGACTGTTGGTTTAGCTGGATTTGTGGATTCTATGATGGTATACCCACACTAACTAATAAAAGCACAAATCTCCCCTCTCAGCAGCAGTTCTCCCTGCACTGTCTGATTCCGGGCATGACTGTGACCACCAGGGCGGCTGCAGGTCTCTTATAGACCTGATGACGCAGTGCGGCCAGCCAATCACTGTAATACCACAACAAAGATGGCTGCGGCACTACAGTGAATGGCAGACAATCCCTGCATGTTGATTGGAGCTCTAAAGAGCGCCAAAATTGCAGGGCGGAGACCCAAGCTCCCGCCAAATAATCCTGGAAATGCAGTAGCATTTTCGCTTATCACTAATAAGCTCTCAGACCTATTCAGGCTGCAGCCTTACACATATTGGAATATAGTTATTGCCACACTCAGGCCTTTATCTGAGCTCTGTAGCACTGCCTGTTACCTGAGTAATACACTCCACAGACCTTGACACTCTCTGGGTGATATCCTGTGATTACTCCATTGTTGCTCAAAACCATGCAAAAGATACATTCTACTTGGTTGGTTAGTTTCCAGAAGAAGCGTGTTGGCTTGTGCAGATTGGTCAATGGCACTCCTGTCTCTTTCCCTTGATGAGGCTGCTTCCAAGTAAAATGAGGCTTGTACATGTTCCTGACATGAGTTTCAGGCCTGACAGACTGACCACAATATAGGTCCTCACTTGTATACACTTTATTCAGAATTTAATTTTAATGCTTTTAGTATCTGGTAGAATCCAATTTACTGACATTGATCATACACCTCCCCAGCTCCTGTATTATATTCAACTTACAGCAGCTTCTCTCGCTATGAAAGTTGTTTCATTGGGATCAGGTGGCAAAAATGAACTGTTGAGCTTACAAAACGCAGGTTTTACAGTATCTGCTGGCCCTCTGAAAATGTGAAATGAGAGCCGCATAATGAAATGGCGGTGGATGTGGTGGTGGTGGTGGCGGGCGAAGCCCAAAATTCAAAAGGGAATGTTTGAAATGGCATTTGTAAGGGGATGGGGAATATGTATTACACTATCTTGCTAACCATTTGGCATGAGGGACGATTCTCCCTAATGTAAGAGTGAGAGCCCTCACAAATGTGTAATACAGGGCCTCCTGAGGGCTCTTACAAACTCAGCTTTCATGGCACATGCTGGCACTATTCTAATTGTCAGCGAAGGCCGTATAATGATATGGTGGTGGACATGGTAGAGGTGGTGGTGGGCGATAACGAAAATTCAAATGGGCATGTTTGAAATTATATTGTAAAAGGATGGGGAATATGTTTTCCACTATCTTGCTATCTATTTGCCATGAGGGAGAGACCTCTCAAATGTAGGAGTGACACCCTCACAAATGTTAAAGGAAAAGCTAACGCCAAAGCATAATGTGTGAAGTGGAGGTATAATAATTTTTTTTATTTTATTTTGCATTATATACATGTACTTATGAAGGAAAAAAAAGTTTCTTAGCATTTTTCCCATTAACCCCTTCCTGACATCCGACGTACTATCCCGTCCATGGGACCCGAGCCCCTATGCCCATGGACGGGATAGTACGTCTACCGCGATCAGCGGCGCCCACGTGGTGAGCGCCGCTGATCGCGGCCGGGTGTCAGCTGATTATCACAGCTGACACCCGGCACAATGTGTCAGGGACGGTCACGGACCGCCCCCGACACGTTAACCCCTTGCACACCGCGATCAAACATGATCGCGGTGTACCGGGAGTTAAAGGGAAGCATCGGCAGGGAGGGGGCTCCCTCCGTGCTTCCCTGAGCCCCCCACGGCAGCGCAATGTGCAGCGCTGCTGCTGGGGGCTCCTTTCCTGCAGGCCCCCAAATCCAAGTTGGCGACGGGGGCCTTCGGGGGCCTGCAGGAAGCTGGCTTCCTCAGTGCCTGCAAAGCGCAGGCATGAGGAAGCCTTGTGCACTGCCTGTGACAGATCGCTGATATGTCACAGTGATCTGTGATGTGACAGATCAGCGATCTGTCACAGAACAGTGATGTCCCAAATGGGACTATTTAATAAAGTAAAAAAAAATTAAAAAAAAAGTGTTAAAATAATTTTTAAAAAAAATCGCCAAATAAATTACAAAAAAAAAATATTCCTCCAAATAAATCCATTTTTTGGAAATAAAAAAAAACAATAAAAGTACACATATTAGGTATCGCCGCGTCCGTAATGACCCACCCTATAAAACTGTACCATTAGTTAACCCCTTTAGCGAACCCCTTAAAAAATAAAAATAAAAAACGAAGCAAAAAATAATGATTTATTATCATACCGCCAAACAAAAAGTGTAATAACGCGCGATCAAAAAGACGCATATAAATATCCATGGTACCGCTGAAAACGTCATCTTGTCCCGCAAAAAACGAGCCACCACACAGCATCATCAGTGAAAAAATAAAAAAGTTATAGCTCGCAGAATAAAGCGATGCAAAAATAATTATTTTTTATAAAAAATAGTTTTCATTGCATAGAACCGACAAAACATAAAAAAACGACCTAAATGAGGCATCGCTGTAACCGTACTGACCCGAAGAATAAAACCGCTTTATCAATTTTACCGCACGCGGAATGGTGTAATCGCACCCCCCCAAAAGAAATTCATGAAACGCTGGTTTTTGTTCATTCTGCGTCACAAAAATCAGAATAAAAAGCGATCAAAAAATGTCACGTGCCCGAAAATGGTACCAATAAAAACGACAACTCGTCCCGCAAAAAATAAGACCTCACATGACTCAGTGGGTCAGAATACGGAAAAATTATAGCTCTCAATATGTGGTGATGCAAGAACTATTTTTACAATAAAAAGCGTCAGCCGCCAAACATAAAAACCGCCATAAATAGTAAATCAAACCCCCCGTTATCACCCCCTTAGTTAGGGAAAAATAATAAAATAAAAAAAATGTATTTATTTCCATTTTTCCATTACGGTTAGGGTTAGTGCTAGGGTTAGGGTTAGGGTAGGGCTAGGGTTAGGGCTAGGGTTAGGGTTAGGGCTGAGATTAGGGTTAGGGGTGTGTTGGGGTTTGGGTTGGAGTTAGAATTGGGGGTTTCCACTGTTTGGGCACATCAGGGGCTCTCCAAATGCAACATGGCATCAGATTTCAATTCCAGCCAATTCTGAGTTGAAAAAGTCAAATGGTGCTCCTTCCCTTCCAAGCTCTGACATGCGCCCAAACAGTGTTTTACCCCCACATGTAGGGTATCAGCCTACTCAGGACAAATTGCAAAACAATTTTTGGGGTCCAATTTCTCCTGTTACCCTTAGGAAAATAAAAAATTGGGGGTAAAAATATCATTTTTGTGGAAAAAAATGATTTTTTTTATTTTCACGTCTGAGCGTTATAAACTTCTGTGAAGCACTTGGGGGTTCAAAGTGCTCACCACACATCTAGATAAGTTCCATGTGGGGTCTAGTATCCAAAATGGGGTCACTTGTGGGAAGTTTCAATAGTTTAGGTACATCAGGGGCTCTCCAAACGCACATGACACCAGCAGACCATTCCATCAAAGTCTGTATTCCAAAACGTCACTGCTTCCCTTCCGAGCACCGACGTGTGTCCATACAGTAGTTTTCTCCCACATATGGGGTGTCAACGTACTCATGACAAATTGGACAACAACTTTTGGGGTCCAATTTCTCCTCTTACCCTTGGGAAAATGAAAAAATTGGGGACTAATTGATCATGTTTGTGGAAAAAATACGATTTTTTTATTTTCACGCCCGGGCATTATAAACTTCTGTGAAGCCCTTGGGGGTTCAAAGTGCTCACCTCACATCTAGATAAGTTCCTTATGGGGTCTAGTTTTCAAAATGGGGTCATTTGTGGGGGGTTTCCACTGTTTAGGTACATTAGGGGCTCTCCAAAGGCAACATAACACCCGCAGACCATTACATCAAAGTCTGCATTCCAAAACATCACTACTTCCCTTCCGAGCCCCAACGTGTGCCCATACAGTAGTTTTCTCCCACATATGGGGTATCAGCATACTCAGAACAAATTGGACAACAACTTTTGGGGTCCAATTTCTCCTGGTACCCTTGGGAAAATAAAAAAATGGTGACTAAAAGATCATGTTTGTGGAAAAAATACGAATTTTTTATTTTCACGCCCGGGCGTTATAAACTTCTGTGAAGCACTGGGGGGTTCAAAGTGCTCACCACACATCTAGATAAATTCCGTAGGGGGTTTAGTTTCCAAAATGGTGTCATTTGTGGGGGGTTTCCACTGTTTTGGTACATCAGGGGTTTTCCAATCGCGACATGATGTCCGATCTCAATTCCAGCCAAAAACGTCAAATGGCGCTGCTTCCCTTCCGAGCTCTGCCATGCGCCCAAATAGTGGTTTACCCCCACATGTGGGGTATCAGCGTACTCAGGACAAATTGCACAATAACTTTTAGGGTCCTGTTACCCTTGGGAAAATAAAAATTGGGGTGAAAAGATCATTTTTGTGGAAAAAATATGATTTTTTAATTGTACCGCTGTACGTTATAAACTTCTGTAAAGCCCTTGTGGGTTCAAAGTTCTCACCACATATCTAGATAAGTTCCTTGGGGGGTCTAGTTTCCAAAATGGGGTCACTTGTAGGGGGTTTCCACTGTTTAGGTACATCAGGACTCTCCAAACGTGACATGGCGTCCGATCTGAATTCCAGCCAATTTTGCATTGAAAAAGTCAAACGGCGCTCCTTCCATTCTGAGCTCTGCCATGCGCCGAAACAGTCATTCCCTCCCACATATCAGGTATCAGCGTACTCAGGACAAACTGCACAATAACTTTTGCAGTCCAATTTCTCCTGTTACCCTTGGTAAAATAAAAAAAATTGAACCTGAAGTTTTTTTTTTTTGTGAAAAAAAGTTAGATGTTGATTTTTTTTTTAAATATTCAAAAAAATTCCTGTGACGCACCTAAAGGGTTAATAAACTTCTTGAATGTGGTTTTGAGCACCTTAAGGGATGCAGTTTTTAGAATGATGTCACTTTTGGGTATTTTCTATCATATAGACCCCTCAAAGTGGCTTCAAATGTGATGTGGTCCGTAAAAATAAAATGGTGTTGTAAAAATGAGAAATCGCTGGTCAACTTTTAACCCTTATAACTTCCTAACAAAAAAAAATTTTGGTTCCAAAATTGTGCTGATGTAAAGTAAACATGTGGGAAATGTTAGTTATCAAGTTTTTTGGGTGCCATATCTCTGTGATTTAAGGGCATAAAAATTCAAAGTTGGAAAATTGCAAAATTTTCAAAATTTTTGCCAAATTTCTGTTTTTCTCACAAATAAACGCAAGTTATTTGAATGAAATTTGATGACTAACATGAAGTACGATATGTCACGATAAAACAATGTCAGAATCACCGGGATCCATGGAAGCGTTCCAGAGTTATGACCTCATAAAGGTACAGTGGTCAGAATTGTAAAAATTGGCCCGGTCATGAACGTGCAAACCACCCTTGGGGGTTAAGGGGTTTAAAAAACTTTTTGGTCTGTTTGGCAGGTCTTTTAAAAATCCGTAAAACTGGCACAATAGTCTAACAACACTATTCCCATATAACATATGTGAGTCAGAAAGGCATGCAGGCATCTTCTCCATGTTGTTCCCATTTAGCTTTAGCTCTTTCTCATTCATTTCAGCTTTTTTCCCATGCCTCCAGATCAGTTTAATGGGTGCAGCAGAAAAATATTCGGCTTTACAATTGACTTGCATTGGATTCATTATTCAGTACGAATACACGAATATTAGAAATTATTCGTTTTTATTTTCCCAAATCCGAATATTTCACTATTCGCTCATCACTAGTAATGACTATAATATACGAGTTTCACTTTTTTATTGAAGAACTGAAATAAATTAACTTTTTGATGATATTCTAATTTAGTGAGAAGCAGCTGTATATACAGCTCTGTCAAAAATTAAGAGACCACCACATCAAAACTCTGTCATGGGCAGCCCGTTCTCCAAACCTGAACCCCATTGAAAACCTCTGGAATATAATCAAGAGGATGATAGATAGTCACAAGCCATCAAACAAAGCACGGCTTAAATTTTTGAGCCAGAAGCAGTGTGAAAGACTGGTGGCCAGCATGCCAAGACGCATGAAAGCTGTTTTTAAAAATCATGGTTATTCCACCAAATATTGATTTCTGAACTTTTCCTGAGTTATAACATTAGTATAGTTGTTTCTAAATTATTATGAACTTGTTTTCTTTGCAAGAGTCCTGCTGCAAGACAATGCGCTGTTATAGCGTTGACACTCACACAAAGGGTCAGAGTCCTGTTACAGTGCAATGATGAGACTGCACTGGGACTCTAACATCCTATGTGTGTGTTGGCTCCTTGGCCATTCCGTAGACCGCAAGCTTAAAGCAATCTGCAGTCTTCAGAGCAATAGTGCAGGAGACCATGTCTCCTTGCTCTACCACAGGGCTTAAATGTAACGGCACACTATGCATACTAATCATTTAATGGTATTGTAGTTCTGGTAGGATCCCTTTGAGAGAAGGGCTCGGGCAACTGCTTTATCTGCCTACCGTCAGCTATTCTACTGGTTCTGAACTTTTTGTATGGCTGAAAACAAAAGAGTTCAAACAGCGTGGCTTATAAGGGGCCCATACAATTTTTGCAATGAGGACCCTTTGTTATTTGTTATCCTCTTACAATAAAGCATTTTTACTGAATAGTTAAATTACATTTAAATAGTAACGTTCTCTTGTATGACTTCCAAGCCTGAGTATTTTGTAAAAAATCACCCACCCAAAAGAGCGCAGTTATTATAAAGTGTCATCAAAGCTTTTTAGTGTTGAATCATCTGTAAATGAGCTATTTAACATGTTATCCTCTTATAAAAACTACTCATAACACACATGAAAGGGTGATGGTAGATGAGTTAATGTCATAGAGGTTTTGAGTCTCTTTAAATGTCTATTGCTCATGTTACGATTAGCATTTACAAAAGAAAAAAAAAGTTGTTTTGGGTGCGTCAAACAGAAATTGACCAATGCAGGAGTGTTTTGATGACATCACATTTACTGACAATGTATAAAAGCTACTGCATCAATGAGAGAAAAGCAGAACATTTTCTAATTTCTGTTCTAAGCTCCTTCAGAAAACTACTGCAAAATCATGTCTGGAGTTAAAGGAGGTCATGGACATGGACAGCAGGCTCAGAAATGCCAGACTCAAACCCAGCAATGCCAAAGCCAGAGCCAGCAATGTCAACAAGGACAACATGGAGGTCATGGAGGTCATGGAGGACAAAGCCAGCAGTGCCAAGTTGGTCAACAGGGTCAGGGAGGACACCATGGAGGCCAGCAGGGACACCATGGAGGCCAGCAAGGACACCAAGGAGGCCAGCAAGGACACCATGGAGGCCAGCAGGGACACCAAGGAGGCCAAGGACAACATGATCGACAGAGCCTGTCCCAGTGTGATGGTCAACATGGTGCTGGACATTAATGCCATTTTAACAGGTAAAAAGGGTTTTATACTTATGTGCTGTTCTTTGCAAAGTAATACCAGCTAACTTGATGGCTAACGAGTACAATGTAATCACCATTTAAAATGTGTTTCATCTTCCAGCCTATCAGTCAGACTAAATTTATATATTTTCCCTTTGGTTTCTCATATTCCTCTAAAATATTTTCACATTTATCTAAACATTTATTCGCGCTTTAGCAGTTCTTCATCAGGCGTTGTTAGCACATGAAGAATTATAGCATTGTGGGCTCTTACAGGGTTAGTTGACCAGAACCACTTGGATAGCATGCAGATTAAAAAAAAACATATCTGCTTGGCATACCAAGGAAAATGAATAACTGGATATTACTATGTGTTAAGCTGTAATTCATATATTGGTCTGTTCTACCTCTTTTTACTTTGTGCGAAACATTTGACTAGCTTTATATATATTATTTACATATACATTGCACTCTACAGAAAAATGAGAAGGTATAGCTAAGCAATGATTATAAAATAACAATTATTTTCATTTTTATTTATAACTCAATAATGCTCATGGTAAAAGGCAACTTTGCAATATAATTTATCAGAGATGTCTGCTTCTTTCTCCTCTTGGACTGATTGTTCACTCTTATTTTATGGGTATAATTTGTAAAATCTGTATTCAGTGAAGAAAGATTTTCCTTTTACTAAGATAGGAGATGACAGTTGGTGCTTAAAAAATTATATGAAGAGAGGAAGGGGAAGAGGAGAGAGAAGCTAGAGGCAGACATGGAATTCTGTTGCAAGTTCTCAAGAAATGATAGTTACAGTCCCCTCTAGGACTTCATGGTCACCGACTGCCATCTACTAGCTTAGTAATGGGAAAGTCTGTATTCAAGGAGGATAGATTTTACCTGCAAATTTAGAATTTTGAGAATGAATAATCGATTGATCCATGAGGAGAAGGATAAGTTTTATACTAATTTTCATTTTTGCTATTGATTTATGAAAAAGTTAAAATGTCGGTTACTCCTTGAAATCCAAGTACATTTGATATGTATATATGTAACATATTTGTAATGTGATTGCTGCAAGTGTGAGGCAATGACTGGTGTTACATGTAGGGGTCGCTGAATGTTTCCTCCAAGATGCGCCGGAAAGCGTATTGAGGCCATGAGAGGGTATTGCAGTCGGAGGTGTAGCTGTGGTTGCAATGCAGACTAAAGTGAGTATACGAGTAGGTCTTGGACATGTTGAGAGTCAAAAGTCAAAGGCAGATTTAGGGAAAACCTGCTCTGGGTTTTTGTATTTTGAAACAGACTGCAGGGTGGTAGTCATGCAGTCTGTTTCATTTCAGGACCAGGTTTTCCATATGGCTGAAGGCCTCAGATCCCAGTTAAAATTGCTGCAGTAAAGAGTTTGGGTGTGTCAGAGCCAGTGTCAGTCTGGTGTTTGAAAGAGTACAGAGCAGAAGGCTTTGCAGAGCTCACTCTCTGTGAGGCAACACAGGCAAGTGGAGCCAAACAGCCAAGGGAGTTGAGAGGTCTGGCACCCGCAGCATACACAGCAGTGCAGTCACCCACGGCAACTGGTCAGAGGAGGACTAATGTGTTTAGTGACTGTAAACTGAAGGATTTTGTGTTCTATGGAAAGCTGTGAGTAAACAGACATTAACACGGTGGTGCAGTCGCCCACAGCAACCAGTCATGAAGGTGGACCGGTGTGTTTAATAACTGTGTAATCCAGAGGATATTAGCCTGGCTACAATCCAGAGGATATTGTGTGCTGTGTTTATATGAGTTACACTTTAATGCTGTGAAGTAAACACATTTAAAAGAGACTTTTGTTTTGGAACTTTGCTTAGTCACTGCCTCATCACTGCATGAGTGTGCTACCACGCTGCACTACACAAGTTTGTTGTGTGAAACCCTCTTGCCTGTATTTATCAATGATATAATTTATCTTTTAGTCTCAAGGACCACACTGTCTAATCAATCTAATTGTCATGACCACAGGCAATAATACAAAAAGGGACCAGTGTGAGAAAAGGAGAGGAAGGTTACATTCATAAAATCTAGAGGTAGTCATGGACTAAAGAACAAACTCATGTCAAGTAGGAATAATCAATGCTGTTAAAAGCACAAGGACAGAGAAAACTGGTAAAAATATGACAATCTGGAGATACAGGTTTTGTAATTTTTGTGGGAGGAGTTAGGTTAAGTGGGATGTCTGAAATGTTTCATATTCACTTTTAGGGCTGGTTGAGCCAATAAAGAGAGATTTCCTGCTTAGTGTGAAACAGTGTGTCTACCTCTTGTTACTTCCCTCAATGAGTCAAAGGAATTAGCTTTTTACAAAAAGTAGTTCTCACTATGGTGGACACAATTGGCCCACATATTGCAAGGATAATCGTTAATTTATTGGTCATACATATAATGCTACATATTCTTGTACAGTCATGGAAAAGGGAAGATAAAGCCACAGATGGTATCTTTCCACATAAAAATCAAATGTCTGCCGGAAGTCTCAGGAGCTAGACTTTAGAAAATTAGCTAAATTCCATGGCATTTCTAATTTTAAAGTACTGTAGTTTGGGTCATTTAGGTTATTTCACTAGAGACATTTATTGCTTTTTTCAAAATTCCCATAACAATTTAGCTGCTCTCCTCGCCCTTTCTTTCAGCTCCTGACAAGCTCCTGTTACAAATTTAGCAAAATCACCAATTCCCTCCATTCGTAGCTTCTGTAGCAGATCTCTTAATCACTCCTCTCACTTTCCTGAGCTATGTTGTGTTAAGGCGCTGTTATTTTTTTATGTAAATATAGTGACAGCAGTGCAAGCTCAGAACAAACCACTAATAGCTGAATGTGATACAGCAGAAGTTGTGCTGAGCTTTAAAACAAACTAATAATAAAGGCCCCGTTACACATAACGATGTCCCAGCGATCCCACCAACGATCCGACATGATGGGATCGCTGGGAGATCGTTAGGCTGATCGCTGGTGAGCTGTCACATAGACAGCCCCTCGAGCGATCAGGACCAGCGAGCAAGCTGGTATCTTAGAAACCGGGTGTTTACGTTGGATACCAGCGTGCAGCGTCACTGATCGCTGGCTTCCAACGTCACACTGGTATCCAATGTAAACAGCGGGTTTCTAAGAGCCACGCGGCTCTTAGAAACCCGATGTTTACGTTGGATACCAGCGTGCAGCGTCGCTGATCGTTGGCTTCCACTGCCACATGCAACGATGCATGCTGGCCAGTTGGAGACCAGCGATGAAAAAACGACCCAGGACGATCTAGCACGATCAGCGATACCCGGCGGGGAGGGCTGGTCGCTGCTGGATGTCACACACAGCGATATCGCTGGAGAGATCGCTAATGTGTCACAAAATCAGCGATCTCGCCAGCGATATCGCTGTGTGTAACGGGGCCATAAAGCTCTGATACTCATCAGAACTTGAACACGAGTGCCCGCCCCTCCCCCTTACAAACCAAGAAGTATGGACACTTCTGAGCTGTTATCTGCTCATAAGATAACTTATGAATACCCCTTTAACCTTTTCTTTTTTTCTCATAAAATAAAAAAAACTTGTCATAATATCTTTTCATATCTTTTAACACTTGCATTGTTTTGCATTATTGAACTGGGTCCTATTGTAACCATTAGAATTATTGTACATTTTAAATGGATACAAAACATCATTTAAATCCATGCTATAGCAACAGAAGGTAAAATGTAATAGTATGTAACTCAAATGATTTATTAGATGATTGCATGCAAAGTATAACTTTATATTTGTTTATTCACAGAGCATCAGTGCAATGTTACATGGCAAACATATGTTACCTGTCACTCACCATAGATTTCTTCTCATCATGCAGAATTTTAATTGTATGTATCTATGATTACAGGGGCTGGGGCAGATGAAAAGAAGAATGAATACCTGAGAAGAACAAGGAATACTTGACTACCACACATCTGCCCCCCAAAATATACTAATAGCTTCAATAAAAAGCAATAAATCATGAATATGCAAAGCAGAAATGGCATTTGTTTTTATAATGTACTAGCTGAAGAGCCCGGCATTGCTTGGGCATAGTAACTAACTGTGGTTAGTAATAACAAATTATATTGCCACTCTCATCTCTCTTTTTCTCCTCACTCCTCTCATTTTCCCCTCACTCCTTCACTTCACACGTGCACAGTAACTTCCTTTTATAAGCACAGCGGTGTAATCCATGAGGTTCCTCCCTTTCTCTTGACATCATGCCTCACAGGAGCAACTCCATTCTAGACACAACAAAGCTAGATGTGGCCTGTACCTGCCGCTCACTGGTACTATGAAGGCGGTGGCCCTGATTGTAGCTCACAGTGGCTGGGACGTTGCAGCCGGTGAGTTTTGCAGGGTGGCTTTCAAGGTGAATATGTCTCCGCCTGTGTGCACTAACAACATGGGCCATGTGGACACGGCTTTGCGTGTGGAGTGGGCAGGGCTATGTGGAATGGGCGCTGCTTGATACATACACACACAAACATACATACGCTCAGCTTTATATAGAAAGATAGATAGGGATTTAGAGGACATTATACAAAGATTTATAATGAATTGTGGGATGAAGATGATGCTGCATAGAGACTTAAAATTCATTGAAGGTTGAGGATGCAAAGTCTCTAATAGCATCCTCCCTCATTCCCCAATTTATCATACAATTGAAACCAGAAATTTACGTACACTATATAAAAATACACATCTGCATGTTTTTCTCAATATCTGACATGAAATCAGAATAAACCTTTCCTGTTTTAGGTCAGCTAGAATTTCCATAATTATTAATATTTGCCAAATGCCAAAATAAAGAGAGAGACTGTTTTAAGGCATTTTTATCACTGCAATGTCAAAAGTTTACATACACTAAGATTACTATGCCTGTAAACAATTCTGGACTGCCCATATGATGATGTCATGTATTTGGAAGCTTCTGATTTTCTGTTTTTTTTTTTTTTTTTTCTTACAACATCTGAGTTAATTAGAGACACACCAACGGATGTATCTTAATGCACACCTGAAACACACTGCTTCTTTGTGTAGCATCATGGGAAAGTCACATGGCCATATTGACCAAAAAATATAAAAAAACTTATGGCTCTGAGATGAAGGGGATCAAAAAACAAAATGCAAAAACTGAAATACCTTTGGTCATTGTCTAATGGGTGCAGAAAATGTGCAGAAAATCTGCAACATCAAAAACCCACCAAAAGCTCATTGTGGGAACGTAGCCTTTTAAGAGAACATTCTGATAATTTTGTAAGGTTATATTTCCACTATGAGCTCTTGATGTGGCAGATTTTCTGAACTGTTTCTGCACCGATCAAGCAAAATAGGCGACTTGCATTTTTTTTAAAATATGCAGTGTAAAAAACTCAAAAAGGTTTACCCGTCCAGGTCTCCAGACAAATGCTGATATTAGCTAATACTATTATTGGATGATTTTTAAGTCCTCTTTCTGTGCTATTTCAAGGTTAGGATTTAGTGTTAGGTACCCGTAAACGTGGAGACCTTTGGCGCAGGTTACGGGCTCACATATTTTGGCCAAAATATCAGCTAATACTCCACATTTTTTAGGCTGTGTGCCCACGTAGAAATTTTTAAGCGTTTTTGCCGCGATTTTCGGCGCGAAAACGCTGCGAAAACATTTAAAAATCGTGTACAGAACGCCCCCCATGCATTCCTATGGCATTCCGCACATGCTGTGCTATTGCTGCACTTTTTTCCGCGGCGGTATCGCATCGCGGAAAAAATCGCAGCATGCTCATTCTTTTGTGCGGAATAGCAAAGAATTGCCGTGATTCTGCACCCATAGGAATGCTTGAGAATCGCTTACTTCCCGCATGTGGCTATGCCCACCATGCGGGAAGTTAAGCGTCTCGTGCGGTTGGTACCCACGGTGTGGAGAGGAGACTGTCCTCCAGGCCCTGGGTACCATACCCCTGTAAAAAAAAAGAATAAAAAATAAAAAATCGGGGTATATTTACCTTCTGGTGTCCCGCGCTGCATTCCCGGGCCTCAACGTTCCCAGTAATGCCTTGCGGCAAGGCCCTGTGATGATGTAGTCTCGCGTGACTCTAGCGGTCTCGCGAGATC
Source organism: Dendrobates tinctorius (assembly GCF_039654945.1). Lineage (NCBI taxonomy): Eukaryota > Metazoa > Chordata > Amphibia > Anura > Dendrobatidae > Dendrobates > Dendrobates tinctorius. Next base: position 18,910,428 of record NW_027361708.1, on the reverse strand, counting down.
GCTATAGCAACGCAAGACTATGTCATCACAGGTCTCGCAAGGCATTACTGGGAACGCTGAGGCCCGGGATGGCAGCGCGGGACGCCGGAAGGTAAATATTCCCCGATTTTTTTATTTTTTTTAGCATTTTAACATTCTATCTTTTACTATTGAGGCCGCATAGGCGGCCTCAAAAGTAAAAACCTGGTCACACTTGTCAAACACTATGTTTGACAAGTGTGACCAACCTATCAATCACTTTCCAAGCGATGCTTCAAATCGCTTGGAAAGTGCTTGAATATCGCATGCAAAAATCGCGGCAAAATCGCGATCATAATCGCGGTAAAATTGCGGTGAAATCGCGCAGAAAAAAAAGCGCGATTTCTGGGAAGGAGTCCGGTTTTTAGTGTCCGGAATAAAACGCTATGTGGGCACATAGCCTCAATGTGTTTTTTGCACTTTTTATTCAGGGTGCAGTTGGGCCCATTTGGTCTTGTAAACTGCGGTGTCTGTTCACATGGCATGCATTTTGATAGCGCTGGGCAGCCTGCCTGAGCTAATAGAAGGGTGTCACTACTAGGCTGGCCTCGATGCTGTGCATGGCCATAGTGTGAACAGCGCTGCATACAAGTTTTCTATTGTGAATTAACATACCAGGCAACCGCCCCCTCTATGTAATGGTAGGCTGTGAGCGGTTGTTTCATCGGTATTCTTGCACCTGTGTTGCCATCTTAATTTTATGGGTCCACTGCATCCTGCATTTGTCTGGAGGCCTGGATGGGTAAACCTTTTTGCTCTTTTGCTGTTTTCTATTATTGGATGATTTTTAAGTCCTCTTTCTGTGCTATTTCAGTGTAAAAAACTCACCAAACGCACATCGTGGAAGCATAATTTTACATTTTGTATTGATATCTAACTTTAGGGTTTTGCTCCCACAATGAGTTTTTGATGTTGCAGATTTCCTGTGCCATTTCTGCACCTATTAGGTAAAATAGGTTAATTGCATTTTAATTAGAAAAAACTCAACAAAAACTAATTGTGGGAACATAGTCTTACCTGTATTGATGTCTAATTTTAAGGTCACGTGCACATGTTCAGTATTTGGTCAGTATTTGACATCAGTATTTATAAGCCAAAATCAGGAGTTGAACAATCAGAGGAAAGTATAATAGAAACACATCACCACTTCTGTATTATGCACAAACTCCTGGTTTTGGCTTACAAACACTGAGGTAAACCACTGACCAAATACTGAGGTAAAATATGGACCAAATACTGAGGTAAAATACTAATCAAACACTGAGGTGAAATACTGACCAAATAGTGAAATAAAATACTTACCTTACACTGAGGTAAACCACTGACCAAATACTGAGGTAAAATACTAATTAAACACTGAGATAAAATATTGACCAAATACTGAGGTAACAATGACCAAATATTGAGGTAAATTACTGATCAAACACTGAGGTAAACTACTGATCAAATACCGAGGTAAAATACTAAAATACTGAAGTAAAATACTGACCAAACACTGAGGTAAACCACTGACCAAATACTGAGCTAAATACTGACCAAATACTGAGCTAAAATAGTGACCAAACACTGAAGTAAAATACTGACCAAATACTGAGGTAAAATACTGACCAAACAATGAGTTAAAATACTAACCAAACACTGATGTAAACCACTGACCAAATACTGAGCTAAAATACTGATCAAATACTGAGCTAAAATACAGACCAAACACTGAGGTAAAATAGTGACCAAACACTGAGGTAAAATAGTGACCAAACACTGAGGTAAAATACTGACCAAACACTGAGGTAAAATGCTGACCAAATACTGAAGTAAAATTCTGAAAAAAAAACTCAGATAAAATACTAAAACACTGAGGGAAAATACTGAACAAACAATGAGGGAAAATACTGATTAAATACTGAGGTAAAATACTGACCAAATACTGAGGTAAAATACAGACCAAATACTATAACTCTTCTGCCAGTTTTATTCAGGGGGACATACCCAGCCAGCTGCCCAGGTAAGGAGCCCATCAGCGCTGGGCTGCCTGCACCTACACACACAGACCTCATCTGCCTGCTACAATCCCCTCTTGCACTGAGGAATATAGGTCATTTTTAACTTGTGCTCTGGGTGACAAAACGCTGCAGCACTATTTCCTAGGAAGGCTTATGTAATGCTAGCAATAGGGGAGACTCTTGGGCATGTACAGTGCCGCTCTTATTGTACATAGCGAGGCTGGAGTGGGCAGAGCTGTCACTATTCTTGCAGCACCACAGTCTGTGGACAGCTCTGCAGCACCATGACCCAGGTAACTGGTGCCCTACTCGTGCCATAGCCCCCCTCCAGGCATCATCCTCCCCTCAACCAATGTCATATGGTGCTTGATTGCAGGTCACGGGCTGCAGGGATCAATCCACACACACACACAGCATCAATCCCAGAAAGGATCATTCTGCGTGTGGACTGAGTGTGGCTATGTGGGGTTAGCGTGGATCGATACACACACACACACACACACACACTCAGTTTTGTAGATAGATAGATATAACAGCAATACACAAGATATATTGTAAGAGCAAAAATATGAACATTTACTGCCTGCTAAATTCTGCAGCACTAAATATATTTCACAAAACTTACCCGAGATTAGTAAAAACTATGCTATTTTTCCAAACACATTGCCATACTTGCTCATGGACTGAATAGTGCAGCGGGAGGGTGAGGGCGCTATTATTGGAAAACTGGCATTAAGAACTGAAAGCTGGGGATTTTAAACAGACCAAAAAATTTGTAAGTGGAAATCAGGCCTTCTGATTTGTCTCTGAAACACAGTTTTATCACAAACAATTTGGATTAGCAAATGGGACCTCCTGAGACTGCAACACAGTTAGATTCTAGAAGATCGATTTCACACAAGACAGGATCCTATCTAGCAAACTGACAAGTTCACTTGCAGCACTAGCAGGAGTGACATCTCTGCACTGTGACATAGAAAATGGCACCAACAAAACATGAAGTACGCTTTTAATATGGCCAGGGACATGTGACTTCAGCAGCCAATCACAGAAGACCTTGTGTCAAGATGATGTGTATGGTTTCCGTCTACATGGTTTTCCCCTCCACATCATATCAATCAAATCAATCAATCAATCAAATTTATTATCGCCAAGTACATATTACATATATACAAGGAATTCTTTGTGGCAAAGAGGCAACATAATATATAACAACAGATACAACAAGTAACATCTAACAAGACAGATACAGTATATAGTCTACACATGATGATTTAATTGTTGAACAGAGAGTGGATAGAAGCTGTTCATATGGCGGTTGGTGCTGCATTTGGGGACTCTGAAGCGACGTCCTGAAGGGAGTAGTTGGAATGAGGAGTGTCCCGGGTGAGAGGGATCGGATGAAATTTTCAATGCGTGGGATCGAATACTCTTATCATAAAGATCCTGGATTTTAGGCAGGGGGGAAACTATAATTCTCTCTGCTGTTCTGAAAGTCCTTTGTAAGCGGAGTTTGTCATGCGCAGTGGCTCCCCCATACCAGACTATCAGAGAGGAACAAATCACAGATCTGATGACAGCATTAAAGAATAAGATCAGCAGATTCTTAGACAAACCATATCTTTTCAGCTGACGCAGGAAGAACATCCTCTGTTGTGCTTTTCTTATAACAGCATCCACGTTTTTCCCCCATTTAAGATCATGAGAGATGATAACACCAAGGAATTTGGTCTCTGTGACCCTAAGAACCACTTCGTCATGGATGTAGATTGGAAGTATCTCATGTTGATCTTTCCTAAAATCCACAACCATCTCAGCAGTTTTTTTAGTGTTGAGTACAAGATTATTGGCTTTACACCAGTCACATATTCTTTTCACCTCACTCCGATACAAGTCATAGAATCATAGAATCATAGAATCGTAGAGTTGGAAGGGACCTCCTGGGCCATCTGGTCCAACCCCCTGCTCAAAGCAGGATTCGCTAAATCATCCCAGTCAGATGTCTGTCCAGCCTCTGTTTGAAGACTTCCATTGAAGGAGAACTCACCACTTCTCGTGGCAGCCTGTTCCACTCATTGATCACTCTGTCAAAAAGTTTTTTCTAATATCTAATCTGTGTCTCCTCCCATTCAGTTTCATCCCATTGCTTCTAGTCTTTCCTTGTGCAAATGAGAATAAAGTTGATCCTTCTACAATGTGACAGCCCTTTAGATATTTGTAGACAGCTATTAAGTCTCCTCTCAGTCTTCTCTTTTGCAAACTAAACATTCCCAAATCCTGCAACCTTTCCTCATAAAACAGGGTTTGCAGACCGGTCACCATTCTGGTCGCTCTTTTCTGAACTTGCTCCAGTTTGTTGATGTCTTTTTTAAAATGTGGTGCCCAAAACTGGACACAATATTCCAGATGAGGTCTGACCAAAGAGGAGTAGAGGGAAATAATGACTTCACGTGATCTAGACTGTATGCTTCTGTTAATACATCCTAGAATTGCATTTGCCTTTTTTGCTGCTGCATCACACTGTTGACTCATATTCAGTCCGTGATCTATTAGTATACCCAAGTCTTTTTCACATGTGCTGTCACTTAGCCCTATTCCTCCCATTCTATATATGCTTTTTCCATTTTTATTGCCCAGATGTAGTACTTTGCATTTCTCCCTGTTAAAAACCATTCTGTTAGTTGCTGCCCACTTCTCCAGTTTATTTAAATCTTTTTGAATCCTCTCTCTCTCTTCTCTAGTATTAGCTATCCCTCCTAGCTTTGTGTCATCAGCAAATTTAATTAGTTTACCCTCAATTCCTTCATCTAAATCGTTGATAAAGATGTTGAACAATACAGGGCCCAGGACAGAGCCCTGTGGTACCCCACTTGAGACATTCTTCCAACTGGATGTGCAGCCATTTACGACCACTCTTTGGGTCCGATCACTAAGCCAGTTATGAATCCACCTAACAGTTGCCTTGTCCATTCCATACTTAATCATTTTTTCAATAAGGATTGTATGAGAGACTTTGTCAAATGCTTTGCTGAAGTCAAGATATACTATATCTACAGCATTTCCTTGATCCACCCAATCAGTGATACCGTCATAGAAGGAAATTAAGTTAGTCTGACATGACTTATTAGTTACAAACCCATGCTGACTCTGTTTAATCACTTCATTCTTATCCAGGTATTGACATACATGTTGTTTAATAATTTGTTCAAAGATCTTTCCTGGTATAGAAGTCAGACTCACCGGCCTATAGTTACCTGGGTCCACCTTCTTCCCCTTTTTGAAGATAGGAACAACATTTGCTCTTCTCCAGTCTTCTGGCACTTCTCCTGTTCTCCAAGAATTTTCAAAGATTATAGAGAGGGGTTCAAAAATTTCTTCTGCTATCTCCTTCAGTACTCTGGGGTGTAATTCATCTGGACCTGGAGACTTGAATTCATTTAGGCTAGCTAAGTGTTTCCTCACTATCTTTCTGTTTATGGATATCCTGGATTCTTCTATTCCCTTAATAGGACAGTGAATAACAGTTGATGTTGCATTTCCTTTCTGAGAGAAAACAGATGCAAAATAGGAATTTAAAAGTTCAGCCTTCTCAACATCCTGTCTTACCATTTCATCATTTTCATCCTGTAAAAATCCTATAGCATCTTTGACTTTTCTTTTACTTTTGACATATCCCCAAAATCCTTTATTATTGCTTTTGACATCTCTTGCAAGCCTCAATTCATTTTCAGCTTTAGCTAATCTGATTTGTGCCCTGCAGGTTCTGCAGACAGCATTATATTCTTCTTTAGATATGCCTCCCTCTTTCCATTTTATAAACATTTTTTTCTTCCTTTTTAGCATGTGCTTAAGTTCTGTGTTCATCCATCCTGGTTTCCTTAACTGCTTCCTATTCTTCCCTCTTTTCGGAATTGTTAACAACTGTGCTTTGAGAATTTCATTTTTCAAGATTTCCCATCCTTCCTGGACATTTTTGTCTTTAAGGATATCCAGCCATTGGATCCCTCCAATTCTCTTTCTGAATCCCTTAAAATCTGCCTTTCTGAAATCTAACCTTGACGTCTGAGTCTTCACAGGTCTTCCGCCTCTAGTTATCCAAAATTCTAAAATAGCATGGTCGCTACCTCCTAGGGTCCCAGCCACTTTTACCTCCTCAACCATTTCCTCCCTGTTTATAAGGATTAGATCCAAGGTAGCAGTTCCCCTTGTTTTCTCCCTTACCTTTTGGAAGATAAAGTTGTCAGCAAGAGAGGATAAGAATTTCCTTGACCTGTTAGTTTTGCCTGAGAGAGATTCCCAACAAATGTCTGGATAGTTGAAATCTCCCATGACAACTATGTCATATTTTTTGGAGAACTTGGCCATTTGATGCATAAAGAGTTCATCCATAGCTTCAGCTTGCACAGGCGGCCTGTAGTAAATGCCTACAATGGTGTCCTTTCCATTGTTCTGTCCTTGTATTCTTACCCAAACAGTTTCCACAGAACTCCCAGTCTCTGAAGCTTCAATCTCTGTGCAGATATACGCGTTTCTAACATACAATGCGACACCCCCTCCTCGTTTATCAAGTCTGTTTCTTGCAAATAAGTTGTATCCTTCTAGTCTTGTATTCCAATCATGTGTATTGTCCCACCAAGTTTCAGTGATTCCAATGACATCATATTTCTTTTCCTGTGTTAGTAGTTCCAATTCTCCTTGTTTGTTGCCCATGCTTTGTGCATTAGTATAGAAACATTTTAGTTTGTGATTGGTTTCTCTTTCTCCAATATTTTTATTAATTAGATTCTTTCGTCTTTGTTCTTCCTTTCCACTTCTAATAGCAGAGTTCTCAATAGCATTTGTCAGGTGTATGGCTTTTTCTGGTCTTTTGCTTCCCTTCCCATGTTGTTCTAGTTTAAAGCTCTCCTTACAAGTGTAGCAAGGCGACTTCCAAATACCTGCTTTCCAGTCTTCGTAAGGTGCACCCCATCTCTAGCAAGTAGTCCATCGTATAAGTAGTTCACTCCGTGATCCAGAAATCCAAATCGTTGCTGACGGCACCATCGACGTAGCCAGTTGTTCACCTGCAGAATCTTATTCCACCTCCTTGTTCCATGGCCATCCACTGGGAGGATGGAAGAGAAGACCACCTGCGCTCCCAGTTCTTTCACTTTCTTGCCTAAGTCTTCAAAGTCTCTGCAGATGGTTTCCAGGTCGTTTCTTGCAGTGTCATTTGTCCCCACATGTAGTAGCAGGAATGGGTAGTCATCTGTAGGTCTGAAGAGTCCTGATATCCTGTCAGACACATCTTTAATTTTTGCACCTGGAAGACAGCACATTTCTCTTGAAGTTATATCCGGTCTGCAGATAGCGGCCTCTGTTCCTCTCAACAGGGAATCCCCCATGACCACCACTCTCCGTTTCTTCTTCACAACATTTTTCTTTCTCCATCCAGGAGGACTCTGAAGGCGTACAAGGTTGCTGCTTGTTGGCAAAGTCTTACCCTGATGTATTTCTTCATCGTTTTCCTGCGTGAGAGCCTGGTACTGGTTTCTGAGCAGTATGGGTGCTGACTGCCTCCTGATCCTCCTGCTTCTCTGGGTCACATGTCTCCAATCCTCTGTTTCTTCAGGTGCACTTCGAATTTCTTCTCTTTCTGTAACATGAAGAGATAATTCTGCTCTGTCCAAGAACTCTTCACCTTCCTTAATGATCTTCAACGTAGCTAACCTCTCTTCGAGATTTTGCAACTTTTCCTCCAACAGGGACACAAGCTTGCATTTGTGGCATGTGAAGTTTGGCTTTTCCACTGGTAAGTCTGTGAACATGTAGCAAGAAATGCAGCTCACCAAATGGCTCCTGGCCTCTTCCATCTTGAGATTTCTTAAAAACGATGAAAGACGAGCCCGATTTCCTCTTTTCAGCTGCAACGGCCAAAACCCAGTGATCGTTGAGCTCGCGGAGACTCTTCACTTATCCCAGAAGGCACTGGGAATATGCAAATGATCTCCTCAAGACTCTTCCCCTGGTTTTCCGATTTCCTCTTTTCAGCTGCAACGGCCAAAACCCAGTGATCGTTGAGCTCGCGGAGACTCTTCACTTATCCCAGAAGGCACTGGGAATATGCAAATGATCTCCTCAAGACTCTTCCCCTGGTTTTCCGATTTCCTCTTTTCAGCTGCAACGGCCAAAACCCAGTGATCGTTGAGCTCGCGGAGACTCTTCACTTATCCCAGAAGGCACTGGGAATATGCAAATGATCTCCTCAAGACTCTTCCCCTGGTTTTCCGATTTCCTCTTTTCAGCTGCAACGGCCAAAACCCAGTGATCGTTGAGCTCGCGGAGACTCTTCACTTATCCCAGAAGGCACTGGGAATATGCAAATGATCTCCTCAAGACTCTTCCCCTGGTCTTCAGCATTTCCCCTGATGAGACCAATCAGTGTCATATCATCGGCAAATTTCAAGATTTATACTGAGTCTGCTGAAGAGATGCAATCATTCATATAGAGAGAAAACAGTAACGGGGACAAAACACACCCCTGAGGTGCCCTGATGTTTGTGACCAAGGTGTCCGAAGTGAATGGTCCAACTTTTACACTCTGTATCCTGGCTGTCAGGAAGTTATAAATCCACAAGCATAAGTTGAGAGGGACTCCAAGAGCTACCATTTTCTTATGAAGTAAATTCTGATCAATGGTATTGAACGCTGAGCTAAAGTCCATGAAAAGAATCCGGATATATGAGTGCAGTTCATCTGTATGATCCAAAATGTACTTCAGTGCCAGATTGACAGTGTCGTTTGCCGAACGATTCTCTTTATAGGCAAACTGAAGCGGGTCCCATAGCTTCTGTGTGAATTTTATCAGGTGGGACATCATAATTCTTTCGAAAACTTTCATAGCAACAGATGTGAGTGCTACTGGTCTATAGTCGTTCAACTCAGAGGATCCAACTTTCTTGGGGACAGGGATAATTGTGGAACTTTTCCAACACTGAGGTACAATGCACTCTTTCAGTGACACATTGTATATATTTGTCAGTATAGGGGCAAGCTTGGGTAGCACATACTTTCAGACACATTGGAGATACACCATCAGGGCCAGGTGCCTTTTTGACCTTAAGTCCCTTCAGGATGCGTATCACCTCTGCCTCGGAGATCACTACTTGGGTGTTGCACAATGAATGATCTTTATATGAACAGAATGAGGAGCTTAGAGATGAATAGACACTGTGTGTAGAGCTTGCCTCAAGTCTGCAGTAGAATTCATTTAACTCTGCTGCCAGACTTCTGCTGGGGTTCACTATAGTGGGGTGGCTTTTATAATTGGTGACCTCTCTTAATCCTCTCCATGCAGATCTAGTATCTTTTGATGAGAACCTTTCCTCCAGAATCTTTGCATACTCGAGTTTGGCTAACTTGGTCTCTTTAGATAGCGAGTTCCTAAGTTTCTTGAATTCAGTAATATCGCCTGCTTTATAAGCCTCCTCTTTTCTCTTACGGATCAACCTGACTTTATTTGTAAACCACGGCTTGTTGTTTCCCCGAAAGTGGACAGATTTGGATGGAATAAACGTGTCTTCACAAAAACGGATATATGAGGACACTGCATCAACCCATTCATCCAGACCCGAGCATGTTTCCTGGAATACCTCCCAGTCCGTGCATTCATATCTGACAGAGGAGTCCAGCTCACCTCAAAATTCTGGAGAGCAGTTTGTAAACTGGTAAAAAAAGAGCTGGATTTTTCCTCAGCATACCATCCTCAATCTAATGGACAAGTGGAGGGGACTAATCAAATCCTGGCTGGATTCCTGCATCACTTTGTCAACGCACATCATGACGACTGGGTAGACTGTCCTGGGCAGAGTTTTTCTACAACAACCAAGTAACTGAATCTTCTGGAAAGTCTCCCTTTCAGATTGTCTTCGGACTGCAACCCAGAATACCTCTTTCCATCTCTGAATCATCTGGTGTTCCGGCTGCCGATACTTTCTCTGAAGTTTTTTCGAAGATTTGGAAGGATACCAAAGCTGGTGGTACCGAGCAAGAGACTGCTTGTATGAGTGAGTGTGAGTGTGAGGCCGGGATCACACTATTGTGTGTGATGCGAGAAACTTGCATGAGTTTCTCGCATCAACACCGGGTGCTACCGCCGGCACTTGGGACCGGAGATGTGGCTGCTTAGAAATACATGCAGCCGCAGCTCCAGTCCTGAGTGCCGGCGACAGTGACGGGTGTTGATGCGAGAAACTCAAGCAAGTTTCTCGCATCACACACGGTAGTGTGATCCCAGTCTCACACTCTCACACACTCACACTCACTCACGCAGTCTCTTGCACTGTACCGCCAGCGGAACACTGTCACACTGTGCCTGCGCGAATTCCACGCAGGCACAGTGAATCATTCAGCTGACCCTGGCGGCAGATGCCCGATGTGTCTACAGGCAGAGGAAGCCAGCCACATTAAAGGGGTTTTCCCATGAATGAAAGTTCATTTTAAAAATTGTCTGTGACTGTGTACGGAGCACACCACATCTCCTGGGCAGGGAAGGAAGCAAAAGACAATAAAGAAATTACAGCAGGGGATCACAGAGGTTTCATTTTGCGAGGCAAAATATTTCACTGACTGCTTTTAAACAATATTTTAACTCACAAAATGTATCCTCTGCAATCTCCTGCTGTAATGTCAGTTTTGTCTTTTGCTTCCTGCCCTGCCCAGGAGCTGTGGTATGTTCTGTACAGGGGTGAGAGAGGCAGAGAACAGGGGGAGACAGTTAAAATGGTACACCACATGAGGGAAGAACACACCACAGGAAGGAGAGAGACAGATAACAAGGGGGAGAGCACATGGGGTAGACAGATCAAAGAAGAGAGCACAGACGGGAGAAGTCAGCACATGGGGAAAGAGAGAGTGGATAGGTGGGTGAGCCCATGGGGGAAGAGATTCTCAACGTTGCAAAGCCTGTCCCATCGTGACATTACCACCCTCCCGATGCGATAGCATCTGGCCTCCATCTAGTTTTATGGAAACAGAAATAGAATGAGATTACCCCTAAGAAAGGCTTTTAGTATGATGGTGCAGCATCAGCACCAGTAGCACCGCTAGAGGACTCTGATTAAACTGTGCACACACAGGCCTGGACAACTACTCTCTTCTTCCTATCACAACTGTTTCTCAGCTGTGCAATGGTGTCAGGTTGCAGAGCGTGGTGATGCCAGTCTTTTTATAACTTTTTATGAGGAAATGCAGCCAGCCAATCATAGTAGTGCTGCTACCAAGATGCTATGACATTACAAGGACTGACAGGCAATCTCTGCATGTTTGTTGATTGTTTAACAGGTGCCAATCATGATGTACAGGGATTCGAGCATTCAATCTCCTGTCAGTGAGAGCCAGGTGTCCACTATGAAGTTAGCTGAACACCCGGCAGCAATCGCACGACAGCTTCTTTACACAAAATCACCATGACATACCCAGTATGTCCAAGGTTAAGAAGTCCCTCCCAAGCAGGATGTTCTGCGGTTAAAGTTTCATTTCTTACATACGCATCTACACTTTTTTCACCAAACTATGGAGCAGTGAACGACTAGCACTGTGAGAGATTTCACCAAAATAATGCAACTATGGAGAAAAAATATCAAGGAAATTGGAATCAATCAATGCTTCCAGATTACTGTTGGACAATTGTAAGAGATGATCCAATGATCATGTTTTGTTTATTTGAATTTTTGCTAAGTTTCATCTAAATAAATTTCAGAAAATTGTTAGAACAAAATATTTTGCATCTTTATATTTTCAAAAGTAACATTATTTCAAAGTACTTCAACTTTTATACATTAATTTTATGTAGCAGTAAAAGGAATACTTTTGAGATCATAGAAACAAGAGCCAACAACATTTTCATTGTCAGATTGAATTCAGGAGGTTATAGTCATTCATAAATACCTCATTTCATAACTTAGCCTGACAACTTTTGAAAATATTTAGGACCGTGTAATTAGAAAATTCCATGTGATTTGTAATAAGGTTTACTACAGTCAGATGTATATTTAAATACCTTGTAAGGCTATGTGCCCATGTAGCATTTAAATCCGGACACTGAAAACCGGATTCCTTCCCAGAAATCGCACATTTTTTTCCCCCGCGCGATTTTACCGCGATTATGTTTTGCCGCGATTTTCGCTTGCGATATTCAAGCACTTTCCAAGCGATTTGAAGCAGCGCTTGGAAAGTGATTGACAGGTTGGTCACACTCGTCAAACATAGTGTTAGACGAGTGTGATCAGGTTTTTACTATTGAGGCCGCCTATGCGGCCTCAATAGTAAAAGATAGAATGTTAAAAATGATAAAAAAAATAAAAAAAAATCGGGGTATATTTACCTTCCGACGTCCCGCGCTGTGTCAGCGACGCTCCCGTTCCCAGCGATGCCTTGTGAGACTTGTGATGACGTTGGTCTCGCGTTGCTATAGCAATCTCGCGAGACCACTAGAGTCACGTGAGACTACGTCATCACAGGACCTTGCCACAAGGCATTACTGGGAACGCTGAGGCCGGGAAGGGAGCTCAAGACGTCGGAAGGTAAATATACCCCAATTTTTTATTCTTATTTTTACAGGGGTATGGTACCCAGGGCCTGGAGGATAGTCTCCTCTCCTCCACACCGTGGTTACCAACCGCACATGAGACGCTTAACTTCGCGCATGGTGGGCATAGCCACATGCGGGAAGTAAGCTATTCTCATGCATTCCTATGGGTGCGGAATCACGACAATTCTTTGCGATTCCGCACAAAAGAATGAGCATGCTGCGATTTTTTCCGCGATTCGATTCCACCGCGGAAGAAAGTGCAGCATTAGCATAGAATGTGCGGAATGCCATGGGAATGCATGGGGTGAGTTCTGTACACGATTTTTAAATGTTTTCACGCGTTTTCGCGCCGAAAATCGCAGCAAAAACGCTTAAAAATCGCATCGTGGGCACACAGCCTAAATGTTACTGTGACCATCCATATGAGGAATGCATCCTGATTCCAGCTATACTATATAAGCAGACAAGTCTTAAATCCCACATCACTGGGTAAAAAACTTATACTGTTTATCCTCTGCAAGCCAAGAATAAACAATCGTACCATTCACCAATCATGTCTGGAATCAAAGGAGGACCATGCGGTCAGAAGGTCCAGTGCCAGGATCCTTGCAAGAATCCATGCATAGACCCTTGCCAAAAAAAGCCAATCTGTGTTAATCCATGCCAAGACCGTAAGTTGTTACTATAAAAGCTTTAAAAAATGTCAAAAATCTATTTTATAGTTTTTTATTGAATGCAATCTACATAAAATATTGAGTAAATCCATTGAATTACTGATCTTACTGTTTTTACGTATATTCTGTATGCTTCTCGTACCTGCATGATAGTCCAGAGCTGCAATCACAGATTCTAAATCTTAAAGAATTTCAAGCTCCATTCATGACTGTTGAGTACTTGCACTCGTTATATGCTTTATTTCAAACAACAAAAAAATGATATAGCATTTTGATGTTGAAATGACCAAATAAACTAACAAAATATAGCTTAAATTTTAGAGCTATGCCTAATGACTTGCTTGTTGACCGTCCCTGACTATTCTTCATTTTGATATTTCTAATATATCTTTCAAGTACATTGCATTTGCAACACAAGAACTTTTACTCCAAAACATGGAATTAAGTTCAAGACTGCCATAACCAGCATTTTCTCAATCACATTATAAAACAAAAGAAATGCCTCCTCCATCATCGAGCTGCAGTATGAACATTAGCAGTAGAGTTGAGCGACTTTTGTTTTTTTAGGGTCGCGTTTCGTTTCGTGAAACCCGACTTTTCCAAAAGTCAGGTCGAGCAAGATCGTCCGATTATAGGGAAAAGTCGGGGTCGTCCCGAAACACGAAACCCAATGTAAGTCAATGGGGAATAAAAGTCGGCAGTGAGAGGAGGACAGGAAACACCTACAGTGCCCATTTGAATGCCAAAAGCATCAATTCTTCTTACTTAAGCTTGTCAACCTTAATTAACTTCATAATACAAGTTACGCACTGAAAAATGGGGGTTATTTGGCTAAAGTTGTGGGGGGGGGGCTGGCTCCAGGTTTTCATGTGCCCTGGGCTAAAGAGCGCCCCTTTAACACAAACCAAAACTCATCATGCTCCGATACAGCAGAGAAATAGCGGTATAGTACAATGAAAAATACCTCACTTTTTACATCTCATGACGAGGCCCATCTATTTCTCCATACAGAATCATTGGTCCCATATAATGTTTGAAACAGTATATGATGAGCTCCACATAATGCTACAGTATATGTTGGTCCCCATGGATGAAGCTCCACTGTCTTATGGGCCCAAATAATGCTCCAAACATAATGGGCCCCATTTCTAATGCTCTAGTGTATAATGGGCCCTGTAAATGCTGCTCCAGTGTCTGATGTCCACCTTTGGAATGTTCCAGTGTATGGTGGGCCCCATCTATCATTCTCCAGAGTAACGTGCTCCCCAAAAATTGCTGTCCCATCATTGAAAACAATCAAATAAGTCTCCTCGCTAGGGAATCCCTGTACTAGTCTGGACTCCTCGTCGTCCCCATCTTCCATCTCACTGCACAGTATTTCAACCTTGCAAGTGCTGTGATCCTGAGCAAGCAGGGGGGGCCCACTCGTTGGCGACGGTATGGCACAGGGCCCCTGATAGTACGGTGGTGTGTCTGATGGCGGGTGGGCCGAACCTGCACTTTCATCTGCAGCTTCCTCTTTGTCACCGTGTAAGATGGAACTGTATATGGGAAGGGTAACCTGAGTTTCATCAGGGTCAGATTCAGGTCGTGTAGCGTGCGAGGGGAATGTAGTGGTCTGGGTCAATGTACCAGCAGATTCATAGAGCAGTGGCTGGGCATCAGTGCACTTGTGTCGCCCCCAGGAGTACGGTCGCCACAGTGGCATTACCTTCCTCCTAGGGAGTGTGATGTCATGCTTGGGAGCAACGAAGGATCTCTCTAGCAGGTTAACTGATTGGGCGGCGTTATTCCCACGAGTCATGACCCTCCAAACAGCGTTCATGAAGGCAAATTGTTTGTTTTACGTGGGCAGTATGGTTGCAAAGCTGAACCTTAAAGGAATGTCCAGAAGGGCACCACCAGGAGTGGAGCCTACGGTTAAATTCGACTCCACCTGGGAAACCTCAACCATGCCAGCTACAGAACAGATGCACACATTGCAAGCTTAATTCCGTTAACGAACGAGACTCCGTCATGCCCCGCGGTCCGAGTCCGGCTTACTAGAGGGACACGTGAGGCTCTGGAACATGAGATTGGCCAATAACTGGTGTGTCATGCCCTTACATGTCCGTGGCTGCATGTGCGCTACACGGAAAAGGCCAGCGTTTGTCGCTTACAGGTGCAGATAACCCGCTGAACAACGTTAGTGATGGGGATCACTGATTACAATTATTACCCGCGAACAATGATTTCCCAGTAAGTGCAGGTCAACTGCAGTTCCGGAATTAGGCCTAACTGTCATTCCTGAAAAAATGAAAAACTTACGTGTGCAAACCACAGGTGCTGTAGCTTGCTTAACAGCTCGCCAGCCGTTCTCACGCCCAGTATGGATTACACGTGATTGCACAAAGGTTAGAAAGGGTACCGTATCCCCAGATAACATGTATGGATAGCGTACACATTCAAAATATATGTCTCAGGAGGCAGGCTCAGACGGTGTTTGGCCCAGTATGGATTGCACGTGATTGCACAAAGGTTAGAAAGGGTACCGTATCCCCGGATAACATGTATGGATAGCATACACATTCAAAATATATGTCTCAGGAGGCAGGCTCAGACGGTGTTAGGCCCAGTATGGATTGCACGTGATTGCAGAAAGGTTAGAAAGGGTACCGTATCCCCGGATAACATGTATGGATAGCGTACACATTCAAAATATATGTCTCAGGAGGCAGGCTCAGACGGTGTCGGGCACAGTATGGATTTGACGGCCCAGATTACACAGCGGAGGAGCAGGGAGAGGTAAAGATTGCAAATGCTGGGGCCCTGCCCAAGCAAGGGGGGCCCACTCGTGGGCGTCGGTACTGGCACTGGGCCCCTCATAGTACAGCGGTGTGTCTGACGGCGGGTGTGCACCACCACCGTCAGAGACACTTGATTGCACTATGAGGGACCCTGTGCCAGTGCCCGCGCCCAAGAGTCGGCCTACCCACCTGTCCAGGGCAACGGCACTTGCACGGTGTCGTGCGCTAGGTGGTGACCCCGGCCATAGGGGGGGAGGCAGCACAGTTAGGGACTTTTAGAAAGTGGCATATGTTGATGTTGGACATTCAGCTGATGCAAAAGGCGAAATAGGTCAAGTCCCAGGAAAAGGTGGACCAAAGCAAGCCATGTTTCTGTCACCCTATGTGTCATCAGGGGAAGGTGGGACAAAATCCTTGGAAACCCATGCATGGTTCATTTTAATGAAGGTTAGATCATCCACATTTTGGGTTGACAGATGGGTCCTTTTTTCTGTCAGGATTGATCCAGCTGCACTGAAGACTCTTTCCGATAGCACACTTGCAGCTGGGCAAGCGAGCTCCTGTAAGGCATATTGGGCCAATTCAGGCCAGGTGTCCAGTTTAGCGGCCCAATAGTCAAATGGGAATGACCTGTGTGGGAGAACATCGATATGGGAGGAAAAGTAGTTTGTAACCATGGTTGACAACTGCTGTCTCCTGTCACTTTCCATCGATGCAGTATTACCAGTTGTGTGAGCGGTATTTGAAAAATCAGTCCACAACATTGTCATGAAACCCCTGTCTCCAACGCCACTTCTGCTGTGTGCACCACGAACACCTCTGCCAAGCTGCCCCCGGCCCGTACGGCTCGTGTGAGAACCATCACCGCTGCTGTGTGCGGGGAATGCCTCAAGCAACCGATTTACCAGAGTTGTTTGTTTATTAGCCAATATTAGGTCAAGGTTCTCCTGTGGCATGATGTTTTGTAATTTGCCTTTATAGCGTGGATCCAGGATGCTGGCCAACCAGTAGTCGTCATCGTTCATCATTTTGGCAATGCGGGGGTCCCTTTTTAGGATCCGCAAGGCATAATCTGACATGTGGGCCAATGTTCCCGGTGTCAATGATGCACTGCGAGTGCTGGTTGGAGGAGCACTTTCTGGCAAATCCACATCCCTCCAGTCACGCACAAACCCTGTACCAGACCTTGCCACGCCAACATTTTCACTTGCCCCACGAGATGCATCCTCCTCCCCTAAGTAATCATCCCCATCATCATCCTCCTCCTCCTCTTCTTCCTCCACCTCGTCCAGGAGAGGTCCCTGAGCAGACAATGGCTGAATGTCATCAAGGATTCCCTCCTCCTCTTCCTCCTCATCAACATTGGCTGCAGACGCCTGCTCCTTAAGGTGCGTCAAAGTTTGCATGAGCAGACGCATAAGTGGGATGCTCATGCTTAGGATGGCGTCGTCTGCGCTTACCAGCCGTGTGCATTCCTCAAAACACTGAAGGACTTTACAGAGGTCTTTCAGCTTCGACCACTGCACACCTGTCAACTCCATGTCTGCTCTCAAAGTGCCTGGCCGTGTATCCTCCCACAAATGCATTATGGCCTGCCTCTGCTCGCACAGCCGCTCCACCATGTGCAGGGTGGAGTTCCACCTTGTTGCAATGTCGATAATGAGGCCGTGGTTGGGAAGGTGGAGCAATCGCTGCAGCTTCTGCATACGAACGGAGTGTACAGGCGACCGGCGGATGTGCGCGCACAGTCTTCGCACCTTCTGGAGCAGGGCTGTTAACTCCGGATAATTTTTGAGGAAGCACTGCACCACCAGGTTCAAGGTGTGAGCCAAGCAAGGTATGTGGCTGAGTTTTGAAAGGGCTATGGCTGCCACAAAATTACGGCCGTTATCACTAACTACCTTGCCTGCCTCAAGATGTACACTGCCCAGCCATGACTCAGTTTGTCGCTTCAAGTACTCGGCCAGCACCTCGGCGGTATGTCTGTCGCCCAAACACATCATCTGCAACACAGCCTGCTGACGCTTTCCACTAGCTGCTCGATAGGGGGACACATCGTGTGCAACAGTGGCAGCTGCAGATGGAGTGCTCATACGACTGAGCTCTGTGGACGAGCTTTCGCTTCTGGAGGAGGAGGAGGGTGGAACGCCTACAGCCAACTGTTTCCTATACCGTGGGCTAGGCAGCACTGTCCCACCACCGCTGTCCCCTGTGGACCCTGCATCCACCACATTAACCCAGTGCGCAGTGATGGACACGTAACGGCCCTGGCCATGCCGACTGGACCATGCATCAGTAGTGAGGTGCACCTTTCCGCTCACTGACTGCTTGAGTGCATTGACATTGCGGTCTTTCACATGATGGTGGAGGGCTGGGATGGCTTTGCGAGAGAAGAAGTGGCGACTGGGTAGGTCATAGCGTGGTACTGCATAGGCCATGAGTTCGCGGAAAGCTGTGCTTTCCACCAACCGAAAGTGCATCATCTCAAACGAGATTAGTTTGGCAATGTGGGCGTTCAAACCCAGTGTACGCGGATGAGAGACTGAGTACTTTCTTGACCTACTCATAGTGTCTGGGAGGGTGAGCTGGACTTGAGAGCTGCATATGGTGGAAGTAGCGGTGGACAGGGTGGACTGAGAGAGGGTTGATGATGGTGATGGAGTTGGTGTTCTTTCTGATGGCCTAGAATCAGTCTTTCGTTGATATAACAGTGGGATTCCCTGACTGCTGTGGCCTTGCAACGACACCTCAACATTTGCTGCTGTGCTAACCGGTGGGCTTACAGTGGGGGAAACAATGTAGCGTTGCTGACTACCTTCGTTGTGATCAGTTGCACATGTGGCACTTGAGGTTTGGTGTTGTGTCCACGCTTGCAAGTGCATGCTGGTTAAATGTCTAAGCATGCAACTGGTATTCAAATTTTTCAGATTTTTCCCTCGGCTAAAGGTCTTTGCGCACTTCTTACAGATAACCTTGGCCTGATCATGAGGATTTTGTTCAAAAAAGTGCCACACTGCACTCTTCCTACTTTGGCAGACATTTTGCGGCCTAGCACGCTGTGATCTTTTGACCCTCTGGACAAGCTGTCCAGCAACTCTTTTGATGTTTGGAACCTGTCTTTGGAGTGCTCCGGGCCTGCCAGATAACAGCTGTTGCGATGTCGATGTCTGCTGTGGATGCTCCTCATCTGAGCTATTGGAAGCAGCACCCTCTTCCCCCAATGGATGCCAATCTGGGTCAACAACTGGGTCATCCATCACCTCCTCTTCTATGTCATGTGCACCTTCCTCTGTGTCACCGTGTATGGTGGTATAGTGTGCGGGAAGGGGCACCTGAGTCTCATCAGGGTCAGAATCTGTACACTGCGAGGACAATGTAGAGCTCTGAGTGAATGTACCAGCAGAATCATCCATCAGCGGCTGTGCATCAGTGCACTCCATGTCAGATTCATCTTGGCCTGGGTAATTCACCATTTGACTTGATAATCCAGGCATGGTATGTGAAAACAGCTCCATGGAGTAATCAGTAGTATGGCCTGCGTCATCCTTCAATCTTGGTTGGAGTGAAGGACACAAGGAAAGGTGTGGTTCATGAACATGAGCCTCCAATGACGACTCAGTGCTTTTACTTTTTACAACTGAAGAAGAGGAGGCGATAGAGCTGGAGGCTGAGTCAGCAATGTAAGACAAAACTTTTTCCTGATGCTCTGGCTTTAAAAGCGGTTTGCCAACTCCTAGAAAACTAAGCGTTCGAGGCCTTATGTAGCCAGACGATGACGCAGGCTCAACACCTCCTGCATTCGGTCCTATTTTGCTCTTGCCACTACCATGAGATCCACCACCAACACCATCATTACCAGCTGCCAACCCCCGCCCAATTTCACGGCCTCTTCCACCAGCCTTCCTCATTTTTGGTAGAAATGTAGACAAAATCCAACAAACTATATAGTATGTAAAACAAGGTACAAGGTGTCTATAGGACAGGGGAGATTTTGAATTTCTGCACACACTTTTGGACACTGGACACTTTTGGATTGTGTGAGGCCCAATGAATATCTGAGCGCTATGTGACAGGCTCGATGGCACAGCTGTGACCTAAGTGACTAGAGGATAAGTGAGATTTTGAATCTCTGCACACACTTTTGGACACTGGACACTTTTGGATTGTGTGAGGCCCAATGAATATCTGAGCGCTATGTGACAGGCTCGATGGCACAGCTGTGACCTAAGTGACTAGAGGATAAGTGAGATTTTGAATCTCTGCACACACTTTTGGACACTGGACACTTTTGGATTGTGTGAGGCCCACTGATATCTGAGCGCTATGTGACCGGCTCGATGGCACAGCTGTGACCTAAGTGACTAGAGGATAAGTGAGATTTTGAATCTCTGCACACACTTTTGGACACTGGACACTTTTGGATTGTGTGAGGCCCACTGATATCTGAGCGCTATGTGACAGGCTCGATGGCACAGCTGTGACCTAAGTGACTAGAGGATAAGGGAGATTTTGAATCTCTGCACACACTTTTGGACACTGGACACTTTTGGATTGTGTGAGGCCCAATGAATATCTGAGCACTATGAGACAGACTCGATGGCACAGCTGTGACCTAAGTGACTAGAGGATAAGTGAGATTTTGAATCTCTGCACACACTTTTGGACACTGGACACTTTTGGATTGTGTGAGGCCCAATGAATATCTGAGCGCTATGTGACAGGCTCGATGGCACAGCTGTGACCTAAGTGACTAGAGGATAAGTGAGATTTTGAATCTCTGCACACACTTTTGGACACTGGACACTTTTGGATTGTGTGAGGCCCACTGATATCTGAGCGCTATGTGACAGGCTCGATGGCACAGCTGTGACCTAAGTGACTAGAGGATAAGTGAGATTTTGAATCTCTGCACACACTTTTGGACACTGGACACTTTTGGATTGTGTGAGGCCCACTGATATCTGAGCGCTATGTGACAGGCTCGATGGCACAGCTGTGAACAAAGTGACTAGAGGATAAGGGAGATTGGATTGCTTTTAAAAAAGCAGTTTGCGGAGCAGTGGGTAAACAGCAATGCCAGCCTGTCAGGAAGCCTTAGAAGGCAGCCCAACAACCAACACTACTGATACACCACAATATAGCCTCCCTTTGCACTGCACACACAGTGACTGGTGTGTTGTGCAGGCCAAATTGCTATCAGCAGCAGAAGCAGTTTTTTTTTCTTCTCAGCAGGACAAAAAAAAAAATTGGGCTTGCTTTTAAAAAAGCAGTTTGAGGCCCAATGAATATCTGAGCGCTATGTGACAGGCTCGATGGCGCAGCTGTGACCAAAGTGACTAGAGGATAAGGGAGATTGGATTGCTTTTAAAAAAGCAGTTTTTTCGGAGCAGTGGGTAAACAGCAATGCCAGCCTGTCAGGAAGCCTTAGAAGGCAGCCCAACAACCAACACCACTGATACACCACTATATAGCCTCCCCTTGCACTGCACACACAGTGACTGGTGTGTTGTGCAGGCCAAATCGCTAGCAGCAGAAGCAGTTTTTCTGTCTTCTTCCCTGCCTAACGCTCTCCCTACAGAATCAGAAGCAACCTCTCCCTATGCTAAGATCGGCAGAAGTAAGATGGCGGTCGGCGTGCACGCCCTTTTATACCCCCTGTGACGCCCACCATAGCAAGCCAATCACTTGCATGCCCTTCTGAAAGATGGTGGTGACCCGTGCCTATGTCATCACGTTGCCCACAGTGTCCGTGGATCCTGATTGGCTGAAAAAGAGCGCAAAACAAACTTTTGAAACGCGACTTTGGCGCGTAAGTCGCCGACCTCGTGGCCGACCTCATCCTAGGGTCGGGTTTCGTTTCATGAAACCCGACTTTGCCAAAAGTCGGTGACTTTTGAATTTTTTCGACCCGTTTCGCTCAACTCTAATTAGCAGGTTTTTCACCTCTACATTACATTCCAGGATGTCACATTTTCAAGTGTCTGCAGGTTCAGACTTCTCAGCAGCAGGTCTCTTTCTGACCTAGTCTACATTTGGAGCATTACAACACTTTTTATGCCTTGACAATGACTTCAGAAAATTCACCTAATCCATATGAATGAAGGAATAATGCAAAAACCCAAATTGGTGTGAATAGCAATGGTTGATCCAATCTTCCTATAAATTCCATAAAGGGACCCTGTCAGCATGGAATAACTTTTGAAGCTATGTACAGGAACTTGATGCTCCATGACTGGGTCAATTCTTTGTATACCCCTTCCCATCTGCTTAGTTTCTAGAGTGGGGTGGAGATTGAGGGAAGACAAGCAGGTGAGAAGGTATATTTAAATGATTGACCACCATGAAGCACCGAGTAGAGGGACTTAGACTGAACAGTCATTCTGACAGAGTCAATTTAAAGAGAATAATTTAGTTTTAAAAATCAGTGCAATTTTCTAGCATCATGAATTAGAACAGGAGCAGTTGAACAGATTGGTATATGTATTTGTAGGAAAAAAGTTGCATTCTATGCAATGAAATCCCTTCTCTTTCTGCGCACTCGGATGTTGTAGGTGGCTTTAATCAATGATTGACAGTTACCTCTGCATGCACATTGATACAGGGAGAGCTATCAATCACTGATTAGGAATGTCCACTGGACCTTTGCGAAGACAATTTATACTGCATGTTTTCCCTCAAACTCTATATCATTTTTTTGAATGCCTCCTGTTTTATAACATGCTGCTGGTAGATTGCATTGTGTTTCCAAGTTGATAGGCTCCCTTAAAAATACAAGCCTCAATGTAAATCACTGAGTACACATAGTTATCCTGGAATTTTTTCATTTTGCCTTCCCTCTAGTAGGAAATCCAAGTTTTGGTAAAAATTGGTATATTACATTTTGTGTATTAAATCATCACAGGTAATAAACAGCATAAACATTTAATACCAAAATTGTACACATCATTCACCAGAAAATATGAATCTAAACTCAATCTATTTGTTTTCAGCATGTAAACCTGCACAACAGAATCAAGGCTCTCACCATCATCATCATGGTCACAACTACCGTCCTCACAAACAAGGTAATCATGCATTAAAGCAACAAAACTAAAATATGTACATAGAAAAATATTATCGTTAACCTCTTCCCAATATATCATGTATGGTTTCAACATATGTCGGGTCACTGGCTTTGATGCAGGCTCTGCGTGCAGTCTGACATTACGGTATTCCTGTAAAAGCCAATATGTAGCTTTATAGGAAACCATGATTTTCACTATACATAGCAGCATTGCAGTGCTGAAGCACAAGAGATCAGACAATAGCATGTTTAAGTTCCTTAAGAGGACAAAAACAGGTAAAAAACTATGTTTTTAAAGATATTAAAAAAATTTAAAAAAATAAAACTTCAAATCACCCCCCATTTTACCTATTAAAAATAAAGCAATTAAGAAAATTAAAAACATACATATTTGTTATTGCTATGTTTGAAATAATGACTAAGGTATCAAAATGGAAATCACTGCAGTAAAATACAATAAGAGGCGATCAAAACATCGCATCTACCCAAAAATAAGTAACATTTTTTATAAAAAATTTTTAAAAATTTCAGCATTTAAATAAAAAAACTATACATATTTAGTATCTGCGTAATCGTACTTATCAAGAGAATCATACTGTGAGGTCAGTTTTACCGTATAGTGAACATGGTAAAAAAACAGATAAACATTTCTGTAATTAGATGTTTTATGTTATTTTGACACATTTTAAATTTTTTTTTAATCTTTCCAATGAATCATATGTTAGAATGAATGGTGTCATTCAAAAGGACAATTTGTCCCTCAAAAACATTCCTTCATACAGCTATGTGAATTGAAAATTAAAAAAAGCTATGGCAGAAAAAGAAGAAAAAACAAAAACTAAAAAATGGAAATTGGCCAGCAGGAGGATTAATCTTATAGTCAAAGTAAATTAGACTTTGCATGCTTATAATAATAATGCTAAGGTAGAGCAAAATCATTCTTTCTTGTACTTTAAACAGATACAAATTTTACTGTTCTACAAACATAGTTGGCATATGGCTGAAAATTAAAAATCATTTCATTCAGTTCTGAGAAACTGTCATGAGTAGTGTTGAGCATTCCGATACCGCAAGTATCGGGTATCGGCCGATATCAGCGGTATCGGAATTCCGATACTTAATTCCGATACTTTTTTCATATCGGATTCCGGGATCGGAATCGGAATAGGAAGTTCCCATCATGCTATGAGCCTGCTTGCTTTGATTAAGCCAATGGGAATCCTCCGAAGTGTGGGCACATCCTGTTAGGCATGTAGGCATGTTAACTATTGGCATGGCTGTGATTGGCTGCCGAAATGATGTCATGATGCACTATAAAAGCCACCGCAGCCGCCATTTCTGGTCACTCTGCTGTGAATTCAGTTAGGGACAGGCTGCTGTAGAAGACTGTGAGGGACAGTTAGAAATAGCGATTCTAAAAACAATATTGTGCTTTATCCAGGCTACATAAACCACCACTGTAGCTTGCTTTTCCCTAGCAGCGCTGTTTTCACAGCTGTCTGCAAGGGCTGTGTGAGTGCAGCTCACGCTGTGGAGTGGGTCCTGCAGCCACGTCAGGCTGTAGGCCACCCAGTGTGATCACTGCTGCCTCATACATCTTTTATTTTTTGAGCTGCATTTTTTAAATAATTTCAATCTAGTGTGCTTCCATCCGTATCCATATACGTTGGTTGCAAACACTAGTAGTAGACAGCGGAGCCTTTCTGCAGCCTTTCAGTGCTAGTGTCCACTTTGCTGCACTGTTCACGGCTGTCTGAGAGGTCTCTGACTGTGTGTGAGTGCAGCTCACGCTGAGTAGTGTGTCCTGCAGCTACGTCTGGCTGTAGGACGCTCAGCGTGCGTCACTGCCTCACACATATTTTTATTTGAGTGCAGCTCATTTTTTCTTCTATTAGTGTGCATCCATCCGTCTCCATCTACGGTGGTTGCAAACACTATATAGGAGTACACAGCGGAGCCTTTCTGCAGCCTGTCAGTGCCAGTGCCCACTTAGCTGCACTGTTGACGGCTGTCTGAGAGGTCTCTGACTGTGTGTGAGTGCAGCTCACGCTGAGTAGAGTGTCCTGCAGCTACGTCTGGTTGTAGGACGCTCAACGTGCGTCACTGCCTCACACATATTTGTCTCTGAGTGCAGCTCATTTTTTCTTCTCCTATTAGTGTGCATCCATCCGTATCCATCAACATTGGTTGGTTGCAAACACTATATAGGAGTAGATAGAGGAGCCTTTTTTTCTGGCTTGTGCCCTGCCGGCGCAGCCAGATTAGTATTACCCAATTTTTTTGGAGCCTCATCTTTTGCATTGTAGGTTACCTGCCTGCATTGTAATAGCTCCAAAAAGTTGGTGATACTATCAGTTTCAATTCTTTGTTCTCATACTTTGAGTTTGTTTCAAACAAAGAAACCACATAAAAAGTTCACCAAACACTACATTTTGAACTTGTGTAGGCCACATCAGCTCCTATTAAAGTCTAGTCCACACACACACACTTCATAAAATTAGTGTTTCTTGTACCTGTAACCAGCTGTTCAGGAATAAGCACACTAAGGCCCCCCTTTGTCCTTTTTTGCCTATCTTAAGCAGTCTTGCAAGATGAAGAAGGCAGGGAGTAAGGCGCGGGGGCGTGGGCGTGGGCGTGGAGTTTCAGCAGGGAGAGGACGTGGGGATTCTGCAGGGAGAGGACGTGGGGATTCTACAGGTAGAGGACGTGGGGATTCTGGGCCTGCTGCGGGCACCAGTGGATCAGCATCCCCCAGTTTTAGCAGGCAACAGTCCTTTATGCGCAGCTTTGTAGGACCTCAACGTACCCCACTGCTGCGGGAGGAACAAATTGAAGCCGTTGTCGGATGGATGGCAGCTAACGCATCGACTTCAATTACTTCCGCATCCTCTCAGGGTCAGAGCACCGAAGAGCAACCATCTGTCTCTTCACCACCTGCCAAAGTGCCCAGGCAGTCAGAGAGACATGGACAGGAGCCATCACAATCTCTACTTCTGTTCTCGGAATCTGTTGGCTTGGAAAGAGGGGGCCAGCCAAGCAGCATTCCTGAATGTGAAGAAGAGGGAGTATGCAGTGATGCGCAACTTCTTTGTCCCTCTGAATCTGAAGAGGCGAGTGGGCCAGTGCCTATGGTCAGCACACCTCAGTACGCATCAGATGATGACGAGACTCAGTTGCCACTTTCTGGTGCGTACGGTGCTGGCGAGACAACCCCGGAGAAGCAGCTGTTTGAAGAGGGGAGGGAAGATGATGAGGTCCTTGACCCATCATGGCGTGAGCAACAGGAAGGTGGTGGGAGCAGCTCGGAGGAAGAGATTCCCCTACCGGCCAAAACAGGAGGCAGAGGGAGGGGGAAGACTTGGTTGCCTGTACCCTCCACTTCGGCACCCGTTAGGAGCATTCCTCCTTCCAAAGGCAAACCGGGCGCTCACAAGAGTTGCAGTGCGTGGTCCTTTTTTGACACAGTTGCAGATGACATTTGCTTTGTCAAATGCAAGCTGTGTCATCAGAGAGTCAAAAGAGGGAGAAATGTCAGCAACCTCAATACCACAAATATGTGGAAACATGTGCGCACCAAGCACGAGTTGGAGTTGCAGAGACACCCTCAAGACGTAGGCCAACGTACAGCACCACCTACCACCTCTTCAGTTCGTGTTGGGCCCTCTTCCTCCAGCTCACACACTGCTGGTTCGGCTTCCTCACAGGATCGCCAAGGAAGAACCTCTGCCACTGTTGTCCGGAGACCCTGTCAGATTCCACCCATAACAGCACGTTCCCATCCATCACAGCCATCGGTAGCACAGGCATGGGATAAAAGGCGCCCTTACTCGGCAAACCATCCCAGAGCACAGTCTCTGAATGCTGGCATTGCCAAACTTCTGGCAGTTGAAATGCTGTCATTCAGGCTGGTGGACACTGACACCTTCCGGGACTTAATGGCATTGGCAGTCCCCCAATACAACGTGCCCAGCCGCTTTTATTTCAGCAGGCGAGCCGTCCCTGCCCTGCAGAAACATGTTGAGGGCAAAATAAAACATGCGCTACTAAACGCCGTTAGTAGCAAGGTCCACCTGACCACCGATGCGTGGACCAGTAACCATGGACAGGGACGATACCTTTCCCTCACTGCCCACTGGGTCAATGTTGTGGAGCCGGGTACGGATCTGGAGAGTGGCGCTGTACGTGTTCTTCCAACGCCACGGATTGCCGGACTCCAGTCTGTACACATAGACTCCTCCTCCTACTCAAGTTCCTCAGAAACAGCAGAGCAGGAGCCTGTTACGACCGATATGAGCACAGCCGTGGCCAAACGTCAACAGGCTGTACTCAAATTAATTTCTTTGGGGAATCGAAGCCACACAGCGCAGGAGCTCTGGAATGCTATCAAGCTGGAGAGCGATGTGTGGTTTGGGCCAGCGAATCTCCAGCCGGGCTTGGTAGTGTGTGACAATGGCCGAAATCTGGTGGCAGCTCTTGGCCTAGGCAACCTCACACACATCCCATGTCTGGCACATGTTCTTAACTTGGTCGTGCAGAGCTTTCTGAGGGACTATCCGGATCTTGATGCACTGTTGCACAAGGTCCGCATAGAGTGCGCTCACTTGCGACGTTCCAGCACGGCAAGATCGCGCCTCGCTGCTCTGCAGCGACGATTTGGCCTTCCAGAACATCGCATCATATGTGACCTACCCACCCGGTGGAATTCAACGTTACATATGTTGGAGCGGTTGTGTGAGCAGCAGGCAGCAGTCATGGAGTACCAGCTGCATCAGGCGCAAACAAGTCGCACTGTGCGCCGTTCACACTTCAGCACCATTGAGTGGGCCTCTATGAAGGACATCTGCCTCGTTTTGCGTGCCTTCGATGAATCCACGCGGATGGCGAGTGCAGATGATGCACTAGTCAGCATGACTGTCCCCCTTATCTGCCTGCTTCAACAAACACTGCAAGCACTAAGGGATGAGGTTTCAGAAGAGGTGGAGGATGAGGAGTCCCAAATGCCATCTGCTTCTGGACAGTCTGCGCTACGTGTTTCCTCACAAAGGCCTAGGCAGGGGACACTTTGTGAGGAGGATGAGGAGGAGTCGATGGAGGAGGAAGACATCTCTCCAGAGGAGGGAGGTACACAAACCTCTACTCAGTATGTACAGCGAGGGTGGGGTGATGCAGAGCAGGTCGAGGTCACGCCTCAAACAGGGGACAGCGGTTCTTTGGCAGTTGGGAGTCTGCAGCACATGGTTGATTTCATGCTGCAGTGCCTGAGAAACGACCGCCGCATCGCCCACATTCTCGTCTCGGCTGATTATTGGGTGTACACCCTCCTAGATCCTCGCTACCGGGACAGCGTACAAAGGCTCATACCAACGTTGAACCGGGAGCGTAAAATGCGGGAGTACGAAGAGTCACTGGTGCAGTCCATAATGTTTTCCATTCCACCCGACAGCATTGTTGCAAGTGCTTTACAAAGCAGCTCTGTGCGTCGAGGCAGTGGAGGAAACTCTGCACAAAGAGGGAGCAGAGGCAGTGCCGCAGCACAAGGCAAGACCACTATGGCCCAAATGTGGCAAAGTTTTGTGTGTCCACCACAATTGTCTACACCATCAGCGACGCCTCGAGTCAGCAGGAGGCAACGCTTCCGTCAGATGGTGTCAGACTACATGTCTTGCCCTGTCGCTGTACTCCCAGATGGCTCTTCCCCCTTCAAGTTTTGGGTCTCTAAGCTGGATACATGGCCAGAGCTTAGCCAGTATGCATTGGAGGTGCTGGCTTGCCCTGCTGCCAGTGTATTATCGGAACGTGTCTTTAGTGCCGCAGGTGGTGTACTAACAGACCGTCGCACGCGACTATCTTCCGATAATGTTGACCGGCTGACTTTTCTGAAAATGAACAAGGCCTGGATCTCCAAAGACTTTGCCATTCCTCTTACAGACTAAATTAGTGGTTGGCAACTGTATCCAGGTCTGCTGGTGTGTTCATTTTTCTACCACCTGAACTATAATCCCTGTGCTTCAACACAGCCAGTTGTCGCTCAGATGTGTCGTCTGCACAGAGAAACACACTAGCTCCTGTGTTACTGGGGTTCAGTAATGCCAGCTGATCCCCTGCTGTGTGGACGGCAGAGTCACCAGCTCCATCAACATTCAAACCACTACTGATTTTTAACCGTGCCCAACTTAGGTCTCTGGCTCCACTGTCTCTACTATTTCCCCTGACCTCCAACCCCGCCATCTACATCTCTGAAGTGGCGTCAGCACAATCTACACTTGTTCCTGTGTTCCTGTGGCTCAGTCCCATCAGTTTATCCCCTGATGTGTGTCCGGCAAGGTCTCCTGCTCTGTCCACATTCCCATAACCAGTAGTGGGAATGAGGACAGAGCTGGCGAACTTGCCGGACAAACATCAGGGGATCAACTGATGGGACTGAGCACCAGTAACACAGGAACAAGTGTAGATTGTGCTGACGCCACTTCAGAGATGTAGCTGGCGGGGTTGGAGGCCAGGGTAAATAGTAGAGACAGTGGAGCCAGAGGCCTAAGTGGAGCATGGTTAGAATCAGTAGTAGTCCACAACCTCCATAAAAACCGCTGCCCATTGGCCTCTGCATGCGGCATGCGTAATCCTGGGCACCAACAGCGTCAGTTGGTGTTCAGAAGTGTCGTCTCCACAGAGCCAAACACATTCGTTCAAGTGTTAGTGGGGTTCAGCACTGCCAGCTGTTCCCCTGCTGTGGAGATGGCAAGTCTCCTGCTGCATTCACCTGCCAAAATCCAGTAGGCCCCAGCCTGCTACTCGCCTAATCCTGGGCTCCAACAGCGTCAGTTGGTGTTCAGAAGTGTCGTCTCCACAGAACCAAACACGTTCGTTCAAGTGTTAGTGGGGTTCAGCACTGCCAGCTGTTCCCCTGCTGTGGAGATGGCAAGTCTCCTGCTGCCTTCACCTGCCAAAATCCAGTAGGCCCCAGCCTGCTCCTCGCCTAATCCTGGGCTCCAACAGCGTCAGTTGGTGTTCAGAAGTGTCGTCTCCACAGAGCCAAACACGTTCGTTCAAGTGTTAGTGGGGTTCAGCACTGCCAGCTGTTCCCCTGCTGTGGAGATGGCAAGTCTCCTGCTGCATTCACCTGCCAAAATCCAGTAGGCCCCAGCCTGCTCCTCGCCTAATCCTGGGCTCCAACAGCGTCAGTTGGTGTTCAGAAGTGTCGTCTCCACAGAACCAAACACATTCGTTCAAGTGTTAGTGGGGTTCAGCACTGCCAGCTGTTCCCCTGCTGTGGAGATGGCAAGTCTCCTGCTGCCTTCACCTGCCAAAATCCAGTAGGCCCCAGCCTGCTCCTCGCCTAATCCTGGGCTCCAACAGCGTCAGTTGGTGTTCAGAAGTGTCGTCTCCACAGAACCAAACACATTCGTTCAAGTGTTAGTGGGGTTCAGCACTGCCAGCTGTTCCCCTGCTGTGGAGATGGCAAGTCTCCTGCTGCCTTCACCTGCCAAAATCCAGTAGGCCCCAGCCTGCTCCTCGCCTAATCCTGGGCTCCAACAGCGTCAGTTGGTGTTCAGAAGTGTCGTCTCCACAGAGCCAAACACGTTCGTTCAAGTGTTAGTGGGGTTCAGCACTGCCAGCTGTTCCCCTGCTGTGGAGATGGCAAGTCTCCTGCTGCATTCACCTGCCAAAATCCAGTAGGCCCCAGCCTGCTCCTCGCCTAATCCTGGGCTCCAACAGCGTCAGTTGGTGTTCAGAAGTGTCGTCTCCACAGAACCAAACACATTCGTTCAAGTGTTAGTGGGGTTCAGCACTGCCAGCTGTTCCCCTGCTGTGGAGATGGCAAGTCTCCTGCTGCCTTCACCTGCCAAAATCCAGTAGGCCCCAGCCTGCTCCTCGCCTAATCCTGGGCTCCAACAGCGTCAGTTGGTGTTCAGAAGTGTCGTCTCCACAGAACCAAACACATTCGTTCAAGTGTTAGTGGGGTTCAGCACTGCCAGCTGTTCCCCTGCTGTGGAGATGGCAAGTCTCCTGCTGCATTCACCTGCCAAAATCCAGTAGGCCCCAGCCTGCTCCTCGCCTAATCCTGGGCTCCAACAGCGTCAGTTGGTGTTCAGAAGTGTCGTCTCCACAGAACCAAACACGTTCGTTCAAGTGTTAGTGGGGTTCAGCACTGCCAGCTGTTCCCCTGCTGTGGAGATGGCAAGTCTCCTGCTGCCTTCACCTGCCAAAATCCAGTAGGCCCCAGCCTGCTCCTCGCCTAATCCTGGGCTCCAACAGCGTCAGTTGGTGTTCAGAAGTGTCGTCTCCACAGAACCAAACACGTTCGTTCAAGTGTTAGTGGGGTTCAGCACTGCCAGCTGTTCCCCTGCTGTGGAGATGGCAGTCTCTCCTGCTGTCTCCGCATTACAAAGACAGTAGGCCTCTGCCTACACCCTCCTATTTCCTGGGCTTCAACACAGCCAGTTGTAGTTCGGAAGTGCCGTCCACACGGAAAGAGACACTTGCTCCCGTGTCTCAGTGGGGTTCAGTAACGTCAGCTGATCCCCTGCTGTGTGGATGGCAGTCTCTCCTGCTGTAAACTCATTCAAAATACAGTAGGCCTCTGCCTACACCCTCCTATTTCCTGGGCTTCAACACAGCCAGTTGTAGTTCGGAAGTGCCGTCCACACGGAAAGAGATACTTGCTCCCGTGTCTCAGTGGGGTTCAGTAACGTCAGCTGATCCCCTGCTGTGTGGATGGCAGTCTCTCCTGCTGTAAACTCATTCAAAATACAGTAGGCCTCTGCCTACACCCTCCTATTTCCTGGGCTTCAACACAGCCAGTTGTAGTTCGGAAGTGCCGTCCACACGGAAAGAGACACTTGCTCCCGTGTCTCAGTGGGGTTCAGTAACGTCAGCTGATCCCCTGCTGTGTGGATGGCAGTCTCTCCTGCTGTAAACTCATTCAAAATACAGTAGGCCTCTGCCTACACCCTCCTATTTCCTGGGCTTCAACACAGCCAGTTGTAGTTCGGAAGTGCCGTCCACACGGAAAGAGATACTTGCTCCCGTGTCTCAGTGGGGTTCAGTAACGTCAGCTGATCCCCTGCTGTGTGGATGGCAGTCTCTCCTGCTGTAAACTCATTCAAAATACAGTAGGCCTCTGCCTACACCCTCCTATTTCCTGGGCTTCAACACAGCCAGTTGTAGTTCGGAAGTGCCGTCCACACGGAAAGAGATACTTGCTCCCGTGTCTCAGTGGGGTTCAGTAACGTCAGCTGATCCCCTGCTGTGTGGATGGCAGTCTCTCCTGCTGTAAACTCATTCAAAATACAGTAGGCCTCTGCCTACACCCTCCTATTTCCTGGGCTTCAACACAGCCAGTTGTAGTTCGGAAGTGCCGTCCACACGGAAAGAGACACTTGCTCCCGTGTCTCAGTGGGGTTCAGTAACGTCAGCTGATCCCCTGCTGTGTGGATGGCAGTCTCTCCTGCTGTCACCTCATTCAAAATTCAGTAGGCCTCTGCCTACACCCTCCTATTTCCTGGGCTTCAACACAGCCAGTTGTAGTTCGGAAGTGCCGTCCACACGGAAAGAGATACTTGCTCCCGTGTCTCAGTGGGGTTCAGTAACGTCAGCTGATCCCCTGCTGTGTGGATGGCAGTCTCTCCTGCTGTAAACTCATTCAAAATACAGTAGGCCTCTGCCTACACCCTCCTATTTCCTGGGCTTCAACACAGCCAGTTGTAGTTCGGAAGTGCCGTCCACACGGAAAGAGACACTTGCTCCCGTGTCTCAGTGGGGTTCAGTAACGTCAGCTGATCCCCTGCTGTGTGGATGGCAGTCTCTCCTGCTGTCACCTCATTCAAAATTCAGTAGGCCTCTGCCTACACCCTCCTATTTCCTGGGCTTCAACACAGCCAGTTGTAGTTCGGAAGTGCCGTCCACACGGAAAGAGATACTTGCTCCCGTGTCTCAGTGGGGTTCAGTAACGTCAGCTGATCCCCTGCTGTGTGGATGGCAGTCTCTCCTGCTGTAAACTCATTCAAAATACAGTAGGCCTCTGCCTACACCCTCCTATTTCCTGGGCTTCAACACAGCCAGTTGTAGTTCGGAAGTGCCGTCCACACGGAAAGAGATACTTGCTCCCGTGTCTCAGTGGGGTTCAGTAACGTCAGCTGATCCCCTGCTGTGTGGATGGCAGTCTCTCCTGCTGTAAACTCATTCAAAATACAGTAGGCCTCTGCCTACACCCTCCTATTTCCTGGGCTTCAACACAGCCAGTTGTAGTTCGGAAGTGCCGTCCACACGGAAAGAGACACTTGCTCCCGTGTCTCAGTGGGGTTCAGTAACGTCAGCTGATCCCCTGCTGTGTGGATGGCAGTCTCTCCTGCTGTCACCTCATTCAAAATTCAGTAGGCCTCTGCCTACACCCTCCTATTTCCTGGGCTTCAACACAGCCAGTTGTAGTTCGGAAGTGCCGTCCACACGGAAAGAGATACTTGCTCCCGTGTCTCAGTGGGGTTCAGTAACGTCAGCTGATCCCCTGCTGTGTGGATGGCAGTCTCTCCTGCTGTAAACTCATTCAAAATACAGTAGGCCTCTGCCTACACCCTCCTATTTCCTGGGCTTCAACACAGCCAGTTGTAGTTCGGAAGTGCCGTCCACACGGAAAGAGACACTTGCTCCCGTGTCTCAGTGGGGTTCAGTAACGTCAGCTGATCCCCTGCTGTGTGGATGGCAGTCTCTCCTGCTGTCACCTCATTCAAAATTCAGTAGGCCTCTGCCTACACCCTCCTATTTCCTGGGCTTCAACACAGCCAGTTGTAGTTCGGAAGTGCCGTCCACACGGAAAGAGATACTTGCTCCCGTGTCTCAGTGGGGTTCAGTAACGTCAGCTGATCCCCTGCTGTGTGGATGGCAGTCTCTCCTGCTGTAAACTCATTCAAAATACAGTAGGCCTCTGCCTACACCCTCCTATTTCCTGGGCTTCAACACAGCCAGTTGTAGTTCGGAAGTGCCGTCCACACGGAAAGAGACACTTGCTCCCGTGTCTCAGTGGGGTTCAGTAACGTCAGCTGATCCCCTGCTGTGTGGATGGCAGTCTCTCCTGCTGTCACCTCATTCAAAATTCAGTAGGCCTCTGCCTACACCCTCCTATTTCCTGGGCTTCAACACAGCCAGTTGTAGTTCGGAAGTGCCGTCCACACGGAAAGAGATACTTGCTCCCGTGTCTCAGTGGGGTTCAGTAATGTCAGCTGATCCCCTGCTGTGTGGATGGCAAAGTCTCCTGCTGCCTACACAGTCGTACCACTACTGATTTTTAACCGTGCTCCAATTAGGCCTGTGGCTCCACTGTCTCTCGTATTTCCCCTGTCCTCCAACCCTGCCAGTTACAGCTCCGAAGTGGCGTCTGCACAATCCACACTTGTTCCTGTGTTACAGGTGTTCAGTCCGATCAGTTAATCCCCTGATGTGTGTCCGGCAATGTCGCCTGCTCTGTCCACATTCCCATTATCGGAATGTGGACAGAGCAGGCGACATTGCCGGACACACATCAGGGGATTAACTGACCGGACTGAACACCTGTAACACAGGAACAAGTGTGGATTGTGCAGACGCCACTTCGGAGCTGTAACTGGCGGGGTTGGAGGACAGGGGAAATACGAAAATCAGTGAATCCACAGGCCTAAGTGGAGCTTGGTTCAAATTAGTAGTCTACAACCGATCTTAAAATTTCTTCAATGCAGCCTAAGCCTGCTCCGTGCTTGTCCCTGGGCTTCAACACAGCCAGTTGTTGCTCGGAAGTGCCGTCTTCACAGAGTAAAACACTAGCTCCTGTGTTTGTGGGGTTCAGTAACGTCAGCTGTTCCCCTGCTGTTTTGATGGCAATCTGTCCTGCTGCCTCCCAATTGACAGCACATCAGGCCTCAGCCTGCTAAGTGCTTGTCCTGGGCTCCAACATCGCCAGTTGCTGCTCATAACTGACTTTGGCACGGGTACTCCCTCCTGCCCAGCTTGGTTCCAGCCCTGCCTGCTGTTTCCGGGAAGTGTCAATGTCAGTTTGCCACCCCAAGTTGCCATGTCGTGTTGCGGTTGGGTTAGCCGAGGCTAGGGTGCCAGCAGTTTAGGTGCTTCCTATGTGGACTGCGGGTTCTGGTAAGAAAGGTTTGTTCCATAGTGCCAGTAGGACAAGCACCCCCTGTAGGACTGTGTGATTCGGTAACTGCGGCCAGCTTGCGGCATGCCAACTTTGCTTTTCAGGGGTAACTTCTGATACCCCTCCGGGTTCCAGCACCGTCAGCTGGTTCTCATCAGAGCCTTTGGCCTAGGTGCCTCCATCTCGGTATCCGAGTTCCAGCAACGTCTGCTGGTCCTTGGTAGTGCTTTGTAGCACAGGTACCTCCTGCTTAGTAACCGGGTTCCAGCACCGTCAGCTGGTCCTCGGTTGTGCCATTGGCTCTTATTCCTTCTGCTGCCCCTCCGGGTGCCAGCACTGTCAGCTGGTCCTCGCTATTTCCATTTGCTCTTGCAGCTTATGCTACCCCTCCGGGTTCCAGCACCGTCAGCTGGTTCTCGTCAGAGCCTTTGGCCTAGGTGCCTCCATCTCGGTATCCGAGTTCCGGCAACGTCTGCTGGTCCTTGGTAGTGCTTTGTAGCACAGGTACCTCCTGCTTAGTAACCGGGTTCCAGCACCGTCAGCTGGTCCTCGGTTGTGCCATTGGCTCTTATTCCTTCTGCTGCCCCTCCGGGTGCCAGCACTGTCAGCTGGTCCTCGCTATTTCCATTTGCTCTTGCAGCTTATGCTACCCCTCCGGGTTCCAGCACCGTCAGCTGGTTCTCGTCAGAGCGTTTGGCCTAGGTGCCTCCATCTCGGTATCCGAGTTCCGGCAACGTCTGCTGGTCCTTGGTAGTGCTTTGTAGCACAGGTACCTCCTGCTTAGTAACCGGGTTCCAGCACCGTCAGCTGGTCCTCGGTAGTGCCATTGGCTCTTGTTCCTTCTGCTGCCCCTCCGGGTGCCAGTACCGTCAGCTGGTTCAAGAGGACAAAGAACAGGAAGACAACCACCAAGATGCAGAACAACAAGAGAGAGAAGACAAAGAAGCATAAAAAAAACAAAGCAGAAGAACATTAAGCATAAGACTAATACTCTGAGCAAATGATATTATCTTATTTATAAGCAGAAGAAGACTAAGCAGTGTATGGGGGTGAGTCCGTTCCTCCTCGTGGTGCCCCTGGAAAAGGCCTGCTTCTGCAGGCCAAACTGAACGCGGACAAATCCTGTTGTAAATCTTTTGTGACAGGCAGAACGGAAGGTGTAAACTTCTAACTTTTCTAGATAACAACTACAGGAATGCCTGACACAAACAAGAATATGATGAAGAAGAATAGGAAGAAGATGAAGAAGCTGAATATGTAGAATAATAATTGTTGAATAAGAAGAATATGAAGAATGTAAGAAAAGGAAGAAGAAGAAGAAGAAGAAGAAGAAGAAGAAGAAGAAGAAGAAGAAGAAGAAGAAGAAGAAGAAGAAGAATGTAAAAAAAGGAAGTAGAAGAAGAAGAAGAAGAATGTAAAAAAAGGAATAAGAAGAAGAATGTAAAAAAAGGAAGTAGAAGAAGAAGAAGAAGAATGTAAAAAAAGGAAGTAGAAGAAGAAGAAGAAGAATGTAAAAAAAGGAAGTAGAAGAAGAAGACATACATGTCTGGCAAAATATAAATGAGGCTAACATAGTCAATATCTTTGTAACTCCTAACATCTTTAAAAAAAAAAGTTTAATTCCTGCTATTCCATTTGATTGGGCTAAACCTCTATGGCTTTAATGTCTCCTCCACCTCCCACAATACATTCTACATTATTCTTAGTTGTTTTTCTTCATGTAGAATTAACCTACAAGGAAAGAAAGGGTTTTTTTTAATTCCGATATTTTGGCCCCATTGACTTGCATTGGTTCCCGGTATCGGAATCGGCGATACCGATACTTTTTTTTAAGATCGGCCGATCCATTCCGATCCGATATTTTCAAGTATCGGCTGGTATCGCTCAACTCTAGTCATGAGCTACATTCAGCATGCCCATACTCACCCACTGAAGTTTAAGTCAGTGCCCCGATTACCGGTGTTATGACACCAAAAGCTTCCCCACAGAAAACAGCTTGTACTACCCTTTATTCAGGAGTTTCCACTATACCCCATTCATAATTGTCTTATAAAGCAGTCCCACCAAAATATTGCATCCAGCATCAACACCCCTCTAAT
This sequence comes from Dendrobates tinctorius, assembly GCF_039654945.1. Classification (NCBI taxonomy): domain Eukaryota; kingdom Metazoa; phylum Chordata; class Amphibia; order Anura; family Dendrobatidae; genus Dendrobates; species Dendrobates tinctorius. The sequence continues at coordinate 18,873,103 of NW_027361708.1, read as the reverse complement.
AGTATCATCCTATCTCCAACTTACCATATTTGCACCCCCCCCCCCCAATGTATGTGAATCTTAATCTGCCCTTCTATGCAGGGCAACTCATAAAAGTCATTATATTGTGACCTTCCATTCATAGTTGTTTGCAGACAGTCATGTGCCACACTTCATGGAACTGCGAGCCACAGGTTAGGGACCCCTGCTCTATATCATGGTGCTTGTAGTTAAAGCATAATTTTCAACAGAGAGGGTCTCTTTAAAACTGATTCAAGGCTGTGCTTGATTTCTTTGAACTACTGTACTCAAAAGTCTCAAAAAGCTTCATACATGTGAGTACTGTCCAAATACTGTACTCATGTGGCATTTTTCAACTCTTATGAATAGCAATCACAGCTTTGAATGTTATAATAATAATAATCTTTATTTATATAGAGCCAACATTTTCCGCAGTGCTTTACAGTTTAACAGCTTCAAAACACAAGTCATAAGTAACAACGTTAACAATACAATAATTAAAGCAAAATAAGACGAAATAAGATGACCCTGCTCGTGAGAGCTTACAATCTACAATGAGGAGAGGGAGATACAAAGTACAGGTGTGTATTTACAATGATGTATTTACTATGAAGGTCCAGCCATCTTGAGGGAGTGCAGGATGGATGGAGATAATGAATGGGCTACACACGCACACTTATACATAGAATGACTTTGATTAGTGAACGTGATAAGCCGCTCTGAACAAATATGTTTTGAGGGAGCGCCTAAAACTATGCAAATTGTGGTTAGTCCTAATTTCTTGGGGTAGAGCATTCCAGAGGATAGGAGCAGCATCGAAGAAGTCTTGGAGTCGGTAGTGGAAGGTACGGATTAGTGCAGAGGTTAGTTGAAAGTCATTTGCAGAGCGCAGCGATCGGCTAGGCCGATAGACAGAAATGAGGGAGGAGATGTAGGTGGGTGCCGCACCGTGGAGAGCTTTGTGGGTGAGAACAAGTACTTTGAATTGGATCCTATAATGAATGGGCAGCCAGTGTAATGACTGACGAAGAGCGGACACATCAGAGTACCGATTAGCCAGATGGACGACCCTGGCTGCTGCATTAAGTATGGACTGGAGAGGGGATAGTCGAGTGACGGGGAGGCCAATTAATAGAGTGTTCCAGTAATCCAGGCGGGAGTGGATCAGTGCTACAGTGAGGGTTTTTGTTGTTTCCATGGTGAGAAAAGGGCGGATTCTAGAGATGTTCTTTAGGTGAAAGCGGCAAGAGCGGGCAAGAGATTGTATATGGGATGTGAAGGAGAGATTGGTGTCAAACATAACACTCAGACAGCGCGCCTGCTGCCGGGGTGTTATTGTGGTACCACCCACGGAGAGGGAAATGTCAGATTTAGGGAGGTTAGTAGACGACGGGAGCCGAAGAAGTTCAGTTTTGGAGAGGTTGAGTTTCAGATAGAGAGTGGACATGATATTGGAGACTGTGGAAAGACAGTCACTGGCGTTCTGTAGTACAGAGGGGGTAAGGTCGGGGGAAGACGTATATAGTTGTGTGTCATCAGCATAAAGATGGTACCGAAAGCCAAATCTGCTGATGGTCTGTCCAATTGGGGCTGTATAGAGAGAGAAGATAAGGGGGCCAAGGACTGAGCCCTGAGGTACCCCAACAGCAAGAGGAAGAGGAGATGAAGTGGAGCCAGAGAACAAAACACTGAAGGAGCGGTCAGAGATAGGAAGAGAACCAGGAGAGAGCAGTGTCCTTAATGCCTAGTGACTGGAGCCTAGAGAGTAGGAGAAGGTGGTCAACAGTATCGAAAGCTGCAGATAGGTCAAGAAGAATGAGCAGAGAGTGGTCACCGTTATGTTTTGCTGTCAGGTCATTGGTCACTTTGATGAGTGCAGTTTCAGTCGAATGTAGGGGGCAGAAGCCAGACTGTGAATGGTCTAGAAGGGAGTGAGTGGAGAGGTAACGGGTAAGGCGGCAGTAAACTAGGCGCTCCAAAAGTTTAGAGATGAAGGGGAGATTGGCGACTGGTCTGTAGTTGTTTGTGCAGGATGGGTCGAGAGTGGGTTTCTTTAGTAATGGAGTAACGATGGCGTATTTGAAGGAGGATGGGAAAATGCCCGAGGAGAGGAAGAGATTAAAGATTGTAGTTAGGTGGGTTGTGACGATTGGAGAGAGAGACAGGAGGAGATGTGAGGGAATGGGGTCGGTAGTGCATGTAGTCGGACGAGAAGAAGAGAGGAGTCTGGAGACTTCTTCTGTGATAGGATTAAATGTGGAAAGTGAGCAATTGGAGATGCAGGAAGGGATGGGAGTCACAGCACTTGGTGGTTGGGAGCAGATTTCCTGACGGATATCTATTTTTTCTGTAAAGTGGGAGGCCATGTTATTGTAAGTAGCAACATTAAAAAGAGAATATACATATATACATTTTATAAGCAAACAGGACAAGCTTCTAAAAGTCATGATTTATGAAAATAATTAGATTTGTCATGTTCTAATCTGTGATCTCTTTTTTGGCAGATCCCTGTAACCCCTGCTGCCCAGATCCTTGCCAAGGCCAAGCAAGCAACAGCTGTAATAAATGAAGAAGACGTCAAAATGCAATTTGGAATTACTTCCGTCTTCCCTAAAAGACATATTTTAACCATCCTACTTGATATATCATTCTTAAAGTTTGTCTCTTTACCTCAAATTATAAATTCCTTCTGCTACTAAATAAAATAATACTTCATATCAGAATCATTAGCATTGTTGACTACAGCAGATCTAATTGCTGGAGTAACTGGCACAGATTGTTGGTACAGATTACAATAATTTAAAAAATATTCTAGTGAGAGATTGGAAGTAAAAGTTCATACATGCTAATCTTATTTTCTATGCAATTTCACAATATTAAACGTTGTCATCAGGGAGGTTAGTGGCGTCCGCCAGAGCGGTGCAGTGTGCACTTAGTGCGCTATTACTCCAGCTATTATCCTGCTGGCACCGCAGCTGTGGCGCCGAGCACTAGTGTGTGTAGAGGGACTCTAACCCAGTGTCTCAGGGGCAGAGTCCTGTGACTATACGCTAGCGCTCACACTGCCGAGCTCTGTGAGTATAAACAGGCTACGGCATTTATATTTGGCAGTTGTGTGGCACTGTGAGGTAACAGAGTCCACCTCTCTACACACTGCGTGAGGTTAACCCCATGTGTCCCTCTATTATATCACCGCATAACGTCCGCAATTACAGAACAGCAGTTAAGACCCCTGCATGGTGGACCCCGGGCTGCGAACGCATCTAAATACCAATTTTATTATTTGGTGCGTTCCGCCAGCCCCTAACAGTATACTAGCACTAGGGTCTGACTAGTAATGGTGGACAAACAGCGACTGCAGCAGTACATCCAGCAGCTGGAGGACAGGTTGGTGGCTCTCAAGCACTCAGCCTCAGCTGTGGATGTTACTGTGGTCGCTTTTCAGGCAGCCACGGAGGCTGTCTCCCGTGTGTCGCCTGCCATCCCTGTCCTGACTTTGTCCCGCCTCCCATTGCCCGAGAAGTTCTCGGGTGATAGTGCTTCTTGTAGGGGTTTCGTGAGCCAGTGCACTATACAGCTGGTGGCTGCACGATGCCCCTTTGAGTAGGCTAAGGTGGGATTTGTTATTTCCCTCTTGTCGGACAGGGCTTTGGAGTGGGCCACATCGCTGTGGGAGTTTGGTGATCATGTGGTGCAGAGTGCCTCACAGTTCTTGGGCACACTGAAGCAGGTCTTCCTGGGACCGTGAGTCACCCATGATACCGCGCTCCAGCTGCTGGCATTGTCACAGGGCTCATCCTTGGTCAGCCATTTCGCAATCCAGTTCCGGACTCTGGCCGTGGAGTTGAGTGGCCAGATAAGGTCCTCATTCCGGCATTCTGGAGAGGTCTGGCTGACCATGTGAAGGACGCCCTGGCCACCAGGAGATTCCCGCCACACTGGAGGAGCTTATCACTGTCTCCACCCGAATAGATCTTTGCTTCACCGAGTGAAGGTTGGTGCGGTCCCAGTGTAGGCAGAGGTTTAGGTTGGCACCCAGTTTTGCTAAACCCCTGGAATCTCCCGATCGGGCGTCTGAGCCTCAGGGGGCATCCCATGCGGGATCCAGGCCCTGGTCCGCTCGAGCACCTGTGGTCTGTCATGTTTGCCGGCAGGCTGGTCATCTTGCCAACCGGTGCCCACAGTAGCCGGGAAAGCGCTCGCGTCTAGTGGCCGCAGGAGGCGGCTCAATAGAATCAGCGATGTTTTCCTCCAAGCTGTCCTTTAAGGGGACGCTTGAGTTTGGTTCATCCACTCTTGCGGTGGAGGTTTGCGCGGACTCCGGAGCGGAGGGCAATTTTATGTTGTCTGCCTTCAACGACATGCTTATGATATCTAAGCCAGTCACCGTCAGAGTGGTGAACAGTGCGACTCTACCCTCACAGATTACCCACCAGACCCTCCCATTGATACTCTTGGTGTCTCCATCTCATCAGGAGACGATATCCCTCCTCGTCATGCTCGAGGGTATCGACCAGGTCCTTCTAGGGGTCTCCTGGTTGCGGTATCATTCCCCCCATATAGAGTGGTCCTCGGGGAGAATTCTTGGTTGGAGTTAGAGTTGAGCGAAAAGGGTTGGTCAAATTCATAAGTCGTCGACTTTCGCTGAAGTCGGGTTTTATAAAACGAAACCCGACCATAGCGTGAGGTCGGCCACGAGGTCTGCGACCAGAGTGCGAAAGTCACGTTTCAAATGATGCCTTCAGCGCCCTTTTTCAGCCAATGATGGAGGGAGCACACTGTGGGCAATGCGATGACATGGGCATCGGTCACCACCATCTTTGAGAAGGTCATGCAAGTGATTGGCTTGCTTTGTGTGGCGTCACAGGGGCTATAAAGGGCCTGCACGCCGACCGCCATCTAACTTCTGCGGATATTAGCATTAGGGAGAGGTTGCAGCTGCTGATTCTGAATAAGGGAGAGCATTAGGCAGGGAAGAAGAACAAAAAAACTGCTTCTGCTGTTAGCGATTTCCACTGTACAACACAACAGTTTGTGTGCAGTGACAGGGGAGGCTATATTTTTTGTGCATCAGCTCTGTTGGTTATTAGGCTCCCTTATAAGGCTCCCTGATAGCTGCATTGCTGTTTGCACACTGCTGTGCAAACTGCTTTTTTAGGCTGCCTGCTGCCATACTTGGACTGAGAGCATCATTGTCAGCCTCCTAAAATCTCTAGGGAGCTTCCAATTCTCCCCAATACTATATACACACCTTGTACTTTGTCATACACCAGCCAATCTCAGCCAGATAAATTGAGGTGTAATCTATAGTGGGCCTGAGATAATAGTTCAGCCTCCTAAAATCTTTAGGGAGCTTCCAATTCTCCCCAATACTATATACACACCTTGTACTTTGTCATACACCAGCCAATTTCAGCTTGTTAAATTGAGGTGTAATCTATAGTGGGCCTGAGATAATAGTTCAGCCTCCTAAAATCTCTAGGGAGCTTCCAATTCTCCCCAATACTATATACACACCTTGTACTTTGTCCGTTGGGTCGCCCTCCCAGGGCCGTGGGGTACTCGGTACCGGGCTGGTATCAGTGGGACGTGTCACAGCAGCAGTGACCCGGACCGTGGCCCTGGGCGCCCAAGTAATGGGGAAATTGTGAATGGTGGAATGTAGTTAGATGGAATAGTTTGTGACGCCACCTGTGGTGTTCGGCAAGTGAGATGTTAGGCCGACGCTGCTTGCAGATCCTCTGGGGCTGGTGATGGGTTGCAGCCAAGATAGTGAAGCTCCCCACAGGTGGAGCTGTAGCCCCAGGGCAGTGTAGATGTAGGGGAAGAGGAGAGGCGCAGGTGGTATAGAAGCTGGTAACCAGATGTAGCGGTGCTGGGTGTGTTGGCGCAAGAATCAATGGAGGACACCAGGGCTTGTAGTTCCAAAGCTTTACTCACAGTCTGTAGTACACACAGGTGCCGGCCTCCGTGCCATGTCCTCCGGGTCAGGGACTCAGCCAACCTCCAGGCAAGATGGAATGCTCCCTTCCAACGCTCTGCCAACATGTGCCTTTCTAAACGTCTCCTCTTATAGCGCCTTTTAGTGTTAAGATCTCCTAGTACTGAGTTACACTGGAGTTCCTCCTAACAGATGTTCCCAAGAGCTCTACTTGTACGGCAGACAGCTGTAGCCTGCTTCAGGGACTCCTTACTCCTGAGTCCCGGCTCTCTATCCGTATTGCTGATGTGCCCCCAAGTCTTAGATGGGAGTAGTGCATTTACAGCCCACTACTCCAACGGTGTCTGCTGCAGAACCATTATTGTCCATACAACCTCGGGGACCGAGCCCCGGCCTTGCACTTAGAACTTCTAGGCAGGGTTCTTCCTCTAACCCACGTCCTCTGTGTTCTCTTATTCTCCTATGTTCCGTACTTGTCTTTCTTTCCTATGGAAGCTCAGGCTTCAATTCAATGTATTTCTCCTTCCTTCCTTTCCTGTGCCAGCAGACCCGGGTCACTCAGGTCTGCTGCAGAACTCCTTCCTCCATCCCTCTCTCAGGGATCTCCTTTCCTCACTCCTCTCTGAGTGACTGACTGCTGACTGACCTAAATCCTAAACCTTCCCACTCTTTTATGTATCCTCAACTCCACCCACCTCCCAGCACATTTCATGTTCCAAGCAGGGAGCCACCAAAGGTGCTCTGCTACACTCTAAGCAAGGAGCCGCAATGTGGCTTTGCTGAACTACCCTGTTGTGTGGGGTGCGAGTGTTGGAACGTGGTCAGGAGGTCCCACCTTAACTGGATGGTGGGGCACCACACCTTAGGAGAAGGTGCAGTACCTCCGTGACAACTGAGCCTCAGGGGCACCACATACCCCCCGTTAAACACAGCACGTCCGCGGGCTGCAAGGCAAACAAAGTTGACAACACAGGAACATACAAATTTTTGTAATGCTGAATAATCATTTCTTATACTAAACTTCCCAATGTGGGAGGTACTCATTCTTGAACGTTGTAAAAACAAGTCTTAATTAACTATATAAAGTCTTAATTCAAAAGTGCAATTCTCAATAAATTCAAGGTGCTATCTAATACTCACTATCACGTTAGTATTCTTCATCAACACATTTCTTCATCATCTTTCCTTTTTCACACTTTCTACTTTTCTATATACTTGGTTCACCATCTACATTTTCCAAGTCCTCATTCTTTATTCAAATCTCTCATCTCTTTATTAAAACATTCCTACATCATATATAACAGTTATCATAAGACTCATCATCAAATACTTCACATTAAAACGTTCAATAATTCTTGTAAATGCTGGACACCGCTCCCAGCCAGGATCTCTTGCAGTGTCCTTTGATTGGAGTCACACTCCACATGAGTTAGACTTTATCTTCGCAAAGTGTCTATGTAAAACCAAGAGAGGGCACCTGAAGAGGTGCAACTACTTACAAATACAGTTCTGGATCATTCAGCATTCATGATCTCGACAGTTCAAATGGAAAAGGCTGCCAACAAAACGGAGCAACACTGGAAAAATAAACTAGGACAGGATAACCAAAAATAGGAAACTGGTGCAAAAATAGAAAACAATGGCACAACTGTGCAAATACCCTCCTGGGCAACGAGATTTATTTACTAATGGTTGTTGTACCCTCCTGGGATTCTGGAAGCTGATGATTGGGAACTGCTACCAGATGAAATACATTGGGTGTCTTCATCCTGCTGCTGATTGCTTGCCAAGTGCATGGATGGTGGTGGACGGCGGCAGCTGCAACTCCCGGAGTTGTTGATGGGGTGGACCGCGGTTGGATTCGGGCAGGGGCAAGGCCAGTTTCGGCTGGGGTCGTCGGTGGAGGCCGGTGCAACAGCGCCTGGTCCAGACGGGGACGCAGTCCCGGCCCTCCGTTCTGCTCCAGAGCCCTCATGTATCTCCTCCGGACAGGACTCATCCAATGGCAATATCGTTGTAAGGTGGTGGTGGACGCTGCAGAGGATGTATCAGCGGTCGCAGCCTCCACAGGGGCGGCCTGGGGGTGACTGACTTCTCCTCCCCCCGTTCTTCTGACTCCTTTTCTCTTTCCATCATGGCGTTCTGGCGTTCTTCTTCCTGCCTCAGCCCCTTTCCCGCCACTGGCTTCTGCCCCTCCCTCTTGGGCGGCATCCACTTCCAGCGCCTCCATACCAAGCCAGTATACGAACCCCTCGGGGGGGTGGACCATGCCGCTGTCACATAGTAATTCAGGCAGGGGAGGCCCAAGACTGTTCGCGGTCTTTTCCTAGGAACTCCCATATCGTCACGCCCTTCTTCTCCGCGTCAGCGGCCATTTTTAATGTTCATTTCACAGTCTATTAAATTGGGTCTTCTGCACATTCTCAAAAGTTTTAAGTCCAACAAATCTTAGGCGCACAGAACCCGATGGCATCGGGTCTCGTCATCCTGTTCGATGGCATCGTATCTCGTCATCCTGTTCGTGACGCCAAGTTGGGTCACCCTCCCAGGGCCGTGGCGTACTCGGCACCGGGCCGGTATCAGTGGGACATGTCACAACAGCAGTGACCCGGACAGTGGCCGTGGGCGCCCCAGTAGTGGGGAAATTGTGAATGGTGGAATGTAGTTAGATGGAATAGTTCGTGACGCCACCTGTGGTGTTCGGCAAGTGAGATGTTAGGCCAACGTGCTTGCAGATCCTCTGGGACTGGTGATGGGTTGCAGCCAAGATGGTGAAGCTCCCCACAGGTGGATCTGTAGCCCCAGGGCAGTGTAGATGTAGGCGAAGAGGAGAGGCGCAGGCAGTGTAGAAGCTGGTAACCAGATGTAGCGTTGCTGGGTGTGTTGGCGCAAAAATCAATGGAGGACACCAGGGCTTGTAGCTCCAAAGCTTTACTCACAGTCTGTAGTACACACAGGTGCCCGCCTCCGTGCCATGTCCTCCGGGTCATGGACTCAGCCAACCTCCAGGCAAGATGGAATGCTCCCTTCCAACGCTCTGCCAACATGTGCTTTTCTGAACGTCTCCTCTTATAGTGCCTTTTAGTGTGAAGATCTCCTAATACTGAGCTACACTGGAGTTCCTCCTAACAGATATTCCTAAGAACTCTACTTGTACGGCAGACAGCTGTAGCCTGCTTCGGGGACTCCTTACTCCTGAGTCCCGGCTCTCTATCCGTATTGCTGTTGTGCCCCCAAGTCTTAGATGGGAGTAGTGCATTTACAGCCCACTACTCCAACGGTGTCTGCTGCAGAACCATTAGTGTCCATACAACCTCGGGGACCGGGCCCCGGCCTTGCGCTTAGAACTTTTAGGCAGGGTTCTTCCTCTAACCCACGTCCTCTGTGTTCTCTTATTCTCCTACGTTCCGTACTTGTCTTTCTTTCCTATGGAAGCTCAGGCTTCAGTTCAATGTCTTTCTCCTTCTTTCCTTTCCCGTGCCAGCAGACCCGGGTCACTCAGGTCTATGCAGCACTCCTTCCTCCATCCCTCTCAGGGATCTCTTTCCTCACTCCTCTCTGAGTGACTGACTGCTGACTGACTCACTGACTGACCTAAATCCTATAGCTTCCCACTCTTTTATGTATTCTCAACTCCACCCACCTCCCAGCATGTTTCGTGTTCCAAGCAGGGAGCCACCAAAGGTGCTCTGCTACACTCTAAGCAAGGAGCCGCAGTGTGGCTTTGCTGAACTACCCTGTTGTGTGGGGTGCGAGTGTTGGAGCGTGGTCAGGAATTCCCACCTTACCTGGATGGTGGGGCACCACACCTTAGGAGAAGGTGCAGTACCTCTGTGGCGACTGAGCCTCAGGGGCGCCACACATACACCAGCCAATTTCAGCCTGTTAAATTGAGGAGTAATCTGTAGTGGGCCTGAGATAATAGTTCAGCCTCCTAAAATCGCTAGGAAGATTCAAATTCTCCCCAATACTATATACACCTAGTACCTTGTTTTACAGTACCATATAGCTGGTGGTATTTTGGGTACATTTTTTCAAAAATGAGGAAGTATGGTGGAAGAGGCTGTGGAAGTGGGCGGGAGTTGCCAGCTGGTACTGATGGTGGTGGTGTATCTGCTGGTAGTGGCAAAAGCAAAATAGCACCTAAGGCATGAGGTGTTGAGCCTGCATCATCGTCTGGCTCCACAAGGCCTCGAAGGCTCCCTTTTCTGGGAGTAGGTAAACCACTTTTAAAGCCGGAGCTTCAGGAACAAGTTTTGGCTTACATTGCTGATACAGCCTCCAGCTCTATCGCCTCCTCTTCAGAAGTTTCAAAAAATAAAAGCACTGAGTCGTCAGTGGAGGCTCCTGGTCAGGAACAACACCTTTCCTTGTGTCCTTCACCCCTACCAAAAGTGAAGGATGTGGCAGGCCACACTACCGATTACTCCATGGAGTTCTTTTCACATACCATGCCTGGGTTATCAAGTCAAATCATGAATTCCCAAGTCCAAGATGAATCGGAAATGGAGTGCACTGATGCACAGCCACTGCTAGATTTTTCTGCTGATACATGCACTCAGAGCACTACATTGTCCTCGCAGTGTACTGATCCAGAATCTGACCCTGATGAAACTCAGGTGCCCCTTCCCGCATACTTTACCACCTTACACGGTGACACAGAGGAAGGTGCACATGAAATTGAAGAGGAGGTGATGGATGACCCAGTTGTTGACCCAGATTAGCATCCATTGGGGGAAGAGGGTGCCGCTGCCAATAGCTCAGAAGAGGAGGAGGAGGATCCGCAGCAGGCATCGACATCGCAACAGCTGCTATCTGGCAGGCCTGTAGCCTTCCAAAAATGGTTTACAAAAACCCAAAGAATTGCAGGACAGCTTGGCCAGACGGTCAAATAAGCACGGCATGCAAGGCCTCAAAATGTGTTCCATAGTAGGAAGAGTGTAGTGTGGCACTTTTTTGAACAAAATCCTAATGATCAGGCAAAGGTTATCTGTAAGAAGTGCGCAAAGATCTTTAGCTGAGGGAAAAATCTGAGAAATTTGAATACCAGTTGCATGCTTAGACATTTAACCACCATGCACTTGCAAGCGTGGATGGACTACCAAACCTCATGTACCACATGTGCGCCAGCTCCGAATGAAGGTAGTCAGCAACGCTACATTGCTTCCCCCACTGTAAGTGAGGCACCCCTGAGGCTCAGTCGCCACAGAGGTACTGCACCTTCTCCTAAGGTGTAGTACCCGCCATCCTGGCAAGTTGGGAGCTCCTTTCCGCACTCCAACACCTGCCATCCCACACACAGGATAGTTCAGCACTGTTCACATTGCGGCTCATGCTTAGAGGGTAGCAGAGCACCTCTGGTGATTCCTTGCTTCGTAACACAAGATGTGCTGGGAGGTTGGTGGAGTTGAGATTCATATAAAAGAGTGGGAAAGTTTAGAGTTGAGTTCAGTCCAGTCTGACAGAAGGTCAGCGGAGTAGGAAGCCACTCAGTGAGGAGTGAGGGATCCCTGGAAGAAGGGATGGAGGAAGGAGTGCTGCAGCTGCCTCAGTGATCTGAGCCAGCTGGCATGGGAAAGTAAGAAAGGTGGAGAGACGTAGGACTGCAACCTAAGCTTCCATAAGAGAGAGAAGGAACAGAGCGGAACGAAGGAGTAGGAGAACAGAGAGGAGGAGTGGGTTGGATAGGAACCCTGCCTATAGGTTCTCAGCGCAAGGCCGGGGCCAGGTCCCCGAGGTTGTATGGACACTTATGGTTCTGCAGCAGACACCGGTGGAGTAGTTGGCTGTAAATGCACTACTCCCAACCAAGACTTGGGACACAACAGCAACATGGGTAGAGAGCAGTGATCCAGGATGTCCCTGATCAGGCTACAGCTGTCTGTCATACAAGTAGAGTTGTTAGGAACATCTGACAGGAGGAACTTCAGGGAACCACGGTACTGGAGTTCTTCACACTAAAAGGCGCAATAGAGAAGTCGTTCAGGAAAGGCACATGTTGGCGGAGTGTTGGAGAGGAGAGCCCTGACTTGCCCGGGAGGTTGATTGAGTTTCTACCCCGGAGGACACGGCACGGAGACAGGCACCAGTGTGCACCACGAATTGTGAGTAAAGCTTTGAAATTGCAAGCTCTGGTGTCCTCCATTCATTCGTCACTAACACCTTCAGCACCGCTACATCTGGGTACCAGCATCTATACCCTTCTGCGCCTCTCCTCATTCATTGCGCCTACACTGCCCTGGGACTACAGCTCCACCTGTGGGGAGCTACACCATCTTTTCTGCATCACACCATCAGTCCCAGTGGATCTGTAAGCAGCGTTGGCTTAACATCTCACTTGCCAAACACCACGGGTGGCATCACGAACTTTCCATATAAACTACATTACAAACATCATCCGCCATTGATCCGCTGCTGTGACACATCTCCCCCTGACACCGACCCGGTACTGAGTACCCCAAAGCCCTGGGTGAAGCCTGGGAGGGCGACCCATAAGCCCACCGGTTAGCACACCACTAGCAGCAAATGTTGAGGTGTCGTCGCAAGGCCAAAGCAGTCAGGGAATCACAATGTTATTGCTACGAAAGACTGAATCTAGGCCATCAGAAAAACCACCAACACCATCACCATCACCAACCCTCTCTCAGTCCGCCATGTCCACCGCTATTTCCACCATATGCAGCTCTCAAGTTCCAGCTCACCCTACCAGAGACTCAGTAGGACAAAAAATATTCAGGATTGAGAGTCCTCAGTAGTTGATACCTTTTAATGGCTAACTGAAAAGATGGTAATACATTGCAAGCTCTCGAGACTACTCAGGTCTCTTCATCAGGCTAGACTAATACAAAATCTGAAGTCACATATTTATGCACAATACAGCCTAGAAAAAATGCAATAGATAAGACAAGTGACGTGAAGCAGAACTATCAATATGGGAGAGGGAGAAACATAAATATAAACATTGGACCAGTTCATAGATAAGGAGTCCGGATGTTTTATGGTCCTCTGATTGGGGTCTAGTTCTGTGTTGCCCCGCAAGGTTTTAAAAGGAAATTCCTTAATTGATGTAAAAAGACATAAATCTATGCGACACATTCATTCCAGCACTGAGAGTGTCAAAGTTCGTCATAAATTTGTACTCCCAAACTCGTCTCTCTCTCTGAGATGTGAAGTTACCTTTCAATACCAGTAATTTCATATCCATGCTGCTGTGATCAGGGATACAGAAATGTTTTGCCACAGGTAGATCCATTCTTTTTTCTCTTATTGTGTGACGATGAGCATTCATCCTTGTTCTAAGCTTTTGCCCTGTCTCCCCCACATACAGACCCCCAGTTGGACATTTAGTACAAATAATTAAGTACACCACATTAGATGTAATGCAGGTGAAAGTACCTGGGATCTTGTAGTCCTGATGTGAGTTGGGGATCTTTATCCTGTCCATTGTCATTATAAATGGACAGGTTTTACATTTTTTCTGGTTGCAAGGAAAGGTTCCTGCAGCTGTTGGAGAGGACAGGGAGCTTCTGACAATGATGCTTCTTAAATTTGGGGGCTGCCTAAAACACAGCAGTGGGGGGTCTGGAAAAATGGATTTTAATCGGGCATCTTTTTGTAGTAAAGGTTGTAATTTCCGTGCAGCTCCCCTTAGCACCTCCAGATTTGGGTTGTAGGTGACTACTAGAGGCACTCGGTTATTTTCTTCTTTAGCTTTGTAATGTAGCAGGTGATTCCTTGACAATCTGGTGGCTCTTGTAATTTGGTTTTCAATTGTTCTTGGATGGTAACCCTGATTCAAAAAGGTCTTTTTGAGGCGATCAAGGTGTTTGTCTCTATCCATGGGGTTGGAACATATACGATTGTATCTGATGGCTTGGCTATAGATAATAGAGTTCTTTATGTGTTTTGGATGGAAACTGTCCCATTTAAGGTATGTTGGACGGTCGATTGGCTTCTGATACAGGGATGTCTCTATTTCATTGTTTTTTAGCTTAATGATGGTGTCCAAAAAATTAATCTCGGTACTGGAGTAGTTGAGTGTTAAATTGATGGTGGGATGAAATTGATTAAACTGTTCGTGGAACGTCTTTAGCTGTTGCTCAGACTGCGTCCAGATGATTAAAATATCATCAATGAAGCGGTAGTAGGCCAGGGGCCTGATGGGGCATGAGGACAAAAAAATCGCTTTCAAGCTTGGCCATGAAAAGATTTGCATACTGTGGAGCTATTTTACTTCCCATAGCTGTGCCAGTCTCCTGTAGATAGATCCTGTTGTCAAATTCAAAGTAATTGTGGGTGAGGATGAATTTTATAAGTTTCACCACAGCATCAGCATCAGTCCCTGTGTTTTCCATGAAGAATTTGCAGGCATGTAAACCATCTTGGTGTGGGATATTAGAGTACAAAGATTCCACATCCATGGTGGCCAGGATGGTTCCTTCTGGTAGAGGACCTATTAGGTCAGTAGGACAAGTGTTTGAATGCCCACATTGCCAAACTAATCTCGTTAGAGTTGATGCCCTACCGGTTGGTTGAAAGCGAAGCTTTCCGCGAGCTCATGGCCTACGCAGTACCACGCTATGACCTACCCAATTGGCACTTCTTGTCTCGAAAAGCCATCCCAGCACTCCACCTGCATGTGAAAGACCGCATTGTCCATGCACTCAAGCAATCAGTGAGTGGAAAGGTGCACCTTACAATAGATGCATGGTCCAGTAGGCATGGCCAGGGCCGTTATGTGTCCATCACTGCGCACTGGGTTAATGTGGTGGATGCAGGGTCCACAGGAAACAGTTGGCTGTAGGTGTTCGACCCTCCTCCTCCTCCAGAAGTGAAAGCTCGTCCACAGAGCGCAGTTGCACGAGCACTCCATCCGCAGCTGCCAGTGTTGGACACGAGGTGTCCCACTATCGAACAGCTAGTGGTAAGCGTCAGCAGGCTGTTTTGAAGATGATGTGTTTGGGCGACAACAGACACACCGCGCAGGTACTGGCTGACTACTTGCAGTGACAAACTGAGTCTTGGCTGGGCAGTCTACATCTTGAGGCAGGCAAGTTAGTTAGTGATAATGGCCGGAATTTTGTGGCAGCCAGAGCCCTTTCAAAACTCAGACACATACCTTGCCTGGCTCACACCTTGAACCTGATGGTGCAGTGCTTCCTCAATAATTATCCAGAGTTAACAGCCCTGCTCCATAAGGTGCGAAGACTGTGCTTTGTGGGAGGATACAAAGGCAGGCAGTTTGAGGGCAGATATGGAGTTGTCTGGTGTGCAGTGGTCGAAGCTGAAAGACCTCTGAAAAGTCCTTCAGTGTTTTGAGGAATGCACACGGCTGGTAAGCGCAGATGCCGCCATCATAAGAGTGAGCATCCCACTTATGCGTCTGCTCATGCAAACTTTGAAGCACATTAAGGAGCAGGCGTCTGCAGCCGTGGTGGTAGAGAAGGTAGAGGAGGAGGGATGCCTTGATGACAGTCAGCTATTGTCTGCTCAGGGAACTCTCCTGGACAAGGTGGAGGAAGAAGAGAAGGAGGAGGAGGATGATGGGGATGATTATTTAGGGGAGGAGGATGCTTCTCAGGGGGCAAGAGAAAATGTTGGCATGGCAAGTTCAGGTACAGGGTTTGTGCGTGACTGGAGAGATGTTGATTTGCCAGAAAGTGCTCCACCACCCAGCACTCGCAGTGCATCATTGACACCTGGAACATTGGCCCACATGTCAGATTATGCCTTGCAGATCCTAAAAAGGGACCACCGCATTGCCAAAATGATGAACGATGACGACTACTGGTTGGCCAGCATCCTGGATCCACGATATAGAGGCAAATTCCAAAACATCATGCCACTGGAGAACCTAGAGCTAATATTGGCTAGCAAACAAGCAACTCTGGTAAACCGTTTTTTTGAGGCACTCACAGCACACAGCGGCGGTGATGGTTCTCCCTCAAGCCGTAGGGGGCAACATGGAAGAGGTTTTCATGGTGTACACAGCCGAAGTGGCGTTGGACACAGGGATTTCATGACCATGTTGTGGACTGATTTTTCAAGTGCCGCTCACACGACTGGTAATACTGCATCGATTGAAAGTGACAAGAGACAGCAGTTGTCAACTATGGTTACAAACTACTTCTCCTCCCATATTGATGTTCTCCCTCACAGGTCATTCCCCTTTGAGTATTGGGCCTGTAAACTGGACACTAGGCCTGAATTGGCACAATATGCCTTACAGGAGCTTGCTTGCCCTGCTGCTAGTGTGCTATCCGAAAGAGTCTTCAGTGCTGCTGGATCAATCCTGACAGAAAAAAGGACCCGTCTGTCAACCCAAAATGTGGATGATCGAACCTTCATTAAAATGAACCATGCATGGGTTTCAAAGGATTTTTTCCCACCTTCCCCTGCTGACACGTAGGTTGCCCGAAAAATGGATTTTGTCCTCCTCTTCCTCGGACTTGTCCAATTCCTCCATTTTCAGCTGCTGAATGTCCAACATCAACATATGCCATTTTTTCAACCTCCCTAACTGGGCTGCGTCCCCCCCAGGGCCGGGGTCACCACCTGGCGCATGCACCTGTGCGAGTGCCGTTGCCCTGGACAAGTGGGTGGGCCCACTCTTGGGCGACGGCACTGGCACAAGGTCCCTCATAGTACAATCAAGTGTCTCTGATGGTGGGGGTGCACACCTGCCGTCAGACACACCGGCGTACTATGAGGGGCCCTGTGTTAGTACGGACGCCAACGAGTGGGCCTCCCCTGCTTGCTCAGGGCCCCAGCACTTGCAATACTTACCTCTCCCTGCTCCACCACTGTGTAGTCTGGCCTGTTTAATACTTCACTGGGACTGCCAATACAAATTTGGTGAACTGATGGTTAAGACGTAGCTATGCCCTGTCCTGCTGGGCTCTATCTTCAGATGATAAATGGCTTCCATTTGTTATGGATGTCGACTCACAATGAGATGCAGTGGTGGCTTATCATCAGCTTTCACGGTTTTCCGACTCACAGACATGTGACATTCCTGCCCACATTTTTAAATGTGTCCTCTCATGCCAATTCAATAGAATCCCCTACGGCCTGTGGCTTCTGTCTTTTGCACTCCAAAGTTACCTGACAGATCGTGATAGGCAGTGAGGACAATGTCTACATCTCTCCCTGTGATCACAATTTGATGGAGATGAGTAACGGTGATGGGATCCACGGTACTGCGATACAGCAAACCTTTCTTCACAAGAACTGTTTTCGCTGTCTCCACAGACTAAGTAATTGAGGGTCAGCATCGCCTCTGAGAATTCTCCTGGGAGTTTTTCCCGTGATTAGTAATTCCCAAATTTCTGCAATCACTCAACTTTCCGTCTGTACTTGTATCCATCTCTTTTCCTCTTGCGGAGAGTCTGGACTGTCTTACTGAGACTGAAATATATATTAAGATTGAAAAATACCCCAACAGTGTATACTGGTGTACGCTTCGAATACATTACCTTTTTTCTACTTTTTAGATTCTTGTCTAATCCATACTGAGGCTGTGAGTGTCTTTGTCGGACTACGGAAATATACACAGAGATTTTTACTGTGTAAACTATGCTACATATATACCTGTTATCTTGTGATACTGTACCCTTTCTCAACTTTCTACAATCTTGTGGAATCCATACTGGGCCTGAGACCGTCTGAGTCTGCTTCCTGATTAGAGATGAGCGGTGTTCGAGTCGACCTGTTCGCCATGTTCAAATTCGAGCTGTTTTGGGCGGTGTTCGAGCTGTACTTTGCTTAAAATTCGTCTGTTAGAGGTTTCATTCGAGAACGGTTCGTTCACCAAAGGCATAACTTTATTTTCACATTAATATTGGTTTTAAATGTTAATAGACAGTTTCATGGCACAGTAGCGGTGTCTGGTAGCCAGCGCTGTAGTGTACCTGTCAAGGAGCTACACTCTGTGTGTTTCTAATAATTTCTTACAGCATCTTGTCCAGAAAATCCTTTTGGGCCTTGTAGCACTGTCTGCTACTCAGCAGAGGAGCCCACCCGTGAACCTAGCTATGCCGCCTGTTTATGAAAGAACCAGTTTTTGACTGCATTTAGCCCAGTTAATACATTGGGCCTAGTAACTTTGTATGCTACTCAGCAGAGGAGCCCACCCATGAACCAAGCTGTGCCGCCTGTTTATGTAAGAACCATTTTTTAACTCCATTTAGCCCAGTCAATACTTCCGGCCCAGTACCTGTGTCTACTGCTCAGCAGAGTAGCCCACCCGTGAACCTAGCTATGCCGCCTGTTTATGTAAGCACTGTCTGCTACTCAGCAGAGGAGCCCAGCTGTTAAGCAAGCTGCAGCACCTGTGGTTTGGACAATTAATTTTTTCACATTCTTTCTGGAATGCTGGTTAGACCTAATTCCAGAATTCCGTTTGGCCTGCACTTACTGGGAAATCCTCGTTCGCGGGTAAGAATTGGAATCCCAGATCACCATCACTAATGGGGTTCAGAGGGTTATCCGCACCTGTAAGCGACACACGCTGGTCCTTTCAGTGTAGCGCGCATGCAGCCCCGGACATGTAAGGGCATGACAGACCTGTTATTGCTCGATCTCGCGTGCCAGAGCCTCGCATGCCCCTCTAATAAGCTGGACACGGACCGCAGGGTCATGCCGGAGTCTCGTTCGTTAATGGAATTAAGCTAACAAATCGCTAGCACAACTAAAAACAGCCATACACCACCACCCACAGAATCGGCAAAGCTTGCAATCTGTCCATCTTTTCCGTAGCTGGCATGGTTGAGGTTGCCCGTGTGGAGTCCAATTAAGCCGCAGGCTCCACTCCTGGTGGTGCCCTTCTGGACATTCCTTTAAGGTTCAGCTTTGCAACCATACTGCCCCCGGAAACCAAACACTTTGCCTTCATGGACGCTGTTCGGAGGGTCGTGGGAATAACGCCGCCCGATCGGCATAATTTATGGTGGGATGTCCAACGGTATATGATCATCTTCGATTTTAGAATTTAAATTTTTTTTTTTTATTTTAGATTTTTAGTCCAGCCTTTCTTGACTTTATAAGGGCATGACATGCGTATATCTGTGTCTCCTCCTCATCCTTTTACTCCTCCACCTCTTTTCTATTTGTAGTTGCCCTTTTCCTTATGTTATTTTTGTCTTGTGAGCATTGTGTCTGCTTTGGGACACTTTTTAAGGTGTTTTGTAATTGTTTTCTATGTGTTTGTATGTGTTTGCCTGCCATTGTTTTCAATGGGGCTCGACGGTGTTCGTCGAATGTTCGACGAACATTCGATGAACTTGCCACCTGTTCGACGAACCGAATTGATCTCAAACCCTAGCGGGGTGGCTCAACACTACTCCTGATATATAGACGTACATTTTTAATGTTTAAACTATGCTATATATACCTGGTATCTGGTGATACTGTACCCTTTCTGCCAGGAAGTCCTCCACCCACCACTCTAAGTGTATCATTGACACCTGGAACATTGGCCCACATGTGTGATTATTTCTTGCGGATCTTCTTTTTATAATGTGGTGTGATCCATCCTGAGTGTGTGAGAGTCTGTGGGTTACTCCTGCAATTTATATGTAAATTTAAAAATTACCCCAACACTGTATACAGCTCTACGCTTGTGATACATTACCCATTTACTGCTTTTTATATTCTGGTCTAATCCAAACTGACCAAGTGAGAGTCTGTTTCTGACTGTGGAAATAAATGCTGAGATTGACAATGACCCTTACACTGCGTACAGCTGAACGCTTTAGATCCATTACCGTTTTACGGCTTTTTATATTGTGTTGTAATCCATGCTGAGTCATACTGAGCCTGAGAGCATCTGTGTCTGCCTCCTGAAATATATACGGAGATTTAGAATGTTTAAACTATACTATATATACCTGGTATCTGATGATACTGTACCCTTTTTCTACTTTTTATATTCTTGTCTAATCCATACTGAGCCTGTGAGCGTCTCTGTGTGACTCATGAAATATATACAGAGATTTACAATTATCCTTTGACTGCACACAGCTTCTGATACAGTTCCATATATCTGATGTTATTTTTGGTACATTTTCTCCAAAATTTGGAAGTATGGTGGAAGAGGTTGCGGACGTGGGCGTGGGGGAGCCAGCTGGTACTGATGGTGGTGGTGCATCTGCTGGTAGTGGCAAAAGCACAATAGCAGCTAAGGCAGGAGGTGTTGAGCCTGCGTCATGGTCTGGCTCCGGAAGGCTACCTTTTCTGGGAGTAGGTTAACCGCTTTTAAAGCCAGAGCATCAGGAACTGGTTTTGTCTTACATTGCCGAAACACACTCCAGCAAATATTCCCTCCTCTTCTGAAGTTTCAAAAAAATGCAAGCACTGAGTCATCAAGTGCTGGCTCCTGGTCAGGAAGAACCCCTTTCCTTGTGTCCTTCATCCTCACCAAAAGTGAATGATGCAGAAGGCCACACTTTACATTAGTCCATGTAGCTCTTTCGCACATACCATGCCTGGGTTATCAAGTCAAATCGTGAATTCCCCAGTCCAAGATGAATCTGACATCGAGTGTGGGTTGTCAGCCAGGGCAGTGGGGTTAATCAGTACTGGGCCGGTGTCTCAGAGGGATGTGTCACAGTGGTGGTGACCCGGTCGGTGGGCATGCAAAGGGGTGAATAACGTTTATAGGTGAATGATACGTGATGCCACCTGTGGTTTCTGATCAGATTGACCAGCGCTGCAGTGTCGCTTCTCTGGGAGAGATGTTGTGGTGCAGCTAAGATGTAGAAGCCCTGCACAGGTAGGGCCGTAGTCGCAGGGCAGATGAAAGAGTTGGTAGATGGTGTGCAGTGCAGGATGTAGCAGAGCCGTGCGCCAGGCGCAGGAGAAAGATGACAGACACAGTCGTGGAATTCCTTTACTTGTACTTGGTAAGTGCCGTACAGTACCCAGAGTACAGATGGAGAAGGAGTTGGTCAGCCTGAAAGCAAATTAGAAATTCTGTCTCTGCAGATAGGTAGTGTGGCCTCTGTTCTAGCGCTTATCTGAGGTACTCGCAGTATTATTTTTATTATTATTTATTGTTATAGCGCCATTTATTCCATGGCGCTTTACATGTGAGGGGGGTATACATAAAAACAAGTACAATAATCTTAAACAATACAAGTCATAACTGGTACAGGAGGAGAGAGGACCCTGCCCGCGAGGGCTCACAATCTTCAAGGGATGGGTGATAATACAGTAGGCGAGGGTAGAGCTGGTCGTGCAGCGGTTTGGTCGATCGGTGGTTACTGCAGGTTATAGGCTTGTCGGAAGAGGTGGGTCTTCAGGCTCTTTTTGAAGGTTTCGATGGTAGGTGAGAGTCTGATATGTTGTGGTAGAGAGTTCCAGAGTAGGGGTGATGCGCGAGAGAAATCTTGTATGCGATTGTGGGAAGAGGAGATAAGAGGGGAGTAGAGAAGGAGATCTTGTGAGGATCGGAGGTTGCGTGCAGGAAAGTACCGGGAGACGAGGTCACAGATGTATGGAGGAGACAAGTTGTGGATGGCTTTGTATGTCATGGTTAGGGTTTTGTAATGGAGTCTCTGGGCAATTGGGAGCCAGTGAAGGGATTGACAGAGGGGAGAAGCTGGGGAATAGCGGGGGGACAGGTGGATTAGTCGGGCAGCAGAGTTTAGAATAGATTGGAGGGGTGCGAGAGTGTTTGAGGGGAGGCCGCAGAGCATGAGGTTGCAGTAGTCAAGGCGAGAGATGATGAGGGCATGGACTAGGGTTTTTGCAGATTCTTGGGTGAGGAATGAACGGATGCGTGAAATATTTTTGAGTTGAAGTCGGCAGGAAGTGGAAAGGGTTTGGATATGTGGTTTGAAGGAGAGATCAGCATCAAGGATTACTCCGAGGCAGCGAGCTTGTGGGACTGGGGAGAGTGGGCAGTCATTTACTGTAATTGATAGGTTCGTAGGGGGGGTCACGTGAGATGGGGGAAAGATGATGAATTCTGTTTTGTCCATGTTGAGTTTCAGATATCTAGTGGAGAAGAAGGATGAAATAGTGGACAGACATTGAGGGATTCTGGTTAGTAGGGAGGTGATATCTGGTCCAGAGATGTAGATCTGTGTGTCATCAGCATAAAGATGATACTGAAAGCCATGAGATTCTATGAGCTGTCCCTATGTCCCCTATGAGCAGTACTGAGTTCACTGAAGTTCCCCCTGTTGACTCTCTTTTGAAACTTTCTCGTATGGCAGGCAGCCGTAGCCTTTTCCTTCTGGCTCACACAAGTCGCTGCTGGGGCCTCCGAGCCTTAGGCTGTGTGCACATGCTGCGGAAAAGGTGCGGATTCATCCGCGCGGATTTTGTACAATCCGCAGGTGAAACCGCAGGTCAAAAGACCTGCGGTTTTACCTGCGGATTGCTCTGCGGTTTTGCCCTGCGGTTTTTCATCTCCTCAATGGAGGAGATGGCAAACCGCAGGAGAATCCGCAGAAAAAATTGACATGTCAATTCTTTCTGCGGATTGAAAACCGCAGATAATCCGCGCGGAAAATTCCGCACCGTCTGCACTGCGGTTTTTGATTCCCATAGGGAATCATTGTACTGTACACCACAGCAGAAACTGCTGCGGGTCCGCAGCGGCCAAAACCGCTGCGAAACCGCAGCAAAATCCGCAGCGTGTGCACACAGCCTTAGTTGGGAACAGAGCATTTACAGCTGCTACTTCCTCCGGTTTCTGCTGCAGGACCGTCAGTGTCCCTACAAACTCCTAGACCGGAATCCAGTCCATGCGCTCCAGCTAGAAGTGAGCCTTAACTCTGCTCATCCTCCAGCTCCCCTTATCACATCCACACACTTGCCCTTCCTTTCACAGACTGCCCTAACTTCCCTCCTCCCGACCACGGAGAGCAGCTCCTCAGCAGTCAGGTTCAGAGCTCTCCCTGCTGGCCTGGAGTGGGAACTGTGCTGTGTGTTGGTTTAACTGCTAGAGAGATCCTTCATTGCTCTCAAGTATGACATCGCACTCCCTAGGAGGAAGGTAATGCCATTGTGGCAACCATACTCCTGGGGGCGTCACAAGTGCACTGATGCCCAGCCACTGCTAGATGCAGTCATGTGATGTAAGAAGTGAAGTATTTTTCATTGTACTATACCACTATTTCTCTGCCGTATCAGAGGATCATGAATTGTGGCATGTGTTAAAGGAGCCCATTGACACTCTTTGGCCATGGGCCCACGAAAATCTGGAGCCAGCCCTACCCCCCCCACAACTTTAGCCAAATAACTCCCAGTTTTCAATGCCTAACTATTATTATAAAGTAAATTAAGGTTGACAAGCTTAAGTAATAAGAATTGATCTTTTTGGCATTAAAAAGGGCACTGTAGGTGTGTTTCCTGTCCTCCACTCACTGCCGACTTTTCTTCCCCATGGACTTGCATTGGATTTCGTGTTTCAGTCAGCCTTCGACTTTTCACTATAATCGGCCGATTTCGTTCAACCAGACTTTTGCAAAAGTTGGGTTTCATGAATCCCGACTCGACCCGAAAAAAGGCAAAGTCGCTCATCTCTAGTTGGAGTAAATCATGTGAGGGTAGATGTCTGAGGGAGTATATCCAGGTTGCCTCCACTGAGGTCCCCACAGATCTTTCCTTGCTCCCCAAACACTTTCGACAGTGTCCAGACATATTCTCCAAGATGGCAGCAGAGACTCTTCCGCCTCATCGCCCCTATGACTGTCCTATTGACTGAACTATCCCCTATCTCTCCCAGAGACAGAGGCCATGTCTCAATATATCAGGGAGAATCTGACAAGAGAATTCATTAGGAAGTTGGTGTCACCACCAGGGCTTCTTCTTTGTCCAAAAGAAGAGTGGAGAGTTACATCCCTGCATCGATTACAGGGGTGTTAACGCCATCACCGTTAAGAATAAGTAACCTCTGCCCCTGATATCGGAACTGTTCGATAGGTTACATGGAGCGAGGGTTTTTTCCAAGCTAGATCTGAGGGGGACCTATAACCTGATATGCATCCATGAGGGGGATGAATGGAAGACTGCGTTTAACACCAGGGATGGCCATTACGAGTACCTTGTCATGCACTTTGGGCTCTGTAATGCTCCTGCAGTCTTCAAAGACTTTGTGAATGTTATCTTTCGAGATATGCTCTCCACCTCGGTGGTTGTCTGTCTGGATGATATTCTCATCTTCTCTCCCGATATGGACTCCCACTGGAGAGAAATTTGCAAGGTCTTCTACCGCTTACGGGCAAACTCCCACTACGCAAAGTTGTAGAAGCGCCTGCTCGAGCAGGAGTCCTTGCCTTTCCTGGGCTTTATCATTTCTGCCCAGGGTTTGGCTATGGATCCTGAAAAACTGCAGGCGGTGATGGACTGGCAGGAACCCCACTCTCTTAAAGCGATGCAGCGCTTTCTGAGGTTCGTTAATTATTATTGCCAGTTCATTCCCCACTTCTCCAATTTGGTAGCTCCTATGGTTGCCCTCACCAAGAAGGGAGCAAACCCCAAGTTATGGTCGGAACAGGTCTCCAAGGCCTTTTCCTCCATCAAGTCCCACTTTGCTAGCGCTCCCATTCTACATCGCCCCGATGTAGATAAGCCATTCATCTTGGAGGTGGATGCCTCTTCTGTCAGTGCTGGAGCAGTCCTCTTACAGAAGGACGCTGAGGGTCGGAGGCACCCTTGCTTCTTCTATTCCAAGACCTTTTCACCAGCGGAGAGGAACTATTCCATCAGGGACAGGGAGTTGCTAGGAATGAAATTGGCCTTCTCAAAGTGGAGACACCTCCTCAAAGGGGCTCGGTTCCCTTTCCAGGTGTTCATTGACCATAAGAACTTGATGTACCTACAGACAGCCCAGCAGCTAAATTTTCACCAGGCCAGATGGTCCCTTTTCTTCTCCCAGTTCCACTTCACCCTTCATTTCCTTTCCGGTGAGAACGTTCGGGCCGATGCTCTCTCGCTCCGTGGTGTCAGCGGAGGAGGAGGATGAGGAGCCTCGGCTAATCATCCCTTCTGAGAGTCTGAGGACTGTGGCTCCGGTCGCCCTTGAGTCAGTGCCTCCGGGCAAGACATTTGCCCTGCGTTGTTCATCAAGCATGTCTTCTGCCTACAAAGCATGCCAGACAAGATTGTCAGTGACCGGGGTTCCCAGTTCGCATCTCAGTTTTGGAGAGAGCTCTGTTGCTTGCTCAGCATTGAGCTGAATCTCGCCTCAGCTTATCACCCTGAGATGAAAGGGTTGGTAGAGAGGGCCAACCTGACCCTGGTCACATACCTACGACATTTTGTCTCGGCCAGGCAGGATGACTGGGCATCCTTGCAGCCGTGGGCAGAATTCGCCTTGAACAATGCTGTGGCCAACTCCACCGATCAGATCCCATTCCTCCTTAACTACGGCCAGCATCCACGCATCTCTGTCCCCATGCCTGTGTCATCCACCGACTCCAGGGTGGCAGACTGGGTGGTGGAGGCATGTGATATTTGGGACAGCACCCAGGAAGCCATTTGGGCCTCCAAGGAGAGAATGAGGGTCTCCGCAGACGCACACCGGCGCCCTGCACCGACATTCGACCTTGGTGACTTAGTGTGGCTCTCTGCCTGTAACATCAGGCTGTGGGTCGAGTCCGCTAAGTTTGCACCTCGCTACATAGGTCTTTTTAAGGTCCTCGAACAGGTTAACCCTGTTGTCTCCTGGCTGGCCCTTCCTCCACGCCTGGGTATTACCAATACCTTCCACCTATCCCTCCTTAAGCCAGTCCACATGTCTTGGTTCTCCAAGTCATCTGCCGGGACATCAGGCTTGTCCTCGGATGAGTTCAAGGTGAATGCCATTGTGGGGTGCAGGGTGGTACTTGGGAAAAAGTTTTATCTGGTGGACTGGAAGGGTCATGGTCCAGAGGATCGGACCTGGGAGCCAGTGGAAAACATCTGTGCTCCGCTGCTCATTGAGGCCTTTGAGCATAGCGAGGCCCATGTGGGAGGGGGCCCTAGGCGTTGATTTCTTGCCTCTGCACAGGAGGAATCCCGAGCCTTGCCTTCTGCGGTCTCCCATTCTGTTCCGGCCACAGAGGAGGCTACTCAGCAAAGGCGTCGATCCCAGCATCTTGCTCAGGCAAGTGCTGTCAGGTTGGTTGCTGCTGCCACCTCTGGTTCACCTTTAGCAATCCATACTAGCCAGCATGGAGCAGCTCTATAGTCTACAGTGCTGTGCAAATTAATTGGGACAAAGCATTTTTTTTTTTTTAAGTAAAATCGTAAGTTGGTTACCAGTCAGTGGTATAAAAGGTTCGCATGGCTACTCGGCCATGCGCTAGTATAGACTCTTAATGTTTAATGTGTGTGTGATTATGGATGCATGTGTACAAGTGACTGACTCATTAAGACTCCCTGCCTCTGGTTGTGTATGTGTGTAGGCACACGAGTAAGAGTCAGCGCCTACTAGTGGCATAGTCTTACACTACTGTGCTCCAAGTCACAGCACTTTTCTTAGCGCCATATTGTGCCATTCAGCACAAGGCAACTCAGTACCACAGTAAGTAGCTGCAACTGCCATTGCGGCACCGAGCTCAAGTCATGCGCTTTCCTTGCCCTAGTCAGGGAGGTTAGTGTCGTCCGTCAGAGCGGTGCAGCGTGCACTATTACTCCAGCTATTATCCTGCTGGCACCGCAGCTGCAGTGACGAGCACTAGTGTGTCTAGAGGGACTCTAACCCAGTGTCTCAGTGGCAGAGTCCTGTGACTATACGCTAGTGCTCACACTGCCGAGCTCTGTGAGTATAAACAGGCTACGGCATTTATATTTGGCGGTTGTGCGGCTCTGTGAGGTAACAGAGTCCGCCTCTGTACACACTGGGTGAGGTTAACCCCGTGTGTCCCTCTATTATACCGCCATATAACGTCCGCCATTACGTCCGCCATTACCGAACAGCAGTTAACACCTATGTACGGTGGACCCCGGGCTGCGAACGCACCTAAATACCATCTTTATTATTTGGTGCATTCCGCCAGCCCCTAACAGTGGGTCCATACCATATGCTACTCACTCCTTTCAGCTTGATGAAGGCACCTATTCAATGCTAAAACGCTTAGCCTTAATAAAGTGACCATATCTCTACATACTGTAAAGCACAGTGGTTCCTTGATTTTCTTCTGTACTAAAATACACACCTTAACGATCTAATTTTATAGTGGGCATAAAGAACCAGTAAGAAAAAAAGTGTTGCCACTCAAGCATATTGCACACCTGCAATTGAATACAAATTAAAAATAAAATATACACTGGCGCTACTAACTTAGTATAAAAGGAAATCTGCAAATAAACAAATTATATGAAGTAAGCCAAGGCAAAATAGCAGCTGCTGGTTTCAAAACAGGGTCTGTGCACCCTCTGTCAGGACACAAATGAAAACATGAAAAAGGAGAAACCTGCGCTTGCTAATTGTGGATGTGATATTGCTGTACCAAAATACTAACGTGCCCAAAAAAACCTTAAAAAAATCCACAAAATAAATAGTGTGTACCAGCCACAATAAGTTGTGTGAATTGCCTGCAAGGAAGTGCTGACCTGTGGATATAAGGCACAAAGAGTACGCACACTTCAAAGTGCAGCGATGACAGGAGCTAGATGTACTGTGCCTTGCGAAAGTATTTGGCCCCCTGGAACTTTTCAACCTTTTCCCACATAGCATGCGTCAAACACAAAGATACCAAATGTAAATTTTTGGTGAAGAATCAACAACAAGTGGGACAAAATTGTGAAGTTGAATGAAATTTATTGGTTATTTTATATTTTTTTGGAAACAAAAAGCTGAAAAGTGGGGCGTGCGATATAAGGCTATGTGCACACGCTGTGGATTCACCTGTGGGTTTTTCCATGCAGATCCTGCGGATTAGCCTGCGGTTTTGCCCTGCAGTTTCACACCTCTACTATGTTAAAAAAAAAAAAACAGAAACAGATGACGCATTTCGACATAACAGTCTTCATCAAGATCTTGATGAAGACTGTTATGTCGAAACGCGTCATCTGTTTCTGAAGTGTTTTTCTACATGCCCGGCAATCTTGTGCCATTCATGTTTTAACTTAATTGATTAAAGGTTACATTTTAGTCTGCTATCTACTCGCTGTTTATTTTTTATTTTTCTTCCCAAGTACGTTTGCTCTATGGAACCATGCTGAGTGCCAGCTGCCTAATGAAGACTTCACAGAAGGGTGAGCTGACTATAGTTCGATTTTTTTTTCTCAATCTACTATGTTAAAGGTGTGAAACTGCTGTGGAATCCGCACAAACAATTGACATGCTGCGGCTTGTAAACCGCAGAAAAACTGCGCGGAAAAAAACGCAGCGTGAGCACAGCGGATTTGAAATGCCATAGGCTAACATGGTACTGTACCATGTCTGCGGAACTGCTGTGTTTCCGCAGGGCCAAAAACTCTGCGGAAACGCAGCAGAATCCGCAACGTGTGCACATAGCCTTATTCGGCCCCTTTAACTTAATACTTTGTTGCGCCACGTTTTGCTAAACATTTGACCCCATTTTGAAAACTAGATCCCCCAAGGAATGCAACTAGATGTGTGGTGAGCACCTTTAATCCCCAGGTGCTTCACAGAAGTTTATAACTTAGAGCCGTGAAGATAAAAAAATTCACATCTTTCCCAGAAAAATGTTCTTTAACCCCAATTTTTTTCCGATGTGCGGCGCGCCACTGCGGGTGTCTGGTGCTGCTGCGGTGTCCGGTGCAAGAGCGGGTGTCCAGCACTGCTGCTGGCGTCTCCAGTGCTGAGGGTGCCCGGCGGTGCTACGGGGATGTCAGGCGCTGCCGGGGCTCTGCCGACGTATTGTGAAAGGCCAGAGTCCCAGTAGTTCCATTGTTTCCTGTACGGTGTACTCCGGGAAAATGGCTGCCGGGAGCTGCGCTTGCGCAAATGGAGATCTCGGTACCAAGATTTCAGTAGTTTTCACCAATTACATGAAAAAAAACAAGACGTGTTTGGTGTCTATGAACTCATAATAACCTGGATAATCATAATACGTCGGTTTTAGCATTTAGTGAACACGGTAAAAAGGAAAGCAAAAAACAACTGTGGAATTACACTGTTTTTGCAATTTCGCCACACATGGAATTTTTTTCCCAGTTTCCTGTGCAAGTTTCTTGTCCTGCAAAAAACTAGCCCTCACATGGCCCTTTTGACTAAAAAATAAAAAAATATAGATTTCTGGGAAGAAGTGGAGCAATAAAAGAAAACGCTCTGATCATTAAGGGGTTAAAAACATATTTTCCAGAATCTAATCATGGTTGGAATGAAATCATGACTGCATCATTCATGAGGCCAAAAGGACCAGTACTAAGATTCTTGCATGAAATCACGCAAAGACCAAACAGTATTGATCTGTATAGATCCATGATATGATCACAACAAGTAACAAATAAAAAAGAAGTATGCTAATGGAAAAGGGATCACCTATAAATAAAACACAGTTATTGAACTGTAAGCCCAAAAAATGGATGTTAAAAACACTTAAAATAGCTATGAGAACTTTTCCACACAAGCCCATAGTAGAGATATTGTCTGCCCTAGCTCATCAAAAATGAAACAGCATGCTAATAATGAATGCCTTATTTGCCTCTGGCAATCAAACTCATGGAGATGAAGTGGGGGTTTGCAAAGCTATGAGGCATGGCATTCTTGTAAACAGTAATTTTTTTCCTAACTTTATGTGTACACATTGCAACTAGCCAATCAATGTGCAGGAAACACCCAAAATGTTCTGACACAACGGCTTTTGTCATTGACTGGTGAAATCACATGTCCCTCTCCATATAAAGAGCGGACACTTGTTTTAGCACCATTTTGAAACTAGCAGCGCAGAGAGACTGCTCCTGATGCTGGCACTGTTAGCAACTCGATTTTAGCTAGCTAGCTAGGCGGTTGTAGATCAGTCAGATAGTGTAGCTAGCTAGAGTCCAGTGTGGCTGTTAAATTTACCTTCCAGTAGAGCCCTGACCGCCGACCGCCATTTTACTTCTGCCAATCTTAGCATAGAGAGAGATTGCTACCGCTGTTTCTCAATAGGGAGAGTGTTAGGCAGGAAAGAAAAAAAGAATCTGTGCTTCTGCTGATTGCAATTGTGCTGTACAGTTAGTGTGCAGTGACAGGGGAGGATTTTCTTGTGTGCAGCAGCACTAGTTAGTAGGCTGCCTGATAGCTGCATTGCTGTGTGCACACTGCTGTGCAGACTGATTTCTACACAGCACTCATACTTTTATTTTTTTTTCTGCACAGTTACCGAGCATTCATTTTTTCCCCACACTGTATAGAGCTGTATGCTCCTCACACAATACCGTGTACCAGCTGGTATCACGGACAAATACATGCTGATTATCTGTGTGTGACTCCGGAAATAAATATACGGAGATTTAAATTTTCCCCTACACCGTATTCAGCTGTCCGCTTCTGATACACTACCGTATATCTGCTGTTTGGATTACGGTCAAATCCATACTGAGACAACGTCTGTGTGTGACTCCGGATATATATACGGAGACTTACATTTTTCCATACACCGTATAGAGCTTTACGCTCCTCACACACTACCGTGTACCGGCTGGTATCATGGACAAATACATGCTGACTATCTGTGTGTGACTCTGGAAATAAATATACGGAGATTTAAATTTTCACCTACACCATATTCAGCTGTCCGCTTCTGATACAGTACCGTATATCTGCTGTTTGGATCACGGTCAAATCCATACTGAGACAGCATCTGTGTGTGACTCCAGAAATAAATATATGGAGATTTAAATTTTCCCCTACACCGTATTCAGCTGTCTGCTTTTGATACAGTACCGTATATATATCTGTTATTTGGATTACGGTCAAATACATACTGGGGGAGCGTCTGTGTGTGACTCCGGAAATAAATACGGAGATTTAATTTTTCCCCTACACTGTATACAGCTGTACATTTCTGATGCAGTACCGTATATCTGCTGTTTGGATTACGGTCAAATACATAGTGGGAGAGCATCTGTGTGTGACTACGAAAATAAATACGGAGATTTAATTTTTCCCCTACACAGTACACAGCTCCACAAACAAAAAGCACAGAATGACAAATGTGCAAAAATACCTTGCAATAAGACATATAACAGTAGTCAGCAAGTGCTGATAAAAGGTAATAACAAACACAGGGTATTTAGTCTATACGTTTTTTTGCAAAAAAATGTATACCAAGCTGCCTCACCAACGTCAAGGTAACCCGTATTGAAGCAGTCCCTATCTAATGTATTTAATATCTGAACATATGAACTGTGTCTAAATGAGCAGGATTAAGACAGGCACTTTCTGGTATGGGCACGTGATGCAAGACAGCTCCTTATGTGCATGTCACACAAGAGAGGGGTGGGGTCTCTCAAATCATGCATAAGCATGAAAAAAACTGGATTAAAAACACACATGTGACATGCACAATGTGAACAAGTCTGTTGGACCATGTTCACTCCACCCTGACTGAAACACAAACAAAAAGCACAGAATGACAAATGTGCAAAAATACCTTGCAATAAGACATATAACAGTAGTCAGCAAGTGCTGATAAAAGGTAATAACAAACACAGGGTATTTAGTCTATACGTTTTTTTGCAAAAAAATGTATACCAAGCTGCCTCACCAACGTCAAGGTACAGTACACAGCTGTATGTTTCTGATACAGTACCGTATATCTGCTGTTTGGATTACGGTCAAATACATACTGGGAGAGCATCTGTGTGTGACTAAGGGAACACATAAAAGGAGATTTAAATTTTCCCCTACACTGTATACAGCTGTACATTTCTGATACAGTATCGTATATCTGCTGTTTGGATTACGGTCAAATACATACTGGGAGAGCGTCTGTGTGTGACTACGGAAATAAATACTGAGATTTAAATTTTCCCCTACACAGTATACAGCTGTACGCTCCTCAGTACCATATATCTGCTGGTATTTTTGCAATAAAAAAAGAGAAGAGCCAGCACTGCCAGTGGTCAGAACGCATAACATGAGGTGCATATGCACATAACTTACTGCATTCAAAATGAGACATTTAGCAAAATATTGATCAATATATTGAGCCACCCCGCCACGCCAAGGCAATCTCATATGGGGGGTCCTACTCTACATTATTATTTATTCACTGTGCCATTGCGGCCTCCTAAATGTTTTAAAAGCAAGACCATATCAAATGCAATCCATACCTGAAGCATATCTGCATCACTCCCGTGCAGCCAGATGGAGCAGGTGCAGATAAAAGCCAACCAGGTCTGAACACAGACATCTCTGGTTTGACCTCCACACACCGCCTGACCAGCAAACACAGATGAAGGGCAATGCAGGCTCAGACATGGATGCAAAAATAAATAAAGCCTGGGGCAGGGCGGGGCTGCCGTGAGTGTGCACAGCAGCCTAGATCAATCACAATAAACACAGAAAAGATGGCGAACATGACCCAGCGTGCACAGCAACAGTGGTGGTCAGCCACAAAACCAATTTGCAATAAAAAAAGAGAAGAGCCAGCACTGCCAGTGGTCAGAACACATAACATGAGGTGCATATGCACATATCTTACTGCATTCAAAATGAGACGTTTAGCAAAATATTGATCAATATATTGAGCCACCCCGCCATGCCAAGGCAATCTCATATGGGGGGTCCTACTCTACATTATTATTTATTCACTGTGCCATTGCGGCCTCCTAAATGTTTTAAAAGCAAGACCATATCAAATGCAATCCATACCTGAAGCATATCTGCATCACTCCCGTGCAGCCAGATGGAGCAGGTGCAGATACAAGCCAACCAGGTCTGAACACAGACATCTCAGGTTTGACCTCCACACACTGCCTGACCAGCAAACACAGATGAAGGGCAATGCAGGCTCAGACATGGATGCAAAAATAAATAAAGCCTGGGGCAGGGTGGGGCTGCCGTGAGTGTGCACAGCAGCCTAGATCAATCACAATAAACACAGAAAAGATGGCGAACATGACCCAGCGTGCACGGCAACAGTGGTGGTCAGCCACAAAACCAATTTGCAATAAAAAAGAGAAGAGCCAGCACTGCCAGTGGTCACAACGCATAACATGAGGTGCATATGCACATATCTTACTGCATTCAAAATGAGACATTTAGCAAAATATTGATCAATATATTGAGCCACCCCGCCACGCCAAGGCAATCTCATTTGGGGGGTCCTACTCTACATTATTATTTATTCACTGTGCCATTGCGGCCTCCTAAATGTTTTAAAAGCAAGACCATATCAAATGCAATCCATACCTGAAGCATATCTGCATCACTCCCGTGCAGCCAGATGGAGCAGGTGCAGATAAAAGCCAACCAGGTCTGAACACAGACATCTCAGGTTTGACCTCCACACACTGCCTGACCAGCAAACACAGATGAAGGGCAATGCAGGCTCAGACATGGATGCAAAAATAAATAAAGCCTGGGGCAGGGCGGGGCTGCCGTGAGTGTGCACAGCAGCCTAGATCAATCACAATAAACACAGAAAAGATGGCGAACATGACCCAGCGTGCACGGCAACAGTGGTGGTCAGCCACAAAACCAATTTGCAATAAAAAAAGAGAAGAGCCAGCACTGCCAGTCATGTACGCTATTCTTTCTGTTTTCTTAGTGATTGATCTAGGCTGCTGTTCACATTAACAGCGGCCCTGCCCTGCCCCACGCTTTATTTGATTACGCACCTGTATCTGGGCCTGAATCGTCCTTTATCTGTGGTGCTGGTCAGGCAGTGTGGAGGTTGGACCTGAAATGTCTGCATGGACCTGGCTAACCTTTACCTGTGCTTGTCCTCTCTGGTGCCGTAGGAGCGATTCTGAAATGCTTGAGGTACAGTGTGCATGTAATGAGGTCTTGCTTTTATACATTTAGAAGGCCGTAATGGCACAGCGAACATAAAAAACGTAGAGTAGGACTCCCCATACGAGACTGCCTTGACGTGGCGGGGTAGCTCAAACAATTGATCAATTTTTTGCTAAATGTCTCATTTTTGAATACAGATAGAAACCAATGTGTGTTTTCACACTTTATGTTTTACGTTCTGACCACAAGCAGCGCTGGCTTCTCCCCCTCTTCTTTCCTGCTGGTATTTTTGGTACATTTTCCCAAACATGAGGAAGTTTGGTGGAAGAGGCCACGGACGTGGGCGGGGGGGCAGCTGGTACTGATGGTGGAGGTTGTGCATCTGCTGGTTATGCCAAAAGCACAACAGCAGATAAGGCAGGAGGTGTTGATCCTGTGTCATCGTCTGGCTCAAGAAGGCCTGGAAGGTTCCCTTTTCTGGGAGTAGATAAACTGCTTTTAAAGCCGGAGCATCAGGAACAGGTTTTGTCTTACATTGCAGAAACAGCCTCCAGCTCTATCGCCTCCTCTTCTAAAGTGTCCAAAAATGCAAGCACCGAGCCGTCAGTGCAGGCTTCTGGTCAGGAACAACACCTTTCCTTGTGTCCTTCACCCCCACCAAAACTGAAGGATGTGGCAGGCCACACTTCTGATTACTCCATGGATCTCTTTTCACATACCATGCCTGGGTTACCAAGTCAAATCCTGAATTTCCCAGTCCAAGATGAATCTGACATGGAGTGCACTGATGCACAGCCACTGCTAGATGATTCTGCTGGTACGTTGACCCAAAGCACTACATTGCCCTCCCAGTCTACTGAGCCAGAGTCTGACCTTGATGAAACTCAGGTGCCCCTTCCCACAATCTATACCACATACACGGTGAAACAGAGGAAGGTGCAGCTGAAATTGAAGAGGAGGTGATAGATGACCCAGTTGTTGACCCGGATTGGCATCCATTGGGGGAAGAGGGTGCCACTGGCAATAGCTCCGAAGAGGATAAGGATAGGCAGCAGACATCGACATCGCAGCAGCGGTTATCTGGCAGACCCGTAGCTGTCTAAAAACATGGTAAAAAAAACAAAAAGAGTTGCAGGACAGCTTGCCCAGATGGTCAAATTAGCACAGCGTGCAAGCCCTGAAAATTTATACCATAGTAGGAAGAGTGCAGTGGGGCACTTTTTTGACCAAAATCCTATTGATGAGGCAAATGTTATCTGTAAGAAGTGCGAAAGGACCTTTAGCCGAGAGAAAAATCTCCGAAATTTGAATATTAGTTGCAATCTTAGACATTTAATCACCATGCACTTGCAAGCGTGGACGGACTACAAAACCTCAGGTAGCACATGTGCACCTGCTCCGACTGACGGTAGCCAGCAACGCTCCATCACTTCCCTCACTGTAAGCCGACCGGTAAGCACACCTTTAAGAAATGTTGAGGTGTGGTCGCAAGGCCAAAGCAGTCAGGGAATCACAATATTTTTGCAACAAAAGACTGAATCTAAGCCATCATCACCAGCACCATCACCAACTCCCTCTCAGTCTGTCAGGTCCACCACTAGTTCCCCCATATGCAGCTCTCAAGTCCAGCTCACCCTAGCAGACACTCTGAGTAGGACAAGAAAGTACTCATCCTCTCATCTGCGTACACTGGCTTTGAACACCTACATTGCCAAAATGATCTCATTAGAGATGATGCCCCTGCGTTTGGTTGAAAGCGCAGCGTTTTGAGAGCTCATGGCCTACGCTGTCCCATGCTATGACCTACCCAGTCAGCACTTCTTTTCTAGAAAAGTCATCCCTGCCCTCCACCTGCATAAGAAAGACCGCATTGTCCATCCACTCAAACAATCAGTGAGTTGAAAGGTGCACCTCACAACAGATGCATGGGCCAGTAGGCATGGCCAGGGCCATTACGTGTCCATCAATGCGCACTGGGTTAATGTGGTGTATGCAGGCTCCACAGAGGACAGCGGCGGTGGAACAGTGCTGCCTAGCCCATGGTATAGGAACCAGTTGGCTGTAGGCGATCGACCCTCCTTCTTCTCCTCCAGAAGCAAAAGCTCGTCGACAGAGTGCAGTTGCACGAGCACTCCATCTGCAGCTGCCAGTGTTACACACGAGGTGTCCCAATATCGAGCAGCTAGTGATAAGCGTCAGCAGGCTGTTTTAAAGAAGATGTCTTTGGGCGACAACAGACACACCGCGGAGGTACTGGCCGACTACCTGCAGAGAGTAACTGAGTCATGGCTGGGCAGTCTACATCTTGAGCCAGGAAAGGTAGTCAGTGATAACGGCCGTAATTTTGTGGCAGCCATAGCCCTGGCTAAACTCAGACACATACCTTGCCTGGCTCACACCTTGAACCTGGTGTTGCAGTGCTTCTTAAATAATTATCCGAAGTTAACAGCCCTGCTCCATAAGGTGCGAAAACTGTGCTCACACATCCATCGCTCGCCCGTAGACTCCAGTCGTATGCAGAGGCTGCAGCAATAGCTCAACCTCCCCAAGCACCGCCTAATCATAGACATTGCAACAAGGTGGAACTCCACCATGCACATGGTTGAGAGGCTGTGCGAACAGAGGCAGGCTGTAATGCATTTGTGGGAGGATACACGGGCAGGCAGTTTGAGGGAAGACATGGAGTTGTCGGGTGTGCAATGGTCAAAGTTGAAAGACCTCTGTTAAGTCCTTCAGTGTTTTGAGGAATGCACACGGCTGGTAAGCGCAGACGATGCCATCATAAGCATGAGCATCCCACTTATGCGTCTGCTCATGCAAACTTTGATGCACATTAAGGATTAGGTGTCTGCAGCGGAGGAGGAAGAGGAGGAGGAGGAGGGAAGCCCTGATGACAGTCAGCCATTGTCTGGTCAGGGAACTGTCCTGGATGAGGTGGAGGAAGAAGAGGAAGAGGAGGAGGATGAGGGGGATGATTATTTTGGGGAGGATGATGCTTCTCGGGGGCAGGAGAAAATGTTGGCTTGCCAAGGTCAGGTACAGGGTTTGTGCGTGACTGGAGGGATGTGGATTTGGCAGAAAGTGCTCCTCCACCCACCACGGTCAGTGCATCATTGACACCTGGAACATTGGCCCACATGTGTGATTATCTCTTGCGGATCCTAAAAAGGGACCCCCGCATTGTCAGATTTATGAAGGATGACAACTCCTGGTTGGCCAACATCCTCGATCCACGATATAAAGGCAAATTACAGAACATCATGCCACAGGAGAAACTAGAGCTAATACTGGCGAACAAACAAGCAACTCTGGTAAACCGTCTGTTAGAGGCATTCCCAGCACACAGCAGCGGTGCAGGTTCTACCACAAGCCGTACTGGGCCAAATGGAAGAGGTGTTCGTGGTGCACACAGCTGAACTGGCGTTGGAGACAGGGGTTTCATAACCATGTTGTGGGTTGATTTCTCGAGGACCGCTCACACGACTGATATTACTGAATCGATTGCAACAGACAGGAGACAGCAGTTGTCAACTATGGTTAAAAACTACTTCTCCCATATCGATGTTCTCCCTCACAGTTTATTCCCCTATGACTACTGGGCCTGTAAACTGGACACCTGGCCTGAATTGGCACAATATATTAAAATGAACCATGCATGGGTTTCAAAGGATTTTGTCCCACCTTCCCCTGATGACACATAGGTTGCCAGCAAAATGGCTCGCTTTGTCCTCCTCTTCCTCCGACTTCTCCATTTCCTCAATTTGCAGCTGCTGAACGTCCAGCCTACACCTCAACATATGCCAGTTTTTCCACTTCCCTAACTGGGCTGTCCCCCCCCCCTAGTGCCAGCATCAGCACCTGGCGCACCCGGGCAAGTGCCGGGACCCTGAGCAGGTGGGGGGGCCCACTTGTGTGTGATGGCACTGGCATAGGGCCCCTCACAGTAGGCCAGTGTCTCTGACGGTGGGGGGGCCAACTCACCATTACAGACATCGTCGTACTATGAGTAGCCCTGTGCCAGTGCCGTCACCCACGAGTGGGCCCCCCTGCTTGCTCAGGGCACCAGTACTTGCAAAACTTACCTCCTCCTGCTCCACCGCTGTGACCTCTTCCGCGTTTCCTGACAGTGACATTCAGGTCAGGGAGCACGATGACATCATGTCTGTTCGCCCTTTGCCTGAACAGTCCATGTGCACAGAGCTGGAAGATGGCGGCGCTGAGGAGTCTAGAGTAGAGCAGTGCCCAGCGATGAGAGGTATTTCATTTTTTAATGTTTGGAGCAATATATGGGGAGCACTATACACTGGAGAAGTATATATGGTGCTCATCATACACTTGAGCATCATAGATAGGGCCCATAATACACTGGAGCATCGTATGGGGCCCATTACATACGGAGTAGAGATGAGTGACTTTGCCTTTTTTCGGGTCGAGTCGGGATTCATGAAACCCGACTTTCGCAAAAGTCGGGTCGAACGCAATCGGCCGATTATCGTGAAAAGTCGAAGGCCGACTGAAACACGAAACCCAATGCAAGTTAATGGGGAAGAAAAGTCGGCAGTGAGTGGAGAACAGGAAACACACCTACAGTGCCCATTTTAATGCCAAAAGCATCAATTCTTATTACTTAAGCTTGTCAACCTTAATTTACTTTATAATAATAGTTAGGCATTGAAAACTGGAGGTTAATTGGCTAAAGTTATGGGGGGGTAGGGCTGGCTTCAGATTTTCGTGGGCCCAGGGCCAAAGAGTGTCACTGGGCTCCTTTAACACATGCCACAATTCATGATCCTCTGATACGGCAGAGAAATAGCGGTATAGTACAATGAAAAATACTTCACTTCTTACATCACATGACTGATATCCATTTTAAATTCTCCAATAGCTCCAAAAACGGACAGTATATTACTCCATACAGTATTATGGCCACCGCATAGTGCGCTATACAGAGTAATGAGGCCAATATATTTCTCCATACAGAATCATTGGTCCTATATAATGTTCGATACAGTATATGATGAGGTCCACATAATGTTACAGTATATGTGGGTCCCCATGGATGAAGCTCCACTGTCTTATGGGCCCAAATAATGCTCCATATGTAATGGGCCCCATTTCTAATGCTCCAGTGAATAATGGGCCCTGTAAATGCTGCTCCAGTGTCTGATGTCCACCTTTGTAATGCTCCAGTGTATGGTGGGCCCCATTTATCATTCTCCAGAGTATAGTGCGCCCCAAAAATTGCTCCCAACCTTTAACAATTAAATAAGTCTCCTCACTAGGGAATCCCTGTACCAGTCTGGACTCCTCGTCGTCCCCATCTTCCATCTCTCTGTACTTGGACTGTTTAGGCAGAGGGCGTTCAGACGTGATGTAATCGCGCTCTCTGACCAGAATGTCACTGTCAGGAAATGCAGAAGACATCACGGCGGTGGTGCAGGGAGAGGTAAGTATTTCAACTTTGCAAGTGCTGTGATCCTGAGCAAGCAGGGGGGCCCACTCATTGGCGACGGCACTGGCACAGGGCCCCTCATAGTATGGCGGTGTGTCTGATGGCATGTGGCCCTCCCAAAGGCAGAGACACTTTTGCATACTATGAGGGGCCCTGTGAAAGTGCCGTCGCCCATGAGTATGCCCCCCCCACCTGCTCAAGGAACCTGCACTTTCATCTGCACCTTCCTCTTTGTCACCGTGTAAGGTGGTATAGTATGCGTATGAATTTCATCAGGGTCAGATTCTGGCTGTGTAGAGTGCAAGGGAAATGTAGTGGTCTGGGTCAATGTACCAGCATCATTATCTAGCAGTAGCTGGGCATCAGTGCACTTGTGGCGCCCCAAGGAGTACGGTCACCACAGTGGCATTACCTTCCTCCTAGGGAGTGTGTTGTCATGCTTGGGAGGAAAGGGAAGGGGAAGTGTGTGGATGTGAGAAGGGGAGCTGGAGGATGGGCAGAGATAAGGCACACTCCTAGATGGAGCGCATGGTCTGGATTCCGGTCTCCGAGTTTGTAGGGACACTGACGGTCCTGCAGCAGAAACCGGAGGAAGTAGCAGCTGTAAATGCTCTGTTCCCAACTAAGGCTCGGAGGCCCCAGCAGCGACGTGTGTGAGCCAGAAGGAAAAGGCCATGGCTGCCTGCCATACGAGAAAGTTCCAAAAGAGAGTCAACAGGGGGAACTTCAGTGAACTCAGTACTGCGAGTACCTCAGATAAGCGCTAGAATGGAGGCCACACTACCTATCTGCAGAGAGAGAATTCCTAATTTGTTTCCAGGCTGACCAACTCCTTCTCCATCTGTACTCTTGGTTCTGGACGGCACTTACCAAGTACAGGTAAAGGAACTGCACGACTGTGTCTGTCATCTTTCTTCTGCGCCTGGCGCACGGCTCTGCTACATCCTGCACTGCACACCATCTACCAACTCTTTCATCTGCCCTGCGACTACGGCCCTACCTGTGCAGGGCTTCTAAATCTTAGCTGCACCACAATATCTGTCCCAGAGAAGCGACACTGCAGCGCTGGTCAATCTGATCAGAAACCACAAGTGGGGTCAAGCATCATTCACCTATAAACGTTATTCACCCCTTTGCATGGACGCCCAGGGCCACGGACCTGGTCACCACCACCGTGACACATCCCTCTGAGACACCGCCCAGTACCGATTAGCCCCACTGCCCTGGCTAGCGACCCTCACTCCATGTCAGATTCATCTTGGACTGGGGAATTCACGATTTGACTTGATAACCCAGGCATGGTATGTGAGAAAGAGCTACATGGACTAATGTGAAGTGTGGCCTGCTGCATCATTCACTATTGGTGGGGGTGAAGGACACAAGGAAAGGGGTTCTTCCTGACCAGGAGCCAGCACTTGATGACTCAGCGCTTGCATTTTTTGAAACTTCAGAAGAGGAGGGCATATTAGCTGGACACTGATTCGGCAATGTAAGCCAAAACCAGTTCCTGATGCTCCGGCTTTAAAAGCGGTTAACCTACTCCCAGAAAAAGTAGCCTTCCAGGCCTTCCAGAGCTAGACCATGACGCAGGCTCAACACCTCCTGCCTTACCTGCTGTTGTGCTTTTGCCACTTCCAGCAGATGCACCACCACCATCAGTACCAGCTGGCCCCCCACGCCCACGTCCGCAGCCTCTTCCACTATACTTCCACATTTTGGAGAAAATGTACCCAAAATAACATCAGATATATGGTACTGTATCAGAAGGGTACAGCTGTATACAGTCAAAGGATAATTGTAAATCTCTGTATATATTTCATGAGTCACACAGAAACGCTCTCAGGCTTAGTATGGATTATACAAGAATATAAAAAGTAGAAAAAGGGTACAGTTTCATCAGATAGCAGGTATATATAGTATAGTTTAAACATTCTAAATCCCGTATATATTTCAGGAGGCAGACACAGACGCTCTCAGGCTCAGTATGGATTACAACACAATATAAAAAGCCATAAAACGGTAATGGATCTGAAGCATACAGTGTAGGGGTCTTAGTCAATCTCAGTATTCATTTCCAGAGTCAGAAACAGACTCTCTCTTGGTCAGTTTGGATTAGACAAGAATATAAAAAGCAGTAAATGGGTAATGTATCACAAGCGTAGAGCTGTATACAGTGTTGGGGTAATTTTTTAATCTACATATAAATTGCAGGAGTAACCCACAGACTGTCACATGCTCAGGATGGATCACACCACAATATAAAATGAAGATCCGCAAGAAATAATCACACATGTGGGCCAATGTTCCAGGTGTCAATGATACACTTAGAGTGGTGGGTGGAGGAGGACTTCCTGGCAGAAAGGGTACAGTATCACCAGATACCAGGTATATATAGCATAGTTTAAACATTAAAAATGTACGTCTATATATCAGGAGTAGTGTTGAGCCACCCTGCTAGTGTTCGAGTTCGGTTCGGTTCGTCGAACAGGAGGCAAGTTTGTCGAATGTTCGTCGAACGTTCGACGAACACCGTCGAACCCCTTTGAAAACAATGGCAAGCAAACACAAACACATACAAACACATAGAAAACACACACAAAACGCCTTAAAAGGTGTCCCAAAGCAGACAAAATGCTCAGAAGATACAAATAACATATGGAAAAGGTCAACTACATATAGAAAAGAGGTGGAGGAGTAAAAGGAGGAGGAGACACAGATATAGGCATGTCAAGCCCTCATAAAGTCAAGAAAGGCTGGAATAAAAATCTAAAATACAAAAAAATTCTAAAATCGAAGACGGTCATATACCGTCGGAATTCCCACCATAAATTATGCCGATCGGGTGGTGTTATTCCCACGACCCTCCGAACAGCGTCCATGAAGGCAAAGTGTATGGCTTACGGGGGCAGTATGGTTGCAAAGCTGAGCCTTAAAGGAATATCCAGAAGGGCACCACCACAAGGAGTGGATCCTGCGGCTTAATTGGTCTCCACACGGGCAACCTCAACCATGCCAGCCACGGAAAGGATGGACAGATTGCAAGCTTTCTCGATTCTGTGGGTGGTCGTGCATGTCCATTTTTAGTTGTGCTAGCAATTTGTCAGCTTAATTCTGTTAATGAATGAGGCTCCGGCATGCCCTCGTGGTCCACGTCCAGCTTAATAGAGGGACACGCGAGGCTCTGGCACGCGAGATCGAGCAATAACAGGTCTGTCATGCCCTTACATGTCCGGGGCTGTACGCACGCTACACTGAAAGGACCAGCGTGTGTCGCTTACATGTGTGGATAATCCACTGGACCCCGTTAGTGATGGGGATCTGGGATTCCAATTCTTCCCCACGAACGAGGATTTCCCAGTAAGTGCAGGTCAAACGGAATTCCGGAATTAGGCCTAACCGGCATTCCAGAAAGAATGTGCAAAAATTAAGTGTCCAAACCACAGGTGCTGTAGCTTAACAGCTGGGCTCCTCTGCTGAGTAGCACACAGTTCTAACATAAACAGGCGGCATAGCTAGGTTCACGGGTGGGCTCTTCTGCTGAGCAGTAGACACAGGTACTAGGCCCAAAGTATTGACTGGGCTAAATGGAGTTAAAAAATGGTTCTTACATAAACAGGCGGCACAGCTTGGTTCACGGGTGGGCTCCTCTGCTGAGTAGCAGACACAGT
This sequence comes from Dendrobates tinctorius, assembly GCF_039654945.1. Classification (NCBI taxonomy): domain Eukaryota; kingdom Metazoa; phylum Chordata; class Amphibia; order Anura; family Dendrobatidae; genus Dendrobates; species Dendrobates tinctorius. The sequence goes on along the minus strand of NW_027361708.1, from coordinate 18,830,192 downwards.
TACTAGGCCAAAAGTATTAACTGGGCTAAATGCAGTCAAAAACTGGTTCTTTCATAAACAGGCGGCATAGCTAGGTTCATGGGTGGGCTCCTCTGCTGAGTAGCAGACAGTGCTACAAGGCCCAAAAGGATTTTCTGGACAACATGCGGTAAAAAATTATTAGAAACACACGGTGTAGCTCCTTGACAGGTGCACTACACTGCTGGCTACCAGACACCGCTACTATGCCATGAAACTGTCTATTAACATTGAAAACCATTATTAATGTGAAAATAAAGTTACGCTTTTGGTGAACGAACCGTTCTCGAACGGAAACTCGAACAGTCGAATTTTAAGCAAAGTGTTCGAATTCGACGAACGGCTCGAACACCGCCCAAAACAGCTCGAATTTTAACTTGGCGAACAGTTCGACTCGAACACCGCTTATCTCTAATCAGGAGGCAGGCTCAGACGGTCTCAGGCCCAGTATGGATTCGACAAGATTGTAGAAAGTTGAGAAAGGGTACAGTATCACCCGATAACAGGTATATATAGCATAGTTTAAACATTAAAAATCTCTGTGTATATTTCCGGAGTCCGACAAAGACACTCACAGCCTCAGTATGGATTAGACAAGAATCTAAAAAGTTGAAAAAGGTTAATGTATTCGAACCGTACACGATTATACACTGTTGGGGTATTTTTAAATCTTCATATATATTTCAGTCTCAGTAAGACAGTCCAGACTCTCCGCAAGAGGAAACGAGATGGATACAAGTACAGATGGAAAGCTGAGTGATTGCAGAAATTTTGGAATTACTAATCACGGTAAAAACTCCCGGGAGAATTCTCAGAGGCGATGCTGACCCTCAATGACTTTGTCTGTGGAGACAACGAAAACAGTTCTTGTGAAGAAAGGGTTGCTGTATCGCAGTACCGTGGATCCCATCACCGTTACTCATCTCCATCAAATTGTGATCACAGGGAGAGATGTAGACATGGTCCTCACTGCCTATCATGATCTGTCAGGTAACTTTGGAGTGCAAAAGACAGAAGCCGCAGGCCGTAGGCGATTCTATTGGATTGGAATGAGAGGACACATTTAAAAATGTGGGCAGGATTATCACACGTCTGTGAGTAGGAAAACCGTGAAAGCTGATGATAAACTACCACTGCATCTCATCGTGAGTCAACGTCCATAACAAATGGAAGCCATTGATCATCTGTAACTAGAGCCCGGCCAGCAGGACAGGGCATAGCTACGTCTTAACCATCATCTATCAGTTCACAAAATTTGTAGTGGCAGTCCCAGTGAAGGATTTAACAGCCCAGAATACACAGCGGTGGAGCAGGGAGAGGTAAGTATTGCAAGTGCTGGGGCCCTGAGCAAGCAGGGGGTCCCACTTGTGGGCGGCGGTACTGGCACAGGGCCCCTCATAGTACGTTGGTGTGTCTGACGGCGGGTGTGCACCCACACAGAGACACTTGATTGTACTATGAGGGACCCTGTGCCAGTACCGTCGTCCAAGAGTGGGCCCACCCACCTGTCCAGGGCAACGGCACTCGCACGGGTGCGTGCGCTAGGTGGTGACCCCGGCCCCGGGGGGGAGGCAGCCCAGTTAGGGAGGTTGAAAAAACGGCATATGTTGATGTTGGACATTCAGCATCTGCAAATGGAGGAAATGGAGAAGTCCAAGGAAGAGGAGGACAAAAGCGAGCCATTTTTCTGGAAACCTATGTGTCAGCAGGGGAAGGTGGGACAAAATCCTTTGAAACCCATGCAAGGTTCATTTTAATGAAGGTTAGATCTTCAACATTTTGGGTCGACAGATGGGTCCTTTTTTCTGTCAGGATTGATCCAGCAGCACTGAAGACTCTTTCTGATAGCAAACCAGCAGCAGGGCAAGCGAGCTCCTGTAAGGCATATTGTGCCAATTCAGGCCTGGTGTCCAGTTTACAGGCCCAATAGTCAAAGGGGAATGACCTGTGAAGGAGAACATCGATATGGGAGGAGAAGTAGTTTGTAACCATATTTGACAACTGCTGTCTCCTGTCACTTTCAATCGATGCAGTATTACCAGTCGTGTGAGAGATACATGAAAAATCAGTCCACAAAATTTTCATGAAACCCCTGTCTCCAATGCCACTTCGGATGTGTGCACCACGAACACCTCTTCCATGTTGCCCCCTACGGCTCGTGAGAGAAACATCACCGTTTCTGTGTGCTGGGAATGCCTCAAACAAACGGTTTACCAGAGATGCTTCTTTGTTAGCCGATATTAGATCTAGGTTCTCCTGTGGCATGATGCTTTGGAATTTGCCTTTATAGCGTGGATCCAGGATGCTGGCCAACCAGTAGTCATCATCGTTCATCATTTTGGCAATGCGGGGGTCCCTGTTTAGGATCTGCAAGGCATAATCACACATGTGGGCCAATGTTCCAGGTGTCAATGATGCACTGCGAGTGCTGGGTGGAGGAGCACTTTCTGACAAATCCACATCCTTCCAGTCACGCACAAACCCTGTACCTGACCCTGCCACGCCAACATTTTCTCTTGCCCCCTGAGAAGCATCCTCCTCCCCTAAATAATCATCCCCATCATCTTCCTCCTCTTCCTCTTCTTCCTCCACCTCGTCCAGGAGAGTTCCCTGAGCAGACAATGGCTGACTGTCATCAAGGCTTCCCTCCCCCTCTTCCTCTTCCTCCTCGGCTGCAGACGCCTGCTCCTTAATGTGCGTCAAAGTTTGCATGAGCAGATGCATAAGTGGGATGCTCATGCTTATGATGGCATCGTCTGCGCTTACCAGCCGTGTGCATTCCTCAAAACACTGAAGGACTTTACAGAGGTCTTTCAGCTTCGACCACTGCACACCAGACAACTCCATGTCTGCCCTCAAACTGCCTGCCCTTGTTTCCTCCCACAAATGCATTACAGCCTGCCTCTGTTCGCACAGCCTCTCAACCATGTGCAGGGTGGAGTTCCACCTTGTTGTAATGTCAATAATTAGGTTTTGCTTGGGAAGGTGGAGCAATCGCTGCAGCTTCTGCATACAACTGGAGTCTACGGGCGAGCGATGGATGTGCGAGCACAGTCTTCGCACCTTATGGAGCAGGGGTGTTAACTCCGGATAATTATTGAGGAAGCACAGCACCACCAGTTTCAAGGTGTGAGCCAGGCAAGGTATGTGTCTGAGTTTTGAAAGGGCTCTGGCTGCCGCAAAATTCCAGCCGTTAACACTAACTACCTTGCCTGCCTCAAGATGTAGACTGCCCAGCCATGACTCAGTTTGTCGCTGCAAGTAGTCGGCCAGTACCTCCGCCGTGTGTCTGTTGTCGCCCAAACACATCATCTTCAACACAGCCTGCTGACACTTACCAATAGCTGTTCAATAGTGGGAATCCTCGTGTGCAACACTGGCAGCTGCGGATGGAGTGCTCGCGTGGCTGCGCTCTGTGGACGAGCTTTCACTTCTGGGAGGAGGAGGAGGAGGAGGTTCGAACGCCTACAACCAACTGTTTTCTATACCGTGGGCTAGGCAGCACTGTCACACCGCCACTGTCCCCTGTGGACCCTGCATCCACCACATTAACCCAGTGCGCAGTGATGGACAGGTAACGGCCATGGCCATGCCTACTGGACCATGCATCTGTTGTGAGGTGCACCTTTTCACTCACTGATTGCTTGAGTGCGTGGTCAATGAGGTCTTTCACATGCAGGTGGAGGGCTGGGATGGCTTTTCAAGAAAAGAAGTGCCGACTGGGTAGGTCATAGCGTGGTATTGCGTAGGCCATGAGCTCGCGGAAAGCTTCGCTTTCAACCAACCGGTAGGGCATCATCTCTACCGAGATTAGTTTGGCAATGTGGGCGTTCAAACACAGTATACGCGGATGAGAGGATGAGTACTTTCTTGTCCTACTCAGAGTCTCTGGTAAGGTGAGCTGAACTTGAGAGCTGCATATGGTGGAACTAGCGGTGGACATGGCGTACTGAGAGAGGGTTGGTGATGGTGTTGGTGGTCTTGCTGATGGCCTAGATTCAGTCTTTCGTAGCAATAACATTGTGATTCCCTGACTGCTTTGGCCTTGCGACAACACCTCGACATTTGCTGCTGGTGGTGTGCTAACCGGTGGGCTTACAGTGGGGGAAGCAATGTAGCGTTGCTGACTACCTTCATTCGGAGCAGGTGCACATGTGATAAGTGAGGTTTGGTAGTTCGTCCACGCTTGCATGGTGGTTAAATGTCTAAGCATGCAACTGTTTTTCAAATTTCTCAGATTTTTCCCTCCGCTAAAGGTCTTTGCGCACTTCTTACAGATAACCTTTGCCTGATCATTAGGATTTTGTTCAAAAAAGTGCCACACTGCACTCTTCCTACTATGGAAGACATTCTGAGGCCTTGCACGCTTTGCTAATTTGACCATCAGGCCAAGCTGTCCTGCAACTCTTTTGGTTTTTGTAACCCATTTTTGGACTGCTACGGGCCTGCCAGATAACAGCTGTTGTGATGTCGATGCCTGCTGCGGATCCTCCTCCTCCTCTTCTGAGCTATTGGCAGCAGCACCCTCTTCCCCCAATGGATGCCAATCTGGGTCAACAACTGGGTCATCCATCACCTCCTCTTCAATTTCATGTGCACCTTCCTCTGTTTCACCGTGTAAGGTGGTATAGTATGCGGCAAGGGGCACCTGAGTTTCATCAGGGTCAGATTCTGGCTCAGTACACTGCAGGGACAATGTAGTGCTCTGAGTGATTGTACCAGCAGAAAAATCTAGCAGTGGCTGTGCATCAGTGCACTCCATGTCAGATTCATCTTGGACTGGGGAATTCACGATTTGACTTGATAACCCAGGCATGGTATGTGAAAAGAGCTCCATGGAGTAATCTGTAGTGTGGCCTGCTGCATCCTTTACTTTTGGTAGGGGTGAAGGACACAAGGAAAGGTGTTGTTCCTGACCAGGAGCCTCCACTGACGACTCAGTGCTTTTATTTTTTGAAACTTCTGAAGAGGAGGCGATAGAGCTGGAGGCTGTGTCAGCAATGTAAGCCAAAATTTGTTCCTGAAGCTCCGGCTTTAAAAGTGGTTTACCTACTCCCAGAAAAGGGAGCCTTCGAGGCCTTGTGGAGCCAGACGATGACACAGGCTCAACACCTCCTGCCTTAGGTGCTATTGTGCTTTTGCCACTTCCAGCAGATGCACCACCACCACCATCAGTACCAGCTGGCAACCCCCGCCCATGTTCACGGCCTCTTCCACCATACTTCCTCATTTTTGGGAAAATGTACCCAAAATACCACCAGCTATATGGTACTGTAAAACAAGGTACAAAGTGTATATAGTATTGGGGAGAATATGAATCTCCCTAGAGATTTTAGTAGGCTGAACTATTATCTCAGGCCCACTATAGATTACACCTCTATTTAACAGGCTGAAATTGGCTGGTGTATGACAAAGTACAAGGTGTATACAGTATTGGGGAGAAATTGAATCTCCATAGAGATTTTAGGTGGCTGACAATGATGCTCTCAGTCCAAGTATGGCAGCAGGCAGCCTAATAAGCAGGACTGCTGCACACAAAAGTGTGGAAAAATGAACGCTTGGTAACTGTGCAGAAAAGAGGAAGAAAAGTATTTTTGCTTTTAAAAAAGCAGTTTGCACAGCAGTGTGCAAACAGCAATGCAGCTATCAGGGAGCCTTATAAGGCAGTCTAATAACCAACAGAGCTGATGCACAAAAATATAGCCTCCCCTGTCACTGCACACAATCTGTTGTGTTGTACAGTGAAAATCGCTACCAGCAGAAGCAGTTTTTTTGTTCTTCTTCCCTGCCTAATGTTCTCCCTACAGAATCAGCAGCAGCAGCTCTCCCTATGCTAAGTTCGGCAGAAGTAAGATGGTGGTCGGCATGCATGCCCTTTTATAGCCCCTGTGATGCCACACAAAGCAAGCCAATCACTTGCATGCCCTTCTCAAAGATGGTGGTGACCGCTGCCCATGTCATCGCGTTGCCCACAGTGTGCGTCCTCCATCATTGGTTTAAAAAGGGCGCTGGAAACATCGCTTGAAACGTGACTTTAGCGCTCTGGTTGCCGACCTCATGGCCGACCTCACGCTATGGTCGGGTTTCGTTTCATGAAACCTGACTTTAGCGAAAGTCGGCGACTTATGAATTTGAACCACCCGTTTCGCTCAACTCTAATATGGAGCATTATAATTATGGGCCCATCATACACTGGAGCATTATAAATAGGGCCCATCTTACACTGGAGCATCATCCATGGTGCCCATCATACACTGGAGCATCATATACGGGGCCCATTATACACTAGAGCATTATAAATGGGGCCCATTATACACTTGAGCATTATAAATGAGGCTCATTATATATGGAGCATTATACACTGTTTGCATTATTATTATTAGGCAAGTTGTATTTGAGAGAATTCTTTTTATTATTGAACAAAAACTATGTTGCCTGTTTGTGCAGGTAACTATTACTGTGCATAATTATTAGACAACTTAATAAAAACCAAATATATACCCATCTCACTTGTTTGTTTTCACCAGGTAAACCAATATAACAACACAAAATTTAGAAATAAACATTTCTGACATTCAAAATCAAAAAAATAAAAAAGGGACCAACATAGCCTGCTTTCTTTATGATGACACTCAAAAGCCTTCCATCCATATATTCTTTCAGCTGCTTGATCTGTTTACAATCAACATTGCGTGCAACAGCCACCACAGCCTCCCTGACACTGTTCCGAGAGGTGTAATGTTTTCATTCCCTGTAGATCTCACATTTTATGAGGGACCACAGGTTCTCTTTGGGGTTCAGATCAGGTGAACAAGGGGGCCATGTCATTATTTTTTCTTCTTTTAGACCTTTACTGGGCAGCCACGCTGTGGAGAATTTGGATGCATGTGATGGAGCATTGTACTGCATGAAAATTATGTTTTTCTTGAACGATACCGACTTCTTCCTGTAACACTGCTTGAAGAAGGTGTCTTCCAGAAACTGCCAGTAGGTCTGGGAGTTGAGCTTCACTCCATCCTCAACCCGAAAAGGTCCCACAAGTTCATCTTTGATGATACCAACCCATACCAGTACCCCACCTCCACCTTGCTGGCGTCTGAGTCAGAGTGGAGCTTTCTGGCCTTTACTGATCCAGCCTCGAGCCCATCCATCTGGCCCATCAAGAGTCACTCTCATTTCATCAGTCCATAAAACCTTACAAAAATCTGTCTTAACATATTTCTTGGCACAGTGTTGACGTTTTATCTTATGTTTCTTGTTCAAAGGTGGTCGTTTTCCAGCCTTCCTTACCTTGGCCATGTCCCTGAGTATGGCACACATTGTGCTTTTTGATACTCCAGTAATGTTGCAGCTCTGAAATATGGGAAAATTGGCGTCAAATGGTATCTTGGCAGCTTCACGCTTGATTTTCCTCAATTCATGGGCAGTTATTTTGAGCCTTTTTTTATCAACACGCTTCTTGCGACCCTGTTAGCTATTTGCCATGAAACGCTTGATTGTTCAGTGATCACACTTCAAAAGTTTGGCAATTTCAAGACTGCTGCATCCCTCTGCAAGACATCGCACAATTTTTGACTTTTCAGAGTCTGTCAAATCTCTCTTCTGACCCATTTTGCCAAAGGAAAGGAAGTTACCTAATAATTAAGCACACCTTACATAGGGTGTTTATGTCATTAGACCACACCCCACCTCATTACAGAGATGCAAATAATCTGATTTACATAATTGGCAGTTGGCTTTCAAGCCTATACAGCTTGGAGTAGGACAACATGTATAAAAAGGATGATGTGATCAAAATACTCATTTGCCTTATAATTGTGCACACAGTGTATAGGCTCATCATACACTGGAGCATCATATGGAGCCTATCATATACTAGAGCATCATATGGGGCCCATTATATATGGAGCATTATATAGGCCCATCATACAATGGAGCATCATCCATGGGGCCCATCATATACTGGAGCATCATATGGGGTTCATTATTTATGGGCCATCATATAGGGTATGGAGCAATATATGGAGCACATATGAGGCCTAATCTGTATGGAGCATTATATGGAGCCCATTCTGTATGGAGCAATATATGGGGCCCATCATATACTGTATGGAGCTTTATATGCAACTCATTATACTGTATGGAGCAATATGTGGGGCTCATTCCACTCTATGGGGACCATCCTATACTGTATGGCACATTATATGGGGACCATCATATACTGTAGCATTATGTGGATCTCATCATATACTGTATGGAACTCATATATGGGGCTCATTATTCTGTATGGTGCACTATGTGGTGGCCATAATACTGTATGGAGGAATATACTGACCGTTTTTTGAGCTATTGTAGAATTTAAAAAAGATATCAGTCATGTAATGTAAGAAGTGAAGTATTGCACTATACCAATATTTCTCTGCCGTATCGGAGCATCATGAATTGTGGTATGTGTTAAAGGGGCCCACTGACACTCTTTCACCCGGGGCACACGAAAACCTAGAGCCAGCCCTACCCCACCGACAACTTTAGCCAAATAACCCCCAGTTTTCAATGCGTAACTATTATAAAGTTAATTAAGGTTGACAAGCTTAAGTAATAAGAATTGATGTCACTGGCATTGAAATGGGCACTGTTTGTGAGTTTACTGTCCTCCACTCCCTGCCGACTTTGCTTCCCCATTGACCTGCATTAGGTTTCGTGTTTCAGTCAGACCTCCGACTTTTCATGATAGTCGGCCGATTTCGTTCGACTGGACTTTTGAGAAAGTCGGGTTTCATGAAACCCAACTCGACCCCAAAAAAGGCAAAGTCGCACATCCCTACCTTCCAGCATTTTTTTTGCCATTATTGAAGTCCACAGACAATGCCACCAGGCTCATGTCCTAAAAGTGTGTTGTGCACTGCTTCCACTGTGCTCCATGCACAAGTATAGAACTCTAAATAATATTTTTTCACTAGCTAAATGTGAAATAGCCTGCTGTATCCCACCTTGTTATTTAGTGCTGTGGTGATATCAAGCTGTCTGCAAACCAAACGCACATATAAAAATTATACATTTTCAGTTGAAAAAACTTAGACAGCCCTCCGTATCACACTTTGTCATTTTGTTTTGTTGAAATTAAGCTGAAGAGCTCTGATCCAGAGGCCACCCAAAAGTTCTGTGTTCCTAACGTCACACAGTGTATTATAGAGGCATGATCCAGAGGCCCCAACAAAATTCTTTTGTTCCTAGTGTCATAAAGTAGGAGACTTAACTTTCAAATAGTTTGTAGCATCTATTGTGTTATAGAGGCCTGATCCAGAGGCCACAAAATTTCTTTCTTTCCTGGAGTCATACAGTAGGGGATCAGAATTGAAATTAGTTTGTAGCATCTAGTGTGTTATAGAGGCCTTATCCAGATGCCAACAAAAAATTTTTGTGATCCTAACATCATACAGTAGAGGACATCTGAATTTTAAATTGTTTGTAGCATATCTTCTTTGTCATACAGGCCTCATTCACACTCAAACAATTCTTTCTTCTGTGACTAACAAGATATAGTACACCATATTTCACCTTGGAATTTACTGTTGCTGAAATTCAGCTGTTTGCAGAGGTGGTGTAGAGTTTAACCCCTTTCTGCCATATGGCGTACTATCCCATCCATGTGCCCTGGGACTTAATTCCCAGGGATGGGATAGTACGTCATAGCGATCAGCGGCGCTCACGGGGTGAGCGCCGCTGATCGCGGCCGGGTGTCAGCTGATTATCACAGCTGACACCCACACTATGTGTCAGGGGCGGTCACAGACCGCCCCAACACGTTAACGCCTGGCACACTGCGATCAAACACGATCGCAGTGTACTGGGGATTTAGGGAAGCATCGGCAGGGAGGGGGCTCCCTCCGTGCTTCCCTGAGCCCCCCGAAGCAGCATGATGTGCTGCGCTGCTCCGGGGGCCTCCTTCCCTGCAGGTCCCCGGATCTAATATAGCGGCGGGAACCTTCGGGGGCCTGCAGGGAGCCAGCTTCCTCACTGCCTGCTGAGCGAAGGCATGAGGAAGCCTGCGTCAATGCCTGTGTCAGATCGATGTCCCCCCTGGGACAGTAAAATAAAGTTTAAAAAAAAAGCGTAAAAATAATTTATAAAAAAAAAAAAATCGCTAAATAAATTAAAAAAAAATATATATATGCCCTAAAAAATGAATTTTTTGGAAATAAAAAAAAAAAACAATAAAAGTACACATATTTGGTATCGCCGCGTCCGTAATGACCCACCCTATAAAACTGTTCCATTAGTTAACCCCTTTAGCAAACCCCTTAAAAAATAAAAAGCAAAGCAAATGCTTATTATCATACCGCCGAACAAAAAGTGCAATAGCGCACAACCAAAAAGACGGATATAAATAACCATGGTACCGCTGAAAACGTCATCTTGTCCCGCAAAAAATGAGCTGCGACATAGCATCATCAGCAAAAAAGTAAAAAAAAGTTATAGCTCGCAGAATAAAGCGATGCAAAAATAATTATTGTTTATATAAAATTGTTTTCATTGCATAAAAGCGCTAAAACATAAAAAATTACGTAAATGAGGTATCTCTGTAATCGTACTGACCCAAACAATAAAACCACCTTATCAATTTTACCACACGCGGAACGGTGTAAATGCACTCCCCAAAAGAAATTCTTGAAATGCTGGCTTTTGTCCTTTATTCGTCCAAAAAATCGGAATAAAAAGCGATCAAAAAATATCACGTGCCCAAAAATGGTAGCAATAAAAACATCAACTCGTCCCGCAAAAAATAAGACCTCACATGACTCGGTGGGTCAAAATATGGAAAAATTAAAGCTCTCAAAATGTGATGATGCAAAAACTATTTTTACAATAAAAAGCATCTTTTAGTGTGCGACAGCTGCCAAATATAAAAACCCGCTATAAATAGTAAATCAAACCCCCGTTATCACCCCCTTAGTTAGGGAAAAATAATAAAATTAAAAAAATGAATTTATTTCCATTTTCCCATTAGGGTTAGGGTTAGGGCTAGGGTTAGGTTTAGGGCTAAGGTTAGGGCTGAGATTAGGGTTAGGGGTGTGTTGGGGTTAGGGTTGGAATTAGAATTGGTGGTTTTCCACTGTAGTTTTCTTCCACATATGGGATATCTGCGTACTCCGGACAAATTGGACAACAACTTTTGGGGTCCAATTTCTCCTGTTACCCTTGGGAAAATAAAAAAATTGGGGACTAAAAATCAGGTTTGTGGAAAAAATATGATTTTTTTATTTTCATGCCCAGGCGTTATAAACTTCTGTGAAGCACTGGGGGGTTCAGAGTGCTCACCACACATCTAGATAAGTTCCTAAGGGGGTCTAGTTTACAAAATGGGGTCACTTGTGGGGGGTTTCCACTGTTTAGGTACATCAGGGGCTCTCCAAAGGCAATATGACACCCGCAGACCATTCCATCAAAGTCTGCATTCAAAAACGTCACTACTTCCCTTACGAGCCTTGACGTGTGCCCACACAGTAGTTTTCTCCCACATATGGGGTATCAGCGTACTCAGGACAAATTGAACAACAACTTTTGGGGTCCAATTTCTCCTGTTACCCTTGGGAAAATAAAAAAATTGGGGACTAAAAGATCATGTTTGTGGGAAAAATATGATTTTTTTATTTTCACGCCCGGGCATTATAAACTTCTGTGAAGCCCTTGGGTGTTCAAAGTGCTCACCACACATCTAGATAAGTTCCTTGGGGGGTCTAGTTTCCAAAATGGTGTCATTTGTGGGGGGTTTCCACTGTTTAGGCACATCAGGGGTTTTCCAAACGCGGTATGGTGTCCAATACCAATTCCAGCCAAAAATGTCAAATGGCACTGCTTCCCTTCCGAGCTCTGCCATGCGCCCAAATAGTGGTTTACCCCCACATATAGGGTATCAGCATACTCAGGACAAATTGCACAATAACTTTTGTGGTCCTGTTACCCTTGGAAAAATAAAAATTGAGGGTGAAAAGATCATTTTTGAGGAAAATATATGATTTTTTTAATTGTATGGCTGTAAGTTATAATCTTCTGTGAAGCCCTTGGGCGTTCAAAGTTCTCACCACACGTCTAGATAAGTTCCTTGGGGGGTCTAGTTTCCAAAATGGTGTCATTTGTGGGGGTTTCCACTCTTTTGGTACATCAGGGGCTTTCCAAACGCGACATGGTGTCCAATCTCAATTCCAGCCAAAAAAGTCAAATGGCTCTGCTTCCCTTCCCAGCTCTGCCATGCACCCAAATAGTTGTTTACACCCACATATGGGGTATCAGCGTACTCAGGACAAATCGCACAATATCTTTTAGGGTCCTGTTACCCTAGGGAAAACTTGTGGGGGGTTTCCACTGTTTAAGAACATCAGGGGCTCTCCAAACGTGGCGTGGCGTCCGATCTGAATTCCAGCCAATTTTGCATTGAAAAAGTCAAACGGCGCTCCTTCTCTTCTGAGCTCTGCCATGTGCCGAAACAGTGTTTCCCCCTCAAATATCAGGTATCAGTGTACTCAGGAAACATTGCACAATAACTTTTGCAGTCCAATTTCTCCTGTTACCCTTGGTAAAATAAAAAAATTGGACCTGAAGTAATTTTTTTGTGAAAAAAAGTTAAAAGTTCATTTTTTTTTTAAACATTCAAAAAATTCCTGTGAAGCACCTTAAGGGTTTTTCAAATGGTGTCACATTTGGGTATTTTCTATCATATAGACCACTTAGGCTGTGTGCCCACATAGCGTTTTTTAAGCATTTCTGCAGCGCTTTTAGACAAGCGTTTCTGCTGCAGAAATGCTTAAGAAAAGCATCCAATTGATTTTTAATGAAAAACGCACATGTTGTGCCAATGGTGCATTTTTAACCGCTGCGGAAACGCTTAGCGATTAAAAACGCAGCATGTTCATTAATTTTGTGGAATCGCATGCGAGTTCGCATACCATCAATTATATGGACAAAAACGCTTAGGAAAACGCATGCAAAAACGCTTGACAAACGCTTAAAAAAGCGCGTCAAAAAACACATGCGTTTTCCCGGGAGCAGGGTGTGCGATTCTGCTCAGGTTTATTCTGCTTCAGAATTGCTACGTGGGCACATAGCCTCAAAGTGACTTCAAATGTGATGTGGTCCGTAAAAATAAAATGGTGTTGCAAAAATGAGAAATCTCTGGTCAACTTTTAAACCTTATAATTTCCTAACAAAAAAAAAAATTTGGTTCCATAATTGTGCTGATGTAAAGTAAACATATGTGAAATGTTACTTAAGTTTTTTGTGTGCCATATCTCTGTGATTTAAGGGCATAAAAATTCAAAGTTGTAAAAATTGTGAAATTTTCAAAAATTTTCACCAAATTTCCATTTTTTTCACAAATAAACGCAAGTTATTTGAATGAAATTTTACCACTAACATGAAGTACAATATGTCATGAAAAAACATTGTCAGAGTCACCGGGATCCATGGAAGCATTTCAGAGTTATTACCTCATAAAGGGACAGCGCTCAGAATTGTAAAAATTGGCACGGTCATGAACGTGCAAACCACCCTTGGGGGTTAAGGGGTTAAAATCTAATTTTTGTTGCTAATACTTTGCTCCTACCACACTATCTGAACAACATGACTGTGAATAAGCGAGGCCAAGGTGGAAGGGAAATAAAACTTTGTATTCAAGGGGTATGTGGGGTAATGTTTGTGAAAGCAAAAACACAGCAAAAAGGCAGAGATGCTTACCTCCTGACCAGGCCTCCAAATAAATGCACTATCAGGGTGCAATGGACCCATATAGTTAAGATGGCGGTAACACAGGTGCAAGAATACCGATGAAACAACCACTCACAACCTACCAATGCAAGGAGGGGGCAGGTGCTTGGTATATTAATGCACATTAAAGACTTGTATGCGGCGCTGTTCACACAATTGTAATGCACAGCATCCATGTTAACAGTCTATTAGATATGCCCATACTTTTAGATCATGCGGGCTGCCTAGCGTCATCCAAATGCATCCAATGTGAACAGACACCACAGTTTACAAGACCGAATGAGCCCAACTGCAACCTTTCTAGTGTTGTATCATCTGTAAATGAGCTATTTAACATGTTAACCTGTTATAAAAACTACTCATAATAATACACATGAAAGGGTGCTTGTAGATGAGTTAATGTCGTAGAGGTTTTGAGTCTCTTTAAATCTCTATTGCTCATGCTATGATTAACATTTGCAAAAGAAAAAAAAGATGTTTTGGGTGCATCAAACAGAAATTGACCAATACAGGAGTGTTTTGATGACATCACATTTACTGACAATGTATAAAAGCTACTGCATCAATGAGAAAAAAGCAGAACATTTTCAAATTGCTGATCTGTTCTAAGCTCCTTCAGAAAACTGCTGCAAAATCATGTCTGGAGTTAAAGGAGGTCATGGACATGGGCAGCAGGCTCAGAAATGCCAGACTCAAACCCAGCAATGCCAGAGCCAGCAATGTCAACAAGAACAACATGGAGGTCATGGAGGACAAAGCCAGCAGTGCCAAGTTGGTCAACAGGGTCAGGGAGGACACCATGGAGGCCAGCAGGGACACCATGGAGGTCAGCAGGGACACCATGGAGGCCAGCAGGGACACCATGGAGGCCAGCAGGGACACCATGGAGGCCAGCAGGGACACCAAGGAGGCCAGCAGGGACACCAAGGAGGCCAAGGACAACATGGTCGACAGAACATGTCCCAATGTGATGGTCAACATGGTGGTGGACATTAATGTCATTTTAACAGGTAAAAAGGGTTTTATATTTATGTGCTCTTCTTTAAAAATTAATACCAGCTAACTTGATGGCTAATGAGTAAAATGTAATAACCATTTAAAAAGTGTTTCATCTTCCAGCCTATCACCCAGACTAATGCTATATATTTTCCCTCCGGTTCCTCATATCACATTTATCTAAACATTTATTCGAGTACAATGACAAAGTATAGCTAAGCAGTGATTATAAAGTGACAATTATTTTCATTTTTATTTACTTAATAATACTCATGGAAAAAGGCAACTTTGAATTACATGTTACCAGAGATGTCTGTTTCTTTCTCCTCTTGGACTGATTGTTCACTCTTATTTTATGGGTATAATTGTAAAATCTGTATTCAGTGATTACAGATTTTCCTATTAATGAGATAGGAGATGACAGTTGGTGCATTTAAAATTATATTAAGAGAGGAAGTGGAAGAGGAGAGAGAAGCTTGAGGCAGACAAGGAATTCTGTTGCAAGTTTTCTTGAAAAGATAGTTACAGTCCCCCTATAGAACTTCATGAGCACCAACTGCCATCTACTATCTTAGTAATGAGAAGGTAAGCATTCAAGGAACATAGATTTCACCTGCAAATTGAGATTTTTGAGAATGAAATCAAGGAGGAGGAAAAGTTTTATACTAATTTTCATTTGTGCTATTGATTTATGAAAAAGTTAAAATTATTATTATTTATTTATTTATAAAGCACCATTGATTCCATGGTGCTGTACATAAGAAGGGGTTACATACAAATTACAGATATCACTTACAGTAAACAAACTAACAATCACAGACTGATACAGAGGGGAGAGAGGACCCTGCCCTTTCGGGCTTACATGCTACAGGATGGTGGGGAAGGAGACAGTAGGTTGGGGGGTTGCAGCAGTTCCAGTGATTATGAGGCGGTAGCTCCAGTAGTGGTGAGGAGGCAGCGGGGGTCATTGCAGGCTGTAGGCTATCCTGAAGAGGTGGGTTTTCAGGTTCCGTCTGAAGGATCCGAGTGTGGATGATAGCCGGACGTATTGGGGCAGCAAATTCCAGAGGATGGGGGCTATTCGGTAGAAATCTTGGAGGCGGTTGGGCGAGGAGCGAATAAGTGTGGAGGAGAGAAGGAGGTCTTGGGAGGACCGGAGATTACTTGAGGGGAAGTATCAGGAGATTAGTTCAGAGATGTATGGAGGAGACAGGTTGTAGATGGCCTTGTAGGTCAGTATTAGTAATTTGAATTGGATACACTGAGGGAATGGGAGCCAGTGAAGAGATTTGCAGAGGGGAAAAGCGGAGGAGTAGCGAGGAGAGAGATGAATTAGTCGGGTGGCAGAGTTGAGGATAGACTGGAGAGGTGCAAGGGTGTTAGCAGGGAGGCCACAGAAAAGGATGTTGCAGTAGTAGAGGCGGGAGATGATGAGGGCATGCGCAAGTAGTTTAGTAGATTGAGGGTTGAGGAAGGGACGGATTCTGGAGATATTATTGAGCTGGAGGCGACAGGAGGTGGAGAGATCTTGGATGTGTGGTTTGAAGGACAGGGCAGAGTCAAGGGTTACTCTGAGACAGCGGACCTCCATTACGGGGGAAAGCGTGATGTCACCAATTGTTATAGAAAGGTTGGGTAAGGAAAATCTGTGGAATGGAGAAAGATGATTAGTTCAGATTTGACCACATTGAGTTTGAGGAAGCGAGAGGAGAAAAAGGAGGATATGGCTGATAGACACTCTTGGATTCTGGACTGTTTCTGTTTGAAACCCAAGTACAATCACATTTGATATGTATATATGTAACATATTTGTAATGTGATTGCAGCAAGTGTGAGGCAATGACTGGTGTTAAATGTGGGGGTCGCTGTATGTTTCCCCAAGGATGCGCCCATTGGCATATTGAGGCCATGAGAGGGCATTGCAGTCAGAGGTGTAGCTGTGGTTGGAATGCAGACTAAAGCGAGTAAAGGTCTTGGACATGCTGAGTGTCAAAGGCTGATTTAGGGAAAACCGGCTCTGGGTTTTTATATTTTGAAACAGACTGCAGGATGGTAGTCATGCCGTCTGTTTCATTTCAGGCACAGGTTTTCTGTGTGGCTGAAGGGCTCAGATCCCAGTTAAAATCCCTGCAGTAAAGAGTTTGGGTGTGTCAGAGCCAGTGTAATTCTGGTGTTTGGAAGAGTACAGAGCAAAATGCTTTGCAGAGCTCCATCTGTGTGAGGCAACACAGGCAAGCAGAGCCAAACAGCCAAGGGAGCTGAGAGGTCTGGCACTAGCAGCGTACAAAGTGGTGCAGTCACCCACGGCAACTGGTCAGAGGAGGACTAGCATGTTTAGTTACTGTAAACTGAAAGATATCGTGTACTATGGAAAGCTGTGAGTAAACAGAAATTAATATGGCGGTGCGGTCGCCCACGGCAACAGGTCATGAAGGTGGACCGGTGTGTTTAGCGACTGTATAATCCAGAGCATATGTGCATGGCTGCGATCCAGAGGATATTGTGTGCTGTGTTTATATGAGTTGGACTTTAATGCTGTGAAGTAAACACATTAAAGAGACTTTTGTTTTGGAACTTTGCAGAGTCACTGCCTCATCACTGCATAAGTGTGCTATAGCTGCACTACACAAGTTTGTTGTGTGAAACCCTCTTGCCTGGATTTATCAAGGATATAATTTAGCTTTTAGTCTCAAAGACCACACTGTCTAATCAAACTAACTGTCATGACCACAGGCAATAATACAAAAAAGGGGCCAGTGTGAGAAAAGGGAGGAAGGTTACATTCACAAAGCTAGAAGTAGTCATGGACAAAAAACAAAACTCATGTCAAGTAGGAATAATCAATGCTTTTAAATGCACAAGGACAGAGAAAATTGGCAAAAAATATGACAATCTGGAGTTAGATGTTTTGTAATTTTTGTGGGAAGAATTAGGTTTTAAGTGGGATGTCTGAAATTTTTCTTATTCACTTTTAGGCCAGATTGAGCCAACAAAGAGAGATTTCCTACTTAGTGTGAAACAGTGAGTCTACCTGTTGTTACTTCCCTCAATGCCTCAAAAGAATTAACTTTTTGCAAGAAGTAATTCTCACTATGGTGGACACAATTGGCCCACATATTACAAGGATAATCGTTAATTTATTGGTCGTACATATAATGCTACATATAATTGTACAGTCATGGAAGAGGAAGATAAAGCAGCAGATAGTATCTTTCCCCATTAAAATCAAATGTCTGCCGGAAGTCTCTGGAACTAAACTTTAGGAAATTAGCTAAATTCCATGGCATTTCTAATTTTAAAGTAGTTTGTGTCAATTGGGTTATTTAATTAGAGATTTTTATTGCTTTTTTCAACATTCCCATAGCAATGAATCATGAGAGGTCACACATGTGCTGCCGTCTTTCCATTTACAGGGGGCAGACACCAGCTGTAAAATAGGACTGGGGTACCTCTAAGCTGGATATAGATGTGTGTTCTAAAGATTGGCTCTCCAACGATCAGACATTCATGTCATATCAAACAGACAACCATAAATGTCTTTCATGAGAAAAACCCTTTCAGACAAGCACTTCAATCTTTTGATTATTAGATTGATTTCACAATTTTCTATCATTACAACAAAGTACTACTGGGTAACATTTTTTAGCAAGTTTTTTTTAATTTAAGAGGAATTCTCAAGTTAAGTTGATTTAGTTAGTAAAACAGCATAAAAATAAGTTTTTTTAATTTACTTACTTTTCTATCTTCCTTGATCCTCTAGTTGTGTGAGATTGTATTTTCCATAGAATACAGCTTATTTCCATGGAGTTCAGCAATCAGAGTATATACAGTGGGGAAAAAAAGTATTTAGTCAGTCAGCAATAGTGCAAGTTCCACCACTTAAAAAGATGAGAGGCGTCTGTAATTTACATCATAGGTAGACCTCAACTATGGGAGACAAACTGAGAAAAAAAAATCCAGAAAATCACATTGTCTGTTTTTTTTTCATTTTATTTGCATATTATGGTGGAAAATAAGTATTTGGTCAGAAACAAAATTTCATCTCAATACTTTGTGATATATCCTTTGTTGGCAATGACAGAGGTCAAACGTTTTCTGTAAGTCTTCACAAGGTTGCCACACACTGTTGGCCCATTCCTCCATGCAGATCTCCTCTAGAGCAGTGATGTTTTTGGCTTTTCGCTTGGCAACACGGACTTTCAACTCCCTCCAAAGGTTTTCTATAGGGTTGAGATCTGGAGACTGGCTAGGCCACTCCAGGACCTTGAAATGCTTCTTACGAAGCCACTCCTTCGTTGCCCTGGCGGTGTGCTTTGGATCATTGTCATGTTGAAAGACCCAGCCACGTTTCATCTTCAATGCCCTTGCTGATGGAAGGAGGTTTGCACTCAAAATCTCACGATACATGGCCCCATTCATTCTTTCATGTACCCGGATCAGTTGTCCTGGCCCCTTTGCAGAGAAACAGCCCCAAAGCATGATGTTTCCACCACCATGCTTTACAGTAGGTATGGTGTTTGATGGATGCAACTCAGTATTCTTTTTCCTCCAAACACGACAAGTTGTGTTTCTACCAAACAGTTTCAGTTTGGTTTCATCAGACCATAGGACATTCTCCCAAAACTCCTCTGGATTATCCAAATGCTCTCTAGCAAACTTCAGACGGGCCCGGACATGTACAGGCTTAAGCAGTGGGACACGTCTGGCACTGCAGGATCTGAGTCCATGGTGGCGTAGTGTGTTACTTATGGTAGGCCTTGTTACATTGGTCTCTGCAGTTCATTCACTAGGTCCCCCCGCGTGGTTCTGGGATTTTTGCTCACCGTTCTTGTGATCATTCTGACCCCACGGGGTGGGATTTTGCGTGGAGCACCAGATCGAGGGAGATTATCAGTGGTCTTGTAAGTCTTCCATTTTCTAATTATTGCTCCCACAGTTGATTTCTTCACTCCAAGCTGGTTGGCTATTGCAGATTCAGTCTTCCCAGCCAGGTGCAGGGCTACAATTTTGTTTCTGGTGTCCTTTGACAGCTCTTTGGTCTTCACCATAGTGGAGTTTGGAGTCAGACTGTTTGAGGGTGTGCACAGGTGTCTTTTTATACTGATAACAAGTTTAAAAAGGTGCCATTACTACAGGTAATGAGTGGAGGAAAGAGGAGACTCTTAAAGAAGAAGTTACAGGTCTGTGAGAGCCAGAAATCTTGATTGCTTGTTTCTGACCAAATACTTATTTTCCACCATAATATGCAAATAAAAGGAAAAAAAAACAGACAATGTGATTTTCTGGATTTTTTTTCTCAGTTTGTCTCCCATAGTTGAGGTCTACCTATGATTAGTGTTGAGCATTCCGATACCGCAAGTATCGGGTAGCGGCCGATACTTGCTGTATCGGAATTCCGATACAGACTTCCGATATTTTTTCAATATCGGAAGTCGGCATCGGAATCGGAAGTTCAAAGTTGATTGACAGCCTGACGTCATCATGATGCGCGGTGTGTGCGCATCATGATGCGCTGTCATTTCGGGCCTTCCGGGGGTCTCTGCCGGCCTGCCGGGGGGCTGTGTGGACTGCCCGGGGTCTGTACCGGCCTGCCGGGGGGCTGTGCCGGCCTGCCGGGGGGCTGTGTGGACTGCCCGGGGTCTGTACCGGCCTGCCGGGGGGCTGTGCCGGCCTGCCGGTGGTCTGTGCACCCTGTGGGGGTCTGTACCGGCCTGCCGGGGGGCTGTGCCGGCCTGCCGGGGGGCTGTGCTGATGTCCGGGGGTCTGTGCAAGCATCGTCCGATGGGACTATAAGTCCCATCTGGCGATGCCTGCTACCATGACAGTGATTGACACATTAGCCAATGATGGGACAGTAGTAGTCCCATCATCCGGCTAATGTGTTAAATGTTAAAAAAAAAAAAAAACTACTACATACATACTACATACATACTACATGCATGCTACATACATACTACATGCTACATACATACTACATATATACTACATGCATGCTACATACATACTGCATGCTACATACATACTACATACATACCACATATATACTACATACATACTACATACATACCACATATATACTACATACATACTACATGCATGCTACATACATACTACATACATACTACATGCATGCTACATACATACTACATACATACTACATGCATGCTACATACATACTACATACATACCACATATATACTACATACATACTACATGCATGCTACATACATACTACATGCATGCTACATACATACTACATACATACTACATGCATGCTACATACATAACATATATACTACATGCATGCTACATACATACTACATGCTACATACATACTACATACATGCTACATACATACTACATACATACTACATATATACTACATGCTACATACATAGTACATACATACTACATGCTACATACATACTACATACATACTACATACATACTACATGCATGCTACATACATACTACATGCATGCTACATACATACTACATGCATGCTACATACATACTACATACATACTACATGCATGCTACATACATACTACATGCATGCTACATACATACTACATACATACCACATATATACTACATGCATGCTACATACATACTGCATGCTACATGCATGCTACATACATACTACATACATACTACATGCTACATACATACCACATATATACTACATACATACTACATGCATACTACATACATACTACATGCATGCTACATACATAACACATATATGCTACATACATACTACATACATACCACATATATACTACATGCATGCTACATACATACTGCATGCTACATGCATGCTACATGCATGCTATATACATACTACATACATACATACATACTACATGCATGCTACATACATACTACATGCATGCTACATACATACTACATACATACCACATATATACTACATGCATGCTACATACATACTGCATGCTACATGCATGCTACATACATACTGCATGCTACATACATACTACATACATACCACATATATACTACATACATACTACATGCATACTACATACATACTACATGCATGCTACATACATAACACATATATACTACATGCATGCTACATACATACTACATACATACTACATGCATGCTACATACATACTACATGCATGCTACATACATAACACATATATACTACATACATACTACATACATACTACATACATACTACATGCATGCTACATACATACTACATGCTACATACACACTACATATATACTACATGCATGCTACATACATACTACATGCTACATATATACTACATGCTACATACATACTACATGCATGCTACATACATACTACATACATACTACATGCATGCTACATACATACTACATGCATGCTACATACATACTACATGCATGCTACATACATACTACATACATACCACATATATACTACATGCATGCTACATACATACTGCATGCTACATGCATGCTACATACATACTACATACATACTACATGCTACATACATACCACATATATACTACATACATACTACATACAATACATTCATACAATACATACATAGACATACAGTACATATAACATAGAGTAACATACTTACCAATACTTGTCACATTGTTCCCCGAAGCCATTGTCTTTTAAAGGAATAAATATTAACATAACAAACCACAAAAATACTCACCCACGATCCGAAGCAGTCCACGAGTGTGTCCCACGACGATCTTGGGTAGAGAACTGCAGCATCAGCTGATGCCGCCGTTCTCTACGGGCTGCAGGAATCCAATGACGGAAGGTAGGTATCCTTCCGCACTGTATTCCTCCGCCACTTAAAAAAAAAAAAAGTCCCTAGTCTCACTTTATGCCATTGCTGCGTTCCCATGCAGCAATGGCATAAAGTGAGACTAGGGACTTTTTTTTTTTTAAGTGGCGGAGGAATACAGTGCGGAAGGATACCTACCTTCCGTCATTGGATTCCTGCAGCCCGTAGAAAACGGCGGCATCAGCTGATGCTGCAGTTCTCTACCCAAGATTGTCGTGGGACACACTCGTGGACTGCTTCGGATCGTGGGTGAGTATTTTTGTGGTTTGTTATGTTAATATTTATTCCTTTAAAAGACAATGGCTTCGGGGAACAATGTGACAAGTATTGGTAAGTATGTTACTCTATGTTATATGTACTGTATGTCTATGTATGTATTGTATGAATGTATTGTATGTAGTATGTATGTAGTATATATGTGGTATGTATGTAGCATGTATGTAGTATGTATGTAGCATGCATGTAGCATGCAGTATGTATGTAGCATGCATGTAGTATATATGTAGTATGTATGTGGTATGTATGTAGTATG
This sequence comes from Dendrobates tinctorius, assembly GCF_039654945.1. Taxonomy (NCBI): domain Eukaryota; kingdom Metazoa; phylum Chordata; class Amphibia; order Anura; family Dendrobatidae; genus Dendrobates; species Dendrobates tinctorius. The sequence goes on along the minus strand of NW_027361708.1, from coordinate 18,807,058 downwards.
TATGTAGCATGCATGTAGTATGTATGTAGTATGTATGTAGCATGCATGTAGTATGTATGTAGCATGTAGTATATATGTAGCATGTAGTATGTATGTAGCATGCATGTAGTATATATGTAGTATGTATGTAGCATGTAGTATGTATGTAGCATGTAGTATGTATGTAGCATGCATGTAGTATGTATGTAGTATGCATGTAGTATGTATGTAGCATGTAGTATATATGTAGCATGTAGTATGTATGTAGCATGCATGTAGTATATATGTAGTATGTATGTAGCATGTAGTATGTATGTAGTATGTATGTGGTATGTATGTAGCATGTAGCATGTATGTAGTATATATGTAGTATGTATGTAGCATGCATGTAGTATATATGTAGTATGTATGTAGCATGCAGTATGTATGTAGCATGCGTGTAGTATATATGTAGCATATATGTAGTATGCATGTTGCATGCATGTAGTATATATGTAGTATGCATGTTGCATGCATGTAGTATATATGTAGTATGCATGTTGCATGCATGTAGTATATATGTAGTATGTATGTTGCATGTAGTATATATGTAGTATGAATGTAGCATGTATGTAGTATGAATGTAGCATGTATGTAGCATGTAATTTTTTTTTTTTTTACATTCAACACATTAGCCGGATGATGGGACTACTACTGTCCCATCATTGGCTAATGTGTCAATCACTGTCATGGTAGCAGGCATCGCCCGATGGGACTTGTAGTCCCATCGGACGATGCCTGCACAGACCCCCGAAGCCTGCACAGCCCCCCGGCAGGCCGGCACAGCCCCCCGGCAGGCCGGCACAGCCCCCCGGAGCCTGCACAGACCACCAGGCAGGCCGGCACAGCACACCGGAGCCTGCACAGCCCCCCGGCAGGCCGGCACAGCCCACCGGAGCCTGCACAGCCCCCCCGGCAGGCCGGCACAGCCCCCCGGCAGGCCGGCACAGACCACCGGAGCCTGCACAGACCCCCTGGCAGGCCGGCACAGCCCCCGAAAGGCCCGTACAGACCCCAGAGAGGCTGTACAAGGCAAAAACAGGGTTTTTCTTATTCCGATACCGGAAGTCCCATAGACTTGAATGGGACTTCCGGTATCGGAATCGGCGATACCGATACTTTTTTTTAAGATCGGCCGATCCATTCCGATCCGATACTTTGAAGTATCGGACGGTATCGCTCAACTCTACCTATGATGTAAATTACAGACGCCTCTCATCTTTTTAAGTGGTGGAACTTGCACTATTGCTGACTGACTAAATACTTTTTTTCCCCACTGTATAGTAGTTTAATTCCAGGAGACAAGTTAAATCCTAGCATCCCAGTCATCTTTTTCCAGCCCATTGATTTTTATACAGACGTTGGCTGCTTTCCTCACCCTCTCTTTCAGCTCCTGACAAGCTACTGTTACAAATTTTGCAAAATCACCAATTCCCTCCATTTGTAGCTTCTGTAGCTGGTCTCTTAATCACTCCTCTCACTTTCCTGAGCTATGCGGTTGTGTTAAGGCGCTGTTATTTTTTTATGTAAATATAGTGACAGCAGTGCAAACTCAGAACAAACCACTAATAGCTGAATGTGATACAGCAGAACTTGTGCTGAGCTTTAAAACAAACTAATAATAAAGCTCTGATACTCAAAAGAACAATGAGTGCCAGCCCCTTCCCCCTTACAAACCAAGAAGTGAGGACAGTGCGGAGCTGTTATCTGCTCTTGAGAAAACTTATGAATACCCCTTTAACCTTTTCTTTTTTTCTCATCAAATAAAAAAAAAACACTTGCATTGTTTTGCATTATTGAACTGGGTCCTATTGTAACCATTACAATTATTGTACATTTTAACTGGATACAAAACATCATGTAAATCCATGTTATAGCAACAGAAGGTAAAATGTAATAGTATGTAACTCAAATGATTTATTACATGACTGTATGTAAAGTATAAATTTATATTTGCTTATTCACAGAGCATCAGTGTAATGTAACATGGCAAACATATGTTACATGTCACTCACCATAGATTTCATCTCATCATGCAGCACTTTAATTGCATGTATCTATGATTACAGGGGCTGGGGCAGAAGAAAAGAAGAATGAATACCTGAGAAGAACAAGGAATACTTGACTACCACACATCTCTCCACCCAAAATATGCTAATAGCTTCAATAAAAAGTAATAAATCATGAATATGCAAAGCAGAAATTACATTTATTTTTATAATGTACTAGCTGAAGAGCCCGGCATTGCTTGGGCATAGTAACGAACTGTGGTTAGTAATAACAAATTATATTTCCCCCTCTCATCTCTCTTGATCGCCTCACTACTCTCATTTTCCCCCTCAACCCTCTCATTTTACCCCCTCACACTTCTCATTTTCACCTCACACCTCTCATTTTCACTTCACATGTGCACAGCAACTTCCTATTATGAGCACAGCGGTGTAATCCATGAGGCACCTCCCTTTCCCCTGACATCATGCCTCACAGGAGCAACTCCATTCTAGACACGACAGAGCTAGATGTGGCCTGTACCTGCCGCGCACTGGTACTCTGAAAGCAGCGGCCCTGATTGTAGCTCACAGCGGCTCTGACATTGCAGTCGGTGAGTTTTGCAGGGTGGCTTTCGGGGTGAATGTGTCTCTGCCTGTGTGCACTAACAATGTGGGTCATGTGGACGGGGCTGTGCATGTGGAGTGAATGTGGCTTTGCAGAGTGGGAGGGGCTATGTGGATTGGGCATGGCTTGATACAAACACACACAAACATACATATGACCAGATATATATATATATATATATATATATATATATATATAGGGATTTAGAGGACATTAAACAAAGATTTCTAATCAATTGTGGGGTGGGGAGGATGCTGTATAGAGATTTAAAATTCAGTGAAGGTTGAGGATGCAAAGTCTCTAATAAGCATCCTCCCTCATTCCCCAATTTATTATTCAGTTGAAACCAGAAGTTTACATACACTATATAAAAATACACATCTGCATATTTTTATCAATATCTCACAAGAAATCAGAATAAACCTTTCCCGTTTTAGGTCAGTTAGAATTCCCATAATTATTAATATTTGCCAAATGCCAAAATAATGAGGGAGAGAATGTTTTAAGGCATTTTTATTAATGCAAAGTTAAAAGTTTGCATACACTAAGATTACTATGCCTTTAAACAATTCTGGACTGCCCATATGATGATGTCAGGTGTTTGGAAGCTTCTGATTTTCTGGGTTTTTTTTGGCAACATCTGAGTTAATTTGAGACACACCTATGGATGTATTTTAATGCACACCTGAAACACACTGCTTCTTTGTGTAGCATCATGGGAAAGTCACATGGCCATATTGACCAAAAAATATAAAAAGTTATGGCTCTGGGATGAAGGGGAGCAAAAAACAAAATGCAAAATCTGAAATACCCTTTGTCATTAAGTGCCTAATGGGTGGAGAAAAACCCACCAAAAGCTCATCATGGGAACGTAGCCTTATAAGAAAACATTCTGAAAGTTTTGTAAGGTTATATTTCCACTATGAGCTCTTGATGTGGCAGATTTTCTGAACTAGTTCAAGCAAAATAGGTCACTTGCTTTTTTAAAAAAAATATGCAGTGTAAAAAACTCACCAAACGCACATCGTGGAAACATAACTTTACATTTTGTATTGATATCTAACTTTAAGGTTTTGCTCCCACAATGAGTTTCTGCACCTATTAGGTAAAATAGGTTACTTGCATTGTTTTCAGAAACAGCTGAAAAATTAATTGTGAGAACATAGTCTTACCTTTTGTATTGATGTCTAATTTTAGGCCACGTGCACACCCTCAGTATTTGGTCAGTATTTGACATCAGTATTTAAAAGCCAAAATCAGGAGTTGAACAATCAGAGGAAAGTATAATAGAAACACATCACCACTTCTGTATTATTCACAAACTCCTGGTTTTGGTTTACAAACACAGGGGTAAACCACTGACCAAATACTGAGTAAAATACTGACCAAATACTGAGGTAAAATACTAAAACACTGAGGTAAAATACTGACCAAATAGTCAAATAAAATACTGACCAAACTCTGAGGTAAAACACTGACCAAATACTAAGGTAAAATACTAATCAAACATTGAGATAAAATACTGACCAATACTGAGGTAAAATACTAAAACACTGAAGTAAAATATTGATTAAATATATGAGGTAAAATACTGACCAAACACTGAGGTAAAATACTGACCAAATACTGAGGTAACATAATGACCAAATATTGAGGTAAAATACAAAATACTGCAGTAAAATTCTGACCAATCACTGAAGTAAAATACTGACCAAACACTGAGGTAAAATACTGACCAAACACTGAGGTAAAATACTGACCAAACACTGAGGTAAACTACTGAACAAATACTGACCAAATACTGAGCTAAAATACTGATTAAACACTGAGGTAAAATACTAAAATACTGGAGTAAAATACTGACCAAATACTGAAGTAAAATGCTGACCAAACACTGAGGTAAAAGACACTGACCAAACATTGAAGTAAAATACTAACCAAACACTGAGGTAAACCACTGACCAAATACTGCGCTAAATACTGAAAAAATACTGAGGTAAAATACTGACCAAACACTGAAGTAAAATACTAAAACACTCTGGTAAAATACTCAACAAACACTGAGGTACAATATCGACCAAACATTGAGGTAAAATACTTAGATAAAATGCTGATCAAATACTGGAGTAAAATACTGATCAAACACTGAGGTAAATACTGACCAAATACTGAGGTAAAATACTGACCAAAAACTGAAGTAATATACTGATCAAACACTGAGCTAAAATACTGACCAAATACTGAGGTAAACCACTGACCAAATACTGAGCTAAAATATTGACCAAACATTGAGGTAAAATACCGACCAGACACTGAGGTAAAATACTGAGGTAAAATGCTGACCAAATACTGAAGTAAAATACTGAAAAAAACTCAGATAAAATACTAAAACACTGAGGGAAAATACTGAACACTGAGTTAAAATACTGATTAAATACGGAGGTAAAATACTGACCAATTACTGAGGTATAAAATACAGACCAAATGCTCTTTAACTCTTCTGCCAGTTTTAGTCGGGGGGACATACTCAGCCAACTGACCAGCTAGGGAGCACATCAGTGGTGCCCTGCCTGCACCTGTTATGGACGGCGGAACGCACCAAATATAAATAATAGTAGGTGCGTTCGCCGCCCGGGGTCCACCGTGCGGTAGGTGACAAGACCGCTGCTGGACAATGGCAGATGCACCTAGTAGGTGCGGTACTGCGCTCGGGTTAACGTCACCCGAACGCTAAGAGCGGCTCCGTAAAAACACAGAGTCGCTTGGCGAACACTAAAGCAAAGGCGCGGGCCCTGTTAGCGTCACAGAGGCCTGCGTGTGGCGTCACAGCCGCGAACACCAATAGCTGCTGTTACTACAGCGCAGCGGCAGAGAAAGCCGCAAGTGTCGGCGCCGAGGACCGGGCACCGACGGACGCTAGTGTAGGCGTGGAGCAAGTGGCTTGTAGCTTGCCACAACCCTGGAGCTGACTATACACACTCAGTCACCACTCGTAATATCAGAGGGTAGGGGTTTCATAATGAGTCAGACACCAGTCCATGCATCCATCACCATACACACACAGAATAATATACTACACTAGCGCATGGCCGAGCCGTCATGCGGGCTTTTTATAGCCATGCGCTTCCGGGACCTTCCAGTACTTTGGGAAGGACCAATCAGATCCGACATAGGACCTGCACATGTGACCCCTGCTCTCCACTGAGAGGACAAGTTGCGGGCATGCCCAGTAGCACGGCACGAGGACTTAGCCTCTGGAGCAGTTCCCTGCAAAGCAGGTTGCGCTACCATTGCTGCACCAGAGGTGGCAGCAACATCCAGGCTCACAGAACGAGTCTGAGGGAAATGCATGGCTCGCCGTGATTGCTGAGCAGGAGTCTGAGTGGTCAGAGGAGAATGAGAGACAGCAGGATGTCTGGCTCTGGATTCCCACTGTGCAGTGCCAGGAATCCGACGTCTAACAGCACCTACACACACAGACTACATCTGCATGCTACAATTCACTCTTGCAGTGAAGAATCCAGGCCATTTTTACCTTGTGCTCTGGGTGACTAAACGGTACAGCACAATTTCTGAGGAAGGCTTGTGTAATGCTAGCAATAGGGGAGACTCTCTGGCATGCACAGTGCTGCTCTTCTTGCACATAGCGAGGCTGGAGTGGACAGAGCTGTCACTACACTTGCAGCACCACAATCTGTGGACAGCTCTGCTCTGCAGCACCATGACCCAGGTAACTGGTGCCCTGCTCATGAACTCCCTCCACTTAGTGAATACAAGGGGGTCGCATGATAACGCGGCTCCCATAACTATTAATTTGATGGTGTTCAGTTGGTTTGTTAAGCTCTGGTTTACAAAGAATTAATGTTTCAGTAAGCTGTGATATTTGATGAGCAGGTTCCCTGTTGTCAGGCAGATTTGGCTTCCCGCTCTTTTTTTGAACCTGTTTTGATTGGCTGACAGAGTATGAGCAGGAAGAACTTGTTATTTAATCAGCTGTGTGAGACAGTTACCTCAGTTTACCTCAAGAAGATTTCAAGATAAGCAGGATGGAGATGGATTCACTACTTCAGCAGTTACTTATCAGGCAACGCAAGAACTCCAGCGAAGCCGGTCCACGTCATCAGACACAGACGCCGGCACATCAGTGAGGCGACGGGGAGGAGCACCGGAGGAAACAGCGGTGAATTTGAACTTACCGGAGACATCTAGCCACGGCAGCCGTAAAAGAGCTGCAGCGGCTCAGGGAACCCCAGTACGAGCCAGGCAGCATTCAGCAGCGGTCTGTGCAAATGAAGACAGCGAGGCTGTGGCTGCTGCTTTATCATGGAGAGCAGGCTCTGCGGCAATGGATACCGAAGTATGCCAGGAATCATCTCCTCAGCAGCATTCGCCTGCCGTGACAGGCTTGAGTGCCGAAGCTTCCTTGGACCCGGTCGATCAGAGGGGTGAGATTTTTAATGCCCCTTTATCTACCCATTGTATGCTAATTTGAAGTGTTTGGTTAAAGAAGTGTTAAGTGAATGTATGTCTGCAGGAACAGCCCCAGTGTTACGCCCTCATGAGGTTTGCAGCCAGCAGCAGAGTAGTTGTAAAAACAGGGCTGCTAGAAGTCCTGTTAAAAGAATCTTTGTCATGTGAGATGTCCCCACTTGGTTTCCATATTAATATGTCAGTAAAAGAACAAATTTGGCGCCAGGAATACATTGATATTTTCTCCCTTTTACCGTCAATTAAAGAACAATATCATAGATATGAAAGAGAAGATGAACCGGAAGAAAAGAAACGGGTGGTTATTCAGAGGTCATTTAATAATTGGCTTCAGGCATTTGCTATCTATGCTGCTGTACTGGGTGAAAAACACCCTTCGTTATGTTCAGGGTTGTTTCAGCATTTAGATTCAATTTTGGATGCATATCGGAACTTTAGGGGCATGTCTTGGTTAAAATATGACGAAGCATTTCGTCAAAAAATTAGCCATGCACCCTAACCTATCATTGGGTAAAAAAGACCTGGGATTATGGCTAATTTTGATGTTGCTCCAGAAGTTCCCATCATATATAAGCAGAATATATCTACACCTAGTAAAAAAGGGGTGTGTTTTGCATTCAACGAATCAAGCTGTAAATAGGCTGCAAACTGTCGTTTTCGCCATGAGTGCTCGTTTTGCGGGGGTACACATGCAATGTTTAGATGCTTCAAACGTCAGTCACAAAATGGTCAACAAGGACCCAATAAAGATGCACTTTCAAAGAGCGCTGACTCCAGTGAAGTTACAAAATATGGTCCCATGGTTAGAAATGTACCCAGACACGGAGAGTAGTTACATGCTAAAAAGTGGTTTCTGTAACGGATTTTTTGTTCCAACATTTTCAGGTACTGGTTGTAAACAATGCAACAATTTGCGATCAGTATTAGATTATCCAATGATAGTCGAGGAAAAAATATTAAAAGAGATTGAAGCAGGTAGAGTAGAGGGCCCATTTGACTCTCCTCCGTTTGATAATTTCAATGTCTCTCCCTTGGGTTTAGTTCCTAAAAAAGAGGTGGGTTTGTTTAGATTGATTCATCACTTATTGTATCCCATAGGAAGTTCCCTAAACGATGAAGTGGATGCGGAAATTTGTTCATTGAAGTACACTTCGTTTGATGTTGCAGTGGAGTTTCTGCAAAGTTTTTGTCACAAGTCATTGCTAGCAAAATCTGACATAAAAGCTGCGTTCAGGTTGTTACCAGTTGATCTGAAAGGTTTCAATTCCCTTGGTTTTTGCTTTAAAGATATTTTTTTTTTTGATAAATGTCTCCCTATGGGTTTTTTTCATTATCTTGTTATTATTTTGAGACGTTTTCAACTTTTCTTCAATGGGTAGTGGAGTCCAAATCAAAAGGTGGCGGAGTAGTGCATTATCTTGATGATTTCTTGTTTATTGGTCCCAGAGATTCTGATGTTTGTTTTGCTTTGATGGATAAGTTTGTTAAAGTTTGCGAGCATTTTGGAATACCTATGGCAAAAAAAAAACAAAAACGTGTCTCCTTGTACTTCTTTGGAATCTTTGGGTATGCTGATAGATTCTGAATCTATGACATGCTCTCTCCCTGCTGAAAAGATTGACAAAATTTGTTATATGATTTATCTATTTTTTGTCGAAGGAAAAAGTTTTATTGAAAAAATTTGCAGTCGTTATTAGGTTCCTTTAATTTTGCCTTAAAAAATTATACCCATGGGTAGGGATTTTTTGAGAAGGCTATACGATGCCACAGCAGGTAACCTTGTGCCTAATTCACACCTGAGATTAGGTAGCAAGCTTAAGGAGGATTTGAAAACTTGGTTGTCGTTTCCTATCTAAATTTAATGACAAGACAATGTGGCAGACCCCGTTTGTATTTGCCGAAGATTTGGATTTGTATATTTTTACGGACGAATCAGAAGGTTTTGGTTTATCTTTTAAATCGCACTGGTCGTCAAACAGATGGCCTAGTTTTTGGTCTTACAGTAAAATTATTAAGAAGGGAGCAATTTTAGACCTTTTCACCATATATGTAGCCATTCTTTTGTGGGGACCTAGCCTTTGCAATAAGCGTATATTATTTCGTTCTACCAACCAAGGTTTGGTTTTTATGTTAAATACATTTTCGGATAAAAACAGATGGGCTAACCAGATTCTTAGGCCGTTAGTTCTTGCCTGTATGGAGTGTAATATCTGGTTAAAAGTGTCATTTTCAAATGAGTTAATTAATGATTGTGCTAAACTTATTTGTCACCGCCAGTGGTCAAAGTTTTTGGAGCATGTTCCCGGAGCCGGCAAAGAAGGAACGATTTGCCCAGAGAATATATGGGGAATATTACAGGTCTAATTCAATATTTTATTGGAAATTCCTTGGCTAAAAAGAAAAAAAAAACTTGGTCTGAGTATTCGGGCGCTTGAAATGTATGGATAAGATTTTGTACAGCAAACGGTTACTCATATAACAAAGCTAAGGAAGAAACAGCTCTGAAATTTGCAGAGCATTTGGTTTTGAATGGTCTGTCTTATTCAGCATTAGCAAAACACATTGCTGGTGTTTCATTTTTCCTTAAAACTTTGGGCAAAAAACCGTTGAATGACAATTTTTTGATGAAACAATTGTTAAAAGGATTCAGAAGGGCTAATGTTAAACAGGAGGATCCTCGTCCCATATCATTTCGCTTGCTAAAAGACATTTGCGTGTCTCTCCCATCGGTTTGCGACAATTTTAAAGAAAGTTGTTTGTTTTCAGCAACATTTACATTAGCATTTTTTGCAGCTCTTTGTGTCGGGGAAATAGTTTCTCACTCAAAAAAAACACCTTCTGGCCTGTTAATGGAGGATTAAAAGGTATTTGAATCCTCTGTCATTTTATTTATAAAAAAGTCAAAAACAGATCAGTTAGGAAGAGGAGCTTCAGTTAGTTTATCTGCAATCTCAGATTCAGTCATTTGTCCAGTCTCGAATGTGAAGAGATGGCTTAGCATGAGACCAAGCTTAGAAGGTCCATTTTTCATTCACCGCAGTGGTTAACCGGTGACTGTTTTTTCAATTTAATTTTATTTCAAAAAATGTCTGGGGCCTGTGTTATCATGAACGCCCTCCCCTTAGTGAATACAAGGGGGGTCGCATGATAACGTGGCTCCCATAACTATTAATTTGATGGTGTTCAGTTGGTTTTTTAAGCTCTGGTTTACAAAGAGTTAATGTTTCAGTAAGCTGTGATATTTCATGAGCAGGTTCCCTGTTGTCAGGCAGATTTGGCTTCCCGCTCTTTTTTTGAATCTGTTTTGATTGGCTAACAGAGTGTGAGCAGGAACATCTTGTTATTTAATCAGCTGTGTGAGACAGTTACCTCAGTTTACCTCAAGAAGATTTCAAGATCCCTCCCTTCCACCCTGTTAAAAGTATTTCACTGTATTGTCGTGTCATTTATTTGTGAGATAATCTCCCTGTTTTAGGGAGGATTGGGTCATGAGAGTAATAATTTTATTCAGTGATGGAGATATTTAATTGTTTTAATGGTTATGATGAAATAAAATTGGTTGTTGAGTAACTCAAAATAAATGCCACGGCCATTTTATGCGAAACTTAGAACTTGGTGTCCTGTGTCCTTTTTTCTTATGTACCAGAGTGGGGCCTGTGTTATCATGTCATCGTCCCCCTCCAGGCATCATCCTCCCCTCAACCAATGTCATCTGGTGCTTGATTGCAGATCGCGGGCTGCAGGGATCCATCCACATACCGCATCAATCCCAGAAAGGCTGCTTAGAGCATTCTGCATGTGGACTGAGTGTGGCTATGTGGAGTGGGCATGGCTCGATACACACACACATATATATATAGTGCTATATATATGTTGATATAACATAGCAATACACAAACTATCTTGTAAGAGCAAAAATATGAACATTTACTGCCTGCTAAATTCTGTAACACTAAATATATTTCACAAAACTTACCTGAGATTAGTAAAAATTATGCTATTTTTCCAAACACATTGCCATACTTGCTAATGGATTCAATAGTGCTGAGGGAGGGTGAGGGAGCTGTTATTGGAAAACTGTCATAATTTAAGAACTGAAAGCTGGGGATTTTAAACAGATCAAAAATTTGTAAGTGGAAATCTGGCCTTCTGATTCATCACTGAAACAATTTTATCACAAACAATTTGGATTAGCAAATGGGACCTCCTGAGACTGCAACACCGTTTTTGCACAATCTAGTTAGATTCTAGGAGATCCATTTCACACATTGCAGGATCTTGTTTAGCTAAATGACAAGTTCACTTGCAGCACTAGAAGGAGCTGCTTCACTGCACTGTGACATAAAAAATGGCACCAGCAAAACAAGATGTCCACTTTTTATATGGGCAGGAATATGTGACTTCAGCAGCGAATCACAGAAGACCTTGTGTCAAGATGATGTGGATGATTTCTGCGTCTTGATTGACTGCCAGAATCTACTCACATTTAGTTATTAAAGAAAAAAATTACACACCCCATCTCCTCATCTAGCACGTTCCCCCCATCCACCCCGTTCATCATACAGCACCTTTATCCTAGCCAAAGAAATAACCAAAGCATTAGTGGAAATGCAATGATTTACCGAACTGTGACTGAAGTTTGTCCACTTTGAGTAAAAATGCTTGTGAAAGTGAACACAAATACACTCAAGAAAGACATTACTGAACTTGAAAGGGTTCAAAGGCGGGCTGCTAAAATGATAAATGGAGTTGGTTCACTACAATACCCAGAAAGGTTATCAAAATTATGTCTATTTACTCTAGAAAAGAGAAGACTTAGGGGAGACCTAATATATATGTACAAGTATATCAGAGGGCAATACAGAGATCTCTCCAATGAACTGTTTGTACCAAGGACTGTGACAAGAACAAGGGGGCATTCTCTTCGTTTGGAGGAAAGACAATTTCTGCACCAGCATAGAAAAGGGTTCTTCATGGTAAGAGCAGTGAGGCTCTGGAATTCTCTTCCTGAGGAAGTGGTGATGGCCAACTCACTGAATGATATAGAAGGTTACGAATAACATAATATTATAGGTAGATGGTTGACCCAGCTTAGTGGAAGGAATTTTTTTCCCTATGGAGAAAATTGGCTTCTACTCTGTGGGGTTTTTGCCTTCCCCAGGATCAACAATGCAGAACAGCTGCACTAAAAATAGGCTGAACTAGATGGACATAAGGTCTTCCTTCAGCCTTCAAAACTATGTTACTATGTTCAAAACTATGTTACAAATGTGCTACGTTCATGCTGAATTTGAGATTGGCAAAAGTTTTCTGAACAAGTTCACTCATCTCTCTAAGAAGGGAGGGGGTCATTTGGATTTGGGAGCACAGAATTTGCTGAATTTCTTTTTGGAGTGCGAGGGACACTTTGTTTTTCCAGAGTCTTTGTGCTACCAGAAATGTGGAAGCCCCCTATATTTCTTTTAACAGATGACAGATGTGAGTGGTGACTTACTTTTTTTTGAGGATTGAAGCTTTTAGGCTGTGTTCACACGTAGCTTTTTTTGCGTTTTCGCTGCGATTTTAAACGTGCGATTTTGCCTCGAAAATGCAAAAAAAAAAAAGCAACCCATGCAATCCTATGGAATTCCGCACATGCTGTGCTAATGCTGCAGATTTTTCTATGGCGGAATTCCATTGCGGAAAAATACGCAGCATGCTCATTCTTTGTGCAGAATCACGGGAAAATCCGCACACATAGGAATGCATTGTTCTGCTTACTTTCCGCATGTGGCTGTGCATGTGGCTGTGCCCACCATGCGAAAAGTAAGCAGAATATTTGCAGATGGTACCCACGGTCTGGAGGAGAGGAGATTCTCCTCCAGGCTCTGGGTACCATATCCCTGTAAAAAATAGAATTAACATAAAAAAATTGTCATATTCTCACCTTACGATGTCCCTCGCAGCGTCACCAGGCCTCAGCGATGCTTCCGGCAACTCCCGTTCCCAGTGATGCACTGCGACAATGACCTTTGATGACATTGCGGTCTTGCGACACCGTAGCGACGTCATCAAAGTTCATTGTCGCAATGCATCACTGGGAACGGGACCTTCCAGGAGAATCGCGATGATCAGGAACGCTGCGCGGAACGCCGGAAGGTGAGAAAAACACCAATTTTTATTTTTTTTTATTGTTTTTAACATTAGATCTTTTTTACTGCTGATGCTGCATAGGCAGCCTCAATAGTAAAAAGTTGGACACACTAGTGAAACACTGTTTGACAAGTGTGACCAACCTCTAAATCTGTTTTCCAAGCAATGCTACAGATGCTTGGAAAGCGCTAGCATTCTGCAAGCTAATTACGCTTGCAAATTGCTAGTTTTTCCACGGGAAATAGGTGGGAATGCGATTTTCTCGTATATTTCCTGCGGAATGGAATTCCAGAATTCCCGCGGAAATTTCTGCGGAAATTCTGCAATGTGTGCACATAGCCTTATTAGAAACATTTTACAAAACAATTTGGATCAAATTTATCAGGTGCTCTACACTAAGCAATCAAATTGGGGTGTCCCTGTAAATCTTTGAGTGACGTAATTCAGATAAAATCTCCGAGGGAGGAACTCACTATAGTGGGTCAGCATAGTTAGGCCGGGTGCCCACAATCCGTAACCATCAGCAATTTGCACGCAACGCATGTTCGCTGCGTCCACAGCGCAGCCTTCTATTAAACACAGGTAAATCCACATGTGTTCACTAAACACATGCTGTGGTCTGGAAAGGCGCGCCATATGTCAGTCTCTGAGGGTGATCAGCAGGCATCTGTGGATGCATGTTAGACATAGGAATTCTTGAAATCCCATCCACTATGCTGTCATAACTGGCCTCTGTGGGCTTGAAGCTGCATAAATTCGCAATGTCAAACCCACAGCATTTACTGATTGTGGGCACATACCCTTACAATAGACTCCATCTGGCCACTGTTCAGCGGTGTTATTTTTTTCAGAGGTGCAGAAAACTATGACCAATGGCACTCTTATGCACTCCTACACTGCTGGATCACAGGTCAGACGGCGTCCAGGGTGCCTCCATTTGCCACATAATAGGGAATGTTCTGCCAGAGGTTCCATCTGAATCACATATTTGAGAGCTATACATGGAAACCATCAGTTTAAGCGCTCAATGCAGAGCGCAGGATAAATATACACTCAGCCTTACTTCGATCTTTGGGAGGCAGAATGAAAAAAATCCACAGCAGGTAAAGAATTGGTTTTAATTAGAGTTGAGCGACTTTTGGTTTTTTAGGGTCGCGTTTCGTTTCGTGAAACCCGACTTTTCCAAAAGTCGGGTCGAGCAAGATCGTCCGATTATAGGGAAAAGTCGGGGTCGTCCCGAAACACGAAACCCAATGTAAGTCAATGGGGAATAAAAGTCAGCAGTGAGAGGAGGACAGGAAACACACCTACAGTGCCCATTTGAATGCCAAAAGCATCAATTCTTCTTACTTAAGCTTGTCAACCTTAATTAACTTCATAATACAAGTCACGCCCTGAAAAATGGGGGTTATTTGGCTAAAGTTGTGGGGGGGGGAGGGCTGGCTGCAGGTTTTCATGTGCCCTGGGCGAAAGAGCGCCCCTTTAACACATACCACAACTCATCATGCTCCGATACGGCAGAGAAATAGCGGTATAGTACAATGAAAAATACCTCACTTTTTACATCTCATGAAGAGGCCCATCTATTTCTCCATACAGAATCATTGGTCCCATATAATGTTTGAAACAGTATATGATGAGCTCCACATAATGCTACAGTATATGTTGGTCCCCATGGATGAAGCTCCACTGTCTTATGGGCCCAAATAATGCTCCAAACATAATGGGCCCCATTTCTAATGCTCTAGTGTATAATGGGCCCTGTAAATGCTGCTCCAGTGTCTGATGTCCACCTTTGGAATGTTCCAGTGTATGGTGGGCCCCATCTATCATTCTCCAGAGTATAGTGCTCCCCAAAAATTGCTGTCCCAACAGTGAAAACAATCAAATAAGTCTCCTCGCTAGGGAATCCCTGTACTTGTGTGGACTCCTTGTTGTCCCCATCTTCCATCTCACTGCACAGTATTTCAACTTTGCAAGTGCTGTGATCCTGAGCAAGCAGGGGGGGCCCACTCGTTGGCGATGGCACTGGCACAGGGCCCCTGATAGTACGGTGGTGTGTCTGATGGCGGGTGGGCCGAACCTGCACTTTCATCTGCAGCTTCCTCTTTGTCACCGTGTAAGATGGAACTGTATATGGGAAGGGTAACCTGAGTTTCATCAGGGTCAGATTCAGGTCGTGTAGCGTGCGAGGGGAATGTAGTGGTCTGGGTCAATGTACCAGCAGATTCATCGAGCAGTGGCTGGGCATCAGTGCACTTGTGTCGCCCCCAGGAGTACGGTCGCCACAGTGGCATTACCTTCTTCCTAGGGAGTGTGATGTCATGCTTGGGAGCAACGAAGGATCTCTCTAGCAGGTTAACTGATTGGGCGGCGTTATTCCCACGAGTCATGACCCTCCAAACAGCGTTCATGAAGGCAAAGTGTTTGTTTTACGTGGGCAGTATGGTTGCAAAGCTGAACCTTAAAGGAATGTCCAGAAGGGCACCACCAGGAGTGGAGCCTACGGTTAAATTCGACTCCACCTGGGAAACCTCAACAATGCCAGCTACAGAACAGATGCACACATTGCAAGCTTAATTCCGTTAACGAACGAGACTCCGTCATGCCCCGCGGTCCGAGTCCGGCTTACTAGAGGGACACGTGAGGCTCTGGCACATGAGATTGGCCAATAACTGGTGTGTCATGCCCTTACATGTCCGTGGCTGCATGTGCGCTACACTGAAAAGGCCAGCTTTTGTCGCTTACAGGTGCAGATAACCCGCTGAACAACGTTAGTGATGGGGATCACTGATTACAATTATTACCCGCGAACAATGATTTCCCAGTAAGTGCAGGTCAACCGCAGTTCCGGAATTAGGCCTAACCGTCATTCCTGAAAAAATGAAAAACTTACGTGTGCAAACCACAGGTGCTGTAACTTGCTTAACAGCTCGCCAGCCGTTCTCACGCCCAGTATGGATTACACGTGATTGCACAAAGGTGAGAAAGGGTACCGTATCCCCAGATAACATGTATGGATAGCGTACACATTCAAAATATATGTCTCAGGAGGCAGGCTCAGACGGTGTCAGGCCCAGTATGGATTGCACGTGATTGCACAAAGGTTAGAAAGGGTACCGTTTCCCCAGATAACATGTATGGATAGCGTACACATTCAAAATATATGTCTCAGGAGGCAGGCTCAGACGGTGTTAGGCCCAGTATGGATTGCACGTGATTGCACAAAGGTTAGAAAGGGTACCGTATCCCCAGATAACATGTATGGATAGCGTACACATTCAAAATATATGTCTCAGGAGGCAGGCTCAGACGGTGTCAGGCCCAGTATGGATTGCACGTGATTGCACAAAGGTTAGAAAGGGTACCGTTTCCCCAGATAACATGTATGGATAGCGTACACATTCAAAATATATGTCTCAGGAGGCAGGCTCAGACGGTGTCAGGCCAAGTATGGATTGCACGTGATTGCACAAAGGTTAGAAAGGGTACCGTTTCCCCAGATAACATGTATGGATAGCGTACACATTCAAAATATATGTCTCAGGAGGCAGGCTCAGACGGTGTTAGGCCCAGTATGGATTGCACGTGATTGCACAAAGGTTAGAAAGGGTACCATATCCCCAGATAACATGTATGGATAGCGTACACATTCAAAATATATGTCTCAGGAGGCAGGCTCAGACGGTGTCAGGCACAGTATGGATTTGACGGCCAGATTACACAGCGGAGGAGCAGGGAGAGGTAAAGATTGCAAATGCTGGGGCTCTGCCCAAGCAAGGGGGACCCACTCGTGGGCGTCGGTACTGGCACTGGGCCCCTCATAGTACAGCGGTGTGTCTGACGGCGGGTGTGCACCACCACCATCAGAGACACTTGATTGCACTATGAGGGACCCTGTGCCAGTGCCCGCGCCCAAGAGTCGGCCTACCCACCTGTCCAGGGCAACGGCACTCGCACGGTGTCGTGCGCTAGGTGGTGACCCCGGTCATGGGGGGGAGGCAGCACAGTTAGGGAGTTTTAGAAAGTGGCATATGTTGATGTTGGACATTCAGCTGATGCAAAAGGCGAAATAGGTGAAGTCCCAGGAAGAGGTGGACCAAAGCAAGCCATTTTTCTGTCACCCTATGTGTCATCAGGGGAAGGTGGGACAAAATCCTTGGAAACCCATGCGTGGTTCATTTTAATGAAGGTTAGATCATCCACATTTTGGGTTGACAGACGGGTCCTTTTTTCTGTCAGGATTGATCCAGCTGCACTGAAGACTCTTTCCGATAGCACACTTGCAGCTGGGCAAGCGAGCTCATGTAAGGCATATTGGGCCAATTCAGGCCAGGTGTCCAGTTTAGCGGTCCAATAGTCAAAGGGGAATGACCTGTGTGGGAGAACATCGATATGGGAGGAAAAGTAGTTTGTAACCATAGTTGACAACTGCTGTCTCCTGTCACTTTCCAACGATGCAGTATTACCAGTTGTGTGAGCGGTATTTGAAAAATCAGTCCACAACATTGTCATGAAACCCCTGTCTCCAATGCCACTTCTGCTGTGTGCACCACGAACACCTCTGCCAAGCTGCCCCCGGCCCGTACGGCTCGTGTGAGAACCATCACCGCTGCTGTGTGCTGGGAATGCCTCAAGCAACCGATTTACCAGAGTTGCTTGTTTATTAGCCAATATTAGATCAAGGTTCTCCTGTGGCATGATGTTTTGTAATTTGCCTTTATAGCGTGGATCCAGGATGCTGGCCAACCAGTAGTCGTCATTGTTCATCATTTTGGCAATGCGGGGGTCCCTTTTTAGGATCCGCAAGGCATAATCTGACATGTGGGCCAATGTTCCCGGTGTCAATGATGCACTGCGAGTGCTGGGTGGAGGAGCACTTTCTGGCAAATCCACATCCCTCCAGTCACGCACAAACCCTGTACCAGACCTTGCCACGCCAACATTTTCACTTGCCCCACGAGATGCATCCTCCTCCCCTAAGTAATCATCCCCATCATCATCCTCCTCCTCCTCTTCTTCCTCCACCTCGTCCAGGAGAGGTCCATGAGCAGACAATGGCTGAATGTCATCAAGGATTCCCTCCTCCTCTTCCTCCTCATCAACATTGGCTGCAGACGCCTGCTCCTTAAGGTGCGTCAAAGTTTGCATGAGCAGACGCATAAGTGGGATGCTCATGCTTAGGATGGCGTCGTCTGCGCTTACCAGCCGTGTGCATTCCTCAAAACACTGAAGGACTTTACAGAGGTCTTTCAGCTTCGACCACTGCACACCTGTCAACTCCATGTCTGCTCTCAAAGTGCCTGGCCGTGTATCCTCCCACAAATGCATTATGGCCTGCCTCTGCTCGCACAGCCGCTCCACCATGTGCAGGGTGGAGTTCCACCTTGTTGCAATGTCGATAATGAGGCGGTGGTTGGGAAGGTGGAGCAATCGCTGCAGCTTCTGCATACGAACGGAGTGTACAAGCGACCGGCGGATGTGTGCGCACAGTCTTCGCACCTTCTGGAGCAGGGCTGTTAACTCCGGATAATTTTTGAGGAAGCACTGCACCACCAGGTTCAAGGTGTGAGCCAAGCAAGGTATGTGGCTGAGTTTTGAAAGGGCTATGGCTGCCACAAAATTACGGCCGTTATCACTAACTACCTTGCCTGCCTCAAGATGTACACTGCCCAGCCATGACTCAGTTTGTCGCTTCAAGTACTCGGCCAGCACCTCGGCGGTGTGTCTGTCGCCCAAACACATCATCTGCAACACAGCCTGCTGACGCTTTCCACTAGCTGCTCGATAGGGGGACACATCGTGTGCAACAGTGGCAGCTGCAGATGGAGTGCTCGTACGACTGCGCTCTGTGGACGAGCTTTCGCTTCTGGAGGAGGAGGAGGAGGGTCGAACGCCTACAGCCAACTGTTTCCTATACCGTGGGCTAGGCAGCACTGTCCCACCACCGCTGTCCCCTGTGGACCCTGCATCCACCACATTAACCCAGTGCGCAGTGATGGACACGTAACGGCCCTGGCCATGCCGACTGGACCATGCATCAGTTGTGAGGTGCACCTTTCCGCTCACTGACTGCTTGAGTGCATGGACAATGCGGTCTTTCACATGATGGTGGAGGGCTGGGATGGCTTTGCGAGAGAAGAAGTGGCGACTGGGTAGGTCATAGCGTGGTACTGCATAGGCCATGAGTTCGCGGAAAGCTGTGCTTTCCACCAACCGAAAGGGCATCATCTCA
Source organism: Dendrobates tinctorius (assembly GCF_039654945.1). Lineage (NCBI taxonomy): Eukaryota > Metazoa > Chordata > Amphibia > Anura > Dendrobatidae > Dendrobates > Dendrobates tinctorius. Next base: position 18,787,569 of record NW_027361708.1, on the reverse strand, counting down.
AACGAGATTAGTTTGGCAATGTGGGCGTTCAAACCCAGTGTACGCGGATGAGAGACTGAGTACTTTCTTGACCTACTCATAGTGTCTGGGAGGGTGAGCTGGACTTGAGAGCTGCATATGGTGGAAGTAGCGGTGGACAGGGCGGACTGAGAGAGGGTTGATGATGGTGATGGAGTTGGTGTTCTTTCTGATGGCCTAGAATCAGTCTTTCGTTGATATAACAGTGGGATTCCCTGACTGCTGTGGCCTTGCAACGACACCTCAACATTTGCTGCTGTGCTAACCGGTGGGCTTACAGTGGGGGAAACAATGTAGCATTGCTGACTACCTTCGTTGTGATCAGTTGCACATGTGGCACTTGAGGTTTGGTGTTGTGTCCACGCTTGCAAGTGCATGCTGGTTAAATGTCTAAGCATGCAACTGGTATTCAAATTTTTCAGATTTTTCCCTCGGCTAAAGGTCTTTGCGCACTTCTTACAGATAACCTTGGCCTGATCATGAGGATTTTGTTCAAAAAAGTGCCACACTGCACTCTTCCTACTTTGGCAGACATTTTGCGGCCTAGCACGCTGTGATCTTTTGACCCTCTGGACAAGCTGTCCAGCAACTCTTTTGATGTTTGGAACCTGTCTTTGGAGTGCTCCGGGCCTGCCAGATAACAGCTGTTGCGATGTCGATGTCTGCTGTGGATGCTCCTCATCTGAGCTATTGGAAGCAGCACCCTCTTCCCCCAATGGATGCCAATCTGTGTCAACAACTGAGTCATCCATCACCTCCTCTTCTATGTCATGTGCACCTTCCTCTGTGTCACCGTGTATGGTGGTATAGTGTGCGGGAAGGGGCACCTGAGTCTCATCAGGGTCAGAATCTGGCTCTGTACACTGCGAGGACAATGTAGTGCTCTGAGTGAATGTACCAGCAGAATCATCCATCAGCGGCTGTGCATCAGTGCACTCCATGTCAGATTCATCTTGGCCTGGGTAATTCACCATTTCACTTGATAATCCAGGCATGGTATGTGAAAACAGCTCCATGGAGTAATCAGTAGTATGGCCTGCGTCATCCTTCAATCTTGGTTGGGGTGAAGGACACAAGGAAAGGTGTGGTTCATGAACATGAGCCTCCAATGACGACTCAGTGCTTTTACTTTTTACAACTGAAGAAGAGGAGGCGATAGAGCTGGAGGCTGAGTCAGCAATGTAAGACAAAACTTTTTCCTGATGCTCTGGCTTTAAAAGCGGTTTGCCAACTCCTAGAAAACTAAGCGTTCGAGGCCTTATGTAGCCAGACGATGACGCAGGGTCAGCACCTCCTGCATTCGGTCCTATTTTGCTCTTGCCACTACCATCAGATCCAACACCAACACCATCATTACCAGCTGCCAACCCCCGCCCAATTCCACGGCCTCTTCCACCAGCCTTCCTCATTTTGGTAGAAATGTAGACAAAATCCAACAAACTATATAGTAATGTAAAACAAGGTAGAAGTTGTCTATAGGACAGGGGAGATTTTGAATTTCTGCAGACACTTGTGGACACTGGACACTTTTGGATTGTGTGAGGCCCACTGATATCTGAGCGCTATGTGACAGGCTCGATGGCACAGCTGTGACCAAAGTGACTAGAGGATAAGGGAGATTTTGAATCTCTGCACACACTTTTGGACACTGGACACTTTTGGATTGTGTGAGGCCCAATGAATATCTGAGCGCTATGTGACAGGCTCGATGGCACAGCTGTGACCAAAGTGACTAGAGGATAAGGGAGATTTTGAATCTCTGCACACACTTTTGGACACTGGACACTTTTGGATTGTGTGAGGCCCACTGATATCTGAGCGCTATGTGACAGGCTCGATGGCACAGCTGTGACCAAAGTGACTAGAGGGTAAGGGAGATTTTGAATCTCTGCACACATTTTTGGACACTGGACACTTTTGGATTGTGTGAGGCCCAATGAATATCTGAGCGCTATGTGACAGGCTCGATGGCACAGCTGTGACCAAAGTGACTAGAGGATAAGGGAGATTTTGAATCTCTGCACACACTTTTGGACACTGGACACTTTTGGATTGTGTGAGGCCCACTGATATCTGAGCGCTATGTGACAGGCTCGATGGCACAGCTGTGACCAAAGTGACTAGAGGATAAGGGAGATTTTGAATCTCTGCACACACTTTTGGACACTGGACACTTTTGGATTGTGTGAGGCCCACTGATATCTGAGCGCTATGTGACAGGCTTGATGGCACAGCTGTGACCAAAGTGACTAGAGGATAAGGGAGATTTTGAATCTCTGCACACACTTTTGGACACTGGACACTTTTGGATTGTGTGAGGCCCACTGATATCTGAGCGCTATGTGACAGGCTCGATGGCACAGCTGTGACCAAAGTGACTAGAGGATAAGGGAGTTTGAATCTCTGCACACACTTTTGGACACTGGACACTTTTGGATTGTGTGAGGCCCACTGATATCTGAGCGCTATGTGACAGGCTCGATGGCACAGCTGTGACCAAAGTGACTAGAGGATAAGGGAGATTTTGAATCTCTGCACACACTTTTGGACACTGGACACTTTTGGATTGTGTGAGGCCCAATGAATATCTGAGCGCTATGTGACATTCTCGATGGCACAGCTGTGACCAAAGTGACTAGAGGATAAGGGAGATTTTGAATCTCTGCACACACTTTTGGACACTGGACACTTTTGGATTGTGTGAGGCCCACTGATATCTGAGCGCTATGTGACAGGCTCGATGGCACAGCTGTGACCAAAGTGACTAGAGGATAAGGGAGATTTTGAATCTCTGCTCACACTTTTGGACACTGGACACTTATGGATTGTGTGAGGCCCAATGAATATCTGAGCGCTATGTGACAGGCTCGATGGCACAGCTGTGACCAAAGTGACTAGAGGATAAGGGAGATTTTGAATCTCTGCACACACTTTTGGACACTGGACACTTTTGGATTGTGTGAGGCCCACTGATATCTGAGCGCTATGTGAGAGGCTCGATGGCACAGCTGTGACCAAAGTGACTAGAGGATAAGGGAGATTTTGAATCTCTGCACACAGTTTTGGACACTGCACACTTTTGGATTGTGTGAGGCCCACTGATATCTGAGCGCTATGTGACAGGCTCGATGGCACAGCTGTGACCAAAGTGACTAGAGGGTAAGGGAGATTTTGAATCTCTGCACACACTTTTGGACACTGGACACTTTTGGATTGTGTGAGGCCCAATGAATATCTGAGCGCTATGTGACAGGCTCGATGGCACAGCTGTGACCAAAGTGACTAGAGGATAAGGGAGATTTTGAATCTCTGCACACACTTTTGGACACTGGACACTTTTGGATTGTGTGAGGCCCACTGATATCTGAGCGCTATGTGACAGGCTCGATGGCACAGCTGTGACCAAAGTGACTAGAGGATAAGGGAGTTTGAATCTCTGCACACACTTTTGGACACTGGACACTTTTGGATTGTGTGAGGCCCACTGATATCTGAGCGCTATGTGACAGGCTCGATGGCACAGCTGTGACCAAAGTGACTAGAGGATAAGGGAGATTTTGAATCTCTGCACACACTTTTGGACACTGGACACTTTTGGATTGTGTGAGGTCCAATGAATATCTGAGCGCTATGTGACATTCTCGATGGCACAGCTGTGACCAAAGTGACTAGAGGATAAGGGAGATTTTGAATCTCTGCACACACTTTTGGACACTGGACACTTTTGGATTGTGTGAGGCCCACTGATATCTGAGCGCTATGTGACAGGCTCGATGGCACAGCTGTGACCAAAGTGACTAGAGGCTAAGGGAGATTTTGAATCTCTGCACACACTTTTGGACACTGGACACTTTTGGATTGTGTGAGGCCCAATGAATATCTGAGCGCTATGTGACAGGCTCGATGGCACAGCTGTGACTAAAGTGACTAGAGGATAAGGGAGATTTTGAATCTCTGCACACACTTTTGGACACTGGACACTTTTGGATTGTGTGAGGCCCACTGATATCTGAGCGCTATGTGACAGGCTCGATGGCACAGCTGTGACAAAAGTGACTAGAGGATAAGGGAGATTTTGAATCTCTGCACACACTTTTGGACACTGGACACTTTTGGATTGTGTGAGGCCCACTGATATCTGAGCGCTATGTGACAGGCTCGATGGCACAGCTGTGACCAAAGTGAGTAGAGGATAAGGGAGATTTTGAATCTCTGCACACATTTTTGGACACTGGACACTTTTGGATTGTGTGAGGCCCAATGAATATCTGAGCGCTATGTGACAGGCTCGATGGCACAGCTGTGACCAAAGTGACTAGAGGATAAGGGAGATTTTGAATCTCTGCACACACTTTTGGACACTGGACACTTTTGGATTGTGTGAGGCCCACTGATATCTGAGCGCTATGTGACAGGCTCGATGGCACAGCTGTGACCAAAGTGACTAGAGGATAAGGGAGATTTTGAATCTCTGCACACACTTTTGGACACTGGACACTTTTGGATTGTGTGAGGCCCAATGAATATCTGAGCGCTATGTGACAGGCTCGATGGCACAGCTGTGACCAAAGTGACTAGAGGATAAGGGAGATTTTGAATCTCTGCACACACTTTTGGACACTGGACACTTTTGGATTGTGTGAGGCCCACTGATATCTGAGCGCTATGTGACAGGCTCGATGGCACAGCTGTGACCAAAGTGACTAGAGGATAAGGGAGTTTGAATCTCTGCACACACTTTTGGACACTGGACACTTTTGGATTGTGTGAGGCCCACTGATATCTGAGCGCTATGTGACAGGCTCGATGGCACAGCTGTGACCAAAGTGACTAGAGGATAAGGGAGATTTTGAATCTCTGCACACACTTTTGGACACTGGACACTTTTGGATTGTGTGAGGCCCAATGAATATCTGAGCGCTATGTGACATTCTCGATGGCACAGCTGTGACCAAAGTGACTAGAGGATAAGGGAGATTTTGAATCTCTGCACACACTTTTGGACACTGGACACTTTTGGATTGTGTGAGGCCCACTGATATCTGAGCGCTATATGACAGGCTCGATGGCACAGCTGTGACCAAAGTGACTAGAGGATAAGGGAGATTTTGAATCTCTGCACACACTTTTGGACACTGGACACTTTTGGATTGTGTGAGGCCCAATGAATATCTGAGCGCTATGTGACAGGCTCGATGGCACAGCTGTGACTAAAGTGACTAGAGGATAAGGGAGATTTTGAATCTCTGCACACACTTTTGGACACTGGACACTTTTGGATTGTGTGAGGCCCACTGATATCTGAGCGCTATGTGACAGGCTCGATGGCACAGCTGTGACAAAAGTTACTAGAGGATAAGGGAGATTTTGAATCTCTGCACACACTTTTGGACACTGGACACTTTTGGATTGTGTGAGGCCCACTGATATCTGAGCGCTATGTGACAGGCTCGATGGCACAGCTGTGACCAAAGTGAGTAGAGGATAAGGGAGATTTTGAATCTCTGCACACATTTTTGGACACTGGACACTTTTGGATTGTGTGAGGCCCAATGAATATCTGAGCGCTATGTGACATTCTCGATGGCACAGCTGTGACCAAAGTGACTAGAGGATAAGGGAGATTTTGAATCTCTGCACACACTTTTGGACACTGGACACTTTTGGATTGTGTGAGGCCCACTGATATCTGAGCGCTATGTGACAGGCTCGATGGCACAGCTGTGACCAAAGTGACTAGAGGATAAGGGAGATTTTGAATCTCTGCACACACTTTTTGACACTGGACACTTTTGGATTGTGTGAGGCCCAATGAATATCTGAGCGCTATGTGACAGGCTCGATGGCACAGCTGTGACCAAAGTGACTAGAGGATAAGGGAGATTTTGAATCTCTGCACACACTTTTGGACACTGGACACTTTTGGATTGTGTGAGGCCCACTGATATCTGAGCGCTATGTGACAGGCTCGATGGCACAGCTGTGACCAAAGTGACTACAGGATAAGGGAGTTTGAATCTCTGCACACACTTTTGGACACTGGACACTTTTGGATTGTGTGAGGCCCAATGAATATCTGAGCGCTATGTGACAGGCTCGATGGCACAGCTGTGACCAAAGTGACTAGAGGATAAGGGAGATTTTGAATCTCTGCACACACTTTTGGACACTGGACACTTTTGGATTGTGTGAGGCCCACTGATATCTGAGCGCTATGTGACAGGCTCGATGGCACAGCTGTGACCAAAGTGACTAGAGGGTAAGGGAGATTTTGAATCTCTGCACACACTTTTGGACACTGGACACTTTTGGATTGTGTGAGGCCCAATGAATATCTGAGCGCTATGTGACAGGCTCGATGGCACAGCTGTGACCAAAGTGACTAGAGGATAAGGGAGATTTTGAATCTCTGCACACACTTTTGGACACTGGACACTTTTGGATTGTGTGAGGCCCAATGAATATCTGAGCGCTATGTGACATTCTCGATGGCACAGCTGTGACCAAAGTGACTAGAGGATAAGGGAGATTTTGAATCTCTGCACACACTTTTGGACACTGGACACTTTTGGATTGTGTGAGGCCCACTGATATCTGAGCGCTATGTGACAGGCTCGATGGCACAGCTGTGACCAAAGTGACTAGAGGATAAGGGAGATTTTGAATCTCTGCTCACACTTTTGGACACTGGACACTTTTGGATTGTGTGAGGCCCAATGAATATCTGAGCGCTATGTGACAGGCTCGATGGCACAGCTGTGACCAAAGTGACTAGAGGATAAGGGAGATTTTGAATCTCTGCACACACTTTTGGACACTGGACACTTTTGGATTGTGTGAGGCCCACTGATATCTGAGCGCTATGTGAGAGGCTCGATGGCACAGCTGTGACCAAAGTGACTAGAGGATAAGGGAGATTTTGAATCTCTGCACACACTTTTGGACACTGCACACTTTTGGATTGTGTGAGGCCCACTGATATCTGAGCGCTATGTGACAGGCTCGATGGCACAGCTGTGACCAAAGTGACTAGAGGATAAGGGAGATATTGAATCTCTGCACACACTTTTGGACACTGGACACTTTTGGATTGTGTGAGGCCCAATGAATATCTGAGCGCTATGTGACAGGCTCGATGGCACAGCTGTGACCAAAGTGACTAGAGGATAAGGGAGATTTTGAATCTCTGCACACACTTTTGGACACTGGACACTTTTGGATTGTGTGAGGCCCACTGATATCTGAGCGCTATGTGACAGGCTCGATGGCACAGCTGTGACCAAAGTGACTAGAGGATAAGGGAGTTTGAATCTCTGCACACACTTTTGGACACTGGACACTTTTGGATTGTGTGAGGCCCACTGATATCTGAGCGCTATGTGACAGGCTCGATGGCACAGCTGTGACCAAAGTGACTAGAGGATAAGGGAGATTTTGAATCTCTGCACACACTTTTGGACACTGGACACTTTTGGATTGTGTGAGGTCCAATGAATATCTGAGCGCTATGTGACATTCTCGATGGCACAGCTGTGACCAAAGTGACTAGAGGATAAGGGAGATTTTGAATCTCTGCACACACTTTTGGACACTGGACACTTTTGGATTGTGTGAGGCCCACTGATATCTGAGCGCTATGTGACAGGCTCGATGGCACAGCTGTGACCAAAGTGACTAGAGGCTAAGGGAGATTTTGAATCTCTGCACACACTTTTGGACACTGGACACTTTTGGATTGTGTGAGGCCCAATGAATATCTGAGCGCTATGTGACAGGCTCGATGGCACAGCTGTGACTAAAGTGACTAGAGGATAAGGGAGATTTTGAATCTCTGCACACACTTTTGGACACTGGACACTTTTGGATTGTGTGAGGCCCACTGATATCTGAGCGCTATGTGACAGGCTCGATGGCACAGCTGTGACAAAAGTGACTAGAGGATAAGGGAGATTTTGAATCTCTGCACACACTTTTGGACACTGGACACTTTTGGATTGTGTGAGGCCCACTGATATCTGAGCGCTATGTGACAGGCTCGATGGCACAGCTGTGACCAAAGTGAGTAGAGGATAAGGGAGATTTTGAATCTCTGCACACATTTTTGGACACTGGACACTTTTGGATTGTGTGAGGCCCAATGAATATCTGAGCGCTATGTGACAGGCTCGATGGCACAGCTGTGACCAAAGTGACTAGAGGATAAGGGAGATTTTGAATCTCTGCACACACTTTTGGACACTGGACACTTTTGGATTGTGTGAGGCCCACTGATATCTGAGCGCTATGTGACAGGCTCGATGGCACAGCTGTGATCAACGTGACTAGAGGATAAGGGAGATTTTGAATCTCTGCACACACTTTTGGACACTGGACACTTTTGGATTGTGTGAGGCCCAATGAATATCTGAGCGCTATGTGACAGGCTCGATGGCACAGCTGTGACCAAAGTGACTAGAGGATAAGGGAGATTTTGAATCTCTGCACACACTTTTGGACACTGGACACTTTTGGATTGTGTGAGGCCCACTGATATCTGAGCGCTATGTGACAGGCTCGATGGCACAGCTGTGACCAAAGTGACTAGAGGATAAGGGAGTTTGAATCTCTGCACACACTTTTGGACACTGGACACTTTTGGATTGTGTGAGGCCCACTGATATCTGAGCGCTATGTGACAGGCTCGATGGCACAGCTGTGACCAAAGTGACTAGAGGATAAGGGAGATTTTGAATCTCTGCACACACTTTTGGACACTGGACACTTTTGGATTGTGTGAGGCCCAATGAATATCTGAGCGCTATGTGACATTCTCGATGGCACAGCTGTGACCAAAGTGACTAGAGGATAAGGGAGATTTTGAATCTCTGCACACACTTTTGGACACTGGACACTTTTGGATTGTGTGAGGCCCACTGATATCTGAGCACTATATGACAGGCTCGATGGCACAGCTGTGACCAAAGTGACTAGAGGATAAGGGAGATTTTGAATCTCTGCACACACTTTTGGACACTGGACACTTTTGGATTGTGTGAGGCCCAATGAATATCTGAGCGCTATGTGACAGGCTCGATGGCACAGCTGTGACTAAAGTGACTAGAGGATAAGGGAGATTTTGAATCTCTGCACACACTTTTGGACACTGGACACTTTTGGATTGTGTGAGGCCCACTGATATCTGAGCGCTATGTGACAGGCTCGATGGCGCAGCTGTGACCAAAGTGACTAGAGGATAAGGGAGATTTTGAATCTCTGCACACATTTTTGGACACTGGACTCTTGGATTGTGTGAGGCCCAATGAATATCTGAGCGCTATGTGACAGGCTCGATGGCACAGCTGTGACCAAAGTGACTAGAGGATAAGGGAGATTTTGAATCTCTGCACACACTTTTGGACACTGGACACTTTTGGATTGTGTGAGGCCCACTGATATCTGAGCGCTATGTGACAGGCTCGATGGCACAGCTGTGACCAAAGTGACTAGAGGATAAGGGAGATTTTGAATCTCTGCACACACTTTTGGACACTGGACACTTTTGGATTGTGTGAGGCCCAATGAATATCTGAGCGCTATGTGACAGGCTCGATGGCACAGCTGTGACCAAAGTGACTAGAGGATAAGGGAGATTTTGAATCTCTGCACACACTTTTGGACACTGGACACTTTTGGATTGTGTGAGGCCCACTGATATCTGAGCGCTATGTGACAGGCTCGATGGCACAGCTGTGACCAAAGTGACTAGAGGATAAGGGAGTTTGAATCTCTGCACACACTTTTGGACACTGGACACTTTTGGATTGTGTGAGGCCCAATGAATATCTGAGCGCTATGTGACAGGCTCGATGGCACAGCTGTGACCAAAGTGACTAGAGGATAAGGGAGATTTTGAATCTCTGCACACACTTTTGGACACTGGACACTTTTGGATTGTGTGAGGCCCACTGATATCTGAGCGCTATGTGACAGGCTCGATGGCACAGCTGTGACCAAAGTGACTAGAGGGTAAGGGAGATTTTGAATCTCTGCACACACTTTTGGACACTGGACACTTTTGGATTGTGTGAGGCCCAATGAATATCTGAGCGCTATGTGACAGGCTCGATGGCACAGCTGTGACCAAAGTGACTAGAGGATAAGGGAGATTTTGAATCTCTGCACACACTTTTGGACACTGGACACTTTTGGATTGTGTGAGGCCCACTGATATCTGAGCGCTATGTGACAGGCTCGATGGCACAGCTGTGACCAAAGTGACTAGAGGATAAGGGAGTTTGAATCTCTGCACACACTTTTGGACACTGGACACTTTTGGATTGTGTGAGGCCCACTGATATCTGAGCGCTATGTGACAGGCTCGATGGCACAGCTGTGACCAAAGTGACTAGAGGATAAGGGAGATTTTGAATCTCTGCACACACTTTTGGACACTGGACACTTTTGGATTGTGTGAGGCCCAATGAATATCTGAGCGCTATGTGACATTCTCGATGGCACAGCTGTGACCAAAGTGACTAGAGGATAAGGGAGATTTTGAATCTCTGCACACACTTTTGGACACTGGACACTTTTGGATTGTGTGAGGCCCACTGATATCTGAGCGCTATGTGACAGGCTCGATGGCACAGCTGTGACCAAAGTGACTAGAGGCTAAGGGAGATTTTGAATCTCTGCACACACTTTTGGACACTGGACACTTTTGGATTGTGTGAGGCCCAATGAATATCTGAGCGCTATGTGACAGGCTCGATGGCACAGCTGTGACTAAAGTGACTAGAGGATAAGGGAGATTTTGAATCTCTGCACACACTTTTGGACACTGGACACTTTTGGATTGTGTGAGGCCCACTGATATCTGAGCGCTATGTGACAGGCTCGATGGCACAGCTGTGACAAAAGTGACTAGAGGATAAGGGAGATTTTGAATCTCTGCACACACTTTTGGACACTGGACACTTTTGGATTGTGTGAGGCCCACTGATATCTGAGTGCTATGTGACAGGCTCGATGGCACAGCTGTGACCAAAGTGAGTAGAGGATAAGGGAGATTTTGAATCTCTGCACACATTTTTGGACACTGGACACTTTTGGATTGTGTGAGGCCCAATGAATATCTGAGCGCTATGTGACAGGCTCGATGGCACAGCTGTGACCAAAGTGACTAGAGGATAAGTTAGATTTTGAATCTCTGCACACACTTTTGGACACTGGACACTTTTGGATTGTGTGAGGCCCACTGATATCTGAGCGCTATGTGACAGGCTCGATGGCACAGCTGTGACCAAAGTGACTAGAGGATAAGGGAGATTTTGAATCTCTGCACACACTTTTGGACACTGGACACTTTTGGATTGTGTGAGGCCCAATGAATATCTGAGCGCTATGTGACAGGCTCGATGGCACAGCTGTGACCAAAGTGACTAGAGGATAAGGGAGATTTTGAATCTCTGCACACACTTTTGGACACTGGACACTTTTGGATTGTGTGAGGCCCACTGATATCTGAGCGCTATGTCACAGGCTCGATGGCACAGCTGTGACCAAAGTGACTAGAGGATAAGGGAGTTTGAATCTCTGCACACACTTTTGGACACTGGACACTTTTGGATTGTGTGAGGCCCACTGATATCTGAGCGCTATGTGACAGGCTCGATGGCACAGCTGTGACCAAAGTGACTAGAGGATAAGGGAGATTTTGAATCTCTGCACACACTTTTGGACACTGGACACTTTTGGATTGTGTGAGGCCCAATGAATATCTGAGCGCTATGTGACATTCTCGATGGCACAGCTGTGACCAAAGTGACTAGAGGATAAGGGAGATTTTGAATCTCTGCACACACTTTTGGACACTGGACACTTTTGGATTGTGTGAGGCCCACTGATATCTGAGCGCTATATGACAGGCTCGATGGCACAGCTGTGACCAAAGTGACTAGAGGATAAGGGAGATTTTGAATCTCTGCACACACTTTTGGACACTGGACACTTTTGGATTGTGTGAGGCCCAATGAATATCTGAGCGCTATGTGACAGGCTCGATGGCACAGCTGTGACTAAAGTGACTAGAGGATAAGGGAGATTTTGAATCTCTGCACACACTTTTGGACACTGGACACTTTTGGATTGTGTGAGGCCCACTGATATCTGAGCGCTATGTGACAGGCTCGATGGCACAGCTGTGACAAAAGTGACTAGAGGATAAGGGAGATTTTGAATCTCTGCACACACTTTTGGACACTGGACACTTTTGGATTGTGTGAGGCCCACTGATATCTGAGCGCTATGTGACAGGCTCGATGGCACAGCTGTGACCAAAGTGAGTAGAGGATAAGGGAGATTTTGAATCTCTGCACACATTTTTGGACACTGGACACTTTTGGATTGTGTGAGGCCCAATGAATATCTGAGCGCTATGTGACAGGCTCGATGGCACAGCTGTGACCAAAGTGACTAGAGGATAAGGGAGATTTTGAATCTCTGCACACACTTTTGGACACTGGACACTTTTGGATTGTGTGAGGCCCACTGATATCTGAGCGCTATGTGACAGGCTCGATGGCACAGCTGTGACCAAAGTGACTAGAGGATAAGGGAGATTTTGAATCTCTGCACACACTTTTTGACACTGGACACTTTTGGATTGTGTGAGGCCCAATGAATATCTGAGCGCTATGTGACAGGCTCGATGGCACAGCTGTGACCAAAGTGACTAGAGGATAAGGGAGATTTTGAATCTCTGCACACACTTTTGGACACTGGACACTTTTGGATTGTGTGAGGCCCACTGATATCTGAGCGCTATGTCACAGGCTCGATGGCACAGCTGTGACAAAAGGGACTAGAGGATAAGGGAGATTGGATTGCTTTTAAAAAAGCAGTTTGCAGAGCAGTGGGTAAACAGCAATGCCAGCCTGTCAGGAAGCCTTAAAAGGCAGCCCAACAACCAACACCACTGATACACCACAATATAGCCTCCCCTTGCACTGCACACACAGTGACTGGTGTGTTGTGCAGGCCAAATTGCTAGCAGCAGAAGCAGTTTTTTTTTCTTCTCAGGACAAAAAAAAAAATTGGGATTGCTTTTAAAAATGCAGTTTGCGGAGCAGTGGGTAAACAGCAATGCAGGAATGTCAGGAAGCCTTAGAAGGCAGCCCAACAACCAACACCACTGATACACCACTATATAGCCTCCCCTTGCACTGCACACACAGTGACTGGTGTGTTGTGCAGGCCAAATTGCTAGCAGCAGAAGCAGTTTTTTTTTCTTCTCAGGACAAAAAAAAAAATTGGGATTGCTTTTAAAAATGCAGTTTGCGGAGCAGTGGGTAAACAGCAATGCAGGAATGTCAGGAAGCCTTAGAAGGCAGCCCAACAACCAACACCACTGATACACCACTATATAGCCTCCCCTTGCACTGCACACACAGTGACTGGTGTGTTGTGCAGGCCAAATCGCTAGCAGCAGAAGCAGTTATTTTGTCTTCTTCCCTGCCTAACGCTCTCCCTACAGAATCAGCAGCAACCTCTCCCTATACTGAGATCGGCAGAAGTAAGATGGCGGTCGGCGTGCACGCCCTTTTATACCCCCTGTGACGCCCACCAAAGCAAGCCAATCACTTGCATGCCCTTCTGAAAGATGGTGGTGACCCCTGCCTATGTCATCACGTTGCCCACAGTGTCCATGGATCCTGATTGGCTGAAAAAGAGCGCAAAACAAACTTTTGAAACGCGACTTTGGCGCGTAAGTCGCCGACCTCGTGGCCGACCTCATCCTAGGGTCGGGTTTCGTTTCATGAAACCCGACTTTGCCAAAAGTCGGCTACTTTTGAAATTTTTCGACCCGTTTCGCTCAACTCTAGTTTTAATTAATTTTTTGCATGGTTTATGTTCAGCTGTTGTCTCGCACTAAAAGACGCTTTTTATTGCAAAATCTCACCATATTTTGAGAGCTATAATTTTTCCATATTTCTGTTCACAAAGTCATGTGAGGACGGTTCTTTTGAGGGATGAGGTCACGTATTTATTGGTACCATTTTTGGGGCTCATGATATTTTTTGATCGCTTTCGATTCTGATTTTTGGGAGCCAAAATAAACAAAAACCAACAATGCAGAAATAGTTTTTCCAGGACGTCCACCTGACAGCACCATGGAGGACATCCTTCTCCTCCTTACAGGGACAGGAAAGCACACAAGAGGTTAAAAGGTCCCGTCCCACCCCCTTTCCCTCAGTGTCTTTCCTGTCCCTGCATGGAGGGACACATGAGAGGATTGCTCAGGAGCTTACCGGAGGGCTCAGGGGGATCGGGCGGCCAGTCCAAACCTTCCCCCTGTCAAGATGACCGGGGCCAAAACTTCCCGGTGGGGAGTCCCTCTGCCCATCACCTTTTCGGGCCTAAGGGTGTTCAGACCAGCCCTAGATAGCATTTTAGAGCTAGTGTCCGACAAAAATAAAGTTTTCCCCGAGGAAAAACCTAAGCGGCCCTAGCCCTTACGGAGAGGCTCCTTCTCTAGGAGACAGACCAACTTTAGGATCCAGGGTAGGTTCAACAGAAGCTCCTATAAAAGCTCCCATAGCCAGGGTGGGAAAAGCAAGGGTTTCTTTTTGCGTCAACCTCCAGATCTAGGAGCCAATAACGCCATAGGTATCGGGGGAAGACTTCGCCACTTCGCAGTAAATTGGGCCCGGGTTACCCACAACCAGTGGGTCCTCATTTCGAAGGGCTACAACATAGAATTTTGCTCCCCTCCCTCCGACAGATATATCGCCCCCACAGTAGTCCCGGTGGACTCAGCCATGTGGATGGACCTACAGAACATGCTCAAGTCAGAGGTTATAGTACCAGTGCTTCTGACAGAGAGGGGAAAGGGACACTACTCCTCCCTGTTCTCCATTGCAAAACCATCTGGCGAGGCCCGAACTATTATAAACTTAAAACCTCTGAATGCCTGGGTCAGGAACAAGAGGTTCCGTATGGAATCAATTCGGTCGGCAATACATCTAATAGACAGGTATGCTGTCATGTGTACCCTCGACTTAAAGAGTGCGTACTATCAGGTCCCTATCCATCCCTCATCCCAGAGACTGCTAAGATTCGCAGTCACACTACCGACCCGGACCTGCCACTTCCAGTTCCAATGCCTTCCATTCGGGCAGGCATCATCCCCCCGAATATTCACAAAGCTGGTAGCGGAGGTAGTGGCCTACCTGAGAAGTCAGCATATCGTGATCATACCATACCTAGACGATTTCCTCCTAGTGGCAAGATCGGAAGAAGAGCTCATTTGAGACAGGAACTGAACGGTTACAGTAATGGAGTTACTCGGCTGGGTGATCAACTGGCAGAAGTCAGACCTGATACCAGAAAGCAGAAAGGTCTTCCTGGGAGTTCTCCTGGACTCAGGGGGGCAGAATATCCCTGCTACCAAGAGAGAAACAAAATACTATTCAAAACAGAGCCGAGGACCTCTTGAAGCACTACTCCTCCATAAGAGGGGCAATGGAGGTTTTGGGCCTAATGACGGCTTGCATTTCGTGTGTCAGATAGGCCCAGTTCCATTTGAGACCCTTACAGAAGGAAATCCTCGCAATATGGGACAGGCATCAGGCTTCACGCGACAAACCCATAAGACTGCCAGGATCGGTGAAAGAGTCACTACGGTGGTGGACACAGCCCAGGAACCTGCAGGTGGGCATACTATGGACAACCTCTCCATACGTGGTAGTCACAACAGACGCCAGTACATGGGGATGGGGAGCCCACGCAGAAGGGAAGATCTTTCAGGGAAGATGGCCAGTAGACATCAAAGACAGATCCTCCAACTTCAGGGAACTATATGCGGTCTGGGGAACCCTGCGGCAGAACCGGTCGGTCGTGAAGAACCGACATGTCTGAATATTGTCAGACAATGTAACAGCAGTTTCATTCCTGAAGCACCAGGGAGGCCCCAGGCATCGACCGCTCCAAGCCCTAGCAGAACGAATATTCACCTGGGCAGAGGGAACTACTGTCCTGTCAGTAATGGCAGTCCACCTGGAGGGTTCCCAGAATGTGGTAGCGGACTACCTAAGCAGACAGCAGGGCTGCCCGACAGCGTGGGAACTGAACAAAGAGATTTTCCATCAGGTGTGTCAGCATTGGGGGACCCCCAGAATACACCTATTCGCATATCGAAAAAACTCACAGGTCTCCAGATTCTACTCCCTGAACCCGGCGGACCACCTGGAAGGCTTAGTCGCCCTGAGCCATGCCTGGGAAGAACCCCTCTCTTACGTACCGGCGGTACTCAGAAAAATCCACGAGTATCGCACGAGGGTGATAATGATTGTTCCATACTGGCCAAGGAGAAGCTGGTTTCCCCTACTAGGGGCCATGACAGTGGAAAGCACAGTCGAACTACCCCTGGAGAAAGACATCATCCACCAGGGCCCGATCTGCCACCCGAATCCAGCAAGACTCCACCTCTCAGCTTGGATCCTGAAAGGGACATCCTGAAGGCAAAAGGCTTATCAGATCAGGTCATATCTACCCTACAGGCCAGCAGGAAACCGGTCATATCTGCAATTTACCGGAAAATATAGAAGAGATTCTGTCTGGACGGTGGCAGGTCCGACCTCGTGGCAGGTACCCCTGACCTCCCTAGTGTCCTAGACTTCCTACTTTTGGGGTATAATAAAGGCCTTAAGCCCAGCACTTTAAAGGTCCAGATTTCGGCCTTGAGCTCCTTCTTTGATTACCCTTTAGCTTCTCATCCTTGGGTAGTAAGATTCATAAGGGCCACGCAACGTCTTCGCCCCAGGATTAGGCAGCTCACCCCGCCTTGGGACCTTAGCCTGGTCCCCCATAACGAAAAGGAACAGCGTCTCCACTCACTGGATGTGAGACGTGCAGTTATAAACTATCTAGAGGCCACCAAGAGTTGGCATATTGACCCAAATCTGTTCATCCTTTTTGGGGGAAAGAACAAGGGGAGAAAAGCCTCTAAGGCATCCATCGCAAGATGGATTACTTCAGTAATCTCAGACGCCTACCAATCGGAAGGCGCAAACCCGCCAGATACTTTAAAGGCCCACTCTACAAGGGCAGTATCGGCTTCTTGGGCCGAGCGAGCGGACGCCTCGGTTGATCAGATCTGTAGAGCAGCAACCTGGGCCAGTCTTAATACATTCTGCAAGCACTACAAGCTTGATGTGCTATCGGGTAGACATACCGCAATTGGGAGAAAGGTTCTCCAGGCGGTAATCCCACCCTGAGGAAGTGCTTTGGTACTCTCCATGGTGCTGTCAGGTGGACATCCTGGAAAATAGGTATTAGACCTACCGGTAATGATGTTTCCAGGAGTGCATCCTGACAGCATGGGTAGTTCCCTCCCTGTTCATGTTATGTCATATGCTCTAATATGATTGTATCATTAAAGTGTTATTGCATTATCCACGCTGTGGTACTTGTTAAATCACTGAGGGAAAGGGTGTGGGACAGGACCTTTTAACTTCTCGTGTGCTTTCCTGTCCCTGTAAGGAGGAGGAGGACGTCCTCCATGGTGCTGTCAGAATGGACTCCTGGAAACATCATTACTGGTAGGTCTAATACCTATTTTTGGGCTTTTTTTTAAAGCCATTCCATGTATGGTAAATTTGATAAGGAAGTTTTTTTTTCTTCGGGTTAGTATGATAACAGTGATACCACATTTAAATAATTTTTTTATGTTTTGGCACTTTTACACACAAAAAACTATTCTATATAAAAATTATTATTTTTGCATTGTTTTATTTTGAGAACTATAACTTTTATTTTTTGGCTGATGTAGCTGTATGATGATGTCTTCAGTGGTACCATTTTTATTTACATTTGTCTTTTTGATTTTATTTAATTGTTATTACCTCCTTTTTTATTTATATTTTTTACGATATTCACTAAAAGGGTTAACTAGTGGGACAATTTTATAGGTCTGGTCGTTTCGGATACGGTGATACCAAAACTGTGCACATTTATTTATTTTATTTCCATAATAATATTTATTTATGGATACTATATACAGTGCCTTGCGAAAGTATTCAGCTCCCTGGAACTTTTCAACCTTTTCCCACTTATCATGCTTCAAACATAAAGATACCAAATGTAAATTTTTGGCGAAGAATCAACAAGTGGTACACAATTGTGAAGTTGAATGAAATTTATTGGTTATTTAAAATTTTTGTGGAAATTCAAAAACTGAAAAGTGGGGCGTGCAATATTTTTTGGCCCCTTTAACATAATACTTTGTTGCGCCACCTTTTGCTGTGATTACAGCTGCAAGTCACTTGGGGTATGTATCTATCAGTTTTGTACATCGAGAAACTGAAATTCTTGCCCATTCTTCCTTGACAAACAGCTCGAGTTCAGTGAGGTTTGATGGAGATCATTTTTAAACAGCAGTTTTCAGTTCTTTGCACAGATTCTCGATTGGATTCAGGTCTGGACTTTGACTTTGCCATTCTAACACCTGGATATGTTTATTTGTGAATCATTCCATTTTAGATTTTACTTTATGTTTGGGATCATTGTCTAGTTGGAAGAAAAATCTCTGTCCCAGTCTCTGGTCATTTGCAGACTCCAACAGGTTTTCTTCAAGAATGGTCCTGTATTTGGCTCCATCCATCTTCCCATCAATTTTAACCATCTTCCCTGTCCCTGCTGAAGAAAATGAAGAAAAGCAGGCCCAACCATGATGTTTCCACCACCATGTTTGACAGTGGAAATGGTGTGTTCAGGGTGATAAGCTGTGTTGCCGTTACACCAAACATATCGTTTGGTATTGTTGCAAAAAAGTTCGATTTTGGTTTCATCTGACCAGAGCACCTTCTTTTACAATGTCTGGTGTGTCTCCCAGGTGGCTTGTTGCTAACTTTAAATGACACTTTTTATGAATATCTTTGAGAAATGGCTTTCTTCTTGCCACTCTTCCATAAAGGCCAGATTTTTGCAGTGTACAACTGATTGTTGTCCTATGGACAGACTATCCCACCTCAGCTGTAGATCTCTGCAGTTCATCCAGAGTGATCATGGGCCTCTTGGCTGCATCTCTGATCAGTCTTCTCCTTGTTTGAGATGAAAGTTTAGAGGGTCGGCCTGGTCTTGGTAGATTTGCAGTGGTATGATACTCCTTTCATTTCAATATGATCACTTGCACCGTGCTCCTTGGGATGTTTAAAGTTTTGGAAATCATTTTGTATCCAAATCCGGCTTTAAACTTCTCCACAACAGTATCGCGGACCTGCCTGTTGTGTTCCTTGGTCTTCATGATGCTCTCTGTGCATAAAACAGAACCCTGAGACTATCACAGAGCAGGTGCATTTATACGGAGACTTGATTAGAAACAGGTGGATAATTTTTATCATCATTAGTCATTTAGGACAACATTGGATCATTCAGAGATCCACACTGAACTTCTGGAGTGAGTTTGCTGCACTGAAAATAAAGGGGCTGAATACCAAAAATTTACATTTGGTATCTTTATGTTTGAAGCATGATATGTGGGAAAAGGTTGAAAAGTTCCAGGGAGCCGAATACTTTCGCAACGCAATGTATATATGAACATTGTGATTTTTTAAAAATATTTTTTTAACTTCTTTTCACTTTTTTTTAAACTTTTTTACTTAATAATAATAATAATAAATTTTATTTTTATAGCGCCGACATATTCCGCAGCACTTTACATTTCAGAGGGGATTTGTACAGACAATAGACATTACAGCATAACAATAATCACATACAGTAGATTATAACAAATACCAAGAGGAAAGAGGGCCCTGCTCGCAAGCTTACAGTCTATGAGGAAAGAGGTAGACACGAAAAGTGGGTGGTAACAGTTGCCCTGATTGTATGGACCAGCCATAATGTTAGGTGTGTGACAGTACGGACACAGAGGGCTAATGGATGCATAAAGCATGTGGGAGAATGATGCGGGGAACCTGGTTATGGTAAAACTTTTGGCTCTGCCACACAGGGATAGATTAGGTTAATGTGTTGAGGTGGTAGGCCAGTCTGAATAAATGCGTTTTCAGGACACGCTTAAAATTGTGGGGATTGGGGACTAATCGTATTGACCTGGGAAGTGCATTCCAAAGAATTGGCACGGCACGTGTAAAGTCTTGGAGACGGGAGTGGGAGGTTCTGACTATTGAGGATGCTAACCTACTGGATGCTACTAACCTACTGAGGATGCTACTTATTCCCACAATCGAACTTTTACTTTCTGTAGTTTGAATGTGGTTATAAGGTATAGCAATGAACAAGCAATGCTAGACCTTGCAACCTGTCAACCCTGCAGAGACAAGTTAGTTAGATCATGCACTACGCATGATATAACTTCCTAGTCATGAAAAGATGACATCTGATAACCATGGCAACAATTGGGACCCTTTGATGAAGTTGTGGGTCTCTGTTCAAAGTACATAGGGGCTTTCTTCCTTCTGCGCCCCTCTGCCCACTTGCTAAATGCTGCGATTGAGTTCGATCACCTGATTTAGGCTGGTTTCACATTTGCGTTTTTTTTCGCGGTAATTTAGCGCTAAATAGCGCATGCGTTTTTTTTTCCTATACTTTGCATGGGATGCGCTTATGTGCGCATACACATGCGTTTGTACGCGTTTTACCGCGCATGCGTTTTTTTGCGGTATGCGCTCGGGCGCACAAAATGCAACTTGTTGCATTTTTTGTGCGTCCGATTTGCCTCAAAAAAAACGCATGCGCTCGCAATGCGTTTTTTTTACAGCAAGACACCCATTATAAGTCTATGGTGAGCATATGTGCGCATTGGCATGCTTATGTATGCGTTTTTTTGCACATGCGTTTTTTTTTTTACCATTAGTTTAGACAATGGAATTTAGGGGTTTGGGTAAAGTTAGGGTTAGTTAAGGGGGTTTAGGGTTAGGGTTAGGGTCAGGGTTAGGGTTAGGGTCAGGGTTAGGGTTAAGTATGGTTTGGTTAAGGGTTAGGGTCAGGGTCAGGGTTAGGGTTAGGGTTAGGGTCAGGGTTAGGGTCAGGGTTAGGGTTAAGTATGGTTTGGTTAAGGGTTAGGGTTAGGGTTAGGGTTAGGGTCAAGGTTAGGGTTAAGTATGGTTTGGTTAAGGGTTAGGGTCAGGGTTAGGGTTAGGGTTAGGGTTAGGGTCAGGGTTAGGGTCAGGGTTAGGGTTAAGTATGGTTTGGTTAAGGGTTAGGGTTAGGGTCAGGGTTAGGGTTAAGTATGGTTTGGTTAAGGGTTAGGGTTAGGGTCAGGGTTAGGGTTAGGGTTAGGGTCAGGGTTAGGGTTAGGGTTAGGGTCAGGGTTAGGGTCAGGGTTAGGGTTAAGTATGGTTTGGTTAAGGGTTAGGGTTAGGGTTAGGGTCAGGGTTAGGGTTAGGGTCAGGGTTAGGGTTAGGGTTAGGGTTAGGGTCAGGATTAGGTTCAGGGTTAGGGTTAAGTATGGTTTGGTTAAGGGTTAGGGTTAGGGTTAGGGTTAGGGTCAGGGTTAGGGTTAAGTATGGTTTGGTAAAGGGTTAGGGTTAGGGTTAGGGTCAGGGTTAGGGTTAGGGTTAGGGTCAGGGTTAGTAAAGTCATGGTTTAGGTTAGTGTGAGTGGCCACCTAATGTTGGAAAAAAACGCAAACGCGGTAAAAACGCACTAAAAACGCATACAAACGCTTAAAAACGCTGCGTTTTTTTCATGCATGCTCATAAAAATGCTTGAAAAAAACGCAGCAGTTGTATGCTTTTGTATGCGTTTTTCAATGCGTTTTTTTGCAGGAAAAACGCGCAGCAAAAAAAAGCAAGTGTGAAACAGGCCTTAGGCAGTTAAAATGCTGAGGGCGGAGTGGCGCTGTTTCTGGCACTGAGAGCCAGGTGACAGCTGTCCTTAACCGCTCACAACCGACAGCAATCACCTGCGCACTGCCTCCCCTTTTTGCAGGCAATCGCCATGATGTACATGTACTGCATTGGTCAGGAAGTCCATTCCGATTGTGATGCACATGTACTACAAATGTCTGGAAGGGGTTCAGCAGCCTGCCAGCGCCACGGACAGCGTGAACTGTACTGTTTCTTCCTAGGTGCCAGTACTTGTCACGCTGATGACAATTCCCAACATTGTCTCTTGGTCGCGCTGATATCAGCACTAGCAGGAGGCAGTGATGAAAGGTGCATTCAGCAGCCGGTGCCTGGGCTCAGCACAAATTGTACTGCTTTTCCCAGGCTCCGGTATGTGTCACATGGACGGCACATGGATGGAAGACACAGACAGCAAATGCGGACACATGGATGGCATACAGATTTCACATACGTACACACACATGGATGCTTTTTCCTGTACCGGAATCACCAGAACTTGTGAAGGAGGCCTAAATCCAAAGTGTTTCAACCTGTCTCATTATAGTAAAATCATAGGAAAAATGTTAACCTAGCCTTATTCTGAGTTTGGTGAAGAATTTTTTTTATTTTTTACATTATTCACTGTGTGAAGGGTGTCTCAATATGGAAACTGCTGGTGGTACCTACCTATTGCGTGGTACCACCAGTGGAACACAGTCACACCACACACAATCTATACACCGGACGCACCACACACACACACACACATTCATGCACTCACACACAGTCACACTCATGCACTCACTGTTAGGGACGGCGGAACGCACTAAATAATAAATAGTAATAAGTGCATTCGCCACCCGGGGTCCACCATGCAGAAGGTGTTACACTGATGCTAGGTAATGGCAGACGGCCAATATGGCGGTATAACGCACGCGGGTTAAACGTCACCCGGAGTGCGCTGGGCGGTCTCTGTTTATTCACAGAGGCGCCGAGGCATTAAATACAAAGACTGAGCCTGTTGACATCACAGAACTCCAAGAAGTACTGCTGACTGCAGCGCTGCGACAGATACTGCCGCTATACAACAATGCCCAGTAGCAGACACACTGTCGGACGCTAACACTGTGGAGGATGTGCACTGTGGCCTGTCGCTTTCCACCTACTGGTGCTGACTCTATCACTAGTTCCCTATCCACACACGTAATATCAGAGGGAGGGGAATCTTAATGAGTCATTTGCAAGTCCATACATCCATCATCATTCACACAATAGCAACTAGAGTCTATACTAGTGCATGGCCGAGCCGCCATGCAAACCTTTTATAGCCGGGACCTTCCGGAAGCTTCCAGATCCCTGAGATGGACCAATCAGATCTGGAGAAGGACCTGTGCATGTGACTCCTGATCTCCAATGGGAGATCATCTCGTGAGCATGCTCAGTGGAGCGACGGAAGGACTTAGCCTCTGGATGCAAGGCTTTGGATTCCTGCTGTGCTGCTGCAGGAACCTGATGCCTAACATTACACCCCTCCTATGGACCCCTCCCCTCTGAGCGCCGCTACCCTCAAATGCCATGATATGGAGCGGGGCGTGCTTGTTCTCCACTGGTTCCCAGGTCCGGACCTCTGGACCACGACCCTTCCAATCCACCACATAAAACTTTTTGCCACGCACCACCCTGCGTCTCACAATGGTGTTGACCTCAAACTCATCCGAAGACAAGTCTGATGTCCCAGCAGATGATTCGGAAAACCGGGACATGTGAAGAGGCCTGAGAAGGGACACCTGGAAGACGTCGGAGATGGCCAAGAGTGGTGGAAGAGCCGAACGGTATACCACCGAGCTGATCCGCTCGAGGATTTTGAAGGGACCAATGTATCGCGGCGCGAACTTGGTGGACTCGACCCGCAGCCTGATATTTCGGGCAGAAGCCCACA
Source organism: Dendrobates tinctorius (assembly GCF_039654945.1). Taxonomy (NCBI): domain Eukaryota; kingdom Metazoa; phylum Chordata; class Amphibia; order Anura; family Dendrobatidae; genus Dendrobates; species Dendrobates tinctorius. The sequence goes on along the minus strand of NW_027361708.1, from coordinate 18,763,788 downwards.
CCAAGTTGCCAGGGGCAAAAGTAGGAGCGGGCTGCCGATGTGTGTCAGCGGATACCCTCATTCTCTCCTTAGAGGCTAGAATGGCATGCTGGGCACAAGAAGCACATGCCTGAATGTATTCTTTTGTGTCCCGAGCCCTGTGCGGCAACCATTAAGACCTTGCCAGGAGTTCTGTGGTCCGCTTGTAGCCATAGTGACCACCCACCCTGGACGCGTGTGCCCATGCGAGAACCTTTGACCGCAGGTGAGGAGGGACAAAGGTCTTGCCCGGCAGCACTGACTCGAGGGCGACCGGAGCCACGGTCCTCAGATTCTCAGTGGGGGGAGCGGAAAGATCCGCGGGCACCTCCGCAGAGACTACTTGGACACTGCTCCCATGCACCTTCCCACACAGTCCTTGCTCCATCCCAGTATTCTCCCCGAGGACCACTCTATATGGGGGTAATGGTAGCGGAGCCAGGGTACTCCAAGGAGCACCTGGTCGATGCCCTCTGGCATAATGAGCAGGGACAGTGTCTCTTGGTGATATGATAGTATTGAGAGCCTAAGGGGTGCTGTCTGGTGGGTAATCTGGGACAGTAAGGTCGAATTGTTGACCACCCTGATGGGCACGGGGTGAGGAAGTGGCACCAATGGAATTGCGTGCTGTTAGGCGAAGGCCGAGGACATAAAGTTCCCTTCTGCCCCAGAGTTCACAGTGACTTCTACCTCCCAGGTGGAAGCACCGCTATCTAACGTCCCTCGGAATGCCTTTTTGGGGGAGAAAGTCTCCATATCAAATAGACCCCCACCAACTGCCACTGGACGTGATCGTTTTTTCGCCCGCTGCAGACACCTGTGAGCCAGGTGACCAGGCTGTCGACACTGGTAACAGCGTGTGGAGCTTTGTGCCGGGCGTGGCTTGGGAATGGTGAGAGAGACCTCCTTGGGCTCTGGTGGTATAATTTCCAGATCGGTGGGTTCAAGAGGTATAGAGAAGTCGGGATCCAAGCTATCCTTCTGTCTGGATTGAGCATGCTCCATCCCGCGCTCAGAAAAACAGAGATCAATGCGGGTGGAAATAGCAATCAGCTCCTCCAGACTCACGGGAACCTCCCTGGTGGCTAGAGCATCCTTGACATGCTCCGCCAAACCTCTCCGTAACACAGGGACGAGTGTCTTATCAGGCCATTCCAGCTCGGACGCCAGTGTCCGGAAATGGATGGCGTACTGGCTGACCGAGAGAGATCACTGTGTTAAAGCTAGTAACTGGAGGGAAGTGTCATGAGTGATCCGAGGCCCCAAAAATGCCTGCTTTAGGGGCATAAGAAACTGAGCAGCGCTCAAAAATCACAGAATCACCATGCTCCCACAGTGGCGTGGCCCATTCTAACGCCCTGCCCGACAGGAGGGAGACGATAAACCCCACCTTAGCCCGCTCTGTAGGGAATCGCATGGCCAGTAACTCAAGCTGGATAGAGCACTGGCTCACGAAACCCCTACAGGTGGCACTGTCCCCAGAAAATTTATCAGGCATCGGGAGGCAGGATATTGTCGGTGCAGGTGTGGATGTGGACGCATACGAGACAGCCTCTGCGACTGCCTGGGCAGCGGCCACTGTAGCATTCGCAGCTGAGGTGGAACTCTCGAGAGCTGCCAACCTGCCCTCCAGCTGCCGAATGTACTGCCGTAGCTGCTGCTGGTCCGCCAATACTAGCCAGACCCTGGCGCTAGTATAATGTTAGGGACGGTGGAATGCACTAAATTATAAATAAGTGCCTTCACTGCCCGGGGTCCACCGTGCAGAAAGTGTTACACTGCTGCTAGGTAATGGCAGACGCCCAATATGACGGTATAACGCAAGCGGGTTGAACATCACTTGGAGTGCGCTGGGTGGTCTCTGTTTCTTCACAGAGGCGCCAAGGTGTTAAGTACAAAGACTGAGCCTGTTGACGTCACAGGACTCAGTGGAATGCACGCACAGTATATGGTCACAGGACTTGGGCCCAAGACACGGGGTCTGCGTCCATCTAGACCTACCGTGTGTGCAGTGTCACAACCGCAGACGCCAAGAAGTACTGCTGACTGCAGTGCAGCGACTGATACTGTCGCTATATGACAATGCCCGGTAGCAGGCACACTGTCGGACGCTAGCACTGTGAAGGATGTGCACTGTGGCCTGTAGCTTGCCACTGACTGGTGCTGACTCTTTCACTAGTTCCTTATCCACACACATAATATCAGAGGGAGGGGAATCTTAATGAGTCATTTGCAAGTCCATGCATCCAACATCATTCACACAATAGCAACTAGAGTCTATACTGTACTAGCGCATGGCCGAGCGGCCATGCAAATCTTTTATAGCCGGGACCTTCCGGAAGCTTCCAGATCCCTGAGATGGACCAATCAGATCTGGAGAAGGACCTGTGCATGTGACTCCCGATCTCCAATGGGAGATAGTCTCGTGAGCATGCTCAGTGAAGCGATGGAAAGACTTAGCCTCTGGAGTGGCTTGCCGCTGAGCAGCCTGCATTGCTATTGCTGGCCCAGAGGTGGCAGCAACAGCCAGACCCACAGAGCAGGTCTGAGCAGAGCGTCGGGCATGACGGGGCTGCTGAGCAAACTCCTCTGCAGTTGATGGAGAATGGGAGACTGCTGAATGCAAGGCTTTGGATTCCTGCTGTGCCACTGCAGGAACCCGACACCTAACACTCACACACTCACACTCACATTCACACTCACACACTCATTCACACTCACACACTCATGCAGCCTCTTGCATGGTACCACCAGCAGAACACCATCGCACTGTGCCTGCGTCCATTCCGCACAGGCGCAGTGAATCATTCGGCTGATCCCGGCAGCAGATGTGCGACGTGTCTACAGGCAGAGGAAGGTGGTCACATTGAAGGGGTTTTCCCACGAACAAAAGTTCATTTTAAAAATTGTCTGTGTCTGACCATGTACGGAGCATACCACATCTCTTGGGCAGGGGAGGAAACAAAAGACAATACTGACATTATAGCAGGGGATCACAGAGGATTCATTTTGTGAGGTAAAATATTTCACTGACTGTTTTTAAACAATATTTTACCTCACAAAATGTATCCTCTGTGATATCCTGCTGTAATGTCAGTTTTGTCTTTTGCTTCCTCCCCTGCCCAGGAGCTGTGGTATGTTCTGTACACGGTCAGACACAGGAGTGTGAGAGACAGAGCACAGGGGGAGACAGCTCAAACGGGACAGCACATGAGGGAAGAACACAGCACAGGAAGGAGAGAGACAGCATACAAGGGGGATAGCACATGGGGTAGACAGGTCAAAGAAGAGAGCACAGATGGGAGAAGTCAACACATGGGGAAAGAGAGTGGATAGGTGGGTGAGCACATGAGAGAGAGATTCTCAAAGCTGCAAAGTCTGCCCCATCGTGACATTACCACCCTCTAGCAATATAGAAGCAGAAAAAGAATAAGATTACCCTTAAGAAAGGCTTTTAGTATAATGGTTCAGCATCAGCACGAGTAGCACCACTAGAGGACTTTGATTAATTAAACTGTGCACACACAGGCCTGGACAACTACTCTCTTCCTCTTATCACAACTGTCTCTCAGCTGTGCAATGGCGTCAGTTTGCCGAGCGTGTCAACGCCAGTCCTTTTAGAACTTTTTATTAAGAAATGCAGCCAGCCAATCATAGTAGTGCTGCTACCAAGATGGCTATGAGATTACAAGGACTGGCAGGCAATCTCTGCATGTTTGTTGACTGTTTAACAGGTGCCAAACATGAGGTGCAGGGATTCAAGCATTCAATCTCCTCTCAGTGAGAGCCAGGTGTCCACTATGAAGCTAGCTGAACACCTGGCAGCAATCGCATGACAGCTCCTGTGCACAAAATCACCATGACATACCCAGTATGTCCAAGGTTGAGAAGTCCTTCCCAAGCAGGATGTTCTGGGGTTAAAGTTTAAATAACCCGGGGAAGAGTCTTGAGGAGATCTTTTGCATATTCCCATTGCCTTCTGGGATAAGTGAAGAGTCTCCGCGAGCTCATCGATCACTGGGTTTTGGCCATTGCAGCTGAAAAGAGGAAATCGGAATTCGAATTTTGGCTCATCTTTCATCATTTTTAAGAAATCTCATGATGGAAGAGGCCAGGAGCCATTTGGTGAGCTGCATTTCTTGCTTCATGTTCACAGATTTACCAGTGGAAAAGCCAAACTTCACATGCCACAAATGCAAGCTTGTGTCCCTGTTGGAGGAAAAGTTGCAAAATCTCGAAGAGAGGTTAGCTACGTTGAAGATCATTAAGGAAGGTGAAGAGTTCTTGGACAGAGCAGAGTTATCTCTTCATGTTACAGAAAGAGAAGAAATTCGAAGTGCACCTGAAGAAACAGAGGAATGGAGACATGTGACCCAGAGAAGCAGGAGGATGAGGAGGCAGTCAGCACCCATACTGCTCAGAAACCAGTACCAGGCTCTCACGCAGGAGAACGATGAAGAAATACATCAGGATAAGACTTTGCCAACAAACAGCAACCTTGTACGCCTTCAGAGTCCTCCTGGATGGAGAAAGAAAAATGTTGTGAAGAAGAAACGGAGAGTGGTGGTCATGGGGGATTCCCTGTTGAGAGGAACAGAGGCCGCTATCTGCAGACCGGATATAACTTCAAGATAAATGTGCTGTCTTCCAGGTGCAAAAATTAAAGATGTGTCTGACAGAATATCAGGACTCTTCAGACCTACCCATTCCTGCTACTACATGTGGGGACAAATGACACCGCAAGAAACGACCTGGAAACCATCTGCAGAGACTTTGAAGACTTAGGCAAGAAAGTGAAAGAACTGGGAGCGCAGGTGGTCTTCTCTTCCATCCTCCCAGTGGATGGCCATGGAACAAGGAGGTGGAATAAGATTCTGCAGGTGAACAACTGGCTACGTCGATGGTGCCGTCAGCAACGATTTGGATTTCTGGATCACGGAGTGAACTACTTATACGATGGACTACTTGCTAGAGATGGGGTGCACCTTACGAAGACTGGAAAGCATGTATTTGGAAGTCGCCTTGCTACACTTGTAAGGAGAGCTTTAAACTAGAACAACGTGGGAAGGGAAGCAAAAGACCAGAAAAAGCCATACACCTGACAAATGCTATTGAGAACTCTGCTGTTAGAAGTGGAAAGGAAGAACAAAGACGAAAGAATCTAATTAATAAAAATATTGGAGAAAGAGAAACCAATCACAAACTAAAATGTTTCTATACTAATGCACAAAGCATGGGCAACAAAAAGGAGAATTGGAACTACTAACACAGAAAAAGAAATATGATGTCATTGGAATCACTGAAACTTGGTGGGACAATACACATGATTGGAATACAAGACTAGAAGGATACAACTTATTTGCAAGAAACAGACTTGATAAACGAGGAGGGGGTGTTGCATTGTATGTTAGAAACGCGTATATCTGCACAGAGATTGAAGCTTCAGAGACTGGGAGTTCTGTGGAAACTGTTTGGGTAAGAATACAAGGACAGAACAATGGAAAGGACACCATTGTAGGCATTTACTACAGGCCGCCTGTGCAAGCTGAAGATATGGATGAACTCTTTATGCATCAAATGGCCAAGTTCTCCAAAAAATATGACATAGTTGTCATGGGAGATTTCAACTATCCAGACATTTATTGGGAATCTCTCTCATCCAAAACTAACAGGTCAAGGAAATTCTTATCCTCTCTTGCTGACAACTTTATCTTCCAAAAGGTAGGGGAGAAAACAAGGGGAACTGCTACCTTGGATCTAATCCTTATAAACAGGGAGGAAATGGTTGAGGAGGTAAAAGTGGCTGGGACCCTAGGAGGTAGCGACCATGCTATTTTAGAATTTTGGATAACTAGAGGCGGAAGACCTGGGAAGACTCAGACGTCAAGGTTAGATTTCAGAAAGGCAGATTTTAAGGGATTCAGAAAGAGAATTGGAGGGATCCAATGGCTGGATATCCTTAAAGACAAAAATGTCCAGGAAGGATGGGAAATCTTGAAAAATGAAATTCTCAAAGCACAGTTGTTAACAATTCCGAAAAGAGGGAAGAATAGGAAGCATTTAAGGAAACCAGGATGGATGAACACAGAACTAAAGCACATGCTAAAAAGGAAGAAAAAAATGTTTATAAAATGGAAAGAGGGAGGCATATCTAAAGAAGAATATAATGCTGTCTGCAGAACCTGCAGGGCACAAATCAGATTAGCTAAAGCTGAAAATGAATTGAGGCTTGCAAGAGATGTCAAAAGCAATAATAAAGGATTTTGGGGATATGTCAATAGTAAAAGAAAAGTCAAAGATGCTATAGGATTTTTACAGGATGAAAATGATGAAATGGTAAGACAGGATGTTGAGAAGGCTGAACTTTTAAATTCCTATTTTGCATCTGTTTTCTCTCAGAAAGGAAATGTAACATCAACTGTTATTCACTGTCCTATTAAGGGAATAGAAGAATCCAGGATATCTATAAACAGAAAGATAGTGAGGAAACACTTAGCTAACCTAAATGAATTCAAGTCTCCAGGTCCAGATGAATTATACCCCAGAGTACTGAAGGAGATAGCAGAAGAAATTTTTGTACCCCTCTCCATAATCTTTGAAAATTCTTGGAGAACAGGAGAAGTGCCAGAAGACTGGAGAAGAGCAAATGTTGTTCCTATCTTCAAAAAGGGGAAGAAGGTGGACCCAGGCAACTATAGGCTGGTGAGTCTGACTTCTATACCAGGAAAGATCTTTGAACAAATTATTAAACAACATGTATGTCAATACCTGGATAAGAATGAAGTGATTAAACAGAGTCAGCATGGGTTTGTAACTAATAAGTCATGTCAGACTAACTTAATTTCCTTTTATGACGGTATCACTGATTGGGTGGATCAAGGAAATGCTGTAGATATAGTATATCTTGACTTCAGCAAAGCATTTGACAAAGTCTCTCATACAATCCTTATTGAAAAAATGACTAAGTATGGAATGGACAAGGCAACTGTTAGGTGGATTCATAACTGGCTTAGTGATCGGACCCAAAGAGTGGTTGTAAATGGCTGCACATCCAGTTGGAAGAATGTCTCAAGTGGGGTACCACAGGGCTCTGTCCTGGGCCCTGTATTGTTCAACATCTTTATCAACGATTTAGATGAAGGAATTGAGGGTAAACTGATTAAATTTGCTGATGACACAAAGCTAGGAGGGATAGCTAATACTAGAGAAGAGAGAGAGAGGATTCAAAAAGATTTAAATAAACTGGAGAAGTGGGCAGCAACTAACAGAATGGTTTTTAACAGGGAGAAATGCAAAGTACTACATCTGGGCAATAAAAATGAAAAAAGCATATATAGAATGGGAGGAATAGGGCTAAGTGACAGCACATGTGAAAAAGACTTGGGTATACTAATAGATCACAGACTGAATATGAGTCAACAGTGTGATGCAGCAGCAAAAAAGGCAAATGCAATTCTAGGATGTATTAACAGAAGCATACAGTCTAGATCACGTGAAGTCATTATTTCCCTCTACTCCTCTTTGGTCAGACCTCATCTGGAATATTGTGTCCAGTTTTGGGCACCACATTTTAAAAAAGACATCAACAAACTGGAGCAAGTTCAGAAAAGAGCGACCAGAATGGTGACTGGTCTGCAAACCCTGTCTTATGAGGAAAGGTTGCAGGATTTGGGAATGTTTAGTTTGCAAAAGAGAAGACTGAGAGGAGACTTAATAGCTGTCTACAAATATCTAAAGGGCTGTCACATTGTAGAAGGATCAACTTTATTCTCATTTGCACAAGGAAAGACTAGAAGCAATGGGATGAAACTGAATGGGAGGAGACACAGATTAGATATTAGAAAAAACTTTTTGACAGTTAGAGTGATCAATGAGTGGAATAGGCTGCCACGAGAAGTGGTGAGTTCTCCTTCAATGGAAGTCTTCAAACAGAGGCTGGACAGACATCTGACTGGGATGATTTAGCGAATCCTGCTTTGAGCAGGGGGTTGGACCAGATGGCCCAGGAGGTCCCTTCCAACTCTACGATTCTATGATTCTATGATTCTATGAACCCACCAACCTACTGTCTCCTTCCCCACCATCTTGTAGCATGTAAGCCCGAAAGGGCAGGGTCCTCTCTCCCCTCTGTATCAGTCCATCATTGTTAGTTTGTTTACTGTAAGTGATATCTGTAATTTGCATGTAACCCCTTCTCACGTACAGCACCATGGAATCAATAGTGCTATATAAATAAATAATAATAGCAATAATAATTTCTTACATACGCAACTACACTTTTTTTCACTAAACTATGGAGCAGTAAGCGACTAGCACAGTGAAGTGATGTCACCAAAATAATGCAACTATAGAGAAAAAATATCAAGGAAATTGGAATCCATCAATGCTTCCAGATTACTGTTGGACAATTGTAAGAGATGATCAAATGCAGGATTACAAGACACAAGCAAAAATATTCAGACATGTTTTGTTTATTTGAATTTTTGCTACGTTTCTTCTAAATAAATATCAGAAAATTGTTAGAACAAAATATTCTGCATTTTTATATTTTCATAAGTAACATTATTTCAAAGTACTTTTATACATTAATTTTATGTTGCAGTAAAAGTAAAACTTTTGATATCATAGAAACAAGAGCCAACAACATTTTCATTGTCAGATTTGAATTCAGGAGGTTATAATCATTCATAAATACCTCATTTCATAACTTAGCCTGACAACTTTTGAAAATAATGGATGTTATTGTTACAAAGCAGAGTTCCAACGGGTATGAATATTAGGAGTGAGATTTTGAGTGTTTTGTAAGTGTGATTTTGACTTGCTACCCTCTATTAATCAGCTGGCTATGTTTAGTCTTGATTGTTCCTTGACTTCCTTTGTTTCCCTTTATAAGCATGTGTTCAGATGTATTATGTGTTGTCTTAGAATAAGGACTGTTTTTTTGTCCGAAACGCGTCCAACTACACGTCCTGATGCGTCTCTTATCATGATGGAGAATCTTATGATTTTTTTAAATTTTGGAATAAAGGAATAAAAAATTTTTTAATCTAATTACTGATCTGGATGCTGGAATTTTTTTCCATTTTAACTTTTGAAAATATGTATGACCATGTAATTAGAAAATTCCATGTGATATGTAATAAAGTTTACTACAATCAGATGTATATTTAAATACCTTGTAAATGATACTGTGACCATCCATATGAGGAATGCATCCTGATTCCAGCTATACTATATAAACAGACAAGTCTTAAATCCCACATCACTGGGTAAAAAACTTACACTGTTTATCGTCTGCAAACCAAGAATATTCAATCGTACCATTTACCAATCATGTCTGGAATCAATGGAGGGCCATGTGGTCAGAAGGTCCAGTGCCAGGATCCTTGCAAGAATCCATGCATAGACCCTTGCCAAAAAAAGCCAATCTGTGTTAATCCATGCCAAGACCGTAAGTTGTTACTATAAAAGCTTTAAAAAATGTCAAAAATCTATTTTATATTTTTTTATTTGAATGTAATATACGTAAAATATAGAGTAAATCCATTGAGTTACTGATATTTTACTGATTTTACATATTTTCTGTTTGCTTCTCGTACCTGCAAGAGAGTCCAAAGCTGCAATCACAGATTCTTAATTTTAAAGAATTTCAAGCTCCATTCATGTCTGTAGAGTACTTGCACTCGTTATATGCTTTATTTCAAACAACAAAAAAAAGATATAGCATTCTGATGTTGAAATGACCAAATAAACTAACAAAATATAGCTTAAATTTTAGAGTTATGCCTAATGACTTGCTTGTTGACCATCCCTGACTATTCTTCTATTTGATATTTCTAATATATCTTTTATGTACATTGTATTTGCAATAACACATGAACTTTTACTCCAAAACATGGGATTAAGTTCAAGATTGCCATAACCAGCATTTCCGCAATCACAATATAAAACAAAAGAAATGTCTCCTCCATCATCGAGCTGCAGTATGAACATTAGCAGGTTTTTCACCTCTACATTACATTCCAGGATGTCACATTTTCAAGTGTCTGCAGGTTCAGACTTCTCAGCAGCAGGTCTCTGTCTGACCTAGTCTACATTTGGAGCATTACAGCACTTTTTTATGCCTTGACGATGACTTCAGCAAATTCACCTGATCCATATGAATGAAGGCTTAATGCAAAAACCCAAATTGGTGTGAATAGCAATGGTTGATCCAATCTTCCTATAAATTCCTTAAAGGGACCCTGTCAGCATGGAATGACTTTTGAAGCTATGTACAGGAACTTGATGCTCCATGACTGGGTCAATCCTTTGTATGCCCCTTCCCATCTGCTTGGTTTCTAGAGGGGGGTGGAGATTGAGGGAAGACAAGCAGGTGAGAAGGTGTATTTAAATGATTGACCACCATGAAGCACCAAGTGGAGGGACTTAGACTGAACAGTCATTCGGACAGAGTCAATTTAAAGAGAATAATTCAGTTTTACAAATCAGTGCAATTTTCTAGCATCATGAATTAGAACAGGAGCAGTTGAACAGATTGGTATATGTATTTGAAGGAAAAAAGTTGCATTCTATGCAATGAAATCCCTTCTCTTTCTGCGCACTCGGATGTGGTAGGTGGCTTTAATCAATGATTGGCAGTTACCTCTGCATGCACATTGATACAGGGAGAGCTATCAATCACTGATAGCGTGGGCGTCCAGGTCTTTTTGCATTGATGAGTTTCATCAGTGCTTTCTTTCTTTCTCAGGATGTACCAAACTGTAGATTTTGCCACTCCTAATGGTGTAGCAATTTCTCGGATGAGCTTGTTCTGTTTTTGCAGCTTAAGGATGGCTTGTTTCACCTGCATGGAGAGTTCCTTTGACTGCATGTTTCCTTCACAGCAAAACCTTCCAAATGCAAGCACCACACCTCAAATCAACTCCAGGCCTTTTATCTGCTTAATTGAGAATTACATAACGTAGGGATTGCCCACACCTATCCATGAAATAGCCTTGCAATTGTCCAATTACTTTTGGTTCCTTTAAAACAGGGTGGCACATGTTAAGGAGCTGAAACTCCTAAATCCTTCATCCAATTTTAATGTGGATACCCTAAAATGAAAGCTGAAAGTCTGAACTTCAACTGCATCTGAATTGTTTTGTTTAAAATTCATTGTGGTAATGTCTAGAACCAAAATTAGAAAAATGTTGTCTCTGTCCAAATATATATGGACCTAACTATACAAGCCTCAATGTAAATCACTGAGTACGCATAGTTTTCCTGGAATTTTTTCATCTTGCCTTCCCTCTAGTAGGAAATCCATGTTTTGGTACAAATTGATATATTACATTTTGTGTATTAAATCATCACAGGTAATATACAGCATAAACATTTAATACCAAAATTGTACACATCATACACCAGAAAATATGAATCTAATCTCAGTCTATTTGTTTTCAGCATGTAAACCTGCACAACAGAATCAAGGCTCTCACCATCATCATCATGGTCACAACTACCGTCCTCACAAACAAGGTAATCATGCATTAAAGCACCAAAACTAAAATATGTACATAGAAAAATATTATAGGTAACCTCTTCCCAATATATCATGTACGGCTTTAACATACTGCATATCGGGTCACTGGCTTTGATGCGGGCTCTGCGTGCGGTCTGCTGAAGACCGTGCCTGACATTACGGTATTCCTGAGAAAGTCAATTTGTAGCTTTATAGGAAACCATGATTTTCACTATACATAGCAGCATAGCAGTGCTGAAGCACAAGAGATCAGACAATAGCATGTTTAAGTTCCCTAAGAGGACAAAAACAGTAAAAGTAAAAAACTATGTTTTTAAAGATATTAAAAAATATAAAAGTTCAAATCACCCCCTATTTTACCTATTAAAAATAAAGCAATTAAGAAAATTAAAAACATACATATTTGTTATTGCTGTGTTTGAAATAATGACTAATGTATCAAAATGTAAAAAAAAATTGATCGCTAAACGGCATGAAATAAAATCACCACAACACTGCAATAAAATACAATAGAGGCGATCAAAACATCGCATCTACCCAAAATTATCAGTAAAATATTGTTTTATAAATGTCTAAAAAAAATTTTAGTACTTAAATAAAAAAACTATACATATTTAGTATCTGCGTAATCGTACTGATCAAGAGAATCAAACTGTGAGGTCAGTTTTACCGTATAGTGACCATGGTAAAAAAAAAACAGATAAACATCTCTGTAATTGGATGTTTTATGTTATTTTGACACATTTTATTTTTTTTTTTAATCTTTCCATTGAATCATATGGTAGAATGAATGGTGTCATTCAAAAGGACAATATGTCCCTCAAAAACAATCCTTCATACAGCTATGTGAACAGAAAATTAAAAAAAAAGCTATGGCAGAAAAGGAAGTAAAAACAAAAACGAAAAAATGGAAATTGTCCAGCAGGAGGATTAATCTTATAGTCAAAGTAATTTAGGCTTTGCATGCTTATAATAATAATGCTAAGGTAGAGCAAAATCATTCTTTCTTGTACTTTAAACAGATAAAATTTTACTGTTTTGCAAACATAGTTGGCATATGGCTGAAAATTAAAAATCATTTCATTCAGTCCTGAGAGACTGTCATGAGCTACATTCAGCATGTCCATACTCACCCAATGAAGTTTAAGTCAGTGCCCCGAATACCGGTGTTATGACACCAAAAGCTTCCCCACAGAAAACAGCTTGAACAACCCTTTATTCAGGAGTTTCCACTTTACCCCATTCGTAATTGTCTAATAAAGCAGTCCCACCAAAATATTTCATCCAGCATCAACACCCCTCTAATAGTATCATCCTATCTCCAACTTACCATATTTGCCCCCTTCCCAGTATATATGAATCTTTATCTGCTCTTCTGTGCAGAGCAACTCATAAAAGTCATTATATTGTGACGCTCCATTCATAGTTGTTTGAAAGACTTTGTGTAAATGCACTAAGTTTGCAGACAGTCATGTGCCACACTTCATGGAACTGCGAGCCACAGGTTAGGGACTCCTGCTCTATATCATGGTGCTTGTAGTTAAAGCATAATTTTCAACAGAGAGGTTCTCTTTAAAACTGATTCAACGCCGTGCTTGATTTCTTTGAACTACTGTACTCAAAAGTCTCAAAAAGCTTCATACATGTGAGCACTTTCCAAATACTCATGTGGCATTTTTCAACTCTTATGAATAGCAATCACAGTTTTGAATGCTATTGTAAGTAGCAACATTAAAAGAGAATATAGATATATACATTCTATAAGCAAACAGGAAAAGCTTCTAAAAGTCATGATCTATGAAAATAATCAGATTATTTCTCATGTTCTAATCTGTGATTTCTTTTCTGGCAGATCCCTGTAACCCCTGCTGCCCAGATCCTTGCCAAGGCCAAGGAATCAACAGCTGTAATAAATAAAGAAAACGTTAAAATGCAATTTGGAATACTTCCGTCTTCCCTACGAAGTCATATATAACCATCCTACTTGATTTATCATTCTTAAATTTTGTCTCCTTACCTCAAATTATAAATTCCTCCTGATACTAAATAAAATAATACTTCATATCAGAATCATTCGCATTGTTGACTACAGCAGATCTAATTGCTGGAGTAACTGGCACAGATTGCTGGTACAGATTACAATATTTTAAAAAATATTCTAGTGAGTGACTGGAAGTGAAAGTTCACACATGCTAATCTTACTTTCTATGCAATTTCATAAGTCACAATATTAAATGCTGTCATCTGTGGGTCCATACCATATGCTACTCACTCCTTTCGGCCTGACGAAGGCACCTATTCAATGCTAAAATGCTTAGCCCTAATAAAGTGACCATATCTCTACATACAGTAATGCACAGTGGTTCCTTGATTTTCTTCTGTACTCAAATGCACTCCTTAAGGATCTGATTTTTTAGTGGGCATAAAGAACCAGTAAGAAAAAAAGTTTTGCCGCTCAAGCATATGGTACATCTGCAATTGAATATAGTTGTTTGAAAAACTGTTTGTCCCCTTCCTGATTTCCTATCCTTTTGCACGGTCTTTATTATTAAGGAAAAAAGAAATCCAAACCTACAAGACCATGTGTCAAAGTGCTCCCTTCCCCTCTTAAAACATAAATTAACTGTGGTATATCACATCTTTGGGAAACTTAGTTCTAATTCTCTAGTCACACCCAAGCTTGATTACTACCATATATGTTCTCAATCTAAAAATCACTTAAGTAGAACTTGCCTGACAAAGTGAAGTATACCAAAGGATCCTCAAAAGCTAAACATTATGCCGTGACCCAAAGAAATTTTGCTGCTTCAGGACCTGGAAGATTTGCTGTAGTAAATGGAACCGTGAATTATGCTGTCTACCAAAAAATCATGAAGGAGAATGTCTGGCCATTGTTCATGACCTCAAGCTGCATTTGGGTTATGCAGTAGGACAATGATCCAAAACACACCACCTCTGAATGGCTTATGAAAAGCAAAATTAAGACTTTGGAGTGGTCTAGTCAAATTCCTGACCTTAATCCAATTGAGATGCTGTGGCATGACCTTAAAAAGTCAATTCATGCTCTGAAACCCTCCAATGTGGCCAAACTACAACAATTCTGCAAAGATACGTAGGCCAAAATTCCTCCAGAGTGTCGTTAAAAACTCATTGCCAGTTATCGCAAACACTTGATGGTAGTTTTTGCTGCTAAGGGTGCTAATCAGTTATTAGGTTTAGGAGGCAACCACTTTTTCACTCAGGGCACTGTAGGTTTAGATTTCTTTTAATCTTAACAATAAAGACCTTCATTTAAAAAACTGCATTTTGTGTTTATTTGTGTTATCTTTGTCTAATATTTCTTTTTTTTAGTTAGCTAAAACATTTAAGAGTGACAAACATGCAAAAGAAAAGGAAATCAGGTTGACATGTTGAAAACAGGAAAAACTGTACCCCAAAATTTGTTGTGAAATTTTTCCTAAGTATGCTGGTACCATATATTAGGGGAAAAACTACTGTTTGGGTGCATGGCAATGTTTGGAAGGAGAGGTGCACCATTTGACCTTTGCAGTGCAAAATTGTCTGGAATCATTAGCAGACACCATGTTGCGTTTGGAAAGCCCCTGATGTGCCTAAATTGTGGAAACCCTAAACAATTGACCCATTTTGAAAACCAGATCCCACAAGGAATGCACCTAGATGTGTGGTGAGCACCTTTAATCCACAGGTGCTTCACAGAAGTTTATAACTTAGAGCCGCGAAGATAAAAAAATCACTCCTTTCCCAGAAAAATGTTCTTTTAACCACAATTTTTTCAGATGTGTGTCACGCCGCTGTGGGTGTCTGGAGCTGCTGCGGTGTCTGGCACTTCTGCGGGTATCCGGTGTTGCTGCAGGTGTCTCCAGTACTGCTGGTGCCAGGTGGTGCTATGGGGGTGTCCGGCGCTGCCAGGGCTCTGCCGAAATTTTGTGAAATGTCAGAGCCCCAGCAGTTTCATTGTTTCCTGTGCGGTGGACTCTGGGAAAATGGCTGCTGGGAGCGGCGCATGTGCAAATGGAGATCTCGGCACCAAGATGTCGAGAGATGAGATTTCAGTGCTGAATTTTCATCTCTCGAGAACATGGTGCCGAGAACTCCATCTGCGCATGTGCTGCCCCCCGGCAGTCATTTTCCCGGAGACCACCACACAGGAAACCATTGAACTGCCTGGGCTCTGGACTTTCACAAAATGTTGGCAGAGCCCTGGCATCATCGGAGACACCTGCAGCAGCACAAGGTAGCACCACCGGACACCCCCGTAGCACTGCCAGGCACCCGCAGCAACGCTGGACACCTCCTCACCCAACCTGCAGCCTGCAGCAATGGTACTGGTAAGGTATATACACATTATGAGACGCATCCCCATTTTACCCCCAAATTTGGGGGAAAATTGCGTCTTTTAATCCAAAATATACAGTATGTTTTTTTGGTCATCGCTACATTGCAATAAAATGCCATAACAGGTGATCAAAAGATTGTATCTACACCAATATGGTATCAATAAAAGTGTCAGATCAGCACACAAAAAATAAGCCCTTACCAAGCCCAAGATTGTGAAAAATGGAGGTGCAACAGGTCTCGGAAAATGGCACCATCTTTTTTTACTTTTTTTTTTTTCGCCAATTATATGAAAAAACCTAGACATGCTTGTTGTCTTTGAACTCATAATAACCTGGATAATCATAATACCATGTCGGTTTTAGCATTTAGTGAACACGGTAAAAAGGAAAGCAAAAAACAACTGTGGAATTGCACTGTTTTTGCAATTTCGCCACACTTTGAATGTTTATCCCGATTTCCTGTGCAAGTTTCTTGTCCTGCAAAAAACAAGCCCTCACATGGCCCTTGTGACTAAAAAATAAAAAAGTTATGTCTCTGGGAAGAAGGGGAGCAAAAAAACAAAACGCTCTGATCGTTAAGGGGTTAAAAACATCTTTTCCAGAATCTAATCATGGTTGGAATTAAATCATGACTGCATCATTCATGAGACAAAAAGGACCAGTGCTAAGATTCTTGCATGATACCACACAAAGACCAAACAGTATTGATCTGTATAGATCCATGAGATGATCATAACAAGTAACAAATAAAAAAGAAGTATGCTAATGGAAAAAGGATCACCTATAAATAACAAAACAGTTATTGAACAGTAAGCCCAAAAAATGGATGTTAAAAACACTTAAAATAGCCTAATGACTATGAGAATCTTTCCACACAAGCCCATAGTAGAGATATTGTCTGCCCTAGCTCATCAAAAATGACACAGGATTCTAATAATGAATGCCTTATTTGCTTCTGGCAGTCAAATTCATGAATAGGAAGTGGAGGGTGTAATTAAATATCTGTCACATCATTCATCTCAAGCTTTTGTAGTCTGTAACAGTGACACCATCAGCTGGAGTTCACCTCATCCACAGCAATAACATTTAATGTTATATAGAGCAGAGTTTTCATTCCAACATTGCACCTGTTTTGGTTCTCCCTCATAGCCCCATAACAAACAGCATGCTAGGGCTAGGGAACAACTTCTTTTAGTTGAGCTATTGTAAAAAATCAGCAACCAGCTTTTGTTCTCAAATGAAAAGAGGCCGAAGGTGCTGTATTTCTATCATTGTGAAGTCAGGGCTTCAGCAGTGGCAGAAACCGACTGGGCCAAGGGAAATCAAATACTGACATGGGAAATAGGCAGGTGTGTGAGTGGTCAAAGAGCTCAGTCCGTTTTATATGCCAAGCCACCTGTCATTCAAATCAGGGATGACAATGATAAAGATGATGACACTGTGTTGTACATAAAGTGGAAGCCAAGGTGGTGAGTAGTGAGGAGTGAATTTTTTCAGAAAACGATCACCAAACATAAATTCAGCACGAATATGGAACATTCAGATTCTTGATCGGAGACACAAACAAAATTTTACAAAATCCGAAAAAATCGTAACATTCGGTAAAAAGTGCAGGAAAATATTTGCGTTGCCACAAAAGTATTTTCAGCACTTTAGTAATGATAATGGTGGTGTATCATGGGGGTTTGCAGAGCTCAGAGGCATGGCATTCTTGTAAACAGTAATTTTTTTCCCTAATTTTATGTGTGCACATTGCGACTAGCCAATCAGGGCGCAGGAAACACCCACAATGTCCTGACATAACGGCTTGTGTCATTGGCTGCTGAAATCACATGTCCCTCTCCAGGGCCCGACTGGGACTAAAATTCAGCTCTGGCACTTGAAGTTACACAGGCCCACTAGTCACATGATGAATACATATTATCTTTGTACACTTGTAGGTTACAAGAAGTGACAGGAGATTAACACGACTGTATAACATGTAGTCACAACTGTGCCCAGTATTTCAGCTCTGTCCTATTTATTGCTTTTAGTTGCAGTACTCCTCCCAAAGCTCTGTCTCCTTTTGTACGCACGGTGACAGAATTCCTGGCAGAACTGCTATCCATTGGGCAACCAGACCCCCTGGTCATAGCCACCCCTATCATACCTCCCAACTTTTGAAGAAGGGAAAGAGGGACAAAGACTGCGCTGCTGCACATTTTAGACCACGCCTCAGCCACACCCATTTTGCAACCAGTCACACCCATGTCCACGCCCAACCGCACCCATTTAGCATTGCTGATCACACTGACTGGTACTGAGGGCACAGTGGCTGGCATTATGGGCACATTTCCTGGTACTGTGGGCACGCTGACTGGTACTAAGAAAGAGAGAAAACAGAGAGAGAGAAAAAAGAAAACAGAAAGAAAGAGAAAGAAAGAAAGGCGAGCGAGAGAGAAAGAACAGAGAGAAAGAAGAAAGAACAGAGAGAGAAAGAAAGAGGGGAAAGAAAGAAAGAACAGAGAGAGACAGAGAAAGAACAAAGAGAGAAAGAAAGAGAGGAAAGAAAAAGAAAGAAAGAGGGGAAAGAAAGAACAGAGAGAGAGAAAGAAAAAAGAAAGATTAGAGAGAGAAAGAACAGAGAGAGAGAAAGAAAATGAGGGAAAGACAGAACAGAGAATGAGAAAGAAAGAACAGAGAAAGAAAGAAACAGAGAGAAAGAAATAAAGAAAGATTCTATAAAGATACTATAGCAGCCCAGCTCCCATTGTAGTGCCCACCTGAGCCTCCCGATGCAGGACATATCATGATCCGCTCACATGGCCGGCATCCCCGATTCCAAGGCGATCCTGCTGTCTGCGCTGTCGGAGGACATGGTGATGGATCTGAAGCATTCTGTCACAATCACCTCATTAAATTATTTCACTTCCGGTCAGCTTCCAGCACATCACTTCCGGTGGAACGTCATGTGCGAGTTTTTAAATGCTCCTCGGGGCTCCGCTGTGTACGCCAGTGTCTGTGGGAAAAGCCCGCTTCGTATGCCTCGTACACACACGGCTCCGTTCCGCATACCGCATACACACGCAGCTCTGCTCCATACACCAAGTACTGACACGACTCAGCTCCATACACCTCGTGCACGCGCGGCTCCGCATGCCAAGTACACACATGGCTTCGCTTCATACACATCGTACACGTGCAGCTCTGCGCCGTACACCTCGTATGCGCACGACTCCGCTCCGTACACGCGCAGCTCCGCTCCATACACTTCGTAGACGCGTGGCTCCGTTCCGTACACCTCGTACACACGCAGCTCCGCTTCGTACACCTTGTACACATTTTAGTGATTTTAGCTATCTAGCTAGTCGGTTGTAGATCAGTCAGATAGTGTAGCTAGATAGAGTACAGTATGGCTGTTAAATTTACCTTCCAGCATTTTTTTTTTTGCCATTACTGAGGTCCACAGACAAAGCCAGCAGGCTCATGTCCTAAAAGTGTGTTGTGCACTGCTTCCACTGTGCTCCATGCACGTGTATAGAATTCTAAATAATATTTTCTCACTAGCTAAATGTGAAATAGCCTGCTGTATCCCACCTTGTTATTTAATGCTGTGGTGATAACAAAATGTCTGCAAACCTAACGCACATATAAAAATTATAAATTTTCAGTTGAAAAAACGTAGACAGCCCTCCGTATCACACTTTGTCATTTTGTTTTGTTGAAATTAAGCCTAAGAGGTCTGATCCAAAGGCCACCCAAAAGTTCTGTGTTCCTAATGTCACACAGTAGGGGACCTGACTTTAAAAGTCTCTAGCATCTAGAGCAGCATCAGACTGGAGTACCTTGGGCCCACCAAAGAAAAATCATTTTTGGGGCCCACCATCATACCTCCCAGCTTTTAAAAAAGGGAAAGAGGGACAAAGGCTGTGGAGAGTTGCGGCACACATTTTAGACCACGACCCAGACCACACCCGTTTCACAACTAGTCACACCCATGCCCATGCCTCAACCACACCCATTAAGCCCTGCTGATCACACTGACTGGTACTGCATGCACAGTGGCTGGTACTGAGGGCACAGTGGCTGGCATTGTGGGCACAGTGGCTGGTACTGTGGGCACAATGACTGGTACTGAAGAAAAGAAAGAAAGAACAGAGAGAGAAAAAAGAAAACAGAAAGAAAGAAAGAAAGAAAGAAAGAAAGGAAAGAGAGAAAGAACAGAGATCGAAAGAAAGAAAAAAAGAGAGAAAGAAAGAGGGGAAAGAAAGAAAGAACAGAGAGAGAGAAAGAAAGGCTGTGGCAACAGGTACTGCTCCACAGGTCTTGGAATTCCCAAGGCTTGCAGGATAGACCTCTACATTTAACACTTCCTCCACTGCTTCTGCCTCCTCTATTCCCTCTAGGGCCTCCACCTGCACCCTCAACCTCTGCCTTAACGAAACACGCGTTCCAACAGTGCAGAGCGAACCAACACCACCTCCATACTGTGCAGACATGGCTCACCGCAATCAGGCAGTTTTAAAATTGATATGCCTTGGAGATCGCAGTCATACAGCTGAAGAGTTGTGGACAGCTCTCCAGGCTATCTATGCTGAGCCTGCATCGGTCATCAGCATCACTATTCCGGTCATCTATATGCTGGAGCAGACTTTGAATAGCCTGCGGGAGGAGATGATGGTCCCTGAAAAAGAGGAGGAAGCAGAGGGGGACGTGGAAGGAGTAACATTGTCTCTAAGTTTCAGACTATCGTCGCACAGGCTGGTGTCAAGGGAGGGTGGATTACTGTGATTGAGGGGGGCTGGTGATAACAGGAAAACTGTTATCGATGGTGCAAGATCTGAGGAACAAATGGAAGAGGAAGAGGTGTTGGGTGAGCACTGAGCAACATGATCCCTGTAAAGTTATGATTAGGAATACTGCTGACTACTGGGTTGCCATTCTGTTAGATCTACATTATAAAACCAAATTTTGCCAGATGCTTCCCGCCTTGGAAAGGGACCCTCGAATGCTGGAGTATCGAAACACGCTTTTCCCCAAAACAGCAATGAAGCACACAGTTCACATCGCGGCTCTAGACTTCCAACCTCTGGCATGTCAATTTGTCAATGCCAAAACATTAGCAGCAGCATCAGTGCTGTAAGTGGAAGAAGCAATTTCTGTGAGTCCTTTGACACTTTTAAAACCACCTCGTGCACCAGCACAACAGAGAGAGGATCATGCAGGAGTATCTAAAACTGAATATCAATAACATCAGGAAGGGTTTGGACCCACTCACATTTTGGTCTTCTAATATGGATGAGTGGCCTGAACTCGCCTCACACACCTTGGAGGTTTTGTCGTGCCTGGCAGCCAGCGTTCTCTCAGAACGTGTCTTCACCGCTGCTGGTGGTGTCCTGACAGATAAGCTGAACTGGCTGTCCCATGAAAGTGTAGATCACCTAACTTTCCTCAAGATGAATAGGTCATGGATCTCCAAGGACTTTTGCACCCATATCGCAGACTGTACAGACTAGGTGTTATTACATTCTTTAGTGTGATGCATTAATGTCACGTAACTGCACTCTGTGATATCTTTAGTGTGGCTTCTGTGCATGCTGTGGCCGCTGCTGCTGATATTATGATATTAACACAAATTTGTGGAAATGTCAACAGTTATGGTTGGTCAACATTTGTTGGGTTAGCTGTAGTGGAAGACGTGTCAGTCCCAATTATAACATTTCTATTCTCATGACACTTTTTCCACTTCGGTGGTGTCAGGCCCTCATATTTTAAAATCTGAAATTCTAAGTTGGTTGTCCATCTGCTGGATTGGGTGTAGTGGAAGATCTGTCGGTCCCTATTATACTGTTTCTACTGTGATGAAATGTATGTCAATTTTGTGGTGTCTGCCAGTAATTTTTGGAAAAGTAAACACTCCTGGTTGGGTGTCCATCTGCTGGATTGCGTGCAGTAGAAGACCTGTCAGTCCCTATTATATTATTTCTACTGTGGTGAAATTGATGCCACTTCTGTGGTGTAAGGCCCACATTTGTTTAAATGTGAAAACTCCTGGCTGGGTGTTAATCTGCTGGATTTGGCATAGTCGAAGACCTGTTGGTCCCAATTATACTGTTTCTGCTCTCATGAAATTTATGCCACTTTGTTATTGTCTGTCAATAATATTTGGAAATGTGCTCACTCCTGGTTGGGTGTCTATCTGCTGTATTGGGTGTAGTGGAAAACCTGATGGTTCCTATTATACTATTTCTACTGTGGTGAAATTGATGCCACTACTGTGATGTAAGGCCATCATTTGTTTAAATGTGAACTCTCCTGGTTGGGTGTCCATCTGCTGGATTGGGTGTAGTGGAAGACCTTTCGGTAACTATTATACTATCTATACTGTGGTGAAATTGATTCCACTTTTGTGGTGTCTGCCAGCAATTTTTTGGAAACGTGAACACTCTTGGTTGTGTGTACATCTGCTTGATTGGGTGTAGTGGTAGACCCGTCGGTCCCTATTATACTATGTATACTGTTGTGAAATTGATGCCACTTTGGTATTGTCTGTTAATATTTTTTGGAAATATGAACACTTATGGTTGGGTCTCCTTCATGCTCAGCATGAAAGCAGTCAGAGGTGTTGCATGTGGAATGAGGGCTCCCAGCAAAGGAGGCCTACACCCACGTCGTTTTACTGTGATGTTCAATTGAAAGCTGTAAATGCTGTTCCAGACTCCAATACCTCATGCCTGGCTGATTGCTGCAGCACCATGCTACAATTTGTATTGTGGGTGAATTGAGGCCACTTTCCTTGTGTCTGTCCCTTATTTGAGGTGTTTTGGCAGCACTTGGGGCCATTCTAAAGTGTTGTGCATGTGTTTGTTTTTACCTCCTATCGACATGAATAGCATTCGGTTATGTTCGGGAAATATTCGACAAATTAATCGGTGAGTATTGCAAATTGTACGATCAAAATTCGAACTGAACATTGAAATATTCGCTCACCTCTAGTCGAGAGATCATCTGAGGAGAAGGGTGTTGGTCTCGGCGATACACAGTGCAGGCAATATGTGGCTAAAAGATCCTCTGATGCAAAATAAGCTAATTATGTGGCCAGCTCTAGAACAGTTAATAGCGCAGTTGCTTTTGGTGGAGGAGGCTTAACAAAGCCTAAAAGGTCTGCTCACAATGCTACAGTGAGTATCATGTATGGGAATCTCATTTTTGGGAGTACGTTTACACATTTCTCCAAGACTATTATTTGTCAGTTTACTGACCCTGCAAGAGGAAAATAAATTGTGGATGTATGAACTAGGAACTATGGCTGTCCATCAGCTAATGAAATGACATCACATGACCATCTGGCAAATTCCAGCCAGCCAGCAATCTAACCAAGTTTCAAGTTTTTCTTGTTCTCAAATAGTACCACATCGGTGTCATCATAGTCATCATTATCATTGTCACCTACAATTATGGCTTGTTGATTTTAAATGCTTTGATGAAGAAATATCATATAAAAATGACTCTGAATATAGAAAGCACCTGACACCTGAATCATTTCACAATTGCTAACAAGTATTTTGTATTTTTTCTGCAGTATTGAAGGGGAAGCATTAAAAATGCCCAAGTTTGTTTAAGCATTGAATATTGTGCTAGAGCCACACCGTAATTTTTGTGGTATGATCTGGAACAATGATGATGAATTTTTCAGAGAGAAGCTTGAGGTCCATCCATCTTTGCAATGGAGAAATGGAGCATTGGAGACATAGGCTTCTGGCTTAACTTAATGTTGTCACTAAAAGGCTGCACATTTTTATGTAACAAGGCCACTTGTAAATGGTTGAATAGTTGACAGTTTAGGCATGATTGATCCTTTTATTGGGGCAGTCATCCCTTGTAAAAATACTTCAAAAAAGCAGTTCAACCTGTTTAGCAGCAGCCTAGCCTCAGAGATATATTTCAAAAGAGTTCTGACACTGTTGAAGCTAATGAAATTTTCTCTTGGCTCACAGTATTCCCAGACAAGGTGAAAGCTAATTTACTAAAAGTTTCAATGAGGATTTTTTTTTTATCTCAGAATATGCTGATCAGGGCTTCTGTTGATTGGTTTTGTATACCACATGCTTTAGAGAAAACAGTTACCCCTTGTTTTTGTTTAGAACATTTAAATATAGTTATTGATTCAATTAAAACGGAATTTAGATTGATTAAAGTAAAACAAGTAAAAATGTAAAATTTGTTCACAAAACATGTTAATGGAAAATAAAACGCCACTGAGATAGATTCAGCTGCTTTTGGGATCATTGAATTTTTCATTAAAAGTTATTTCAGATGTTTTTTTTCACTGAGGCTATTTTTATCAGAGTGCTTAAATCACCTAGAGTATTTATTAGATTTTCAAAAGCTTTATAAGAGGATATGTTATTTTGGCATGAATTTCTCTCTAGTCTCGTCAGACTTATTGGCAGATTTATTGGAATTGTTTATGGATGTACAAATGAAACCAGAAGTTTACATACACTATATAAAAAGACACATATGCATGTTTTTCTCAATGTCTGACATGAAATCAGAACAAATCTTTCCCGTTTTTGGTCAATTTGGATTACCATAATCACTAATATTTGCCAAATGCCAGAATAAAGAGAGAGAATGTTTTAAGATGATTAAGATCGTGTAGGTTGAAACGCGTAGGATTCATTCTCTGCACTGGGATTGCTAACTTCTGCATGTCTGTGCTTTTTAACATGATGGCTAAATAAATGTCAAGTTTTAAGAACCATATCTCCTGTGGTTGCTGGAGACATCTCTTCTTGTACAGAGAATGTTTTAAGGCATTTTTATTAATTACTTTTATTACTGCAAAGTCAAAAGTTTACATACATTTCATTGGTATTTGGTATCATTGCCCCTTAAACTGAATGACTTGGGTAAAATGTTTGGGACATCCTTCCACAAGCTTCTCACAATAGTTGGTCGGAATTTGGGCCAATTCCTCCTGACAAAACTGGTGTAACTGATCCAGTTTTGTTGGTTGCCTTGTTTGTATCTGCCTTTTCAGTTTTGCGCATAAATTTTCAATTGGATTGAGATCAGGGCTTTGTGATGGCCACTCCAAAACATTGACTTTGTTATCCTTAAGCCACTTTGTTACTGTTTTGGCAGCATGCTTTGGGGTCATTGTCCATTTGGAAGATCTATTTCCGCCCAAGCATTATCTTCCTGGCTGATGTCTTGAGATGCTGCTTCACTATTGCCACATAATCTTTTTTTCTCATGATGCCATCCAGGCATCCAGGGGAAGAGTCTTGAGGAGATCATTTGCATATTCCCAGTGCCTTCTGGGATAAGTGAAGAGTCTCCGCGAGCTCAACGATCACTGGGTTTTGGCCGTTGCAGCTGAAAAGAGGAAATCGGAGAAACCAGGGGAAGAGTCTTGAGGAGATCATTTGCATATTCCCAGTGCCTTCTGGGATAAGTGAAGAGTCTCCGCGAGCTCAACGATCACTGGGTTTTGGCCGTTGCAGCTGAAAAGAGGAAATCGGAGAAACCGCGCGCCTGTCGGCGCGCGAATTTTGGCTCATCTTTCATCTTTTTAAGAAATCTCAAGATGGAAGAGGCCAGGAGCCATTTGGTGAGCTGCATTTCTTGCTACATGTTCACAGATTTACCAGTGGAAAAGCCAAACTTCACTTGCCACAAATGCAAGCTTGTGACCCTGTTGGAGGAAAAGTTGCAAAATCTCGAAGAGAGGTTAGCTACGTTGAAGATCATTAAGGAAGGTGAAGAGTTCTTGGACAGAGCAGAATTATCTCTTCATGTTACAGAAAGAGAAGAAATTCGAAGTGCACCTGAAGAAACAGAGGAATGGAGACATGTGACCCAGAGAAGCAGGAGGATCAGGAGGCAGTCAGCACCCATACTGCTCAGAAACCAGTACCAGGCTCTCACGCAGGAAAACGATGAAGAAATACATCAGGATAAGACTTTGCCAACAAACAGCAACCTTGTACGCCTTCAGAGTCCTCCTGGATGGAGAAAGAAAAATGTTGTGAAGAAGAAACGGAGAGTGGTGGTCATGGGGGATTCCCTGTTGAGAGGAACAGAGGCCGCTATCTGCAGACCGGATATAACTTCAAGAGAAATGTGCTGTCTTCCAGGTGCAAAAATTAAAGATGTGTCTGACAGGATATCAGGACTCTTCAGACCTACAGATGACTACCCATTCCTGCTACTACATGTGGGGACAAATGACACCGCAAGAAACGACCTGGAAACCATCTGCAGAGACTTTGAAGACTTAGGCAAGAAAGTGAAAGAACTGGGAGCGCAGGTGGTCTTCTCTTCCATCCTCCCAGTGGATGGCCATGGAACAAGGAGGTGGAATAAGATTCTGCAGGTGAACAACTGGCTACGTCGATGGTGCCGTCAGCAACGATTTGGATTTCTGGATCACGGAGTGAACTACTTATACGATGGACTACTTGCTAGAGATGGGGTGCACCTTACGAAGACTGGAAAGCAGGTATTTGGAAGTTGCCTTGCTACACTTGTAAGGAGAGCTTTAAACTAGAACAACATGGGAAGGGAAGCAAAAGACCAGAAAAAGCCATACACCTGACAAATGCTACTGAGAACTCTGCTATTAGAAGTGGAAAGGAAGAACAAAGACGAAAGAATCTAATTAAAAAAAATATTGGAGAAAGAGAAACCAATCACAAACTAAAATGTTTCTATACTAATGCACAAAGCATGGGCAACAAACAAGGAGAATTGGAACTACTAACACAGGAAAAGAAATATGATGTCATTGGAATCACTGAAACTTGGTGGGACAATACACATGATTGGAATACAAGACTAGAAGGATACAACTTATTTGCAAGAAACAGACTTGATAAACGAGGAGGGGGTGTCGCATTGTATGTTAGAAATGCGTATATCTGCACAGAGATTGAAGCTTCAGAGACTGGGAGTTCTGTGGAAACTGTTTGGGTAAGAATACAAGGACAGAACAATGGAAAGGACACCATTGTAGGCATTTACTACAGGCCGCCTGTGCAAGCTGAAGATATGGATGAACTCTTTATGCATCAAATGGCCAAGTTCTCCAAAAAATATGACATAGTTGTCATGGGAGATTTCAACTATCCAGACATTTGTTGGGAATCTCTCTCAGGCAAAACTAACAGGTCAAGGAAATTCTTATCCTCTCTTGCTAACAACTTTATCTTCCAAAAGGTAAAGGAGAAAACAAGGGGAACTGCTACCTTGGATCTAATCCTTATAAACAGGGAGGAAATGGTTGAGGAGGTAAAAGTGGCTGGGACCCTAGGAGGTAGCGACCATGCTATTTTAGAATTTTGGATAACTAGAGGCGGAAGACCTGTGAAGACTCAGACGTCAAGGTTAGATTTCAGAAAGGCAGATTTTAAGGGATTCAGAAAGAGAATTGGAGGGATCCAATGGCTGGATATCCTTAAAGACAAAAATGTCCAGGAAGGATGGGAAATCTTGAAAAATGAAATTCTCAAAGCACAGTTGTTAACAATTCCGAAAAGAGGGAAGAATAGGAAGCATTTAAGGAAACCAGGATGGATGAACACAGAACTTAAGCACATGCTAAAAAGGAAGCAAAAAATGTTTATAAAATGGAAAGAAGGAGGCATATCTAAAGAAGAATATAATGCTGTCTGCAGAACCTGCAAGGCACAAATCAGATTATCTAAAGCTGAAAATGAATTGAGGCTTGCAAGAGATGTCAAAAGCAATAATAAAGGATTTTGGGGATATGTCAAAAGTAAAAGAAAAGTCAAAGATGCTATAGGATTTTTACAGGATGAAAATGATGAAATGGTAAGACAGGATGTTGAGAAGGCTGAACTTTTAAATTCCTATTTTGCATCTGTTTTCTCTCAGAAAGGAAATGTAACATCAACTGTTATTCACTGTCCTATTAAGGGAATAGAAGAATCCAGGATATCTATAAACAGAACGATAGTGAGGAAACACTTAGCTAACCTAAATGTATTCAAGTCTCCAGGTCCAGATGAATTACACCCCAGAGTACTGAAGGAGATAGCAGAAGAAATTTTTGAACCCCTCTCCATAATCTTTGAAAATTCTTGGAGAACAGGAGAAGTGCCAGAAGACTGGAGAAGAGCAAATGTTGTTCCTATCTTCAAAAAGGGGAAGAAGGTGGACCCAGGCAACTATAGGCCGGTGAGTCTGACTTCTATACCAGGAAAGATCTTTGAACAAATTATTAAACAACATGTATGTCAATACCTGGATAAGAATGAAGTGATTAAACAGAGTCAGCATGGGTTTGTAACTAATAAGTCATGTCAGACTAATTTAATTTCCTTCTATGATGGTATTACTGATTGGGTGGATCAAGGAAATGCTGTAGATATAGTATATCTTGACTTCAGCAAAGCATTTGACAAAGTCTCTCATACAATCCTTATTGAAAAAATGACTAAGTATGGAATGGACAAGGCAACTGTTAGGTGGATTCATAACTGGCTTAGTGATCGGACCCAAAGAGTGGTCATAAATGGCTGCACATCCAGTTGAAAGAATGTCTCAAGTGGGGTACCACAGGGCTCTGTCCTGGGCCCTGTATTGTTCAACATCTTTATCAACGATTTAGATGAAGGAATTGAGGGTAAACTGATTAAATTTGCTGATGACACAAAGCTAGGAGGGATAGCTAATACTAGAGAAGAGAGAGAGAGGATTCAAAAAGATTTAAATAAACTGGAGAAGTGGGCAGCAACTAACAGAATGGTTTTTAACAGGGAGAAATGCAAAGTACTACATCTGGGCAATAAAAATGAAAAAAGCATATATAGAATGGGAGGAATAGGGCTAAGTGACAGCACATGTGAAAAAGACTTGGGTATACTAATAGATCACAGACTGAATATGAGTCAACAGTGTGATGCAGCAGCAAAAAAGGCAAATGCAATTCTAGGATGTATTAACAGAAGCATACAGTCTAGATCACGTGAAGTCATTATTTCCCTCTACTCCTCTTTGGTCAGACCTCATCTGGAATATTGTGTCCAATTTTGGGCACCACATTTTAAAAAAGACATCAACAAACTGGAGCAAGTTCAGAAAAGAGCGACCAGAATGGTGACCGGTCTGCAAACCCTGTCTTATGAGGAAAGGTTGCAGGATTTGGGAATGTTTAGTTTGCAAAAGAGAAGACTGAGAGGAGACTTAATAGCTGTCTACAAATATCTAAAGGGCTGTCACATTGTAGAAGGATCAACTTTATTCTCATTTGCACAAGGAAAGACTAGAAGCAATGGGATGAAGCTGAATGGGAGGAGACACAGATTAGATATTAGAAAAAACTTTTTGACAGTTAGAGTGATCAATGAGTGGAACAGGCTGCCACGAGAAGTGGTGAGTTCTCCTTCAATGGAAGTCTTCAAACAGAGGCTGGACAGACATCTAACTGGGATGATTTAGCGAATCCTGCTTTGAGCAGGGGGTTGGACCAGATGGCCCAGGAGGTCCCTTCCAACTCTACGATTCTATGATTCTATGATTCTATTTTGAGAAGTGCAGCAAAACAACCCCACAACATGATTCTGCCACCCCATGTTTCATAGCTGGGATGAACCTTCTCCCTTTTTCCTCCAAATGTAACGGAGTTCATTATGCCCAAAAAGTTCAAGTTTCATCAGACCACAGGACATGTTAAAAATTAAGGTCTTTGTTCCTGTGTGCATTTGCAAACATTAATCTGGCTTTAGTATGTTTCTTTTGGAGTAATGGCTTCTTCCTGGCAAATTGGCCTTTTAGCCCATTAGATACAGTGCTCATTTCACTGTGGATATTGACATATTCTTACCAGCTTCCACCATCATCTTCACAAGATCTTTTGCTTTTGTCCGTGGGTTGTATGCACATGTCGGACCAAAGCACGTTCATCTCTGGGACACAGAACCTGTCTCTTTCTTGAGCGGTATGATGCCTGGACATTCTCATCTTGTTTGTACTTGCATATAATTGTTTGTACTGATGAACAAGGCACCTTCAGGTATCTTGAAACTGTACCCAAGGAAAAGTCAGACTTGTGCAAGCCCATAATTCTCTTCCTGATATCTTAGCTGATTTCTTGAGACTTTCCCATGATGCTACACAAAGAAGCAGTGTGTTTCAGGTGTGCATTAAAATATCATAAACCAGACTACCCTGGAGGGGCGTGACTAAGCATCTACCTTCACTGGAGCCTCTAGTGGTGAGGTCAGGCTTGTGCGGCAGGTAGCTGCCAGGTACCACTCCAGGGCGGTGTTTGGCCGTAGCAGCTGATCCCACTGGGGGACGGAACACTAATAACATGTGTGGGCAAGTACAGATGGGCATGACTGGCACTCTGGTGGGCACGGCTGACACTCTGGCAGGCAGGCGGGCACAGCTGGCACTCTGGCAGGCAGACAGGCATGGCTGGCAGGTGTGGGTAGGATAAGAGACAGGTAGGAACCAGTTCAGACTTGAGGGACTGGAACCGTAGGACACGGGATGGGAGCAGAGCAGAATGGTAAGGTGTGGAGTGGGAGCACAGCAAAACCGCAAGGTGCAGAATGGGAATGGAGCAGAACCGCAAGGTGTGGAATGGGAGCAGAGCAGAATCGCAAGGTACAGAATGGGAGCGGAGCAGTACCACAAGGTGTGGAATGATAGTGGAGTAGAGCTTCAGGTTGCAGAGTGGAGAGCAGAGCAGAGCTGCAGGGTACAGAGCGAAGAGTATAGTAGAGCCGCAGGGTGAGGAGTGAAGAGCTGACCTGCAGAGTGCAGAGCAGAAGGTGTAGACACAAGGTTACACACAGCAGAGTAAGGAAGGAAACAGACAAGGACACGAACAGGTTCAAGAAACAGACTTAGTACAAACAAGGACACAGGAACAACTACAGGACAAAGGATTCAGGCCTGGGCATGCAGCCCACAGGGTGGCGGAACACAAGACACACAGAGCACAGAAACGAGCAGACAACAGAAACACACAGAAACGAGCAAGACACACAGAGCACAGAAACTATTTCCCTATGGGTGGAGAATGGAGATGCCGTAAGTACCCTATACCACTTGGCAATAGGCTGGGTCCAAATTAGGGGTGTGCACACTGTCTCTATAAGACACAGGAAGTGCTGGTGCCGCCGCCCTAAGCAGTAGTGATGGGAAGTTCAGCTCTTTTTGGCGATCCAACTCATTCGGCTCCGCTCACCATAAAGAGCCAGCTCTTTTAGCTCTTTTAACGGCTCTTTTTTTTAATATTAGTCCGTTTTCCACAGTCCTTGTTCCAGGTCTTTGCCTGTAAAGTGAGGGCCTCATTCTCCACCTATATAAGGATGTAGTGTCGCAGTGTAGACTGTTATTCAGCATTGCTGTCTCCTCAGATTGTCAGCTCTTGTGATCAGGCCCCGGCTCCTCGCTCCGGTCTCTCCTGTACAGTGAGGCCTCATTATACCCCTGTATAAGGATCTAGTGACGCAGTGTATACTGTTATTCAGCATTGCTGTCTCCTCAGATTGTCAGCTCTTGTGATCAGGCCCCTGCTCCTCGCTCCGGTCTCTCCTGTACAGTGAGGCCTCATTCTCCACCTATATAATGATCTAGTGACGCAGTGTAGACTGTTATTCAGCACTGCTGTCTCCTCAGATTGTCAGCTCTTGTGATCAGGCCCCGGCTCCTTGGTTGCAGACAGTCTTACCATGAATTCCTTTCTAATCTGTGGCGTTTTTTGTACATGTCCTGTCTGGATTAGTAAGTGCTGCAATCTGTGTTGGTGCTGTATAAAAGTATAATCCATAAAAGGTATGTTGGAAGTACTGTGCCAACACACGCACACTCCAAAATATGTAAGCAAAGCATACTGAATAGTAAAATCAGACACTAGGAGCAGCTGACTGGCAGGGGTGCTGGGTGTCGCACCCTCACTGATCAGACATTGCTGACCTATTCTAAGGTCAGCCAGCATTAAAGTCATGGACAACCTCGCAGGTGTACTTATTTGAAGCCTGCAAGATGATTTGGACTAGGGCCAGTTTTGTTTCCATATTAAACTGAAAAGATCCTCTATGTTCCCCAAGTGGAACCATTCCTCTAGACTCCCCTATTACTGCATTGTAATAAAGTCATGTGCAGTAAGAATAGTTTCATATCGTCACTGGTGATCTGATAATAAACCAGTAGTAGCCCAGCGAGACATCTATTCCCCCAGACTAGTAGTCCGCACCTTCATTGCTGTAGTCATTCCCTCTTGGACGCGATTTATTCGCATCCGTGTTTTTTCTGCGAATGAATGCAAACGCATGGAACTGCACCCTAATGAGGATTTGGTTGGAAATGTGAAATTCTGACTTCTGGGGCAGAGGATAGGGGGAGAGGGGAGAGGAGAGGGGAGGGGAGGGAAGAAAGACTGGTGAAAGAAAATGGGGCTCGGAGCCTGCGCAGTATGAAATCCACATGCAGATTGGATGCAGGCATCCTGATTCAGGTGCGTCTACATTGACAATCATATGTTTTTGCTGACACGTATCAGGATGTCTGCAGATTTTTTTTTAACACCCACAATTTGCAACAAGCTGCGTTTTGGGAGAAAATGGAAAATCCTGATGCATCCTGATCCTGATGCAAACGCAGGTCCGTGCATCCCTATGTTAAGTATAGAGATGTAATCTGGATCAGGATGCATCAGGATTGCTACGCTTCACAACGCACCGTACCACAACGCTAGTGTGAACGCAGCCCCACTCGTGCCGCCCCTAACCAGGAGCCCCCATGTCATATACATGCTCCCAATACATTTTATTATCATTACCACACTATAACACAGGGAATAAGCCCTTCTAGTGAGGCGGGAAAGATCACTGTATGACAGAGCAGCATGCGGACATAGTCTACATTATGTCTGTAGTCTGTTCCCATACAGTTTCATCACTTTCCCATAGCACATCCCTCACTTCCAAGCATCAGTGCCGCAACATGGATCCCTGCACACGGACCCGTGTTGTCCTGGATCTGTGCTCCATAGAGCTCCATGTTAATTCCAAACGTGTAGCCGCGGATCCGTGCGTCTCCCTGTGCCTGCGTATTTTTCACATGACACAAAACTGCAACAAGTTGCGTTTTTGTGCATCTGATAAAATATGCAGACATGCGGATCTGTGGGAAAACGGTGACAGCTGGATGCACAGTCCCATCCGTCACCACTGAAAGTCAATGGAGACGAAAATTGGATCCGTGTGCATCCAAAGTATGCAAGTGTGAGACCAGCTTACCCTATAAGGCCATGTGCACACGGTGTGGATTCTGCTGCGGATCCGCAGTGTTTCAGGCTCTGTGGGTCCGCAGCAGATTTAGCTGTGTTGTACAGTACCATTGTTTTCAATGGTAAACTGGAAAACGCTGTGCACATGCTGCAGATTTTTCCACGCGGATTTGCTGCGGGTTCAGATCCACTGTGATAAGAACTGAATGAGTTAAATAAAATCTGCTGGACATTATTTTTTCTTCAGGGATATGACTCAGCCATTTTCCCTTGTGAACCAAGGTCAAATATTTCCTGCTTACATGGCAAAGCTGTTGTAGAAGAACAAGTTGTGTAACTATTTTTCTTTTCTTTATTGCGCATGTCTGTAAATATCTAAATTCTGTATCATAAAAAAAGGGGAAAGCTTGACTGAGGGGGAAGAGGCGCTCAGCAGGCATCCCGAGTTGTATCATACAGCTTGTGTCTGTGTAATTCTTCTCGACGGGTCAATCAATTAGAGACATATGGTGTCCTACACCCAAGAACATCGGTCCTTTGGATGAAAGAAGTATCTGAGGGATCCCGACAGTTTCCTGGCGCCCGAACAGGGACCTGAAATAGGCACCTCTCCGAGACCACCCGACCTACGGACCACTCCGGTTACTGATGAAATTGTGAACAGCAGACCTAAACACCTGGCCAGGTAAGAGATCATTCTTCTCTTCTCTGCTCTTCATAATATATCATTTTAACTAAGGTCCGTATCAAGGGAAATCTAGGTAGAGGAGGGGGCCATAAAATCAGGTCCATATAAGAACTCTGAGGAAATAGGGTGTGACATACATATGTAACTTCTGCTCGAATGAGAGGTTATTGTAGATTCTGCCTGTATACTGCTATCTTTAGGAGAAGAGCTGATGCAAATCAAAATGGGTATGGTGCATGGACGTTTGCGGGAACAGTCCCAGGGTTGAATATACAAAAATTTCACCACGTACGTAAGGGAGATGAATGGTGGATATTACTAGCATTAAATACACATATCCCATTGAATGATACGTTGAGAGGTCTAACATTACGGAATCTAAGGCTGGGTGAACAGTTCATACTGCGCAGCCCGGACGGACAAGTTTTTCACAATAGACGATTCCGCGTTAGGAACCAAGGAGGTTGTTGAGTGGCTGCCTTGATTCAAAAGATTGTGGAAAGTAGAAAAATAAGCTGCACAGTAGGTATTCGTTCAAAGAGTGGTGATATTGCCTAACTGGGTTATGTGACAGCGTCCTTTCGGGGAGGTCACCGCCTAAGCTTAAATCAACACCCTTTACGAATAAACCTTGTGACAGATAAGAGTGTGACCGAATGAGCACAGGACCACGAAATGAGCCTGTGACAGGATATGACTGAAGAACCCCCGACAGATGGATACTTTGTTTACAATCCTGTGTGTTGTGGGAGTGTTTCTGTTCGGATGTTACATAGCATATAAGTACACGAAACACGTAGTACAAGGAGGAACAGACACCCCATTTAGCCTGTTAGCACCTTAGGAAGAAGGTAACGAGGTATAGTAGAGCCTAGTCTTGAGCTTACCCAATACACCACCTAAGGCAGAGGACTAACAGGAAGGAACAAGAGAAACAGGATAGAAAGATGGGGAACAGTCAGGGAAAGACACCCGAATAAGGAGACCGGTTATGTGATATAATTGAGGATAGATATGGAAGAAGTGCAGCAAGGAACCTAGAAAAGGTATTAAAAAAATTCAAGGTAGAAGGGAGAGAGGCTTTGAACGAAGACAAATGGAAAGAGATAAAAGATATGAAAGCAGGGAAAATCGCAGATGCGGGATGGGGGGAACAAGTTGAAGCATGTCTGAAGTGTTCACAAGTTGCTCAGAAGGAAAAGTGGGAATACAATGAGAAGACAGGGAAATGGGTATATCCAAAGAAGTCCATAATAGGGGACCTAGGAGAGAAAATGCATGAGCCCCCACCCTATCCAGTCCCTTTGCCAGTGCCACCACCAGTACCTGTGGCTCCTCCACCGCCGACTAAACTGTACCCAGAGATGCAGATAGCTACCATGCCACCTAGTGGCAGTAATGAACCTGGATGGGTCTGCAGTAATTGTGGTCAACAAAACCCTAATTGGAGGGATGTTTGCTTTTTTTGTGGTGCACCTCAACATCATGCACCCAATATATTAGCCCCGGTTAGGACCTCCACCAGACCTTTTAGAGAGCCTGGACCAAATGGGGAACCTGTAACAAGGTATATACACACTTCCCATTATCAGCCTTGGACTGCAACTGAATGCATGGCTTTGTTGTCCAACGCCCCTGACCCGATTATCAATCCAGCCCGATTTGCTGCTTATTTGAGACAGGTATTGGTGGTACACAGGGGTACTTGGAATGATGGAGAGGATATGCTTAGATTGAAGCTACCTTTGCCACTTCAACACGAGCTCTGGCAGGCTCTGATACCTAGAAAACCAGCAGAAAATGCGGAGAACAACCCCCGTACACAAGCATCAGTAGAGATATTTTTAGAGGTTCTTGATACTTTTATGGGAGGTAAACAGAGACAGCGAGGTTCGCAGACGGCTGTTTCACAACAACCTGGACAAACAGTAGCTGATTTTTATCAGACACTAGAAATGGGATTTAGCAATGAAGGACTGGATCTAACAAGTCCGGGGGTACAGAGACTGCTTGCTAAATCCTTTGTAGATGGGTTAACATCAGAGGTAAAATTGAAGTTGAAAAATTGTACTCCTGATTGGAAGTCAGCAGATAACGCCCATGGTCTGAGGCAGAGAGCCATGGGAATTGAAATGGACTTACGGGAAAACAAAAAAGAAAAAGGGAAAGTATTTTTCACACAAGATTCAGAAGGCTCAACAGGGGGAGCAAGGAGAAGGACTTTTACTTGCCATTACTGTAAAAAGCCCGGTCATTTCCAGAGAGATTGCCGCAAGAGAAAAGCAGATAGGGAATCTCAGTCTAGAAGGGAGGAAACAACTGACTGACTAGGTGCAATTAGAATGCAACTTGACTCTAAGGAACCAGTAGTTAAAATTCAAGTCAATGGAAAAAAGGTGCCCTTTCTAGTAGACACCGGAGCAACCTCTTCGGTGGTCAATGACAAGGTAATAACTCCAGATCTACTTTCAGAATACTCAACCTTTGTCTCAGGATTCAGTGGACAATCTAGCCTAATTCCTTTTAGTAAACCTTTGCCGGTTAAGAAAGGACCTAAAATGTTCCTGAATAAGTTTTTATTTGTCAAAAGAGCACCAATTTGCTTATTGGGAGTAGATGTACTAAAGAAACTACATGCAGATATCAAATTTGCTGAAGATGGTACAGTACACCTTAATATCCCAGATGGGGACGAGGACACTCTTGAGGCTTGCATGATAATTCAAGCTCTCGAGTCACAAGGTCCTGATGACACCACATCACAACCATGGGACCCAGCCCTAGACAAATTACCTAATACCTTATGGGCAAAAGGGAATGCGGATATTGGCCTACTTCCCGTATTCCCAGTTGTGGTAGAGGTGCCTATGGATACAAGGTTGCCTCAGCTGCGGCAGTATCCCATTAGTGCCCAACAAGAGGCTGCCATTGAGGCACAAGTCACTGATCTTGTAAGCAATGGAGCATTGGTGTCAATTAAATCACAAGCTAATACACCATTGTTTCCCGTCAAAAAGAAAGGAGGACCAAGTGATGACCCAAAATACCGCATGGTACATGATCTGAGAGAAATAAATAAAATCCTTGTCCCTCTGACACCAGTGGTGCCTAACCCGCACACGCTATTGGCAAAAATCCCTAGTCAATCGAAATGTTTTTCAGTGATTGATTTGTCGAATGCATTTTTCTCAGTGCCCCTCCACAAAAGCTGTTGGCATTTGTTCGCTTTTACATTTAAGGGCAAACAATATGCCTGGACCAGACTACCGCAGGGCATGCAGCATTCACCCACATTGTACACGCAAGCATTGCAGTCTGTGTTGGCCGGCTGGCCACACCCACCTGATATTGTGCTCTTACAATATGTGGATGACCTATTGCTTTGTGCACCTGATGAGACTAATTGTAAAATCCATACACTATCACTATTGATGTTTCTATCAGATAACGGATGTAAGGTCAACAGAGAGAAATTACAGTTCTGTCAACCAAAAGTCATATTTTTAGGGCATTGTCTATCTCATGGTACCCGACACCTAACTAATGACAGAATCACAATTGTCACCCAGATAAAAGAACCGACAACTCACAAACAGCTGAGAGCCTTTTTGGGTTTGGTTTCTTCTTGCCGCCAATGGGTCATACATGCTAGTGAACACATGCAGCCACTGTATGATTGCATCAACACAACACCTTTCCAATTGACTGATATTGCACGGACCTCATTTCAGTACCTAAAGAAGGCCATAGTATCAGCCCCAGCATTAGGTATACCCAACTATGATATACCTTTTCAACTAATGGCCGCTGAAATCAGAGGGCATGCTACTGGCATTTTGACACAGAAACATGACAAAAAGAATAGACCTCTTGCATACTATTCTGCCAAATTAGACTCTGTAGCACAAGGAACACCATCCTGTGTTAGAGCAGTTTCTGCAATTGCATTACTACTTGACAAAGTTTCTGATATCGTATTGGACAATCCACTAACTGTCTGTACCACACATGATATATACGGTATCCTGAATCAGGTTTCTTCTAAACATATCTCTATGGCTAGACAACTCAGATTGCAATGTGCTTTACTCATGCCTCCTAATGTTACGTTTACCAAAACTCAGAAATTGAATCTGGCTACACTGTTGCCAATTGCAGATTCTGAAGGGGGGGATGTAGATGAGAACACATTATCACTTTCTTTTGAGCCTTCATACGAGGTTGAACATGATTGCATAGAACTGATGCAGCAAGAAGTTATTGGCTTGCCCAATGTCACTGACACACCATTGTCAAATCCAGACTTTGTGCTTTTTGTGGATGGCAGCAGATATGCCGATGAGAGTGGAAAATTCCACACAGGATATGCTGTGGTGTCACCACATGAGATTATTGTAGCAAAGGCACTTCCACCCCATATGTCTGCACAAGAAGCTGAACTAACAGCTCTGAATGAGGCATTAAAATTTTCCAAAGGAAAAACAGCAAATATCTACACTGACTCAAGATATGCCTTTGGGATAGTACATGATTTTGGGGTTTTGTGGCGCACAAGGGGTTTCATGACAGCAGCAGGAACACCCATAAAACATGCCACACTGATCAGAGAAATCCTCGAGAATGTGGCCCAGACACAGGGGGTAGCCGTTATGAGGGTGCCAGCACACACCAGAAAGGACAACATGGAAGCAAAAGGCAACGAAAAAGCAGACCAGGCGG
Source organism: Dendrobates tinctorius (assembly GCF_039654945.1). Classification (NCBI taxonomy): domain Eukaryota; kingdom Metazoa; phylum Chordata; class Amphibia; order Anura; family Dendrobatidae; genus Dendrobates; species Dendrobates tinctorius. The sequence continues at coordinate 18,725,227 of NW_027361708.1, read as the reverse complement.
CGAAACAAGCTGCCTTGGGGACTCCAGAAAAGGTAAACATAGTGCACCAAGATGCATCAGGATTGTTTACAGACTTACAAAAGTTCCAAGAAGATTCCGCCCAGACGGACAAGGAAACTTGGGAGAAGATGGGTGCCGAAAAAACGAACGGAATATGGAAGAAAGATCAGAAGTACTGCCTGCCTAGGGTTTTGTACCCAAGGATGGCAGAAGCAGTTCATCTTCCAACTCACATGTCCGCCAATGGAATGACACGCCTAGTCACGAACGATTGGATTGCTCCCGGGTTTGGGAAGGTGGCGCAGCTACACTGTACCACCTGTCCCATATGCCTAGCACACAATCCTGGACAAGTGGTGAAGACTCCACGGAAACACAGTCCTAGGCCGTTATATCCTTTCCAGAGACTGCAAATCGACTACATTCAACTCCCCAGAAGTGGACCATATGAGTATGTTCTGGTGTGTGTTGATATGTTCTCCGGATGGCCAGAAGCCTACCCAGTGAAAACGGCCACAGCTCGAGCCACTGCAAAGAGACTAGTGATGGAGCTAGTACCACGATTCGGTGTACCTGAAACAATTGAATCAGACAGAGGCACACACTTTACTGCTGAGGTAATGCAAAATGTAATGCAAATGATAGGTGTAGAACAGGCGTTCCATACACCCTACCACCCACAGAGTTCAGGGAAGGTAGAAAGAATGAACGGGACACTGAAATTGAAAATACAGAAAACCATGGAACAGACCCGTAGACCATGGCCAGAGTGTCTCCCATTAGCATTATTCTCAGTAAGATACACACCTACGGGGAAAACTAAACTGTCACCCTTCGAGATATTGTTTGGAAGACCACCAAACACAGGGTTGTACTACCCACAGGTCTTAACACTTAATGTGGATAATTTGACGAATTATGTGATCCAGTTGCAAAAGCATTTAACTCAAATGCATTCTCTAGTCTTCTCTTCCATTCCAGATCCAGACAGTGTGGAAGGAACTCACTGCTTGCAACCCGGTGATTACGTATATGTCAAGAAACACTCCAGAAAAACGCTTGAACCCCGATACCAAGGACCTTACCAAGTACTCCTAACAACGCCTACTTCTGTTAAGTTGGAAGGATGACCAACCTGGATCCACGCATCACATTGCAAACTAGCCACAGGAGTTAGCAATACATAAGAGTGCATAATGCTTTGGTTTGGTTTTTCTGCATTGTCTATATTAATGATAGTAGCTGCGTGGGACAGTTTAAATTCTCCAATGTCCTTGAATAATAAGTTTATACAACATCATGAAAAATTACTGAAAGACTGGTCAAATGACACTCAGTCTCCAGCAGATTGCTGGATCTGCACGTATTCACCAGTATCAGCCACAAGTATTCCGTTTGTGGTTATTCCTGTTCCACCTGAAGAGTTATTTGCCTGGACTAATTGTTCTGATACACTTGCTAATAATGCCACAAATAATGTGAAGTTATGGAACATGACTGTTGGTATACCCATTGTGGGATGGGTAGGATACCCTTGGTGGCAGGGTAACCTTTCAGGAAGTAGTACACACCTTCAATATTTGGCATATAAAGGAGGGGTTTGGGTACCCAGGAATAGAACTCGGTTAACCTACCTGGGGCAAGTTCCAACATATGGTCTACAAGTTAGTTTTAATGTAACTTCTCACTCTACTGATGCCTTCAAACCAATGCTGCTAGAGAGAAGGTTACATAATATGTCATGGGAATATTCCAATTTATTTCCCCAGGGCACTAACGAAACTTGTATTGAAGTTCCCGGTAATATGCCTTGTAACGAGTCCTCTGGATATGAGAAGGGAACCTCTCCTTGTGGAAATCCTGATGCAGGTTATTGTAGTCCCTTAGGACAATCTCCACCTTGGTGCATGCTCCAGAATGCATCTGCATTCATCGATTTAGTGCATAGACTGGTATTACAACATTCAGCCCTATGGGACTTACCTAGTGACATGTTCTGGGTATGTGGAGACAATGCATATAAATGGCTGCCAGTAGGGGTAAGAGGTGCTTGTACTCTGGGTCATTTGACTCCAGCTACTTTTGTTATTCCGAACGACCAGTTGAATACTCAGAGCATACCTAAACACACGTTATACAAAAGAGCCGCTGACAATACACCTCGCCTCTCTGGGAGACCACATATAGTGCAGATGAGTGTGGCCAATAAAATTGTCAGTTCTATTTTTATTTATCCTATGATTACTCAAATGTGGGATAAATTGGTTAGGGCTACAGATTATTTGGATGATCAAATCTGGGATATACTGGATATACTGAACACCACTGTTGCTGTCCAAAATCAGCTTATTATAGTCACTAATCAACATACTATAGTACTAGATTATTTAACGGCAGCGCAAGGTGGTATGTGTCAGGTCATCGGACCCGCTTGCTGTCATTATATAGATCCCAACAGTACTATAAAGTTAAAATTAAAAATAGAGGATGTTCAAAGACTTAGAGATCAGTATGATAAAGACAATGATCGTACTAAAGATAGTTGGTGGTCAGACACTTTCTCCTTTCTTAATCCAGCTAATTGGTTTAAGGGTATTGGAGGCTGGATAGCTGGGATTATACTAAGTTTATTACGTATTGCCGTTTGTCTCCTTATAATATATGTGCTATTGAAACTTGTTTTTTGGTGTATCTCTGTATGCAAGAAAAGATGTAGAAATAGATAAGGAAGTTTGACTGTAAACAACAAGAATTTAACTATTATTCCTTTGAGTCCTAGGTTGACATCTCATTTCTGGCATGAAGGAGCGTACTCTTGCAATGATGGACGTGGCTTCAGTATCTGGGGGATGGAGAAGGTAGAAGACCTGTCTCCCTTGGGCAACCCGTCGGCCTGGGATAGTACCTGGTGAACGAGCCACTATACGCTGTTGTTGCAGGATCCAGTGTTCCAGATTGTGGAAAATGAAGATGTCAAAGGGGGGAATGATAAGAACTGAATGAGTTAAATAAAATCTGCTGGACATTATTTTTTCTTCAGGGATATGACTCAGCCATTTTCCCTTGTGAACCAAGGTCAAATATTTCCTGCTTACATGGCAAAGCTGTTGTAGAAGAACAAGTTGTGTAACTATTTTTCTTTTCTTTATTGCGCATGTCTGTAAATATCTAAATTCTGTATCATAAAAAAAGGGGAAAGCTTGACTGAGGGGGCAGAGGCGCTCAGCAGGCATCCCGAGTTGTATCATACAGCTTGTGTCTGTGTAATTCTTCTCGACGGGGCAATCAATTAGAGACATATGGTGTCCTACACCCAAGAACATCGGTCCTTTGGATGAAAGAAGTATCTGAGGGATCCCGACAACTGCATGTCACTTCTTTGTGCGGAATCCACTGCGGTTTCAAACCTTCATTGTGGAGGTGTGAAACCGCAGGACTAAATCACAGGCTAATCCGCAGGTCTTTTTTACCTGCGGATTTTTCCAAATCCGCAGCACCAAAAATTATGTGTGCACATGGCCTAATTATTGGGGCTGGACCTAGATCTCTGCACAGTTTTGCCTGAAATCACTTTATTATATTGCTTACCCTACCCTCAGCAAGAACTGACGCTTCTCCCTGTAGGGTTCCTGTCCTGAATCCTCCTCACTCACTCAGTGCTGCACTGCTGCTGCTGCTGAGCTGAGTTGGCTGACTTTAACTAATAGTATACGATACTATAGTATATGTGAGAGTCTACATGAGACCAATTTGTGGAGTCACTTGAGTTTAACCCCTCTACAGTCACATGCCATATACTGTATGCCATGCATGCATGTCTGAAGCTAGGAGGAGTTTATCACTTTAAATATTTCCACTCACTCCAGCACAAACAGCACACATTTCCCTCTCTGTCTCCTGACAGCTCCACCTCCTCCAAGATGAGTCACTGCCACTGCCTGGCGCAGGAAAAAAAAAAAACCGGCTCGTTCACAGTGCAGAGCCGGCTCATTTCGTTCCCAGCGGGGAGCCGGCTCTTTGAATCGGATTGCTCATGAACGACACATCACTACTAAGCATACAGTCAGGAAGTATGCAGCAAGCAAGGACATGAGGCCCACAGCATGGAGTAGGCAGAGGACAGAACTCAGAGCATGACCCGGAGTGATGAGTATGATGGGAGATGGGAAGTCATGCAGTGATGCCGGCAGAGATGATACAATACCCCCCTTATGCCACCTCTTCTTCAAGCCCACCAGGATGATCTGCAGAAGGAGTATACGATCACACACAGTCCAGACCATCACGACATCCATAGGGTTGAATAAGGCAGGAATGATATCAGGAATCCTGGAATGCCAAGTCTCTCTGTGCCTGATGAGGTCAGCTCCCACTACTGAAGATGCAACAGTCTGGACCTCTTCCTGCTGGTTGGTGGAAAGCAGAGACTTGAAAGCTTCCGAACACATGACATCATCATATAGGCAGTCCTGAATTGTTTAAATGCATAGTAATCTTAGTGTATGTAAACTTTTTACTTTGCAGTAAGTAATAAAAATGCCTTAAAACATTCTCTCTCTCTCATTTTTCTGGCATTTGACAAATATTAATAATTATGGTAATCCTGATTGACCTAAAACTAGTGGTGAGCGAATTTATTTGGAAAACAATCGCCTAACATAAATTCAGCACGAATATGGCACATTTAGATACGTGATCAGAAACACAAGCAAAATTTTCTAAAACAGGGAAAAATCATAAACATTCAGTAAGAAGTGCGGGAAAATATTTGCATTGCCACAAAAGTATTTTCAGCACTTTGATTACAATAATAGTGGTGTATGATGAGCGTGGGGCATGTGTTTGATGAAGGGAACTGGTTTGCATAGCTCAAAGTTGCAGCGTACTTAAAAACAGTATTTTTTCCCCTTACTGTATGTGTGCACATTGCGGCTAGCCAATCAGAGCTCAGGAAACATCCACAATGTCCTGACAAAACGGTTTGTGTCATTGGTTGCTAAAATCATATGTCCCACTCCATATAAAGAGCAGACTTCTTGTATTAGTCCCATTTTGACTCTGACTCTGTGCAGTGCAGAGAGGCTGCTCCTGATGCTGGCAGTTTTAGCAGCTAGATTTTAGCTAGTTAGCAAGGCGGTTGTTTCTTACTCAGATAGTTTAGCTAGGTAGTGTCCTGTGTGGCTGTGAAATAAACCTTCCAGCAATTTTTAGGTTTTTTTTGCCATTACTGAGTTCCACAGACAAAGACTTCAAGGCACATTTCATACAAGTGTGTTGTGCACTGCTTCTATTGTGCTCCATGCACTAGTGTAGAGTTCTACATCTTATTTTTTCACTAGTTATCCCACCTTGTCATTTAGTGCTGTGGTGACATAGTTCTGTGATTTGAGCTGTTGTGCGTGACAAAATATTATTGGAGGGCAGTTGCTAGTGTGATTCACCATGCCTTATCTCATCTTGTTATTTAGTGGTGGTAAAATTCCACAATGTGCATAGCTCATGCACATTAAAAATATATATTAATTTTTTCTGTTGCTAAATGTGACACAGCCTGCTATATCCCACGTTGTCATTTTGTGGTGATGATATGAAGCTGTCTGCAGACCTCACGCACATAACAAAAAAAATTGTTTCTGTTGCTAAACGTGACACAGCCCACCATATCCCATGTTGCAATTTTGTGCTGGTGAAATTGTTGTGTGTGCAGAGCTGTTGCACATAGAAAAAACAACATTTTGGGGTTTTACAAATGTTATACAGCAGGCTAAACCCGATTTCAAATTGTTTGGAGCAAGCATGTATGGTATTCTAGGATTTACAGGCACCACCCACATTAAAAAGAAATTATTAATGCCGTATAGTAGGGGACATCTCACTTTCAAATTGTTTATATCATCAAGTCTGTTATGGAGGCCTGATCCACAGGCCCCCCAAAAATTCTTCTTTTGCTCACGTTGTACAGTAGGGGACATCTCACTTTCAAATTCTTTGTAGTATCTAGTCTGTTATATTGGCCTAATCCACAGGCACCAAAAAAAGTTTCTGTTACTAATGTCGTATACTAGAGAACATCTCACTTTCAAATTTTTTGTAGCATCTGTTTGTTATAGAGGCCTCATCCACAGGCCCCTCAAAAATTCTTATGTTACTAACATCATACAGTAGGGGAGATCTAATTTTACAATTGTTTGGAGCATTTCTTCTTTGTCATACAGGTCTCATCCACACTCAAACAATTATTTCTTCTATGACTTATGCAATTCAGGCTGCCATATTTCACCTTGTCATTTACTGCTGCTGAAATTCAGCTGTTTGTAGAGCTGGTGCAGAGTTTAAAATCAATTTTTTTTGGCTAATTCTGTGTTCCTACTATCTGAGCAACTTGACTGAGAAAAAGCAAGGCCATGGAGTAGGTGGTAATGTTTGTGAAAGAACTAGTAAACCAATAGCATCACGTCCTATGCAAAGAAAACTCACAACTTCTGTTACTGGACAGTCCACTCCATTACCTTTCTTTGGCAGACACACAGTGGTACGCCGTGTTGATGAGGCCCAGAAAGAGCATGTGCTCGAGTTGATGGCAAGAACTGCTTCAAGTGGCCTCTCCTCTTCCTCCACCTCAACATCACACCCAGAACAGTCCACAGAGTTGGCACCCAAATTCTTCTCGCTTTCCTAACTGTACGGAACCACAGATGAGTGAGGCTGAAGAGCTGTGCATACATGCTATGCCATGGTCATCAGAAGTGTACTCAAAAGCTTCAAAGTCAAAAGGAGAAAATCTGCACCGATGGCCAAATGTTTTTAGCTTGGATCCGGGTCAGGATTTAATAGTGTCCAAACAGCATCCTGACCCTCATCATCAGACTTTAACCCTAGAGGGCTGAGGTGATCCTAATGTGGCGCAAATATCTGAGGCTTATGTGGACTATACTGTGCTGTCAGGGCAGGAAGTGGAGGAGGGTGACACCAAGGGCGAGGAATGTGATAACACAGAGGTTGATGATGATGATGAAGTGATAGATCCCAGTTGGCAGGAACACAGAGGCACACAGCTGAGTAGGTCATCTGGGGACTCGGAGGTTACGTTGCACCGTACGTTGCATCTGCTGTTTCCTCCTCCTCCGTTACCATGCCAACTATTGACACGCAGGGCTCCGACCACAGAACGTTGGGTTATTTATCCACTCCAGTTATGTTGACTGAGAGCCCGATGTCAGCTGTAATGGAAGCGGACATGCCTGCTGTTTTTGATCGATCTCAGAGAACAAACATCACAACTCTCTTAATCCACCATAACATCTCCGCTTGCACCTCCCTCACGGTCCTACAGTTTGTCCAGTTCACTGTACTCCACCCTCTCTCAGAACTGCAGTAGTTTGAACTCCACTATCTCCAATGTTGGCCACAGAAATTTTGCCTTTCCGCCTGTTAGATACAGACAATTTCCGAAAGCTGATGGCTGTCACAGTCCCCCAGTAGCAGTTGCCCAGTCGCCATTACTTTTATAAGACAGCTGTGTCTGCGGTACACAAACAAGTCGCAGACAACATCACCCATTTCTTGACTAAATCTATGTTAGCTACTAGGGTCCTTCTCGTTTATCTCCTCTAGGGCCAACACCTGCGCCCACAACCTCTGCCTTAATGAGACATGTGTTCCAACAGTGCAGAGCGAATCCCCATCACCACCGTGCTTCGCAGCCAGGGCTCACCGCAATCAAGCAGTGTTAAAATTGATATGCTTTGGACATCGCAGTCACACAGCAGAAGCATTGTGGACTGTTCTACAGGCCAAGTTTGAGCAAGGGCTGTCTCTGCTGAACCTGCATCCAGTGAATGCCATGTCCAATAATGGTGCGAAACTGGTGGTGAACCTGCGGCGAGGCTAGGCTCAAACACGTGCCTTGCATGGCTCATGTCCTTACCTGGGTGAGCTGTTGCAGAAAGCACAGAAGCTGTGTGCTCAATTCCACCCTTCGCACCCCTCAGGTCATTGACTTGCATCGATACAGAGGTTTTTGTCCATGCCAGTTAACAAGTTGATATGCAATTTGCAATGTGCCAACATGGTGGAATTCCAATCTGCAGTATGTCGTGGCAAATAGCCTGGGTCAACTCAGTATGGAAGTGGAGCATATCACGTTTATGGAGTGGGTAAAGATTAAGGACATCTGCACCCTTCTGCACAGTTTCGAAATGGCTACCAAGATGGTTAGCACTGACAACGCTATCATTAGCTTCACTATTCCGCTCATATACAGTATATGCTTGAGCAGACTTTGAACAGACTGCGGGAGGAGGTAATGGTTCCAGAGGAAGAGGAGGAAGCAGAGGAGGATGTGAAAGGAATAATGTTGTTTCAAAGTCTCAGACCGTCTTCACAAATGCGGGAGCCAAGGGAGGGTGGATTACTCTGATCGAAGGGGGACTCCGGATATCAGACAAACTGTTAGTGAAGGTGCTGATGAACAAATGGAGGAGGAAGAGATGATGGGTGAGCAACTGTCAGGGGATGAAGAGGATTATCCTCCCCACTCTGTTGTGCATGGTTGGCGGGAGGGGACAGAGGAATAAAGCATCAGTATTATCCAGCCACCAACACAGCATGAGCTTTTACCTCAAGGTAGAGCCTGACATACGAGTGCCTTCTTGCTGCACTATCTGCAACATGATCCCCATAAAGTTATGATTAGAAATAGTGCAGACTACTGGGTTACCACTCTGTTAGGTCCACGTTATAAAACCTAATTTTGCCAGATGCTTCCCGCCCTGATAAGGGACTTGCGAATACTGGAGTTTTGAAACACGCTTCAACATAACCTTAAGAGAGGTTTTCCCCAAGACAGCAGTGAAGCGCACAGTGCGCTTCACAGCTCTAGACTTTCAACGTCCGACACGTCAATTCGTCAGTGCCAAGACATTAGCTGCAGCAGCAGCAGTAGTGTAAGTGGAAGAAGCAATTTCTGTGAGTCCTTTGCCACTTGTTTGTAAACCAGCTCGTGCACCAGCACAACAGAGTCCAAGTCTAACATGTGGTGAATTAATGGATAGGATAGTACAGGAGTTTCTAGAACTGAATATCAATACCAACAGGGACGGTGTGGACCCTTTCACATTTCGGTCTTCCAAAATTGATGAGTGGCCTGAGCTCGCCTCACATGCCTTGGAATTTTTATCATGCACGGCAGCCAGCGTTCTGTCAAAATGTGTCTTCAGCACAGATGGTGGTATCCTGATGGATAAGCGCAGCTGGCTGTCCCCTGAAAGTGTTGACAGCCTAACTTTCATCACAATGAACAAGTCAAATATCTCAAAGGACTTTTTCACCCCAATTGCAGAGTGTACATCCTAAGCGATGTTGCATTTTTTAGTATGTTGCATTAATGTAATATAACTGCACTCTGTGAAATCTTTAGTGTGGCTACTGTGCCTGCTGTTGCTGCTGCTGCAGATGTTAGCACAAATTTGTGGAAATGTGAAGAGTCATGGTTGGATCATATCTGATTGGTTGGCTGTTGTGGAAGATGTGTCCGTCCCTATTACACTATTTCTACTCTTGTGAAAGTTATGCCACTTTGGTGGTGTCAGGTCTTCATTATTTGAAACTTGAAATCTCCTGATTGGGTCTACATCTGCTGGGTTGGGCGTAGTGGAAGGTCTGTCGGTCCCTATTATACTATTTCTACTCTCATGAATTTTATGCCACTTTGGTGGTGTCAGGCCCTCATTTTTTGAAATTCGAAAACTCCTGGTTGGGTGTCCATCTACTTGGTTGGGTGTAGTGGAAGACCTGTCAGTCCCTATTATGCTTTTTTTTAACTGTGGTTAAATTAATGCCACTTTGGTGGCATCGGCCAATAATTTTTGAAAATGTGAACACTCCAGGTTGAGTGTCCATCTGCTGGGTTGGGCGTAGTGGAAGACCTGTCGGTCCCAATTATACTATTTATACTGTGGTGAAATTGATGGCAGTTTGTTGGTGTCTGCCACTAATATTTGGAAAAGCGTACACTCCTGGCTGGGTCTCCTTCATGTGTGTTGCCTTTAGCAGTAGGCCTCCAAAACCGTCAGGCCTCCACTTCATTGGAGTCAACTACCCCTGCTTCAACTATCTTTAGATTTTTCTGACAATGGTAGTCTACGAAACTGATATTTGTGCCACCTGAGTGTGGCTCAGCATGAAATCTGGTTGAGCTATTGTATGTGGTGTCATGGCTTCCAGCACAGCAGGCCAACACCGATCCCTCACGCACCTTGTCTTACGTTGACATTCAGTTGGAAGCTGTAAATGCTGACCTAGACCACAATATCTCATACATGACTGATTGCTGCAGTGCCATGCTACAATATGTACCATGGGTGAATTGAGGTCACTTTTCTGGTATCTGTCCCGCATTTGATGTTTTTTCGCCACTTTTGGAGCCGTTAGAAGGTGTTGTGCTTGCATTTGTGTTTGCTTCCCATTAACTTGAATGGCGTTCGGCTATGTTTGGTGATTATTCGATGAATAAATTGGCGAATATTGCAAATTCAGCCATTGTAATCTGACCCAACTATTGAAATATTTGCTCATCTTTACCTAAAAGAGAAAAGGTTTATTCTGATTTCATGTCAGATATTTATAAAAACATGCATACCTGTTTTTTATATGGTGTATGCAAACTTCTGGCTTCAACTGTATTTAACCAATCAAAAATTAGTATTTTTTGTTATATTGCCTTCATGACACACACCAACAGCAGAATAAGGACAATTATTGACACTGGTAAATTGTGATGTTTGCATTTTCTGCAGGCTTTGCGCCAGTCGCACAATTGTGAGATAAATATTCGCTATTTGTTTAACCAGCAGAATTTTTTTTTTTATATCACCTTTATCACATACATCAACAGCAGAGTAAGGAAAATAATTGTCACTGGTAAATTGTGACATTTGCGTATCTCTGCAGGCTTTGCGCCAGTTGCATAGGCGCTGGATAAAGATACACTATTTAACCAATATAATTTTTTGTTTTTTCTATATATCGCCTTTATGGCACATGCCAACAGCATACTCAGGGAAATTACTGGTAAATAGTGATGTTTGCATATCTTTGCAGGTTTTGCGCCAGTCACACACCTGCTAAATAAATATAAGCTGTTTCAGCAATAGGAGAGGAATATTATTTACCAGTTAGCCTTTAAAAAAGATGTTTACTATATGCTGACACTGACTAATATTATTTAGCTTAAAAAAAAGTTTTTTATATGCTGATATGCATGTATATTACGTAGGTCAAAAAAAATTGTTTAGTATATGCTGGTACTAAGTAATATTATTTGGCTCTAATAAGAGCTGCTTTGCATTACTGTAATTGGCAAGCAAGCCCAGCATGTTCAGTGGCTGCAAACAATGCGCCAAACATGCTGGGTGGGTCACTCAAATATACCGAGGCGAATAGAAAATTATTTGCCAAGTACCGAATAGCCCGAATACAGTACTATTCATGTGAGTAACGAATAGTGCCGAATGTATTCACTCATCACTAGTAATTTGAGACTAAATCCTTGATCATGCATACAATCATAGCATTAACTGAAAGGATTACCATGGTTATGTGACCAGGCTCTGGTCACATGGCTCTCAAGTAATTGCCCTGCCATAAAACTTCCGGTCACAAGACCGACCTCTGATCACCTGATCAGAATTTAGTTCGGAGTAGGATCCTTTGTATTGCTCTCCCTCAGTCCAAAACATGTATAGGCATGCCTAAATATTTTTCACCCTGGATTAGGGAGAAGCTAGGTGCACAACAACCGGAAGTGGGATGGAGAGTCCAAACACCAGGAAAAAGGGAAGTGGAGACCCCTAGGTATATCTGACAAGACCCTGTCTGCCCTAAAGTCCCTAAATAGGTTCCGCACCTATTGCCGAGCAGAAACCTAATCCCTGACTGCCCCTAGCGATAAGCCCTGGATAGGGAGAGGTGTTAAGAATTAGTCACCGTAGGAGGCAAAAACAGAAATACTAGCTAAGTCCAGAAAACCAGAGAAGTTGGCAGCTATCGGATTGCAGACCCCTGAACCTATCAACAACAACTAGCAGTAGCCTTCGGGGGTTCCTACGGTGCCCTAGACCCCTCGATCACAGCCGGAGAACTACATAGCCTAAAGACAGAAAGGGAAATCTAAACTGCCCCAGAGCAGACCCCAAAGCAATTGGCAACCTCCAACATATAATGATGGTGAAGCAAGAAGAAAAAACACTCACACAGATAGAAAGATAGACTGAGCAAATGATGGGGCCAAAGCTAACTAGATAGGACAGGATAGGAAAGCTGCTGTCTGCAATCCGCGAAAAACCCTATCAAAATAAGAGCCAACAGACTGACAGGGAAAAAGGCCCTGAAGACGCTAGGCTTCAGAAAGACTATGTCAGTACTCAGGTATTTTCTGAAGACAGAGCAAACCGACAAAAAGGAATTCAGCACACCCCAGCAGGGAATGGCAGAATCCAGAAAAGCAAGGCAAACTAAAACCAAAACACAAATGCAAAAAGGCAAAGCAGAAAACTTAGCTTTTGAGGAGCAGGAATCAGACTGGTCTCCTAGAATTCCACAGAGAAATCACCAGCGAGGCAGAAGGGCGTCGGCTGCCTTATATCCAGTCAGACATCCCCGTCACCCAGTCATCCTCTCCCAGCTCAGGTGCTTGGTAATCAGCCTCACTACCTTCCTTCACCAGAAGAGGGAGTTCATCAGACCTCAATGGTGAAGGGGAAAATGAACTCATAACGGAGAGGACTGGGTGAGCACAAGTCAGCCCCCACTAACATTCAAGACAAAGCAGGAAGATGAACGAAGGAATACACTTAGCTTAAGAATACACAAGCGAGCTCACACCAGCAATCCTGCAAGAGGCTCCAAGAAGAAACAAATCAACTTCTAGCACTTCCAACAGACAGAGGTAAATAGAGCTAACACAAGCATTTTGCTGAGGGGACTCAGGGTATTTAAACATCTAGCAAGGGTGTGTCAATAAGCAGCAGAAGGTGGAGGTCGCTGCTAAGTATTAAAAGGAGAAGGATATCACTCCATGCAGATATAAAAATCAAGAAGGTGCTTGCTTGCAAAGCCAAGTGCAATGACCTTCAACAGCTGGATCCAAAATGACTGTCTATCACACCTGGCACACCCATGACAGTATTCTCTTTGATGCTACCATTAGCCACAGGGAAGGAGAAGGGACTTGATAGGTTATAAAGTCAAGCTGGTGATGATTAATAATTCTGATGTATGCATCCATGCATGTAAAAGTTTGTGCAACCCTAGTAAAAATTATTGTTATTGTGAACAGTTAAGCAGATTGAAGATAAAATGATCTCTAAAAGCCTAAAGTTAAAGCTGACACATTCATTTGTATTTTAGACGAAAAAATATGTTTTTATAAGATAGTAACATAGTTAGCAAGGCTGAAAAAAGACATTTGTCCATCCAGTTAAGCATATATTCCATCAGAATATATCCCCAGATCTACGTCCTTCTGAAGAACATAACAACTGTAAGATACAATATTGTTAAGATCCAGGAAGACATTCAGGTTTCTCTTGAACCCCTCGACTGATTTTGCCATCAACACCTCTTCAGGCAAGGAATTGGAGATTCTCACTGCCCTAACAGTAAAGAACCCTCTTCTATGTTGGTGGAAAAACCTTCTCTCCTCCAGACGTAGGGTATGCTCCCTAGTGACCTTCACTTTCCTTGGTATAAACAGGTTCTATGAGAGATATTTGTGTTGTCCCCATTATATACTTATACATGGTTATTAGATCGCACCTCAGTCGTCTTATTTTAGACTAAATAATCGTAATTTTGCTAATCTCTCTGGGTATTCTAGTTCCCCAATCCCGTTTATTAATTTTGTTGCTCTCCTTTGTATTCGCTCTAATCCCATTATATCCTTCCTGAGCACCAATGCCCAAAACTGTACACAGTACTCCATGTGCTGTCTATCCAGGGATTTGTACAGAGGCAGTATAATGTTCTCATCATGTGTATCCAGACCTCTTTATTGCACCCCATGATCCAGTTTGCCTTGTCAGCTGCTGCCTGGCACTGGTGCTCCAGGTAAGGTAAGTTTATCATTAGATACAGTTGTGGCCAAAAGTATTGACACCCCTGCAATTCTGTCAGATAATACTCAGTTTCTTCCTGAAAATGATTGCGAACACAAATTCTTTGGTATTATTATCTTCATTTAATTTGTCTTAAATGAAAAAACACAAAAAGAATTGTCCTAAAGCCAAATTGGATATAATTCCACACCAAACATAAAAGAGAGGGTGGACAAAAGTATTGGCACTGTTCGAAAAATCATGTGATGCTTACAGCATCTGTAACTTACCTGTGGCACCTAACAGGTGTTGGCAATAACTAAATCACACTTGCAGCCAGTTGACATGGATTAAAGTTGACTCAACCTCTGTCCTGTGTCCTTGTGTGTACCACATTGAGCATGGAGAAAAGAAAGAAGACCAAAGAACTGTCTGAGGACTTGAGAAACCAAATTGTGAGGAAGCATGAGCAATCTCAAGGCTACAAGTCCATCTCCAAAGACCTGAATGTTCCTGTGTCTACCACGCGCAGTGTCATCAAGAAGTTTAAAGCCCATGGAACTGTGTCTAACCTCCCTAGATGTGGACAGAAAAGAAAAATTGACAAGAGATTTCAACGCAAGATTGTGCGGATGTTGGATAAAGAACCTCGACTAACATCCAAACAAGTTCAAGCTGCCCTGCAGTCCAAGGGTACAGCAGTGTCAACCCGTACTATCCATCGGCGTCTGAATGAAAAGGGACTGTATGGTAGGAGACCCAGGAAGACCCCACTTCTTGCCCCGAGACATAAAAAAGCCAGGCTGGAGTTTGCCAAAATTTGCCTGAAAAAGCCTAAAACGTTTTGGAAGAATATTCTCTGGTCAGATGAGACAATAGTAGAGCTTTTTGGGCAAAGGCATCAACATAGAGTTTACAGGAGAAAAAAAGAGGCATTCAAAGAAAAGAACACGGTCCCTACAGTCAAACATGGCGGAGGTTCCCTGATGTTTTGGGGTTGCTTTGCTGCCTCTGGCACTGGACTGCTTGACCGTGTGCATGGCATTATGAAGTCTGAAGACTACCAACAAATTTTGCAGAATAATGTAGGGCCCAGTGTGAGAAAGCTGGGTCTCCCTCAGAGGTCATGGGTCTTCCAGCAGGACAATGACCCAAAACACACTTCAAAAACCACTAGAAAATGGTTTGAGAGAAAGCACTGGAGACTTCTAAGGTGGCCAGCAATGAGTCCAGACCTGAATCCCATAGCTCACCTGTGGAGAGATCTAAATATGGCAGTTTGGAGAAGGCACCCTCCAAATATCAGGGACCTGGAGCAGTTTGCCAAAGAAGAATGGTCTAAAATTCCAGCAGAGCATTGTAAGAAACTCATTGATGGTTACCGGAAGCAGTTGGTCGCAGTTATTTTGGCTAAAGGTTGTGCAACCAAGTATAAGGCTGAGGGTGCCAATACTTTTGTCTGGCCCATTTTTGGTGTTTTGTGTGAAATGATCAATGTTTTGCTTTTTGCTTCATTCTCTTTTGTGTTTTTTTTATTTAAGGCAAATTAAATGAAGATAATAATACCAAAGAATTTGTAATCATTATCAGGAAGAAACTGAGTATTATCTGACAGAATTGCAGGGGTGTCAATACTTTTGGCCACAATTGTAGGATCCCCAAGTCCTTCTCCATGTCAGATTTTCCCAGTGGTTTCCTGTTAAGTGTGTAATGGTGATATTGAATCCTTCTTCCCATGTGTTTAACCTTACATTTATCATTGGTAAACCGCATCTGCCACCTTTCGGCCCATGTTTCCAACTTATCAAGATCCATCTGTAGCAGAATACTATCTTCTCTTGTATTGACTGCTTTACATAGTTTTGTATCATCTGCAAATATCGATATTTTACTGTGTAAACCTTCTACCAGATTGTTAATAAATATGTTGAAATGTTGAAGAGAATAGGTCCCAACACCGACCCCTGTGGTAGCCCACTGGTCACAGCGACCCACTTAGAGAATATGTTTAACATTTGAAAATTTTGAAAAATAAAAGTGGGCTGATGCAAAAGTTTGAGCACTCTTCAAGATTCTTACCTAGTAGCACCCCCTTTTGAAGGTATCATAGCTTGTAAATGCTTTTGTAGCAAAATAAGAGCCTTTCAATTCTTGAATGAGGGATTTTAATCCACTTTTCCTTGGAAAATTCATCCAGACCTGGAAAATTCCCGGGTCGTCTTGCTTGCACTGCTATTTTGAGTTCTGTCCACAGTTTGTGAATGAAGTTCAGACCATGGGACTGCGACAGCCATTGTAAAAGCTTTAGCTTGTGCTATTTGAAGTTTAGGATCATTATTCATATGTAGAAGTCATCTTCTTTTCAATTTCCGCTTTTTTACAGATGGTGTTATGTTTGCATCAAGAATTTGTTGAAATTTCATTGAATCCATTCTTCCCTCTACTCAAGAAATGTTCCCCGTGCCATTGGCTGTAACGCAACCCCAAAGCATGTATTCAAAATACACATAGCAGGATTCTTTTTTACTAAAATATCAGTAAAAGTGAACTTTTCTTTACTGGATGGTGAAAAATTTGGTAAATTATTGTCCCTTGCACTAATTAATTATGATTTTTTCTTAGCTTGCGGGGAAAGATGGTTGCACTTGTCTTTCATAATAAAGTTATGAGATCTTTAGTATAGGTGGTTCACAATATTTGCTTGATTTTTTAGTATTTTGGCTTTTCTCCCCCCCCTTTACATTTCACTTTTTATTTCCATCTACTTCTTATCTATATTCCTCTCTCTCTTTTATTGGTACTTACTGTTGCCTGTGTAATTTTGTGAACTTCTTCATTTGAGCAGGAAGCGGCGATTTAATTCAATTGTTTCCTTCAATCAAGAAGCAGGAATATTTTCAACTATAAGACCCCGTCTCTAGCCGATTCTAACAGCTGTATGAATACCTTATGAAATATCGTCCCATTTCCCCCTTCTAATTAGTTTTGTAATAATGGTGTGTTTCTTTTTTTAAGTCGGGCAGAGTTGCTTAGCTAAAGCTGTGTGAATCATAGAATCATAGAATCATAGAATCGTAGAGTTGGAAGGGACCTCCTGGGCCATCTGGTCCAACCCCCTGCTCAAAGCAGGATTCGCTAAATCATCCCAGTCAGATGTCTGTCCAGCCTCTGTTTGAAGACTTCCATTGAAGGAGAACTCACCACTTCTCGTGGCAGCCTGTTCCACTCATTGATCACTCTAACTGTCAAAAAGTTTTTTCTAATATCTAATCTGTGTCTCCTCCCATTCAGTTTCATCCCATTGCTTCTAGTCTTTCCTTGTGCAAATGCGAATAAAGTTGATCCTTCTACAATGTGACAGCCCTTTAGATATTTGTAGACAGCTATTAAGTCTCCTCTCAGTCTTCTCTTTTGCAAACTAAACATTCCCAAATCCTGCAACCTTTCCTCATAAGACAGGGTTTGCAGACCGGTCACCATTCTGGTCGCTCTTTTCTGAACTTGCTCCAGTTTGTTGATGTCTTTTTTAAAATGTGGTGCCCAAAACTGGACACAATATTCCAGATGAGGTCTGACCAAAGAGGAGTAGAGGGAAATAATGACTTCACGTGATCTAGACTGTATGCTTCTGTTAATACATCCTAGAATTGCATTTGCCTTTTTTGCTGCTGCATCACACTGTTGACTCATATTCAGTCTGTGATCTATATTTAATATATTTGAGAAAAAAACAAAAACAGGCAGAGATGCTTACCTGTATAGACAGGTCTCAATACAAATGCACTATCAGGGTGCAGCGGACTCAAGTAAAATGGCAACTGCGCAGGTGCAATAATACCTAATGAAACAGCCAGCCCACAATCAGGGATTGGTCGTGTGACACACCAGTGCAAAAAAAAAATCCGTATGTGGCAATGTTCACACAGGGAATACAGAGCATATGGTTCACAGCCTCTTAGTAACACCATATAGGGGGGCTGCCCAGTGCTAACTATAATGCATCCCGTGTGAACAGAGGCCACAGTTTACAGAACCATTTGGGCCCAACTGCACCCAGAAAAGATAAAAAGTGCACAAAAACATCAATATATGTAAGGTATTGGTTAATATTATGGCCATAATACGTAAGCTGGCAAACTAACGTTAAAGTTCCTTACACTTGCAAGTCCTACTCTAACATGAAAACCACAGAACAGAGGAAAAAATCCTCCAATATTTGAGAAAAAAACAAAAACAGGCAGAGATGCTTACCTGTATAAACAGGCCTCAATACAAATGCACTATCAGGGTGCAGCGGACTCAAGTAAAATGGCAACTGCACAGGTGCAATAATACCTAATGAAACAGCCAGCCTACAATCAGGGATTGGCCGTGTGGCACACCAGTGCAAAAAAATAATCCGTATGTGGCAATGTTCACACTGTCTATACAGGTAAGCATCTCTGCCTGTTTTTGCTTTTTTCTCAAATATTGGTGCTTTTTTATTATATTAAAAGATTGTGTATGGTCATTACTTTAAGATAACTATTTTTACATTGGTTATTGACATTTGTGAATGGGTTTTGTGCCGCTATGATCTTACCTATACTCCACTATTAAGTTATGCACCAAAAAAAAAAAAAGGTGGGTTGTTTGGCCAATTCATCTTGATAATTTGAATACCTTTATAAAAACGTGCAACATTTTTTGCAGTACATGATGGAATTGTACACAGTAGGCATGTCAGACATATTATATCAATGCAAGTTTCTACACTGCAATCATGATGTCACTAATAGTCCCAATTTAAGCACATAACTCAATAAAAAGTATATCCCATGTGATTCTGGATCATATTTACTATAGCCAGGTGAATATTTCAACACCTTGTAAATGTTGCTGTGACCATCCATATGAAGAATGTGTCCTGATTCTAGCTCCACTATATTAAAAGGCAAGTCTTAAATCTACTATTTTAACTCTCTGAAATTAGAGAAAACACTGGACCAGTAACCAGTCATGTCTGGAGTCAAAGGAGGACCTTCTGGTTAGGAGATTTAATACCAGAACCTGCAATAATCCACTCAAAGATCCTTGGCCAAAGAGCACCTGTCTGTTTACACCCATGCCAAGACCGTAAGTCATACAAAATAACTTAAAGGAATTGTGATAGGTAATAACGTGTTGATTGGTGGGGTTTGACTTTTGGACACTCACAAATCGGCAGCATGGTGTAGTTTGTCCCCATTTAACTGGAATGGCATTGCATATGCTCCACCACTGATCCAGTCTTTCTTCATGAGACTGCCGAGCACCACACTCGACTTTTTCCAGAAGCACCATAGAAAATGATCAGACCAGCTGTCAGGAATCCAACCTGCTGCATTTTGTAATGGGGATGAATCAGAAACACCGGCGCTGCCGATTAATGTAGTGCCCTCACCAATCAGTAAGATATCACCTTTTCTGAGAGAAGGTGATAACTTGCTTTTAACAGACAACCCCTTTGATATAGATTATATAATCTGCAAATGTAGCATATACAGCTCTGGCAAAAATTAAGAGACCACTTTCAAATGTTGAGTTTGTCTGATTTTTCTCTTTATAGGTATATTTTTGAGTAAAATGTAAATTATTCTTTTAGTCTACAATCTTCTGACAACATGTCTCCGAATTTCCAAGCAATGAATTTTGTGTTTTTTTTCTGAATAGGAGAAGTGGTCAAAATTAAAAAAAAATAAACATTGCTTTCAGACCTCAAATAATGCAAAGAAAACAAGTTCATAATAATTTAGAAACAGCAATACTAATGTTTTATCTCAGGAAGAGTTCAGAAATCAATATTTTGTGGAAAAACCATGATATTCAATCATAGCTTTCATGCGTCTTGGCACGCTTGCCACTAGTCTTTCACACTGCTTCTGGCGCAAAAATTTAAGCCATTTTTCTTTGTTTGATGGCTTGTGACTATCCAACATCCTCCTGATTACATTCCAGAGGTATTCAATGGGGTTCAGGTCTGGAGAATGGGCTGCCCATGACAGGGTTATGAGGTGGTGGTCTCTTAATTTATGCCAGAGCTGTATATGTTTGGGTGAAAACTAAAACATGATGTGTTTTGTATTGAGCTCATAAAAAAGCAATATGTACAATCTAATCCCCTTGTCTATTTTTCAGTCTCTAAAGCAGGACTCCAATAGCATGGCTATCACTAACATCATCATGGTCTCCATCTTCAAAGTAAGCGCAATTATTAAAACAAAATACATTCTATGCATAAATGACGGTCAGAAAACGTTTATAAGAGATCTGTCCTGTCAAATTAATCTTATCAGTTTCTAAGATAAGGCAAGTTCTAGACTGATCCAGGAAAAATGCAGTAGATATTTTCGTTCTGGAGTCTTCTAAAGTGTTTGCTACTGTGTCACATAAAAGGTTCTACATAAAATAAGACATATACGAATGGGTCAACAATTGGCTTAGTCACAGGACAAAGAGGGTGATTAAGATTCTATATCGTAGGGGTCACTATTGGTCACAATTTTTTGAAAATGTTAAATAAATGACCTTGTAAAGAGTGTACAAAGTAGAATTTCAAGATTAGACAATGATACTAAGCTCTGCAAGGTAATCAACACAAAGATAATTTAACATTACAGAGGAATTGGAGAAGCTAGAGGCTAGTGAGGAGAAAAGGCGATTGATGTTTAAAACAGAGATAATTGTCACTGAGAAAATGTCACTAGAAACGACTTGGGAAATTGGTGGATAACTGGAATTGGTGGCAGTGACCAGTGCCAGGCAACTGCTACCAAAGCAATCATAGGAAGTATCAAATGGAAGAAGGACATAGCTGAAGTAGAGCAGCTACAAAGGAGACTGAGGAAAGTTACTACAGGAATGGTTAGATTGCAGTACCAAGGAAGGTTAGCGAATTTGGGATTATAAAGTTTGTAAAAAAGATGCCTTATGGGCGATCTAATTAGGAGAAGAGGACAAAGGTATCAGCATCATCACAGATTGTGATTCTTTTCTATAAAGCCCCCTTCTCACATAGCAAGATCGCTAGCGAGATCGCTGAAGCGGCACCGATTTTGTGATGCAACAGCGACATCGCCAGCAATCTCGCTACATGTGACACGCAGCAGTGACTGGCCCCCCCGCTGAATATCGCTGATCGTGCTCGAATGTCCTGGGCCATTTTTTCATCATCGGCGTCCCGCTGGCCAGCGCGCATCGCTGTGGTTGACTTTCCAGGTCGTATCGTTGACGGGATCGTTGGTACGTCGCTAAGTGAAACGGGAAGCTAAGAGCAGTGTGGCTATAGAAGTATGTACCACTTTTATTACATGAATAAGTTCATGTAAGGCTTGTTTGCCTGTCTTGAAAAATATTTTACAAGCTATAAGTACTTTCTGCAGATGGGACACTGATCTAGGGATTTTTACAGATGGGAAATTGCTCTAAGTATTTTGCAGATGGGACATTGATCCAGAGATTTATCCTGGCTGTAACATTTGGAGTTTGGAAGGAATTTTCCCCTAATAAGTGGCAATTAACATCGACAGCATTGAAGTTTTCATTTCCCTGGATTAAACTAGTAAAAATATAGGTTGCACTTGATGGACCAATGTCTTTTCAACCTTATCAACGATGTAAATATTTGTGCAGATTATATATGGACTACAAAACTAACTGAATCATTTCATATAGTAAAAAACAAGCAGAAATTCATGATAATATTGGTAAGGTAGGATGCAATAGTAAAGTACTTGGAATCTCTGGTTTAAATAGTAGATACAATCTGATTGCAATAGCAAAGTATCAGACTTCTGTAATATCTCCAGTTACAATATTATCAGCTTGAAAATAAAAGAATGGGTGGATCTAAAAATCTCTAATGCTCTAACCTTGAATATGGTGTGCAAAAGTACAAAGGTCTTGCTATTTTGCAGAAACATATACAGGTAACAAGATACAGAAGACAGAGATTATTGGTGTCATTTTCTGACATTCAATCTATTTCCTTGCAGATCCCTGCAATCCTTGCTGTCCTGATCCCTGCACCTTCTGCTGTCCTGATCCCTACAAGCCACGTTATCAAATTACCTGCAACCTCTGCTGTCCTGGTCCCTGCAAACCATGTTGTACTGATTCTTGCAAGCACTTCTGTTCTTATGCCTGCAAGCTTCAATGTCCCGATACCTGCAAATCCTGCTGTTCTAATCACTGCAAGCACTGCTGTCTCGATCCCTGCAAGTTCCGTTGTTCCAATACCTGCAAGTTCTGCTGTCCTGATCCCTGCAAGCAGTGTCTGACTGGGGGTGCCAAGGGCCTACCAGTAACATTGACTTTTGGGGGTCCACTTTTCTTCTGCATACAATTACTACACGACCCTGGTCCACAAATTTACCTGTAACTCTATATAATTACAAACTGGCTAGTATGATTAATGAATGATGAGATGCTGCTTTTTTCTGTACAGAGTGAATCAAGTGAATTATGACAAGTACTGTCTATACAGTAATGTTGGGGCCCAGATCTGCACAGGGGCCCACAGTAGGATTCCCCTGTTCCCCTATGGGCCAGTCCAAGCCTGCCTGCAAGCCATGTTATCAAAAAACCTGCAAGCCTTCGTGTCCATATTCCTACAAGTCATGCTGTCCTGCTCCTTGCAAGCACTTCTGCTCCAATCCTTCCAAGCATCGTCCCGGTACCTACAAGCTCTGGTGTCCTGATCCCTGTAGCACAAGCTGTCCTGATCCCTCAAAGCCCCACTGTCATGATCTCTGTAAGCCCCACTGTACTGATATCTGTAATTCCCACTATATTGATCTTTGCTAAAATAAAGGCATATACTATTGTAATAAATAAACATATAATTCCTCAGGATGGAGCTTAGAACGCCTTTCTCATAAAATCTGTGTTTTGAATATATTCTACAACTTATTAAAATGTAATTTAGCATTTGTACTATTTGTGTTATTGGTTCACATCGTTCGATGTACATGGGCTGTCTCTACTGAACTGGTACAAATTGCCAGTTGTCACACCTATATAAATGAGTAACATAACTCACATTACTCTTCTTTACCTGCTAACTGTACAAACCAGATTCTAAAATCTCTAGAGACAAAATAAAACCAGATTATATTATTATCCCATATAAACCCTTGGTCTAGTAACATTAATTAGTTCTCATTCAGATATCCGTCCTTTAACATACAAAAAGACCCAAATTAATTT
Organism: Dendrobates tinctorius; assembly: GCF_039654945.1. NCBI lineage: Eukaryota > Metazoa > Chordata > Amphibia > Anura > Dendrobatidae > Dendrobates > Dendrobates tinctorius. Next base: position 18,701,909 of record NW_027361708.1, on the reverse strand, counting down.
AATATCAATGTGCTGAGAATTGTCAGGTGTCTTATATCTCCATTTGCAAGCTGCCACTCCATTCTTTCTCCAACAATTCCATACAGTTCCATAGATGATGAATTGAGCAGAAGTGTGTATGCTTGACTACCGCTCCATTCAAATGAGATACATGACCTCAATTCTCATGGGATCCTCTGGTATCAGTCACTTATTGCCTCTCTGACTTAAGGAGGTATTCCCATCTTCAAGATCCTATCCCAATATATACAGTAGTAGGTGTAATAATAATAATAATAATAATAATAAAAATAATAATAATAATAATAGCAAATGCCTCTAAGGGTATGTGCACACACTGCCGATTGGTCTGCGGATTTTTCCGCGCTGATTTTGCAAAATCCGCAGGTAAATCTGCAGGTCAAAAGACCTGCGGTATATCTGCGGATTAGCCTGCGGTTTTGCCCTGCGGTTTATCATCTCTACAATGGAGGAGATGGAAAACAGCTGCGGAATCCGCAGAAAAGAATGACATGTCAATTCTTTCTGCGGATTTGAAACCATAGCAAAAACCGCGCGGAAAAATCCGCACCGTCTGCACTGTGGTTTCCATTTTCCATAGGATATGGTGGTATTGTACAACGCAGCTAATTCTGCTGCGAATCCGCAGGGCCAAAACTGCTGCGGATCCGCAGCAGAATTAGCAGCGTGTGCACATATCCTTATTAGAAATGTAGTATAGTCCTCCTGATTCACTGCATCACTTACTCCATGGGCAGGGCATTGCAAACTTATACAGCTCTAGCAAAAATTAAGAGACCAGAAATCAATATTTTGTGGAATTACCATGATTTTTTAAAAACAGCTTTCATGCGTCTTGGCATGCTTTCCACCAGTCTTTCACACTGGTTTTGGCTCAAAAATTTGAGCAGTTCTTCTTTGATTGATGGCTTGTGACTATCCATCATCTTCTTGATTACATTCCAGAGGTTTTCAATGGGGTTCAGGTCTGGAGAATGGGCTGCCCATGACAGGGTTTTGATGTGGTGATCTCTTAATTTTTGCCAGAGCTGTATGTCACCAAATATAAATAGAAAAATCTAAAAAAAAGGCAAAAAAAACATGTTTGGTATAGCGGAGTGTTAAAAATGTAATCTTTATTTTAATTTTTATTTAATAATTCAATAGTACAAATGAAAATAAGTAACTCTGTAATACATCTGTGCTCCGACATCTATCCACCTATTTATCTATCTATCTATCTATCTATCTATCTATCTATCTATCTATCTATCTATCTATCTATCTATCTCTATCTATCTATCTGCATCTATCTATCTATCTATCTGTCTATCTATCTATCTATCTATCTATCTATCTATCAATCTATCTATCTATCTATCTACAGTGTATCTTTGCACATCTTTAACACCTAAACATCTGTAATTTGTATTCACCACTCTATTCTGGTTTGTGGAGCACAGATGTCACATTTTATGTCATCATGTGTGGTATGTATTGACATCTGTGTTGCTGGAAAAAACAGGACATGTTTATGTGTGGGTCACATGAACACATGGTCCATGTGAATACAAGGACATTTGCACAGCCCGATAGGTTTTAATGAGTGTGCATGTGTTAGTATATCCGGTACATGTGGTGTCATTTTTCACACTGACGTGTGACCATCCTAATGGTCTTGTGATGAATCAGTAAGCACCACACCTTTAAATTCTTCAGTATTCTAAAACGGAACATACAGCATCTAGTTAATACCAATCTTTCACTCTCAAAGTCACTGAGCACACTGACTCAGATTGAAGTGAAAGACATCATCAAAGCTGCTAATTGCTCTATTGTGTTTCCACACATTTCTGTGAAACAAGCAGCTGACAGAGACAGCACTGAATCATAAATGAGTGTGTGGGACTGTGATCACATTGTATTTTATGTGGAAGGATAATGGTGTCATCATGTGGGTGCTGTGGGACATCATTCTGTGTGTGAGGATTACAATGGCATAACATCATGGGGGGGCTGTAGCGTATCATACTGCATGGGACTGTGGAGGCATCATATTGTTTAAGGGGTTCTGGAGACATCATTCAATGTGGGAAGCAGTTTGAGCATGATACGGTCACAAAGTGATAAGGGACTGTAGGTGCTTACCTGATCCCTTGAACTAGGGGTTCCCTAGTCTATCACTGTCTCCTGGATTACTGCTGAAGGTGGAGACGCTGGGTTCACGTACCTAACAATACTCCTAACCTACCCTTATCTAACCTGTCCCTCACCCAAGGAGGTGAGAGACTGAAGTGTATAGGAAAACACTAACCAGACAGACAAGGTTAACAGACAGAGATAAAAGAAAACTACAATCACATAAATACACTCACAAAAAAACAGACTGGGAAGCAAATGTGGTATAGAAAGGGGAAATCAAATGTAGAGGAAAAGGAAAACAATTAAACCAACTCCACACTGCAAGCTCCAGAAAAACTCTCCAACCGGCAACTCCAAACACTGAAGTTTCTCCTTCACTACAAAACCAGGAAGTAGAACTATCACTGGCAACTCCCACATCCCAGGGGCAAATATACACATCAGAGGGGACTGGTCAACACAGAAAAACCAAGACAATTCAGGATGGAGAGCTCCGGAAAATCAACTGATTAACCATCTACATGAAAGCAAGTAAACCTGCAATGTTTAATAGGATGGTGAATCATTTCCAATAAGTCACACCTTGGCTGCCGCACTGCTGCTTCAAGGTAGACAATATAACAAATCTCCAAACCATAATTAATCAATAGTGGCACAAATACCACCTTTTCTAACAGATGCATTGAAGCAGCGACTCATAAGCATAACCTTGAAAAAACAGACAAATAGAGTCTATGCTAGTATATAAAGACACAACATTGTATTAATCATAAAATATGACATCAAATATCAATAATTGCAAAACACACACCATGTCATAAACATTAGATGAGCAGAGAAAGTGAAAAGAGGGTAAATATATATCATTCAGTGACTTAAATACCCAAGATCGTAGCATAGGTAACCTGCTATTACAATGAGAGAATGTTGGGCAGAGAAACATGCTAATAGTCATGCCAATCTCCCATGGACAGACGTGATCCCAGAAATGGAAAGCATAATGCAACCCCAATATTCAGAACTCTGTTCAGTATTACCATGACAAGTAGAGATGAGCAACTTTGCCTTTTTTCGGGTCGAATCGGGTTTCACGAAACCCGACTTTCGCAAAAGTCGGGTCGAACGAAATCGGCCGATTATTGTGAAAAGTCGAAGTCCGACTGAAACACGAAACCCAATGTAAGTCAATGGGGAAGAAAAGTCGACAGTGAGTGGAGGACAGGAAACACACCTACAGTGCCCATTTTAATGCCAAAAACATCAATTCTTATTCCTTAAGCTTGTCGACCTTAATTTACTTTATAATAATAGTTAGGCATTGAAAACTGGGGGTTATTTGGCTAAAATTGTGGGGGGGGTAGTGCTGGCTCCAGATTTTCGTGGGCCCAGGGCCAAAGAGTGTCACTGGGCTCCTCTAACACATAACACAATTCACGATCCTTTGATAAGGCAGAGAAATAGCGGTACAGTACAATGAAAAATACTTCAATTCTTACATCACATGACTGATAGCCATTTTAAATTGTCCAATAGCTCCAAAAACAGACAGTATATTCCTCCATACAGTATTATGGCCACCACATAGTGCACCATACAGAGTAATGAGGCCCATATGTTTCTCCATACAGAATCATTGGTCCCATATAATGTTCCATACAGTATATGATGAGCTCCACATAATGCTACAGTATATGTTGTTCACCATGGATGAAGCTCCAGTGTCTTATGGGCCCAAATAATGCTCCACATATAATGGGCCCCATTTTTAATGCTCCAGTATATAATGGGCCCTGTAAATGCTGCTCCAGTGACTGACGTCCACCTTTGGAATGCTCCAGTGTATGGTGGGCCCCAGATATCATTCTCCAGAGTATCATGCTCCCCAAAAATTGCTCCCAACCTTTAAAACAATTAAATAAGTCTCCTCGCTAGGGAATCCCTGTACTCTGGACTCCTCATCATCCCCATCTTCCATCTCTCTGCACTTGGACTGTTTAGGCAGAGGGAGTACAGACGTGATGTCATCGCGCTCTTTGACCAGAATGTCACTGTCAGGAAAAGTGTTTGATTTCCGGGGGCAGTATGGTTGCAAAGCTGAACCTTAAAGGAATGTCCAGAAGGGCACCACCCAGGAGTGGAGCCTGCGGCTTAATTGGACTCAACACGGGCATCCTCAACCATGCCATCCACAAAAAAGCTGCAAAGATTGCAAGCTTAATTCCGTTAACGAACGAGACTCAGGCATGCCCCCGCGGTCCGTGTCCAGCTTACTAGAGGGACACGCGAGACTCTGGCATGCGAGATCGGTCAATAATAGGTCTGTCATGCCCTTACATGTGCGGGGCTGCACGCGTGCTACAATGAAAGGACTAGCGTGTATCGCTTACAGGTGTGGATAACACACTGAACCCCGTTAGTGATGGGGATCTGGGATTGCAATTCTTCCCCGCAAACAAGCATTTCCCAGTAAGTGCAGGTCAACCGTAATTCCGGAATTAGGCCTAAACGGCATTCCAGAAAGAATGTGAAAAAATTAAGTGTCCAAACCACAGTTGCTGTAACTTGCTTAACAACTGGGCTCCTCTGCTGAGTAGCACACAGTTCTTACATAAACAGGCGGCATAGCTTGGTTCACGGGTGGCCAACTCTGCTGAGTAGCATACAAAGTTACTAGGCCCAAAGTATTAAGTGGTGTAAATGCAGTCAAAAACTGGTTCTTTCATAAACAGGCGGCATAGCTCGGTTCACGGGTGGGCTCCTCTTCTGAGTAGCAGACACAGTTACTAGGCCCAAAAGGATTTTCAGGACAATATGCGGTAAAAAATTATTAGAAACACACACGGTGTAGCTCCTTCACAGGTGTACTACACCTCTGGCTACCAGACACCGCTACTATGCCCTAAAACTGTCTATTATTATTGAAAACCATTATTAATGTGAAAAAAAGATACGCTTTTGTTTAACGAAACATTCTCAAATGGAAACTCGAACAGCCGAATTTTATTCAAAGTGTTGTAGTTCGACGAACGGATCTAACACCGCCCAAAACAGCTAGAATTTGAACTTGGCCAACAGTTCCACTCAAACACCACTCATCTGTAATCAGGAGGCAGACTCAGATGGTCTCAGGCACAGTATGGATTTGACAATATTGCAGAAAGTTGAGAAAGGTTACAGTATCACAGGATAACAGGTATATATAGCATAGTTTAAACATTTAAACATAAACATTTAAAATCTCTGTGTTTATTTCCGGAGTACGACAAAGACACTCACAGCCTCAGTATGGATTAGACAACAATCTAAAAAGTAGAAAAAAGGAAATGTTTTTGAAGCGTACACCAGTATACACTGTTGGGGTATTTTTAAATCTTCATATATATTTCTGTCTCAGTAAGACAGTCCAGACTCTCCGCAAGAGGAAACGAGATGGATAAAAGTACAGACATAAAGTTGAGTGATTGCAGAAATTTAGGAATTACTAATCACGGGAAAAACTCCCTGGAGAATTCTCAGAGGCGATGCTGACCCTCAATTACTTTGTGTGTGGAGACAGCAAAAACAGTTCTTTGTGAAGAAAGGGTTGCTGTATCGCAGTACCGTTGATCCCATCACCGTTACTCATCTCCATCAAATTTTGATCACAGGGAGAGATGTGGACATGGCCCTCACTGCCTATCATGATCTGTCAGGTAACTTTGGAGTGCAAAAGACAGAAGCCACAGGCTGTAGGCGATTCTATTGGATTGGCATGAGAGGGCACATTTAAAAATGTGGGCAGGAATGTCACACGTCTGTGAGTAGGAAAACTGTGAAAGTTGATGATAAACCAGTCGACATCCATAAGAAATGGAAGCCATTGATTGTCTTAACCATCATCTATCAGTTCACCAAATTTGTAGTGGCAGTCCCAGGGAAGGATTTGACAGCCCAGACTACACAGCGGAGGAGCAGGGAGAGGTTAATATTGCAAATGCTGAGGCCCTGCCCAAGCAAGGGAGGCCCACTCGTGGGCGTCGGTACTGGCACTGGGCACTTCATAGTACGCCGGTGTGTCTGACGGCGGGTGTGCACCCCCACCATCAGAGACACTTGATTGCACTATGAGGGACCCTGTGCCAGTGCCGGCGCCCAAGAGTCGGCCCACCCACATGTCCAGGGCAATGGCACTCGCACGGTTGCGTGCGCTAGGTGGTGACCCCGGCCATGGGAGGGGGCAGCCCAGTTAGGGAAGGTTTAAAAAATGGCATATGTTGATGTTGGACATTCAGCAGCTGCAAATGGAGGAATTGGAGAAGTCCGAGGAAGAGGAGGACAAAAGCGAACCATTTTTCTGGCAACCTATGTGTCACCAGGGGAAGGTGGGACAAAATCCTTTGAAACCCATGCATGGTTCATTTTAATGAAGGTTAGATCATCAACATTTTGGGTCGACAGACGGGTCTTTTTTTCTGTCAGGATTGAGCCAGCAGCACTTACCACTAGTTATTCGATAGTGGGACACTGAGTGTGCAACACTGGCAGCTGCGGATGGAGTGCTCGTGCGACTACGCTCTGTGGATGAGCTTTCGCTTCTGGAGGAGGAGGAGGAGGTGGCGGGTCGAACGCCTACACCCAACTGTTTCCTATACCGTGGGCTAGACAGCACTGTCCCACCGCTGCTGTCCCCGGTGGACCCTGCATCCACCACATTAACCCAGTGCGCAGTGATGGACACGTAAAGCCCTGGCCATGCCTACTGGACCATGCATCTGTTGTGAGGTGCATCTTTCCACTAACTGATTGCTTGAGTGCATAGACAATGCGGTCTTTCACATGAAGGAGGAGGGCTGGGATGGCTTTGCGAGAAAAGAAGTGCCGACTGGGTAGGTCATAGCATGGTACTGCGTAGGCCATGAGTTCGCGGAAAGCTTCGCTTTCAACCAACCGGTAGGGCATCATCTCTAACGAGATTAGCTTGGCAATAAGGGCATTCAAACCCAGTGTACGCGGATGAGAGGATTAGTACTTTCTTGTCCTACTCATAGTCTCTGGTAGGGTGAGCTGGACTTCAGAGCTGCATATGGTGGAACTAGCCCTGGACATGGCGGAATGAGAGAGGGTTGATGATGGTGATGGAGTTGGTGTTCTTTCTGATGGCCTAGATTCAGTCTTTCATAGCAATAACTTTGTGATTCCCTGATTGCTTTGGCCTTGCAACGACACCTCAACATTTGCTGCTGGTGGTATGCTAACCGGTGGGCTTACAGTGGGGGAAACGATGTAGCGTTGCTGACTACCTTAATTGGGAGCAGTTGCACATGTGGTATGTGAGGTTTGGTAGTCCATCCATGCTTGCAAGTGCATTGTGGTTAAATGTCTAAGCATGCAACTGGAATTCAAATTTCTCAGATTTTTCCATCGGCTAAACGTCTTTGCGCACTTCTTACAGATAACCGTTGCCTGATCATTAGGATTTTGTTCAAAAAAGTGCCACACTGCACTCTTCCTAGTATGGAAGACATTTTGAGGCCTTGCACGCTGTGCTAACTTGACCGTCTGGCCTAGTTGTCCTGCAACTCTTTTGATTTTTGTAACCCGTTTTTGGACTGCTCCGGGCCTGCCAGATAACAGCTGTTGTGATGTCGATGCCAGCTGAGGATGCTCCTCCTCCTCTTCTGAGCTATTGGCAGTGTCACCCTCTTCCCCCAATGGATGCCAATCTGGGTCAACAACTGGGTCATTCATCACATCCTCTTCAATGTCATGTGCACCTTTCTCTTTGTCACCATGTAAGGTGTTATAGTATGGGGGAAGGCCACCTGAGTTTCATCAGGGTCAGATTCTGGCTCAGTACACTGCGAGGACAATGTAGTGCTCTGAGTGAATGTACCAGCAGATAAATCTAGCAGTGTCTGTGCATCAGTGCACTCCATGTCAGATTCTTCTTGGACTGGGTAATTCACGATTTGACTTGATAACCCAGGCATGGTATGTGAAAACAGCTCCATGGAGTAATCTGTAGTGTGGCCTGCCGCATCCTTTACTTTTGGTAGGAGTGAAGGACACAAGGAAAGTGTGGTTCCTGACCATGAGCCTCCAATGATAACTCAGTGCTTTTATTTTTTGAAACTTCAGAAGAGGAGGCGATAGAGCTGGAGGCTGTGTCAGCAATGTAAGCCAAAACTTGTTACTGAAGCTCCGGCTTTAAAAGCGGTTTACCTACTCCCAGAAAAGGGAGCCTTCGAGGCCTTGTGGAGCCAGATGATGATGCAGGCTCAACACCTCCTGCATTAGGTGCTATTGTGCTTTTGCCACTACCAGCAGATCCACCACCACCACCAACACACTCATTACCAGCTGGCAACCCACGCCCACTTCCATGGCCTCTTCCAACACACTTCCTCAGTTTTGGGAAAATGTACCCAAAATACCACCAGCAATATGGTACTGTAAAACAAGGTACAAGGTGTATATAGTATAGGGGAGAATTTGAATCTCCCTACAGACTTGAGGACACTGAACTAATATCTCAGGCCCAGTGTAGATTACACCTCAATATAACAGGCTGAAATTGGATGGTGTATAAAATGTCTATATAGGACTGGGGAGAATTTGAATCTCCCTACAGACTTGAGGACACTAAACTAATATCTCAGGCCCAGTGTAGAGTACACCTCAAAATAACAGGCTGAAATTGGATGGTGTATAAAATATCTATATAGGACTGGGGAGAATTTGAATCTCCCTAGAGATTTTAGCAAGCTGACAATGATGCTCTCAGTCCCAAGTATGGCAGCAGGTGGCCTAATAAGTAGGACTGCTGCACACAAAATTGTGGAAAAATGAACGCTTGGTAACTGGGCAAAAAAGAGGATGAAAAGTATTTTTGCTTTTAAAAAGCAGTTTGCACAGCAGTGTGAAAACAGCAATGCAGCTAGCAGGGAGCCTTATAAGGCAGCCTAATAACCAACAGAGCTGATGCACCAAAATATAGCCTCCCCTTGCACTGCACACTAACTGGTGTGTTGTACAGGCAAAATTGCTAGCAGCAGAAGCAGTTTTTTGTATCTTCTTCCCTGCCTAACGCTCTCCCTACAGAATCAGCAGCAGCTCTCCCTATTCTGAGATCAGCAGAAGTAAGATGGCGGTCGGCGTGCATGCTCTTTTATAGCCCTGTGACGCCACACAAAGCAAGCCAATCACTTGCATGCCCTTCTCTAAGATGGTGGTGACCGCTGCTGCCTATGTCATCGCGTTGCCCACAGTGTGCATCCTCCATCATTGGCTGAAAAAGGGCGCTGAAGCATCATTTGAAACGCGACTTTGGCGCCATGGTCGCCGACCTCGTGGCCGACCTCACGCTATGGTTGGGTTTCGTTTCATGAAACCCGACTTTTGCGAAAGTCGGCGACTTTTGAAGTTGACCAACCAGTTTCGCTCAACTCTAATGACAAGTAAATAAAGTACTCCGAATCAATAGTATACCAAGACAAAAGTTCTCATGGAAACTGAGGGCGTGCCGGATTCTGGGGGAAGTTAGAACACCTCTGTCCAAATTTACACATGTAAATACATTGCAAGACAGACGCAGTAGTTAAATTAATAACTACACACCATAAACAGGTAATTACCCGCCATGTTTCGGATCGCAAGGGCAGGAAACGCGGACCCTGACGTACGTTTCGGTGTGAGTATCCTTTTTCAGGGTACGTCAAGGTAGAGAGATCTCTGCCCACTACAATATCATACAGATACTATGGCACTTACTCCTGATTGCCCGGAGATGCTGGCTTCCTATTAGTATTGTAGAGATGCAGCACTTGGACTCGTTATGTTGAGATGGCGAGTGTCCTCCCGTTGTTCTAATAAAGTTCTCCACGCGCTCTTGTCTGCAGCACATGATCGTCAGACCCTGGTACCCACATTCTCTCCTCAGGACTGTAACCCTTCCATTGATCCAAATATTTATGAGAACAGCCTACCAAGCTAAAATATTATAATACTATTTGCTATCTGGAATTCCAGATTCCCCTCAACAATGATTGGGGAAGGTGGTGGTGGAGATAGTATAGAGAAAGCAATATAGTTATTGAGAAGTTATCAGTGAAACACAATATGAATCTTAAAAGTGGGTGGAAGAGTAAGGTGAAATGTTTCTGGATTAACAATGACAACTATATTATAGGAGCCGATGAACCTGGGGTCCAGTTTGCAAAAAGAAATATTAAGCTTAATGTTCTTCAAGGGCAACCACACCATACTACCAAGCATCTCCGATTAGCCATATTCTTATATTTGGACTCCATCTTTCCCAAATTATTAAGAATCCCTTCTCATACTGATGTAATGGAAGAAGAAAGCTGTTGCTCCTACAGTACTCCTGAAGAACGACTCCTATTGAAGGAGCAGAATTGAAAATGAAAACTATATGCCCCAAAGAATGGGGACTTGCCAGTAGATTCATGACAACGGTTATTCACAGCGAACTCTGCTGAAGGTAAATAAGAAGCCCAATCCTCTTGAATCTCTGACACAAAGTACCTAAGATATGTTTCAGTAAGACTGTAGATGAAATGCAGATGAAAATGTAAGATGAATCACTAAGCGAGTACAAAACGCTTTACAAAATTTGTCCTTCCCCTCAACTACATTGTTTTTATAGGTACACTCACCCCTTATTCCCCGAAAATAGAAGTGTCTGTTTATGTCTCTGATGAAGATGGCGGTTCAGTTGGATAGTCAAAGACACAGCCATCTCCAGGGATACAGGAGTCTCATACAGAGCAAAGGCATCATTTACCGACTCAGAAAGAACCTGTTGGAACTGACTACAGAGCGTGAAGTCATTCCATCTAGTATCCGTGGACCACCAATGGAACTCACAACAATACTCCTCTGCTGGCCATTCTCCTTGCTGCAGCTGACGGAGATTGGACTCATTGATAGTGTTGAGCGATACCTTCCGATATCAGGAAATATCGGATTGGATTGGATCGGACCGATACCTCAAAAATATCAGATATCGCTGATTCCGATACCGGAAACTAATGCAAGTCAATGGGACACAAATATCGGAATGATAAACAACTAAGAATAGCGTAGAATGTATTGGGGGAGGTGAAGGAGGTACCTGTGCCAGAAAGCACTACCAAGGACCAGCAGACGTTGGTGGAACTCGGATACCGAGAAGGAGGCACCTAAGCCAAAGGCTCTGCCTGGAACCAGCTGACGTTACTGGAACCCAGAGGGACATATTCAAGATTGACTTCCAAAGAACCAGCTAATGGTACTGGAACTCAGATAGGCAGCAGAAGGTACATATGAAAAAAATAGTTGCAAGGCCGGGAGCCGGCCGGAGTTACCGAAATCCACAGTCCTACAGGGGGAGCTTGTCCTATTGGTACTGCGGAACCAGCCTTCATTGCCAGATCCTGCAGCCCACACACTACCATGCCTGGCTGGAGATTCGCTGGCACAAACCACACGTCGCTCTCCTGCTTGATGGCATTCCAGAGCTCCTGCACTGTGTGGCTTCGATTCCCCAAAGAAATTAATTTCAATACGGCGTGTTGGCCACGGCTGTGCCCATATTGGTCATAACAGGTAAGTGTTCACGGGTCCATGTGGAGGTAGACTGTGACGGCTCCTGCAGCGCTGATTCAGAGGAACTGGAGTATGAGGAGTCAATGTGTACAGACTGGATTCCTGCAATCCTTGGATTTGGCAGAACACATACAGCGCCACTCTCAAGATCTGTACCCGGATCCACAACATTTACTCAATGGGCAGTGAGGGAAAGATATCGTCCCTGTCCATGGTCACTGGTCCACGCATCGGTGGTCAGGTGGACCTTGCTACTGACAGCGTTTAGTAGCGCATGTTTAATTTTTCCCTACCCATGGTTTTGCAGGGCAGGGACGGCTTGCCTGCTGAAATAAAAGCGGCTGGGCACGTTGTATTGTGAGACTGCCAATGCCATGAAGTTACGGAAGGTGTCAGTCTCCACCAGCCTGAATGAGAGAATTTCAAGGGACAGTAATTTTGCAATGCCAGCATTTAGAGCCTGTGCTCGGGGGTGGTTTGCCGAGTATGGGCTCCTTTTCTCCCATGCCTGTGCTACCGATGGCTGTAGACTGGCCTGGGAGTGTGAGGATGACAGGGAACGTGGTGCTGTGGGAGGAATGACACTGTGTCTCTGTACAACAGTGCCAGAGGTTCTTCCATGGCGATCCTGTGAGGAAGCCGAACCAGCTGTGTGTGAGCTGGAGGAAGAGGCTACAACACGAGCTGAAGAGGTGGTAGGTGGCACTGTAGGTTGGCCTAGGTCTTCAGTGTGTCTTTGTAACTCCACCACGTGCTTGGTCCGCACATGTTTCCACATATTTGTGGTATTGAGGTTGCTGACACTTTTCCCTCTTATCACTTTCTGATTACACAGCTTGCATTTGACAAAGCAAATGTCATCTGCAACTGTGTCAAAAAAGGACCAGGCACTGCAAGTCTTGGGAGCGCCCGTTTTGGGTTTTGGAAGAGGCATGCTCCTAATGGGTGCCAAAGTGGAGGCTACAGGCAACCGAGTCTGCCCCCTCCCTCTCCCTCCTTTTTTGGCCGTTCAGGGAATCTCTTCCTCAGAGCTGCTCCCACCACCTTCCTGTACCTCACGCCATGATGGGTCAAGGACCTCATCATCTACACTACCCTCTTCAAACGACTGCTTCTCCTGGGTAGTCTCGACAGAACAGTACGCACTAGAAAGTGGCACCTGAGTCTCATCATCAAATGCGTACTGAGGTGTGCTGGCCCACCCGCCTCTTCAGATTCAGAAAGACAAAGCTGTTGCGCATCACTGCATACTACCTCTTCTTCAAATTCTCGAATGCTGCTTGGCTGGCCCCCTCTTTCCAAGCCAACAGATTCAGAGAACAGAAGTAGAGAAGGCTCCTGTCCAGGGCTCTCTAACTGCCTGGGCAATTTCACAAAACAATCACTGACCTCAGGAAGACCAGTCAAAGAAAACACTGTGGCAGCCGGCAAAGGCGCTCAATCAGTGAAATCCTAGATGCATTGCTCCTTGGGAAATACGAATATGCAAATAAAGTTTGTGGAGCCTCATTTAAGAGTCTCAAACACAGGACTAGCCAGATCTTCCTCCAGGGAAGGACCCAGCCAAGGAGTGGCTCCTTTCAGAAACCACCATTACCACCATATTAAGTGGCCTTTTAAGTCAATATCCAGCTCTTTACGAGTTTACAGATATGACAAGGGAAATACCAAGGCCAGGTATCCATCCACAGACAGCTGTTTCGGGGTGTTGCCCCTCATCAGTGTGGAGTAGGATTCTGGCTAGGTGGGAGCAATGCCTAGTAGACCAACATCACAAAACAAACACTGACCTCAGGAAGACCAGTCAAAGAAAACACTGCGGCAGCCGGCAAAGGCGCTCAATCAGTGAAATCCTAGGTGCATTGCTCCTTGGGAAATACGAATATGCAAATAAAGTTCATGGAGCCTCATTTAAGAGTCTCAAACACAGGACTATCCAGATCTTCCTCCAGGGAAGGACCAAGCCAAGGAGTGGCTCCTTTCGGAAACCACCATTACCACCATAATAAGTGGCCCTTTAAGTCAATATCCAGCTCTTTATGAGTTTACAGATATGACAAGGGAAATACTAAGGCCAGGTATCCATCCACAGACAGCTGTTTCGGGGTGTTGCCCCTCATCAGTGTGGAGTAGGATTCTGGCTAGGTGGGCAATTTGGCAGGTGGTGAAGAGACAGGTGGATGCTCTTCAGTGCTCTGGACCTGAGAGGATCTGGAACTAATTGAAGTAGATGCGTTAGCTGCCATCCATCTGACAACGGCTTTAATTTGTTCATCCTGCAGCAGTGGGGTACGGCGAGCTCCTACAAAGCTGCACATAAAGGACTGTTCCCTGGTAAAACTGGGGGATGCTGTGTCACTGGTGCCGGCAGCAGGCACAGAATCCCCACGTCCTCTCCCTGCAGAAACTCCACGACCACGTGTCTTACTCCCTGCCTTCTTCATCTTGGTAGACTGATAAAGAGAGGCAGAAAAGTACTAAGGGCTTAGTGTGCTTATTCCTGAACAGCTGCTAACAGGTATAAGAAACACTAATTTTATAAAGTGTGGACTAGACTTTAATATGAGCTAATGTAGCCTACACAACTGTAAAGTGGAGTGTTTGATGAACTTAATTAACTTTTTTTTTTTCACAAAAAGACACTGGATGTGCCCAAAGATGTAAAACCAATAGTATCACAAACTTTTTGTAGCTATTACAATGCAGGATGGTAACCTACAATGCCATAGATGAGGCTCCAAATAATAGGCTAATACTATTCTGGTTGGGACTGCAGGGCTTAAGCCAGCAGAAAGGCCTGCTCTATCTACACCCATATAGTGTTTTCAAGCAATCTAGCTGGATACGGATGGAACCACACTAATAGGAGAAATCTGGAAAAATGAGGAGCACTAATGCAAAAAAGGACAATGTATGAGGCAGTGACGCACGCTGAGCGGACTACAACCGGAGGTGGCTGCAGAACACACTACAGCGTGAGCTGCACTCACACACAGAGACCTCGCAGACAGCCATGAACAGTGCTGCAAGGCAAAAGAAAGCTTCTCACACAGCGGTTGCTAAAGTAGCCTGGGTCCTGTCCCTAAGTAAATTCACAGCAGAGTGAACCCAAAATGGCGTCGGCGGCTTTTATAGTGCATCATGACATCATTTCAGCAGCTAATCACAGCCATGCCATTAGTTAACATGCCTAACATTCATAACAGGATGTGCCCACACTTCTTAGTAGAGTTGAGCGAAACGGGTCGAAAAATTTCAAAAGTCGCCGACTTTTGGCAAAGTCGGGTTTCATGAAACGAAACCCGACCCTAGGATGAGGTCGGCCACGAGGTCGGCGACTTACGCGCCAAAGTCGCGTTTCAAAAGTTTGTTTTGCACTCTTTTTCAGCCAATCAGGATCCACGGACACTGTGGGCAACGTGATGACATAGGCAGGGGTCACCACCATCTTTCAGAAGGGCATGCAAGTGATTGGCTTGCTTTGGTTGGCGTCACAGGGGTTATAAAAGGGTGTGCACGCCGACCGCCATCTTACTTCTGCCGATCTTAGGATAGGGAGAGGTTGCTGCTGCTGATTCTGTAAGGAGAGCGTTAGGCAGGGAAGAAGAAAAAAAAACTGCTTCTGCTGCTAGCGATTTTGCCTGTACAACACGGCTGTACAACACACCAGTCACTGTGTGTGCAGTGCAAGGGGAGGCTATATTGTGGTGGATCAGCGGTGTTGGTTGTTAGGCTGCCTTCTAAGGCTTCCTGACAGCTGCATTGCTGTTTACCCACTGCTCTGCAAACTGCTTTTTTAAAAGCAATCCCAATTTTTTTTTTGTCCTGCTGAGGTACTGAGCGTGCATTTTTTCACACCATACAGCGGTGTACGCTCCTCACACAGTACCGTGTAACGGCTGTTATCACAGCCACAGTGAAGCTATCTGTGTGTCACTCTGTAAGAATAAGTCGAGGACATGTTCCGTTCTTACAGACCTGCACCTACTAGTTTTGTCTAGCTTTCAAACAGTTAAATATATTTGCTGTTTGATCACATTCAAAACTATAGAGAGACAGCGTGTGTCAGTCCGTACACTTAAAAAACACGGAGCTTGACAATTTTACGTACACCGGACAGCCGCGTACGTGCACGCTCCTCTCAGTACCGTGTAACGGCTGTTATCACGGCCACAGTGAAGCTATCTGTGTGTCACTCTGTGAGAATAAGTCGAGGACATGTTCCGTTCTTACAGACCTGCACCTACTAGTTTTGTCTAGCTTTCAAACAGTTAAATATATTTGCTGTTTGATCACATTCAAAACTATAGAGAGACAGCGTGTGTCAGTCCGTATACTTAAAAAACACCGAGCTTGACAATTTTACGTACACCGGACAGCCGTGTACGTGCACACTCCTCTCAGTACCGTGTAACGGCTGTTATCACGGCCACAGTGAAGCTATCTGTGTGTCACTGTGGAAGGATAAGTGGAGGACTTGTTCCGTTCTTACAGACCTACACTCTAGGGAGATTCCTATTCTACCCAATTCTACATACACCTTGTAGTTTGTGATACACTAGCCAATTTCTGCCTGTGACATAGCGCTCTGATATTCAGTGGGCCTCACACAATCCAAAAGTGTCCAGTGTCCACTAGTGTGTGCAGAAATTCAAAATCTCCCTTATCCTGTAGTCACTTTTTTCACACCTGTGCCATCGAGCCTGTGACATAGCGCTCTGATATTCAGTGGGCCTCACACAATACAAAAGTGTCCAGTGTCCACAACTGTGTGCAGAAATTCAAAATCTCTGTGATCCTGTAGTCACTTTTTTCACACCTGTGCCATCGAGCCTGTGACATAGCGCTCTGATATTCAGTGGGCCTCACACAATCCAAAAGTGTCCAGTGTCCACTAGTGTGTGCAGAAATTCAAAATCTCCCTTATCCTGTAGTCACTTTTTTCACACCTGTGCCATCGAGCCTGTGACATAGCGCTCTGATATTCAGTGGGCCTCACACAATCCAAAAGTGTCCAGTGTCCACTAGTGTGTGCAGAAATTCAAAATCTCTGTGATCCTGTAGTCACTTTTTTCACACCTGTGCCATCGAGCCTGTGACATAGCGCTCTGATATTCAGTGGGCCTCACACAATCCAAAAGTGTCCAGTGTCCACAAGTGTGTGCAGAAATTCAAAATCTCTGTGATCCTGTAGTCAATTTTTTCACACCTGTGCCATCGAGCCTGTGACATAGCGCTCTGATATTCAGTGGGCCTCACACAATCCAAAAGTGTCCAGTGTCCACTAGTGTGTGCAGAAATTCAAAATCTCCCTTATCCTGTAGTCACTTTTTTCACACCTGTGCCATCGAGCCTGTGACATAGCGCTCTGATATTCAGTGGGCCTCACACAATCCAAAAGTGTCCAGTGTCCACTAGTGTGTGCAGAAATTCAAAATCTCCCTTATCCTGTAGTCACTTTTTTCACACCTGTGCCATCGAGCCTGTGACATAGCGCTGTGATATTCAGTGGGCCTCACACAATCCAAAAGTGTCCAGTGTCCACAAGTGTGTGCAGAAATTCAAAATCTCCCCTGTCCTATAGACACCTTGTACCTTGTTTTACATTACTATATAGTTTGTTGGATTTTGTCTACATTTCTACAAAAAATGAGGAAGGCTGGTGGAAGAGGCCGTGGAATTGGGCGGGGGTTGGCAGCTGGTAATGATGGTGTTGGTGGTGGATCTGATGATAGTGGCAAGAGCAAAATAGGACCGAATGCAGGAAGTGTTGAGCCTGCGACATCGTCTGACTCCATAAGGCTTCGAAGGCTTAGTTTTCTAGGAGTTGGCAAACCACTTTTAAAGCCAGAGCATCAGGAAAAAGTTTAGTCTTACATTGCTGACTCAGCCTCCAGCTCTATCGCCTCCTCTTCTGAAGTTGTAAAAAGTAAAAGCACTGAGTCGTCATTGGAGGCTCATGTTCATGAACCACACCTTTCCTTGTGTCCTTCACCCCAACCAAGATTGAAGGATGACGCAGGCCATACTTCTGATTACTCCTTGGATCTGTTTTCACATACCATGCCTGGATTATCAAGTAAAATGGTGAATTACCCAGGCCAAGATGAATCTGACATGGAGTGCACTGATGCACAGCCGCTGATAGATGATTCTGCTGGTACATTCACTCAGAGCACTACATTGTCCTCGCAGTGTACAGAGCCATATTCTGACCCTGATGAGACTCAGGTGCCCCTTCCCGCGCACTATACCACCATACACAGTGACACAGAGGAAGGTGCACATGACATTGAAGAGGAGGTGATGGATGCCCCAGTTGTTGACCCAGATTGGCGTCCATTGGGGGAAGAGGGTGCTGCTTCGAATAGCTCAGATGAGGAGCATCCACAGCAGACATCGACATCGCAACAGCTGTTATCTGGAAGGCCCGGAGCACTCCAAAGACAGGTTCCAAACATCAAAAGAGTTGCTGGACAGCTTGTCCAGAGGGTCAAAAGATCACAGCGTGCTAGGCCGCAAAATGTCTGCCAAAGTAGGAAGAGTGCAGTGTGGCACTTTTTTGAACAAAATCCTCATGATCAGGCCAAGGTTATCTGTAAGAAGTGCGCAAAGACCTTTAGCCGAGGGAAAAATCTGAAAAATTTGAATACCAGTTGCATGCTTAGACATTTAACCAGCATGCACTTGCAAGCGTGGACACAACACCAAACCTCAAGTGTCACATGTGCAACTGATCACAAAGAAGGTAGTCAGCAACGCTACATTGTTTCCCCCACTGTAAGCCCACCGGTTAGCACAGCAGCAAATGTTGAGGTGTCGTTGCAAGGCCACAGCAGTCAGGGAATCCCACTGTTATATCAACGAAATACTGAATCTAGGCCATCAGAAAGAACACCAACTCCATCACCATCATCAACCCTCTCTCAGTCCGCCCTGTTCACCGCTACTTCCACCATATGCAGCTCTCAAGTCCAGCTCACCCTCCCAGACACTATGAGTAGGTCAAGAAAGTACTCAGTCTCTCATCCGCGTACACTGGGTTTGAACGCCCACATTGCCAAACTAATCTCGTTTGAGATGATGCCCTATCGGTTGGTGGAAAGCGCAGCTTTCCGCGAACTCATGGCCTATGCAGTACCACACTATGACCTACCCAGTCGCCACTTCTTCTCTCGCAAAGCCATCCCAGCCCTCCACCATCATGTAAAAGACCGCATTGTCCATGCACTCAAGCAGTCAGTGAGTGGAAAGGTGCACCTCACAACTGATGCATGGTCCAGTCGGCATGGCCAGGGCCGTTACGTGTCCATCACTGCGCACTGGGTTCATGTGGTGGATGCAGGGTCCACAGGGGACAGCGGTGGTGGGACAGTGCTGCCTAGCCCACGGTATAGGAAACAGTTGGCTGTAGGCGTTCGACCCTCCTCCTCCTCCTCCTCCAGAAGCGAAAGCTCGTCCACAGAGCGCAGTCGTACGAGCACTCCATCTGCAACTGCCACTGTTGCACACGAGGTGTCCCCCTATCGAGCAGCTAGTGGAAAGCGTCAGCAGGCTGTGTTGCAGATGATGTGTTTGGGTGACAGACACACCGCCGAGGTGCTGGCCGAGTACTTGAAGCGACAAACTGAGTCATGGCTGGGCAGTGTACATCTTGAGGCAGGCAAGGTAGTTAGTGATAACGGCCGTAATTTTGTGGCAGCCATAGCCCTTTCAAAACTCAGCCACATACCTTGCTTGGCTCACACCTTGAACCTGGTAGTGCAGTGCTTCCTCAAAAATTATCCGGAGTTAACAGCCCTGCTCCAGAAGGTGCGAAGACTGTGCGCGCACATCCGCCGGTCGCCTGTACACTCTGTTCGTATGCAGAAGCTGCAGCGATTGCTCCACCTTCCCAACCACCGCCTCATTATCGACATTGCAACAAGGTGGAACTCCACCCTGCACATGGTGGAGCGGCTGTGCGAGCAGAGGCAGGCCATAATGCATTTGTGGGAGGATACACGGCCAGGCACTTTGAGAGCAGACATGGAGTTGACAGGTGTGCAGTGGTCGAAGCTGAAAGACCTCTGTAAAGTCCTTCAGTGTTTTGAGGAATGCACACGGCTGGTAAGCGCAGACGACGCCATCCTAAGCATGAGCATCCCACTTATGCGTCTGCTCATACAAACTTTGACGCACCTTAAGGAGCAGGCGTCTGCAGCCAATGTTGATGAGGAGGAAGAGGAGGAGGGAATCCTTGATGACATTCAGCCATTGTCTGCTCAGGGACCTCTCCTGGACGAGGTGGAGGAAGAAGAGGAGGAGGAGGATGATGATGGGGATGATTACTTAGGGGAGGAGGATGCATCTCGTGGGGCAAGTGAAAATGTTGGCGTGGCAAGGTCTGGTACAGGGTTTGTGCGTGACTGGAGGGATGTGGATTTGCCAGAAAGTGCTCCTCCAACCAGCACTCGCAGTGCATCATTGACACCGGGAACATTGGCCCACATGTCAGATTATGCTTTGCAGATCCTAAAAAGGGACCCCCGCATTGCCAAAATGATGAACGATGACGACTACTGGTTGGCCAGCATCCTGGATCCACGCTATAAAGGCAAATTACAAAACATCATGCCACAGGAGAACCTTGACCTAATATTGGCTAATAAACAAGCAACTCTGGTAAATCGGTTGCTTGAGGCATTCCCAGCACACAGCAGTGGTGATGGTTCTCACACGAGCCGTACGGGCCGGGGGCAGCTTGGCAGAGGTGTTCATGGTGCACACAGCAGAAGTGGCATTGGAGACAGGGGTTTCATGACAATGTTGTGGACTGATTTTTCAAGTACCGCTCACACAACTGGTAATACTGCATCGATGGAAAGTGACAGGAGACAGCAGTTGTCAACTATGGTTACAAACTACTTTTCCTCCCATATCGATGTTCTCCCACACAGGTCATTCCCCTTTGACTATTGGGCCGCTAAACTGGACACCTGGCCTGAATTGGCACAATATGCCTTACATGAGCTCGCTTGCCCAGCTGCAAGTGTGCTATCGGAAAGAGTCTTCAGTGCAGCTGGATCAATCCTGACAGAAAAAAGGACCCGTCTGTCGACCCAAAATGTGGATGATCTAACCTTCATTAAAATGAACCATGCATGGGTTTCCAAAGATTTTGTCCCACCTTCCCCTGATGACACATAGGGTGACAGAAAAATGGCTTGCTTTGGTCCACCTCTTCCTGGGACTTGACCTATTTCGCCTTTTGCATCAGCTGAATGTCCAACATCAACATATGCCTCTTTCTAAAACTCCCTAACTGTGCTGCCTCCCCCCCCATGGCCGGGGTCACCACCTAGCGCACGACACCGTGCGAGTGCCGTTGCCCTGGACAGGTGGGTAGGCCGACTCTTGGGCGCGGGCACTGGCACAGGGTCCCTCATAGTGCAATCAAGTGTCTCTGACGGTGGTGGTGCACACCCGCCGTCAGACACACCGCCGTACTATGAGGGGCCAAGTGCCAGTACCGACGCCCACGAGTGGGCCCCCCTTGCTTGGGCAGGGCCCCAGCATTTGCAATCTTTACCTCTCCCTGCTCCTCCGCTGTGTAGTCTGGGCCGTCAAATCCATACTGTGCCTGACACC
The DNA here is from genome assembly GCF_039654945.1 of Dendrobates tinctorius. NCBI lineage: Eukaryota > Metazoa > Chordata > Amphibia > Anura > Dendrobatidae > Dendrobates > Dendrobates tinctorius. The sequence continues at coordinate 18,680,552 of NW_027361708.1, read as the reverse complement.
GTCTGAGCCTGCCTCCTGATGTATAGACATATATTTTGAATGTGTACGCTCTCCATACATGTTATTCGGGGATACGGTACCCTTTCTCACCTTTGTGCAATCACCTGCAAGCCATACTGGGCCTAACACCGTCTGAGCCTGCCTCCTGATGTATAGACATATATTTTGAATGTGTACGCTATCCATACATGTTATCCGGGGATACGGTACCCTTTCTCACCTTTGTGCAATCACGTGCAAGCCATACTGGGCCTACCACCGTCTGAGCCTGCCTCCTGATGTATTGACAAATATTTTCAATGTATACGCTATCCATACATGTTATCCGGGGATACGGTACCCTTTCTCACCTTTGTGCAATCACGTGTAATCCATACTGGGCGTGAGAACGGCTGGCGAGCTGTTAAGCAAGCTACAGCACCTGTGGTTTGCACACGTAAGTTTTTCATTTTTTCAGGAATGACGGTTAGGCCTAATTCCGGAACTGCGGTTGACCTGCACTTACTGGGAAATCATCGTTCTCGGGTAATAATTGTAATCAGTGATCCCCATCACTATCGTTGTTCAGCTGGTTATCTGCACCTGTAAGCGACAAACGCTAGCCTTTTCAGTGTAGCGCACAAGCAGCCACGGACATGTAAGGGCATGACACAACAGTTATTGGCCAATCTCATGTGCCAGAGCCTCACATGTCCCTCTAGTAAGCCGGACTCGGACCGCGGGGCATGACGGAGTCTCGTTCGTTAACGGAATTAAGCTTGCAATGTGTGCATCTTTTCTGTAGCTGGCATGGTTGAGGTTTCCCAGGTGGAGTCGAATTTAACCGTAGGCTCCACTCCTGTGGTGCCCTTCTGGACATTCCTTTAAGGTTCAGCTTAGCAACCATACTGCCCACGTAAAACAAACACTTTGCCTTCATGAACGCTGTTTGGATGGTCATGACTCGTGGGAATAACGCCGCCCAATCAGTTAACCTGCTAGAGAGATCCTTCGTTGCTTCCAAGCATGACATCACACTCTCTAGGAGGAAGGTAATGCCACTGTGGCGACCGTACTCCTGGGGGCGACACAAGTGCACTGATGCCCAGCCACTGCTCGATGAATCTGCTGGTATATTGACCCAGACCACTACATTCCCCTTGCACGCTACACGGCCTGAATCTGACCCTGATGAAACTCAGGTTACCCTTCCCATATACAGTTCCATCTTACACGGTGACAAAGAGGAAGCTGCAGATGAAAGTGCAGGTTCGGCCCACCCGCCATCAGACACACCACCGTACTATCAGGGGCCCTGGGCCAGTGCCGTCGCCAACGAGTGGGCCCCCCCTGCTTGCTCAGGATCACAGCACTTGCAAGGTTGAAATACTGTGCAGTGAGATGGAAGATGGGGACGACGAGGAGTCCAGACTAGTACAGGGATTCCCTAGCGAAGAGACTTATTTCATTGTTTTCAATGTTGGGACAGCAATTTTTGGGGAGCACTATACTCTGGAGAATGATAGATGGGGCCCACCATACACTGGAACATTCCAAAGGTGGACATCAGACACTGGAGCAGCATTTACAGGGCCCATTATACACTAGAGCATTAGAAATGGGGCCCATTATGTTTGGAGCATTATTTGGGCCCATAAGACAGTGGAGCTTCATCCATGGGGACCAACATATACTGTAGCATTATGTGGAGCTCATCATATACTGTTTCAAACATTATATGGGACCAATGATTCTGTATGTAGAAATAGATGGGCCTCATCATGAGATGTAAAAAGTGAAGTATTTTTCATTGTACTATACCGCTATTTCTTTGCCGTATCGGAGCATGATGAGTTGTGGTATGTGTTAAAGGGGCGCTCTTTCGCCCAGGGCACATGAAAACCTGGAGCCAGCCCTACCCCCCCACAACTTTAGCCAAATAACTCCCATTTTTCAGTGCGTAACTTGTATTATGAAGTTAATTAAGGTTGACAAGCTTAAGTAAGAAGAATTGATGCTTTTGGCATTCAAATGGGCACTGTAGGTGTGTTTCCTGTCCTCCTCTCACTGCCGACTTTTATTCCCCATTGACTTACATTGGGTTTCGTGTTTCGGGACGACCCCGACTTTTCCCTATAATCGGCCGATCTTGCTCGACCCGACTTTTGGAAAAGTCGGGTTTCACGAAACGAAACTCGACCATAAAAAAACAAAAGTCGCTCAACTCTACTTCTTAGGATTCCTCATTGGCTGAATAAAATCAAACTGGCTCATTGCATTATGGGAGCTTCCGATTCCGGTATTCGATATTCTAAAAGTATCGGAACTCAGTATCGGAACTCCGATACCGCGAATATCGGCCGATACCCAATATTGCTGTATCGGAATGCTCAACACTACTCATTGATGAGCCTGACTGTGTTTCTCTGGTTAAGAGCCAGAGCCAGAAAATTATCTTCAACCATCTGAAGTAATTGGAAATCAGTTGGGAGAGAATATGACCTGGCTTGAAGATCACCCTGAAAAAGAGATATTATGATCCACACCTATGGCTTCTCTTTACCCAAGGAATGAGGATGTAATCTAAAATAAAGTTTTTATGCCTCACTGAAAACCACAAACTTATCCTAACCCTCAGAGAACCTATCTGGCAAAGCGATCTTGGGCTCCACCAGTTGTTGCCCGGAGCCACGGGTCCTAAACCTGGAGTCGATGGGCACTGTATAGCCAGGCACAGTTATTGTTGCTGACCTGCTAGAGCAGCCACAGAATCCATAATGGATCCAAAATGGTTGGGCCAGTGATAATGTCATGTTGTGACAAGGGACTGTGGGCACCTACCAGATTACTTGAAAAAGGGGAGTCCTAGTCTATCCCTGTCCCCCGGATTACTCCTCCTCATTGCAAGTGACACTGCAAACCAGTGGGCATGACTGGCTAGAAGGCACAGCCTTGCACAATAAAAGTGTATGGAGAGCGAAACCGCGCCCACTGGCTGGAAGTATATACAGCTCACACATACTCTCCATTTGTAGGTCAAAAACCGGTAAATCCCCTCAGCACACAGACCATGTGCTGGGGGATTCATGAGTCTGTAGTTATGCAGAGTGACTGCAGACTTATCAGTTTGGACCCGACAACCCCTTTAAGCGACTGCCTCTATGGTGCAATGTGTACATATCTGGTGTCCTGTTGGAGCAGTATTTAGTTTATTATTTAAAGTCTCGTGTGTACACATGTACACACTTTTCATTGGAAATTTATCAAGGATACAACTTGCTGTAGTTGAAATCATGTATTTTTATAGTGCTTTTAATCATGTTCATTATTTGGTGTTATGTTTCTTAATAAAAATTATACTTTGTTGGTTATCCTCACCAGATTCTGTACTTTTTTTGTCCATCTTATACTACATTTTTCATTATATCAACCGCCATTCTCGGCTCAGAAACCAGTGAATCCTCACAGTGCACAGTGCTGAGATTCATAAGTCTGCAGTCACGCAGACTAATTGCAGACTTACCAATTTAGATCGGACAATCCCTGTTAATCTTCTTTATATGTAGATGAAATTTGCTGTTGGAAAATATAATGGATACTTGGGACTAATGTGTGTAGAGTTCTAGTGAAAAGTAGAAAACAATAAAAAAAATCAACTGATCAACATAAGATTATGAACATGGCATAAGACTATATTACAGGTTTAGAACAGATACACATTAAAATAACAGTCTATACAGAAGGAATATAAATTGGTACCTGACAGTATAAAAAGACACATGGCAGTATGTCCAATGTTAAATATTTCTCTGGCTTCATGCACACAGACTTTACGGTTTCTTAATTTCTGTCTAAAGTGCAATGTTATTGTTTTTATACATACATTTTTACATTGTTCAGGGTATTGGAATGCCACTATATCATCTCATATGCAGCAACGCAACGGCTCATTATTATTAAATGATTCATTTGAGAATAATTATATGAGCTGTGCAGAGTCATGTTTGTAATAATTTTGAAATTATTTGTTCTAATTAGGTATGTAGACAAGTATTTATTGATTTACTTATTTTGCTTTGCTTATATAAAGTTAAAATATTATGTACAGTGGTTGGCATAATATTGGTTATGATCCCAAAGTGGCTCAAAACTATGTCCATCTCAGACATTTACATACTTTAGATGAGCAATTTTTTAAAAAATTCAAATCCACCAGCTTCACCGAATATTTAAAAAATTTGATTTGCTGCAAATCGATTCACCAAGAATCACAATTACTTTAGTTGCTCTGAGAATATGTGCCTTAGCAATGTATATAACTCCCTTAAATCTCTTTGACTTACACACAACCTTTGTAATGTCATAGTGGCCTCAACATATGTCATTATAGATAAACAGATGGTAACAATTTTTTACTGATGCATACCTCCCAAGCAACTAATATTGAGCAGAACAGTCCTCAATTTTGCTAGCTGTCCTACTGTCCTTGGAGGTGAGGAGCATGTGCTGACTTCAACATTATCTGTGTCTTCTGAGTACAGATACAGTTGAATACAATAGTGGAAGAGGGAGCCATCTGAACCCTACTCAACCATTCAGTCAGGGTAAAGACTGAAAAACCTGAAAGTACTTTGGGGTCACGTGACATTGTTAGTTCATGTGACAGAAGGCATTGACCAGATCAGCCAAGAAGCCTGACATAGAAGCATTGTGAATTGGAGGTATTATACTATGTGAGGTGGACAAAGTGTTTATCATTCTATGTGTATGAGGAACTGATGAGAAATCACACTGTGAATGATTGGCTATGGTGGCGTCATACTGTGTGTGGGGGCGGTTAGAGCATCATACAATGTGGGGATATCATACACTGCTGGGAAATTTAATGTGGGGGTCATCATATTGTATTGGGCTGTTGAAACATCAAAATTTATTGAGTAGTCAATATAATGTATGGGGATCTGTGGGGGCATCATACAATGTGGGGAGCTGTGGGGGTATCACAATGTGTAGTAGTGGGTTCTGGGGGAATCATACTAGGTTGGGAGATGCAGAGGGATGTACTCTGGTTGGCATTGTATGTGTCACGTCCACTGAATTTTCAACAATTTGATACAAATTCGATTTGCATGAAATTGATTAATTCCTCTCTAATTCATATGTAATGCAAACAATCTACATATCTGTGTATTTATTTCTGAATATATGATAAAAACAAGGTAAAACCAAGATATCTGAAAAGACCTGATGTATGCATGGGGAAAACATATATACTAATTGTTGTCCTTGGATGGATTTGGACCCAAGACCTTAGTATTGCAAGTTATTAGTGCTTACTACTAAATATTAAAGAGACTAATGTATGAAACTAAGAGCACTAAGGGCCCCGTCACACATAGCGACTCACCAGTGATCCCGACAATGATATCAACGTGTCAGGATCGCTGATGAGTCGCTACATGATCGCTGGTGAGCTGTCAAACAGACAGCTTCACCAGCAACGCCCAGCACGTGGCGTCGCTGAGTACTTTAGTTACCAGCGCGCTGATGCAGGGAGCTGGTAACTAGGGTACACATCGGGTTTCTAAGGGACGTGCGTCTCTTAGAAACCCAATGTGTACCTTAGTTACCAGCTCGCTGCATCAGCGCGCTGGTAACTAAGATACAGAGAAGGTTTCTAAGCACAGCGCCGTGCTTAGAAACCCTGCATTTAGTTTAGTTACCAGCTGATCGCTGGTCTCCCGCCTGTCACACGCAGCAATGCGTGCTGGCCAGCGGGAGACCAGCGACCAAAAAAATGTCCAGGGCTTTCCAACAACGATCAGCGATACCGGCAGGGGGGCCGGTCGCTGATCACTGTCATACACAGCGATCTCGCTGATAAGATCGCTGTTACATCACAAAACTTGTGACTCAGCAGCGATCTCGCTAGCGAGATCGCTATGTGTGATGTGGCCCTTAGTCCTAAACAGGACTTTCAACTAAGCCAAGAGTGGAGATAGGGTTTTGGGGATTTTTACATACAGTATCTCCAACTACAGTAATAGAAACTTTTCAGGATTTTTTTTCTTTACTTTACTTCATGCACCGTGCTGTTAAAGTGATAAGAAAGCGTTATCCTTTGGGTAACTATGATTACAATGATACCATATTAATATAGGTTTTTATGTTTTGTTACTTTTGTAAACTAAGAACAGTTTTGTAGAAAACATACATAGCCACATTCTAAGTGCTATACATTTTTATTTTTCCGCCTTCAGATCTGTGTGAGGGCTTGTGTTTCTGTGGGAAAAGATGTCATTTTTAGTGATATTCTTATTTATATACAACTTTTGATCACATTTTATTGTAATTTTTTGTGCAATAGAAAATTGAAAAAAGCGTTTAATGTCATAATTTTTTTATGTCATGGGTATGTGCTAGATGCAACAATACCAGAGAGGTGTACTTTTATGTTTATTTTGTTTTTACACTATAAGAAATGCATATGCATTTACATGTATCAAAGTACTTCTGGCAGTTATAACATGGCAGTTAGACAGGGCAGGAGACAGGTAAGACATTTATATACATCTACTCTCTGTACATTTGGAGTACAACAAATATATACCATATGCATTTGTGTAATTTTTATCCTGGCCGCTGCATTCACACACATCCACCGCCCTGGCATTAACTCTCCACACTCCATCCATATTGGCCCCTCGCTCCTTTCCTCTCCTATGTATAGCACTCATGCTCTTTTCACATTGTTAAATTGCACAGATCCAGCCAGTCCCACCATTCAACACCAGAGACGCTCTCACAAATCACTTAACCATCTGCTCACTCTTTCTATCCTCCTTCTCCTAGTTGCAGGAGACATTGCTCCCAACCCTGGTCCCCCATGTTATAGAAAGTCAAACCCCCCCACTGCTACACTCAGAAACCCCTCTAATCTTATTAATATTCCCTGCATGCCATCTGTCTCTCTTAATTGTGCACTTTGGAATTCTCGCTCAGTGTGTAACAAACTCTCCTTCATTCATGACTTCTTCCTTTCTAATTCTCTTAACCTTCTGGCTCTTACTGAAACCTGGATCCAGCAGTCAGATACTACCGCTGCTGCTGCTCTTTCATACGGGGGGCTACACTTCTCTCATACCCCAAGATCAGACAATAGAGCTGGTGGAGGCGTTGGTCTGCTCCTATCACCAAAATGTACCTTTCAGGTTATCCCTCAAGTACCCTCACTTGTCTTCCCTTCTTTTGAGGTCCATGCCGTCAGACTCTACACCCCCTTCTCCATGCGAGTGGCGGTGGTGTATCGTCCTCCCGGCCCCTCCCATTAGTTCCTGGATCATTTTGCCACTTGGCTTCCACATTTTCTCTCCTGTGACATCCCTACCCTCATCATGGGAGATTTCAACATCCCCATTGCTCTTCCCCTCTCCCCATCTGCTACTCACCTTTTATCTCTAACCTCCTCATTTGGCCTTTCGCAGCTTACTAATTCTCCAACGCATGAAGACGGAAACTCCCTCGACTTGGTCTTCTCTCGGCTTTGTGCAGTGGATGATTTTGCAAACTCCCCTCTCCCGCTCTCTGACCACAATCTTCTTTCATTCTCTATAAAGAACTGCCAGGCTGCTCAGGTCACCCCCACTGTCCAGACTTATAGAAACACACAGGCCATTAACACCCAGAAACTTCTGAAGAACTTGCAGTCTTCATTGGCCCCTATCTCCTCCCTCTCATGTCCTGATTCTGCATTGAAGCATTACAATGAAACACTTCAAACTGCCCTGGATGAATTTGCACCCCCTATAAATAGAACACCACAACGCAGACGGCGACAACCCTGGCACACGGTGCAAACACGTTTCCTGCAGCGGTGCTCCAGGTGCGCCGAACGTCTGTGGAGAAAATCCAATCTACACGAAGATTTCATCCATTTTAAGTTTATGCTTAGAACATACAACACTGCCCTTCACCTCTCCAAACAAACCTATTTCAACACCCTCATCATCTCACTGTCCAATAACCCGAAACGTCTCTTTGACACTTTTCATTCTCTACTCAATCCAAGAGTACAGGCCCCAACCACTGAGCTCCGAGCTGACGATCTGGCCAATTACTTCAAAGAAAAAATTGACCAGATCCGACAGGAAATTATCTCCAAATCCCCTCATACCATGCACTGTCCTCCCTCCCCCACTGCATCTAACTCACTCTCTGATTTTGAACCAGTCACAGAAGAAGAAGTAAGCAGGCTCCTTGCATCTTCTCGCCCAACTACTTGCACCAGTGACCCATTTCCGTCACATCTCCTCCAGTCCCTTTCCCCTGCTGTCACCCCTCACCTAACTAAAATATTTAACCTCTCTCTCTCTTCTGGTATTTTTCCCTCCTCATTTAAGCATGCCATCATACATCCACTACTTAAAAAACCATCCCTCGACCAAAACTGTGCCGCTAACTATAGACCTGTCTCTAATCTTCCCTTCATCTCTAAACTCCTGGAACGCCTGGTCCACTCCCGTCTTATCCGCTATCTCTCAGAAAACTCTGTTCTCGACCCTCTCCAATCCAGTTTCCGCTCTTTACACTCCACTGAAACTGCCCTCACTAAAGTCTCTAATGATCTGCTAACAGCTAAATCAAATGGTCATTACTCCATGCTAATTCTCTTGGATCTCTCTGCAGCATTCGACACTGTGGATCATCAGCTCCTCCTCACTATGCTCCATTCCATTGGCCTCAAGGACACCGTTTTCTCCTGGTTCTCCTCCTATCTCTCCGACCGCTCCTTTACTGTTTCTTTTGCCGGTTCCTCCTCCTCTCACCTTCCCCTTACTGTTGGGGTTCCTCAAGGATCGGTTCTAGGCCCCCTCCTCTTCTCCTTGTACACTGCCCCTATTGGTCAAACAATCAGTAGATTTGGTTTCCAGTACCATCTCTATGCTGATGACACCCAATTATACGCTTCTTCTCCTGACATCACGCCAGCCTTTCTAGAAAACACTGGCGATTGTCTAAACGCTGTGTCTAATATCATGTCCTCACTATATCTGAAACTGAACCTGTCAAAGACTGAACTCCTTGTGTTTCCTCCCGCTACTAATGTACCTACACCCGACATTGCCATTTCCGTCTGTGGTTCCACTATTACTCCCCAGCAACATGCCCGCTGTCTTGGGGTCATACTTGATTCCGAGCTTTCCTTTGCCCCCCACATTCGATCACTGGCTCGCTCTTGTCATCTGCACCTCAAAAACATTTCTAGAATTCGACCTTTTCTTACTTTTGACTCTGCAAAAACTCTTACTGTTTCTCTTATTCATTCTCGTCTCGACTATTGTAACTCTCTTCTAATCGGTCTCCCTCTTACAAAACTCTCCCCTCTCCAATCTGTCTTGAATGCTGCAGCCAGGATCATATTCCTCACCAATCGTTACACCGATGCCTCTACCTTGTGCCAGTCATTACACTGGCTACCCATCCACTCCAGAATTCAGTATAAACTTATTACCCTCACCCACAAAGCCCTCCATGGCTCAGCACCACCCTACATCTCCTCCCTTGTTTCAGTATACCACCCTACCCGCGCCCTCCGTTCTGCTGATGACCTGAGGTTAGTATCCTCAATAGTCAGAACCTCCCACTCCCGTCTCCAAGACTTTACACGTGCCGCGCCAATTCTTTGGAATGCACTTCCCAGGTCAATACGATTAGTCCCCAATCCCCACAATTTTAAGCGTGTCCTGAAAACGCATTTATTCAGACTGGCCTATCGCCTCAACACATTAACCTAACCTATCCCTGTGTGGCAGAGCCAAAAATTTTACCATAACCAGGTTCCCAGCATCATGTTCCCACATGCTTTATGCATCCATTAGCCCTCTGTGTCTGTACTGTTACACACTTAACATTATGGCTGGTCCATACAATCAGGGCAATTGTTACCACCCACCTTTCGTGTCTACCTCTTTCCTCATAGACTGTAAGCTTGCGAGCAGGGCCCTCACTCCTCTTGGTATTTGTTATAATCTACTGTATGTGATTATTGTTATGCTGTAATGTCTATTGTCTGTACAAATCCCCTCCGAAATGTAAAGTGCTGCGGAATATGTCGGCGCTATAAAAATAAAATTTATTATTATTATTATTATATGCAAATTCATTAAGAAATTTTTTTTTTGTAATCTTTGTATTGTTTATTTTGTGAGGCCATTTTATTTTTTTCTAATTTTTTCTTAACTTTTTTACTTAGCCCCTCTACGACAATTGGACACTTTATTCAACTGGCTGTTGCTGAAAGAGTTTGGCTGACAATTAAGCTAAGTTCCCAGCAATTAACCTGTGGGCAAAGCCTATCTGCCTGCATGATCATCATCACGTAACTATATACACATGTGGTCAAAATTGTTGGTACCCCTCATTTAATGACAGAAAAACCCACAATGGTCACAGAAATAACTTGAATCTAACAAAAGTAATAGTAAATCAAAAATCTCTGAAAATTAACAAATGAAAGTCAGATATTGCTTTTCAACCATGCTTCCACAGAATTTAACAAGAAATAAAACTCATGAAATAAGCCTGGACAGAGATGATGGTACCCCTGAAAATAATGTGAAATTGTTAAATCAAGGTGTGTCCATTAATTAGCATCACAGGGGTCTACAATCTTGGAATTAGTAAGTGGGCCTCATAACATAGATGTATGTTATGATCGGAAACATGATCGTGCTCCATGATATAAACACTTGGTCAAAATTGTTGGTACCCCTCGTTTAATGACAGAAAAACCCACAATGGTCACAGAAATAACTTGAATCTGACAAAAGTAATAATAAATCAAAAATCTATGAAAATGAACAAATGAATGTAAGACATTGCTTTTCAACGTTGCTTCCACAGAATTTAAAAAAAAATAAAACTCATGAAATAGGCCTGGACAGAAATGATTGTACCCCTGAAAATAATGTGACAAAAGGGACTTGTTAAAGCAAGGTGTGTCCACTAATTAACATCACAGTTGTCTGCAATCTTGGAATCAGTGAGTGGGCCTGTATAGAGGGCTACAGATACTCACTGTGCTGTTTGGTGACAAGGTGTGCATCACACTCAACATGGACCAGAGGAAGCGAAAGAAAGAGTTGTCAAAGGAGATTAGAAAGAAAATTATAGACAGACATGTTAAAGGTAAAAGTTATAAGACCATCTCCAAGCAGCTTGATGTTCCTGTGACTACAGTGGCACACATTATTCAGAAAATTAGGCTCCATGGGACTGTAGCCAACCTCCCTGGATGTGGCCACAGGAGGAAAATTGATGACAAATCAAAGAGATAGATAATACAAATAGTAACAAAAGAGCCCTGAAAAACTTCTAAACAGATTAAAGGTGAACTTCAAGCTCAAGAAACATCAGTGTCAGATCGCACCATCCGTCGTTGTATGAGCCAAAGCAGACTTCATGGGAGACGACCAAGGAGGACACCATTGTAGAAACAAAAAAGTCATTAAAAAGCCAGACTTGAATTTGCCAAACTACATGTTGACAAGGCACAAAGCTTATGGGTGAATGTCCTATGGAAAGATGAGACAAAAATGGAAATTTTGGCAAGGCACATCAGCTCTATGTTCACAGATGGAAAAAATAAGCATATCAAGAAAAGAACACTGTCCCTACTGTGAAACATGGAGGAGGCTCTGTTATGTTCTGGGGGTGTTTTGCTGCAACTGGCACAGGGTGTCTAGAATCTGTGCAGGGTACAATGAAATCTCAAGACTATCAAGGGATTCTAGAGACATATGTGCTGCCCAGTGTCAGAAAGCTTGGTCTTAGTTGCAGGTCATTCGTCTTGCAACAGGATAATGACCCAAAACATACAGCTAAAAACACCCAAGAATGGCTAAGAGTTAAACATTGGACTATTCTGGTGACCTTCTATGAACCCTGACCTAAATCCTATTGAGCATCTTTGGAAAGAGCTGAAACATGCCATCTGAAAAAGACAACCTTCAAACACAAGACAAATGGAGCAGTTTGCTCTTGAGGAGTGGGCCAAAATAACTGTCAAGAGGTGCTGAAGTCTCATTGACAGTTACATAAATCATTTGATTGCAGTGATTGCCTAAAAAGGTTGTGCAACAAAATATTACGTTAAGAATACCATCATTTCTGTCCAGGCTTATTTCATGAGTTTTATTTTTTTAATTCTGTGGAAGCATGGTTGAAAAGCAATGTCTGACTTTAATTTGTTCATTTTCATAGATTTTTGATTTATTGTTACTTTTGTCAGATTCAAGTTATTTCTGTGACCAAAGTGGGTTTTTCTGTCATTAAACGAGTGGTACCAACAATTTTGACCACGCGTGTACATCATAGAGCACGATCATGTTTCCGATAATAACATGCATCTATGTCAAACATCAGAAAAGGGTGAATCTCCTTAAAAATAGCTTTGCCAAAAAAATAAGCTTTTAGTTGATACAAGAGATTGTGCGCCCTCCGGGCACATGCTGGTATTAAGAACCACGCAATGGGGTGTAACCACGCAGCAGACTGGCGTATGTGCAGACTAACAGCAAACATAAATACCTTGTGTACCTCTCCTGCCACTCCTACTTTGTGTATGAAAAAGCTCTGACATTAATACTGTTCGGGTAGAGCTATTCGATAGCCCTATCCATGAAGAAAGTGCACAGGTATAGCTATCCCATAGCTCTATTCCTAAAGGAAATGAACGGGTAGAGCTATCCTTTAGTGCTATCCCTCAACGTTCCTGAGCATTAGCTATTTCAAATGGTTGAGCGCACTTGGGATCTGGAGTTGTCAAATTTATTGTCCATCCACTGTCCCCATATGGGAATAGAAGTGGATATGTCATTGCATCACACTTTCTGTGAAGAAAGCTGATTTGAACTGTTTGGTTTTCACTTTTCAGGTGAACTCTGATGTCCCTATTAAATGGGGGTTTATCCAATGCATTTTGATAAATTATGGTTACTTCATTGCACCTTGATGCATTGTAGCGCCTCTGGTCATCATTGTAGTAATTTATAATTGACATTGTTATTTTGAGTGGATCACGATTTTCTAATTCAGCAATCCTCTCTTCCTCTCTTTCAAATTCCCTCATCATTGTGAAGGCTCTTGCGAGTGGGTTAATTGCTTTCATTTTCTCTCCAACAGATGACAGCAGTGCTGGGAGGCACTTTTTATTTGCTTGACTTTTTGTACTTAATGCTTCTTCACTGTCCAAGATATAAATCTGGGCATACTTGGGAGTATTACCCACAGCGGGATGCAATGGAGCAGTACTGTGGTAAATTTGTCCACGAATTCAAAAACAGTATAGACCATGAACAGGAGGTGGCGCTACTTGTGCTCCCATTGATGCCAAAGCAAGAGAGCTATTGTATTGCCTTATATTAACCATAAAGTTATTGGAGTGCTGATGCTCTCCTTTCTTTAACTTGACTAATTGATCATCCATATGAATGGGACGTAATTGGATGCACTTTCTCTTGCAGCAGGAAGGGAATGTTTTGTCTTGCGCTATTTCATCTTTGAAATTTTTAGATTGGCAGAACTGACATCGAAATGTCAGTTCGCCAGCATAGTGCTCTTCAATACGTGTCTCATCAATTTGATTAAGAAGCCCTCTAGCGGCAAATGTAAGTTGCCATCGTCGAGTGGCTTTTGCATTTTGGACACGTCTTCTATCTTGTGCTCGTCTTTTTTGAAATTTGTGTATGACTTTGTGCATTCCTTGTTGTCGTGCAGCATTAGATGTTCTATGCGATTCAGTTACTTCATTCATTCTCTTGCTCTGGCCACCCTCTGTCGGGCTGCATCAGCAGTTCTTCGATAATTTCATTCGTCTTCTGTTTCATTAAGACACAGGTAACGCATCCATATGTGATTCGATTTTGTACATGCTGCAGCGCAATCAATTTGATCTATCTTTGCAATGTTGTGTCACACTGCTGCCTGAGTGTTGCCTCACAATATTGTCTCACAGGCAAACGTTCAAAACAGGCTTATTCCTTAACTCATCACCAGGGAGAGCTCCTCTCCTTATTAGATATGGCACTTAACTCCTATACAGGGCCTTACAGTACTTAGGTATCCATGGTTACGCCCACGCATATAGTCAGTTAGCTGCTAGTGGTAGTAACTATGGATACCTAACTTACTGTTGAGCTGTGGATGGCTCATTGTGCACAGACACACGGACACATCGAAATTAGGTATATAGATGTTAAGCGTCGGGTTCCTGCAACTGCACAGCAGGGATCCAGAGCCTCCCATTCAGCGGTCACCCATTCTCCATCAACCGCAGAGGAGCCTGCTCAGCAATTCCGTCATTCCCGACGCTCTGCTCAGACCAGCTCTGTAGGTCTGGTTGTTGCTGCCACCTCTGGGCCAACAATAGCAGCGCAGGCTGCTCAGCAGCAAGCCACTCCAGAGGCTAAGTCCTTCCGTCGCTCCACTGAGCATGTTCATGAGACGATCTCCCATTGGAGATCGGGAGTCACATGTACAGGTCCATCTCCAGGTCTGATTGGTCCATCTCAGAGATCTGGAAGCTTCCGGAAGGTCCCGGCTATAAAAGGTTTGCATGGCCACTCGGCCATGTGCTAGTATAGACTCTAGTTGCTACCTGTGTGAATGATGAAGGATGCATGTACTTGCAAATGACTCATTAAGATTTTCCTCCCTCTGATATTACGTGTGTGGATAGGGAACTAGTGATAGTCAGCGCCCGGACATTGTCATCTTGCGGCAGTGTCTGTCGTCACGCTACAGTCAGCAGTACTCATTGGCGTCCGTGGTTGCGACGCCATACGCACGGTAGGTCTAGAAGGACGCTGACCCTGTGTCTTGGGCTCCAGTCCTGTGACCATATACCGTGCGTGCATTCCTCTGAGACCTGTGAGTTCAACAGGCTCAGCATTTGTATTTAACGCCTTGGCGTCTCTGTGAATTAACAGAGTCCACCCAGCACACACCGGGTGACATTCAACCCGCGTGCGCAACATCACCATATTGTGCGTCTGCCATTACATAGCAGCAGTGTAACACCACTGTACAGTGGACCCCGGGCGGCAAACGCACTTTCTATTATTTATTATTTAGTGTGTTCCGCCGTCCCTAACATATGGGTAGAGAAGTTCTTAGACCATTAGAGGGCAAAACACATCCCATGCACACACTATAATTATGGAGTTGAGGGATTTAAGGGATTTAATCCAATCTGCAATTATATTCGCTTGACAGGTTCAATATCAAGAACACGATTGTTACATTCTTGAATTTTTTTCTGTACATTAATAAAATATTTGAGTCATCTAATGACATGAGATATAAATGTTAGTCAGCGGGCTGACATAGAATATTATATTCATAAAAAGTTCAGATAAAATCTTGTGTTCTAAAGTTAGCTTGATAGACTTTTTTGGTCCAGACATGTAGTGATACAAATATACAATCATCCTTGTTGATTATTGTGGTTTTTATTTTTGTCCTTGTTGTATTTAGTCGCCCATCTCTAAGCTTGGAAACACATTTGAAGTATCCAATGTCTGAGAAAATAGTAATGATCTGTGAACATGATCGATCATACGAGCTTTCTAAGCCCCTCGTAAAAATCGGTATAAAGACCTAAAAATGTGACTTTTGTCTAGTTGGAAGATCACTGATACTGAGAGAGCTATATAATAGACTCGATTTCTGTATTGAGATTATCAAGATTGAAATGAAAGACAATATTTATGTCTTTCCTACAGGGTGCTCAGCTGTTTCATGCAATTTTCAGCTGCACATTTTCCATGTACTTTCTACCATAAAGTCCTTAGTGTTTGCAGCACTGTAGAACTAAGCACATAAAAAGCCACTACTAAAAAGGTGGCACATGACCATCATAATTACCTGTAAAAGGATGTATAGCACAACAGTTTTACTAGTTACTTTTAATGGAACAATTATCTGTTTTTGCCTGCATGTTTTTCCTCATTTCATAAATAGATCTGCTCCCAACCTCCAAGTGCTGTGACTCCCATCCCTTCCTGCATCTCCCCTGGCTCACTTTCCACATTTGATCCCATCACAGAAGAAGTCTCCAGACTCCTCTCTTCTTCTCGTCCGACTACATGCACTACTGACCTCATTCCCTCACATCTCCTCCAGTCTCTCTCTCCAGTCGTCACGACTCACCTAACTACAATCTTTAATCTCTCCCTCTCCTCGGGCATTTTCCCATCCTCCTTCAAACATGCCATCGTTACTCCATTACTAAAGAAACCCACTCTCGACCCATCCTGCACAAACAACTACAGACCAGTTTCCAATCTCCCCTTCATCTCTAAACTTTTGGAGCTCCTAGTTTACTCCTGCCTCACCCGTTACCTCTCCACTCACTCACTCCTAGACCCTTCACAGTCCGGCTTCCGCCCCTACATTTGACTGATACTGCACTCATCAAAGTGACCAATGACCTTCTGACAGCAAAACGTAATGGTCACCACTCTCTGCTCATTCTTCTTAACCTATCTGCAGCTTTCGACACTGTTCACCACCATCTCCTACTCTCTAGGCTCCAGTCACTAGGCATTAAAGACACTGTTCTCTCCTGGTTCTCTTCCTATCTTTCTGACCGCTCCTTCAGTGTTTTGTTCTCTGGCTCCACATCATCTCCTCTTCCTCTCGCTGTCTGGGTACCTCAGGGCTCAGTCCTTGGCCCCTTCTCTTCTCTCTTTACACGGCCCCAATTGGACAGACTATCAGCAGATTTGGCTTTCAGTACCATCTTTATGCTGATAACACACAACTATGTACGTCATTCCCCGACCTTACCCCCGCTGTACTACAGAACGCCAGTGACTGTCCGCAGTCTCAACCATCATGTCCGCTCTCTATCTGAATCTCAACCTCTCCAAAACTGAGCTTCTTTTGCTCCCATTGTCTACTAACCTCCCTAAACCTGACATTTCCCTCTCCGTGGGTGTCACTATAATAACACCCCGGCAGCAGGCGTGCTGTCTGGGTGTTATGTTTGACACCAATCTCTCCTTCATATCCCATATACAATTTCTTGCCCGCTCTTGCCACTTACACCTAAAGAACATCTCTAAAATCCGCCCTTTTCTCACCATGGAAACAACAAAAACCCTCACTGTAACATTGATCCACTCCCGCTTGGATTACTGCAACGCTCTATTAATTGGCCTCCCCGTTGCTCGACTATCCCCTCTCCAGTCCATACTTAATGCAGCTGCCAGGGTCATCTATCTGGCTAATTGGTACTCGGACGCGTCTGCTCTTCGCCAGTCTATTCATTATAGGATCCAATTCAAAGTACTTGTTCTCACCCACAAAACTCTCCACAATGCAGCACCCCCCTATATCTCCTCCCTCATTTCTGTCTATCGGCCTAACCGACCGCTGCGCTCTGCAAATGACTTTTGACTAACCGCTGCACTAATCCGTACCTCCCACTCCCGACTCCAAGACTTCTCCCGCGCTGCGCCAATCCTCTGGAATATTCTACCCCAAGAAATTAGGACTATCCACAATTTGCATAGTTTCAGGAGCTCCCTCAAAACACATTTGTTCAGAGCGGCCTATCACGTTCACTTATCAAAATGATTCTATGTGTGTGTTCATAAGTAGACCATTCACTATCTCCATCCATCCCTCACTCCCTCAAGATGGCTGGACCATCAATGTAAATACATCACTGTAAATACACACCTGTACTTTGTATCTCCCCCACCACATAGTAGATTGAAAGCTCTCACGAGCAGGGTCGTCTTATTTTGCTTTAATTATTGTATTGTTAACGTTGTTACTTATGACTTGTGTTTTGAAACTGTTAACCTGTAAAGCGCTGCGGAATATGTTGGCGCTATATAAATAAAGATTATTATTATTATTATTATTGTACAATGTGGGCACGTAACAGTTTTACAACATTGTGCCCCATACTCATCCATATTAGAAATGTCCATTTTAAAACCAGAACAATAAAAAGAAATCATGGTGAATACTATGTCAGGTATTTTACTGCAGTAAATATCCTAAGGTGTTGAGTGGCTTACTCTTCATAATTAATGTTTACTCTCATTTAGAACATTAAATCATTATATACTTTATCATCCTATTAAATGTTTATCACTAGCAGATAATAAAATGTGCCCTAATTCTAACTATGTCCAGATATATAAGGATCAGTCTCAATGCCATCATCAAAATATAACTTTGAGTCTCTGAGAAGTTAAGAAGTAAGAAAAGAAATCAGTCATGTCTGGAATCAAAGGAGGAAACTGCCAGAAGAGCTCGTGCCAGAATCCATGCAAAGATCCCTGCCAAAAAGTGCCGATCTGTGTAAATCCTTGTCAAGACCGTAAGTTAAACTTTTTTTTGTTTGCCTTTTTTGTATTGTTTGTAAACTTTACACATTAATTTTTATTATAGAACTTGGCTCCATAACTTTACCTTAGTATTTTTCTTAACAAAGATACTAAAAATGTAAAAATTGATGTATTTAAAAACTGTAAAAAAAAAAAAACCTAAGACATCTTGCCAAAAACATGTCAAATTAAAGGATGGATTTAGCTCACACGTCATATGCTCTTGCATTCAGACTGTACAAAAATGTCCTGAGGTATATTCAAGCCCGATATACGATTTGCAGCTGTATGTCATTCAGCCGTATACTTCAGACTCAAAATTGCTTTCTATTGAGAAGAATTGTTGAATACGCTTTTTGATACAGTAAAGTGATTAAAGGCTAATAAATGGGGTATGTTCAGTGTATTCAAATTTAATAATAAATAGCATTTTTCATACAAGTAAATCTCAAACGTGTAGAAAAGATAATTGATCAAGATATTCATTATGACAGCCATATTTGATGCTATGAAATTTGCTTTAACCTTCAAGGGTAAACAATTCTGGAGGGTTTGCCTAATATTGGACAATCCCTCCTAAATAGCTAAACTGTCCATCATTGTGCCCCCCATTATTATGTCGTATGACCACTGTGGACAGTCAGTGGTCACTGATTGGTCTGCAGCCTTTACAATTACATAGTTAATACACTGGAAAGCAGACAAGTCTATCAAGTTCAACCAAGCAGACCATAGTATTAGGATTTTTTATTTTTTGATGGACAGTTTAGCTGTTCTGAACAGGTTATCCACTTGTAGACAATCTCTTTAAATTGATGACTTTTAATATATTCTTCATAATGGTTTATGTAGTATATAGTTCTAGATGCTACTTTTTATTATACAGTGAATATTGTTATTGTGCACAATACTGTAGTTTTAAAACTCTTCATATACTATATACACAAGATGTCAAAATGGTGATACAGACTTTCATGTTTTTGGACCAACTGCTTTAAACTTTTCTTTCTAGCCCCTTCGTGACCGGGCCAATTTTTAAAATTCTGATCAATGTCAATTTATGTGGTCATAACTCTGGAATGCTTTAACAAATCCCAGTGATTTTGAGAATGTTTTTTCGTGGCACATTATAATTTATATTAGTGGTAAATTTAGATTGATATATTTTGTGTTTATTTATAAGAAATATCAGAAACTTGACAAAAAATGTAAAAAAAAATGCAATTTTCAAATTTTGAATGATTATCCCTTTAATCCAGATAGTCATACCACAGAAAAGCATTAATAAATAAGATTTCCCTCATGTCTGCTTTACATCAGCACCATTTTTAAAACGCTACTTTATTTTGTTAGCCTTTTAGGAGGTTTAAAAATGTAGCAATAATTTTTTCATTTTTTCAAGGAAATTTACAAAATTTTTTTTTTGAGGGACCTATCCAAGTTTGAAGTGACTTTAGGAGTGCTATATATTGGAAAACCCCAAACATGATACCATTTTAAAAACTGATCCCCCTGACATATTGAAAACTGCTGTCAGGTAGTTTATTAACCCTTCAGGTGATTTTCAGCCATTAATGCAAAGTGGTATAGCGGGAAAGAAAAAGTGTTTGTTTACCACCTAAATGTCACTAACTTCTGAACTGGCCACTGTAGCCAGCAGAATCTAAGGCCGCTATTTGGCCATGAATAGTTATGGCAAACATCAGGACCACACAATCATGATCTCGGTGTGTCAATTAGATTAAAGTGCAAGCTCCCACAATCTATTAACCATTTATTTGATGTAGTCACTTTTGACAGCAGCAACTAAGGGGTTAAACAGATATGGATGGTGCCAACACCGATCATTTGTGATACAGCAAGTTGTCAGATATAGTGGACAGCTGACAGCTGCTGGATTGTTACCTGTATGGGGATATTTCCTTATATCTCAGGTCAGTAAAAATATGTATTGGCTGTCATGAAGGGGCTAGATTAAGCAGAATAGAAAGGCCTACCAGAAGATGAATTTTAGACCAGCCTTCGTAATACTAGAGGGTAATAACACATTTGTATTTTTTTTATTCTCAACTCAAGGAGCAAAGGAATTGAAAAAAATCAATTAAACCAGATTCATATTGGATACTGAATCTCTTGGATTTGATATAGCAACATTTGGAAGTGGCATACAGACAAGGACTGCTTCAAATAAAATGAGGCCATAGCCTAAAGAAGGTTTTTTTTGAAAAATTCTGGCTGTCTGTAGCAATGAATGCATTGTTAATAAAATCTCTTCTTGTACAAGGTAGTGAACAAGTCAGTTCACAAGTCATGGTCGTATGAGGCTGTAAAAGGTTAAAAGTTAAATTATGGCTCCTGAGGGTCTAGTCTGCAGGTGGGAAAAGAGTCTAGCAGAAAGTTTTGGTATGTAGGAATTGACTAGTATGCCACTCCCTGACACCTGTCCTGCATAGGTGGCACAACAGCATCCTATCGACTTCAACAGGTTCCACCACAGCTCTATAGAACTCATACTTTGTGTATTACTATGATACGACCATAATCATACATAACTCTGTAGATATTGCTTGCAGTGAATACAAAATACATGTTTCTCTTTTCTAGCTTGCCAGTCTGGGTCCCAGTACTCCGGCTACAGCAATCAACAAGGTCGTGGACAGTGCCACAAACAAGGTAAAAATAAGGATAAATGTAGTTGTTTTTTCACTGTTATCAGCGTTAATTAATTTCTCTATGCACAGATCAAAATTACTGTTTTTAAGAGCTGCTTTATAAGGTTTGATTCATAGGACTGCATTTGGCATAAAATATGAAGAAAAATTGTGCAGGGTCCCCAACCTTCCAGAAATTTTTGGACTGTCGGGAAAATTAGGACACTTTTCCCTTGTCTGTTAAAAAATTGAATAGCTTATTATGACTTTAATTATCATTATTTCACAGTTCAAAGTGAATGCAGCTAATTTATAGGTTGTAGACATGGATCACTTATAGTCATAATCATAATAATTTATTATGGTTTTTGAATGTCACTGTAAAAGTGTTAAGTGTCTGTGAATTTTCGATAAGCTGTCCAGAACAAAAAAAAATCAAACAAATGACCTTGATAATGTAGAGTAAAGTATAAAGTCTAACAGAGCAATTCTTTATAAAATGTAATGATGTAATAAAAATATTATAAAGTTTAACTTGATCTTTGAAATAAATGAGTAACTGATATATGTTCACTTCTCCATCAGATCCCTGCAACCCCTGCTGTCCTCCTCCCTGCTGTCCACCACCCTGTTGTCCTGATCCCTGCTGTCCTGATCCCTGCCAAGGTCAAGGGAATTTCTATTGCAATAAATGAAGATGTGACACCTGACTGTGTTCCTTGCATTGTTCCCCATCTTTCGCTCAAATGTACTGTAAATTGTCCTAATTAATTAAGAATCCTCACCTTCGCCTTTACTTGCCGTTTACTTATCTGTACTGCTATCCAATAAAATTCTACTATTAGCACATGATTTATAGTTTATATAGTCAAGTTTTTATGCGTTAGAAATCTTTTATTATATGGGATGAAAAATAATGACCCATGGACAGATGAACGATCCTTTCTAAGAAAAAAAGGCAGACATGTTTTCTAATCCAGAACAACACCTTTATCAAATAAAAATGTAAAATATCAAATGCTTCTCATATGCAATGCAAAGCTTTGTTAGTGTATATATACTTGGAGTAGACAACGATAACATAATGCTACGATGAACCACCAATAATAATAATTTGTGGGGGATTTTGGGACAATTACTACCATTATCTGACACCTGCTTCCACTAATAACAGTGATAGCAGGAGCTGATGATCGGGGTTTTCCTCAGCTGCCGCCTGCGATCTAATGAAATAAATGAATGGAAAAACCAAACGTGGGTTCCCCCCTATTTTCTTCAACCAACCGGGCAAAACTCACAGCTGGGGGAAGCAACCCTCAGCTGTAATCTTCAGCAAGGTTGGTTATCAAGAATAGAGGGGTCCCCACGCTGTTTTTTTAATTATTTAAATAATTTAAAAAATGGCATGGGGTCCCCCCATTTTTGCCAACCAGCCTTGCTAAAGCTCACAGCTCGGGGCTGTTATTCTCAAAATGGTAAAGGGCCATTGATATAGGCCCCCTAAGCTAAAAACAGCAGCCCGCAGCTGCCCAGAAAAGGTTCATCTATTAAATGAAAGGGTGATAAGCAGATGAAAATAACAAGTCAATCCCTAGTTTACTGAAAAAGCTCTCCAAAATTTAGACACAAAATGTACTCTATCAGACACAATGTTTAGAGGGATCCCATGTACCCTTACAATATGAGAAATAAACAACCTGGAGAGTGTCTCTGCATTAGGTAATCCTGACAAAGGCACAAAATGAGCTTGTTTGCTGAATCAATCAACTAACACCCAAATAGCAGTTTTCCCATCAGACAGAGGCAAATCTGTAATGAAATACATGGACTCATGAGTTCATGGTCTTTCAGAAGCAGGCAATGGAGCCAATTCCCCAGCCGGCCGGCTATGACTGACTTTGGCGTGTGCGCAGACTTCACAAGCAGATACAAAATCTTTAATATCATTATGCATGGAGGGCCACCAAAATAGTCCGTGGCTTTCCTTGTTGCAGTAACCCCAGGATGACCACTTAAAACTGAATCATTAAATTCCTGTAACACCCACAATGTTAGGTACACAGGCACAAATAATTTGGACTCCGGGGAAGTGGAAGGTGCCAATGACTGGACTTTACGAATCTCCTCTTCAAAATTTAGAAGTTACCATAGACACCACCATACCCTGAGGAATAATAGAGGATGGAGGTTCTGGAGGAGAAATGGAATCTAGACTATAAGATAAAGCATCAGCTTTTACATTCTTAGACCCAGGCCTGAATGTAATAGAAAAATTAAATCGAGAGAAAAACAAGGATGATCTGGCCTGTCTAGGAGTTAAACTTTTAGCTGATTCAATGTAAGCTAAACTAAATTCTTGTGATCCGTGATCACCATAACTGGAGGAACCACCCCCTCCAAAAAATGCCTCCATTCCTCAAAGGCCAATTTGACAGCAAGTAACTCCTGATTGCCCACATCATAAGTTCTCTCTGCCGGTGAAAATTATTTGGAAAGAAAAGCACATGGACACAGGTTAGTCAGATTTTGAGACCCTGCGATAAGACTGCCCCCACCTAGATCTCCAAAGCATCCACCTCTACAATGAACGGTTCTTGAAGATGAGGCTGGATCAGAATGGGTGCTGACATAAAGCACTCTTTTAATCTTTCAAAAGCTATGATAGCACCCGGTGACCAAACCTTGAGATTCTTCCCCTTACGTGTAAGGTCAGGAAGTGGTTTAGCACTCTGTGAAAACCCCTTCAAAATTTTTCTGTAATAGTTGGCGAATCCCAGAAAATACTGCAATGCCTTAAGATCACGAAGTAGAACCCAATTAATTATGACTTGCGCCTTCCCAGAGTCCATCTTAAATCCTTCTTCTGACAAGATAAGCCCAAACAAAGAGACAGAAAAAAAACATTTCTGCAATTTATCAACTAAATTCTTCCTTATACTCTATAACACAACACGAATATATGCCTGGTGAGTGTCCAAGTCTGGCGAGAAAATTAAAATGTCATCGAGGTAAATCACAACAAATCTTCCAATGCAATCAGAGAAAATATCATTCATAAAATTTTGAAACACAGCAGGTGCATTAGATAATCCAAATGCATGACAAGGTTTTCAAAAAGACCCTCAGACGTTAAAAACGCCATTTTCCATTCATTACCCTTCTGGATGCGTATCAAATTGTAAGCCCCTCTAAGATCAAGTTTAGAAAACACCCTGTCCCCCTGAAGCTGATTGTATAGGTCAGGGATGAGTGGAAGTGGGTAAGTATTTTTAACAGTGATCTTGCATAGTTCTCAGAAATCAAGGCAAGGACGGAGAACCCCACCTTTCTTTTTAATAAAGAAAAATCCAGCAGCTATAGGGGAGGAGTAAGCATGGATATGACCCATCCGTAAACTTTCATTGACATATTCATTCATGGCGGCTCTTTCAGGCCCCAACAAATTGTAAAGGCGAGCTTTTGGCAACTTGTCGCTTGGAATAAGATCAATAGCACAATCATAGGGACGATGGGGAAGTAGTATCTCTGCCTCTTTTTCCAAGAACACATCTCCGAAGTCCTTCAGGTACCCTGGAAGACCATCCAGACTAGCGGAGCATATATGTACATTTTTTAGACATTTTTGTAACACTTGGGGCTTCTTTTCACAATCTCTTTCTGACATCAATCAATAACTGGATTGTGAATCTGTAGCCATGCAAACCCCAGTACCAATTCAGCAGGTAAATTATCCAACACAAAACAGGAGATGGATTCAGAGTGGAGAGCTTCCACCTGGAGAGTGATTTCACTTGGATAGTGAAATCCACCGTTGCCCTCTCGACCACATTGTGAGCTATTGGTGTCTTTTCAAGGGCGATGACATGAATGGCTCTTTTCAATCTAACTGTCCCTAAGTCTCACTTCAGAGCCAGTCCCGAATCAATAAAGTTAGCAGCAGACCCACAGTCAATGAACGCCAATGTTGATGCCACCTGGTTCTCAAAGGAAATCTTCGAATTTATCAGTTCTTTATCAGAGGAAGAAAAAGGTACCTGGGAGTGTTAAGCGTTGAGATTCCCCCTCTGCACAGAGGGAATCTTGAGCCATGTCTTCTGCAGTCTCCCATTTCTCTGCAGCCGCAGAGACTCTTGCTCAGCAAAGACATCAGACCAGTCGTCTTGCCCAGGCTGATGCTAGTCATTTGGTTGCTTCTTCTGGCTCTGCTATAACTCCATCCTTGAGTCAGCAGCAAGTAGACACTTCTGGGACCCAAGTCCTGTTTTTGGGTACTGTGCATGCCTGTGGGATGACCTCTCATTGGAGGCCGGAGGTCACATGCACAGGTCCCGTTCCAGTTCAGATTGGTCCACTACTGGGAAGGTCTCGGAAGGATGCCGCTATAAAAGCCGGGATCCTGTCGCTGTACAGCAGGAATCCCAAGCCTTGCTTCGGCTGTCTCCCATTCCTCTCCGGCCACAGATGAGACTGCTCAGCAGACTTTTTGATCCCAGCACTCTGCTCAGACTAGCACTGTGGGTTTGGTTGCTGCTGTCACCTCTAGTCCAGCTATAGCAATGCATGCTGGTCAGCAGCAAGCTATTCCAGGGACTAAGTCCTACTTTCGGTCTACTGAGCATGCTCGTTGGACGATCTCTCATTGGAGTTTCTCTAGAGTTAATCCCTGGCACCGCAGTAGCGGTTCCTTTAGCCGTAGCCTGTGAGATAACAGGCTTCGGCGTCTCTTTCTGCGGCTCTGTGCTGTAACAGAGTTCGCTCCTGTGCACACTGGGTCTGCGGTCACTCCGCCGGTGTTCAGTTGACGTCCGCCATTACCGAGCAGCAGTTTGTCATCTCTGCGCGGTGGACTCCGGGTTGCGATCGCACTTTATTATATTTTACAATTAGTGCGATCCGCAACCATAACATTATACCAGCACCAGTCTGGCTTTAATGGCGGACGATCAGCGACCTCTTTTGTGCATCCAGCAGCTGGAGGGCAGGTTGGTGGCCCTTGAGGATCCAGCCTCAGCTGTGGATGTTACTGCGGTCGCGCTGCAGGCAGCCACTGAGGCTGTCTCCCGTGTGTCCACTGCCATCCCTGTCCCGACTTTGTTCCACCTTCCACTGCCCGAGAAGTTCTCGGGTGATAGTGTATCATGTAGAGGTTTTGTGAGCCAGTACGCTATACAGGTAGAGTTGCTGGCTGCACGATTCCCCTCTGAGCGGGCTAAGGTGGGATTTATCATTTCCCTCTTGTCGGGCAGGGCTTTGGAGTGGGCCACACTTCTGTGGGAGTGTGGTGATCATGTGGTGCCGAGTGCCACTATGTTCTTGGCCACTCTAAATCAGGTCTTCTTGGGACCTCAAATCACCCATGACACCGCGCTCTGGCTGCTGGCATTATCGCAGGGCTCGTCCTTAGTCAGCCACTTCGCCTTCCAGTTCAGGATGCTGGCCTCTGAGTTAGAGTGGCCAGATAAGGTCCTCATACCGACGTTCTGGAGAGGTTTGGTTGACCATGTGAAGAACGCCCTGGCCACCAGGGAGGTTCCTGCCACACTGGAGGAGCTCATTACCGTCTCCACCCATATTGACCTTCGCTTTACCTAGTGAAGGTTGGAGTGGTCCCAGTGTAGGCAGAGGTTTAGGTTGGCACCTAGTTTTGCCAAACCTCTGGGATCTCCCGATCAGGCGTCCGAGCCTCAAGGGGCCATAGGGTCTTCTTGTGCGGGATCCAGGTCCCATTCCGCTCGAGTACCTGTGGTCTGTCCTGTTTGCCAGCAGTCTGGTCACCTTGCCAACTGGTGCCCACAGCGGTCAGGAAAATGCTCACCTCTAGTGGTCATAGGAGAGGGTTCACAAGAATCAGCGACATTTTCCTCCAAGCTAACCTTTAAAGGAATGCTTGAGGCTGGTTCTTCCACTCTGGAGGTGGAGGTTTACGTGGACTCAGGAGCAAAAGGCAATTTCATGTCTTCACTCTTCGCTCAACAACACGCAATACCCCTAGTTTTGATGGCCAAGCCAGTCACTGTCAGGGTGGTGAACGGCACAACTCTACCCTATCAAATTACCCACCAGACCGCCCCGTTGATACTCTTAGTGCCTGCGTCTCATCAGGATACAATATCCCTCCTCGACATGCCCGAGGGTATCGATCAGGTCCTCTTAGGGGTTCTGTTATGAATGGGTCACCGAAGAGGGAAAAAAAAGCAACAAGCTAAGTCTCAGAAAACCAGAGAGGTTGGAAACTATGCAGATTGCAGATCCCTGATCTTAACCACACAACTAGCAGCAGTCGTGAAGCGTTCCTATGATGGTCCTAGACGCCTCGTCACAACCGGAGAGCTACATAAGTCTGAAGCAGGAAAAGAGGAAAACTAATTGCCCCAGTGCAGACCCCAAAGGAAAGACAGCCCTCCACATGTATTGACGGTGAAGCAAGATGAAAACACAAACAAAGGCATGAAAATAGGCTGAGCAAACGATGGGGCCCGACTAACTAGAAAGGACAGGAAAGGAAAGCCACTGTCTGCAATCTGCCAAAAAACCCTACCAAAATAATGTCCAACACGTCTGATAACAATATTAATCCTGAAGTCACTAGACTTCTCCCACTATATCAGCACTCTGAAATATTCTAAAACAGAGCAAAAAGAGGCCAATCTAATAATGGACAAAAAGGCAAATTGACAAATACAGATAAATAGGGGTGGAAGTTCAGCATAGCCCCAGCAGGGGCAGGCTGACCACACAAGAAACTGAATTGACCAACAAGCGCAAGTGTGAACATTAGCAAAAACAAACTTAACTTGAGAAGACTGGAAGAGAGCTGAAGTCCAAGACCTGAGAAGCAGACTGAATCACCAGCACCAGGATAGGGCGTCGGATGTCTTATATCCAGTCTGATACTCCAGAGATCCAATCGTTATCCTCCTCATCAGGTGGCAAATCACTACCACTTAAACCAACCTCACTACCTCCTGTCACCACCAGAGGGAGAACGGAAGGAGAACTCTCAACTGGTCGAGCAGAAAATGAGCTCATAACAGTACCCCCCCCTTGAGCAGGGGTCACTGAACCTTCATCCATGCCACCAGGCCGATCAGGATGGGCCCGGTGAAAAGCACGAACCAATTTATTGGCATGAATATGAGAGGCAGAGACCCAAGAATTATCCTCCTGGCCATAACCCTTCCTTTTGACCAAATACTGGAGTCTCCATCTAACTAAACGAGAATCCAATATTTTCTCTACCTCATATTCCACATTGCCTTTAACCAATACAGGGTCAGGAGGTGCCGCCACAGGAACTACTGGCTCAACAAACCTCTTCAACAGTGACTTGTGAAATACGTTATGAATTTTGAACGTAACTGGAAGAGCCAATCGAAAAGAAACAGGATTAAGAATCTCCAAAATCTTAAAAGGTCCAATAAATCTGGGCTTAAATTTTGGAGATGCAACCTTCATAGGAATATTCTTAGATGACAACCAAACCATATCACCCATTTTAAACCGGGGACCAATGGTCCTATGCTGGTTGGAAAAGCGCTGGGCCTTTTCCTGAGAGAGTGACAACTTATCCACCACTTGGTCCCATATCTGCTGCATTCTCACAACCACAGTGTCCACACCTGGGCAGGATGAATATTCCACTTGCCCTGAAGAGAATCGAGGATGAAACCCAAAATAACAGAAAAAGGGTGACATCAAAGTGGCAGAACTAGCTCTATTGTTCAGCGCAAATTCGGCCAAGGGCAAAAATGAGACCCAATCATCTTGATCAGCAGATATAAAACATCTTAAATAAGTCTCCAGGGACTAATTTGTTCTCTCAGTCTGCCCATTGGTCTGGGGATGAAACGCGGAGGAGAAGGATGACTGAATTCCCAGATTGGAACAAAAGGCTTTCCAGAATCTGGAAACAAACTGGACCCCTCTATCGGACACAATGTTCTCAGGAATCCCGTGTACCCGAACCACCTGTTGTAAAAACAAGGGTACCAACTCAGCGGAAGATGGCAACTTTGGGAGTGGTACAAGATGGACCATCTTCGAAAATCTATCACAAATCACCGAGATAACAGTCATTCTCTGAGAGACAGGAAGATCAGAAATAAAATCCATTGAGATATGCATCCATGGCCTCTTGGGCACCGGCAGGGGCATCAGCAACCCACTAGAACGAGAACAGGGTTTAGATGAAGAACAAGTCCCACAGGACTGTACAAAATTCCTGACATCACAAGATAAGGCAGGCCACCAAAACGACCGACTCACCAAATCTCTGGTACCAAAAATACCCAGATGACCAGCCAATGCGGAGCAAAGGACTTCAGACATCACTCTCTTTCTTCACTGGTCAGGAACATACAATCTTCCCATAGGGCAACGCTCAGGTTTATCCTCCTGAAATTCCTCCAGGATGCGTCTCAAGTTGGGCGAAATGGCAGAAAGAACTACCCCCTCACCTAGGATAGTAGTAGGCTCGGTCACATTAAGAGAATCAGCAAGGAAACTCCTAGAAATGACGTCTTCCTTAACGTTCTTAGTGCCCAGAAGAAAGGAGACCACAGAATTAAAACGCATGAAAAACAAGGCCCATCTAGCCTATCTAGGATTCAAGCATTTGGCCGACTCCAGATAAATCAGATTCTTGTGATCGGTGAGGACCACAAATTGATGTCTAGCTCCCTCCAACCAATGTCTCCACTCCTCAAATGCCCATTTCATGGCCAACAATTCCCGATTCCCCACGTCATAGTTGCGTTCAGATGGGGAGAACTTACGAGAAAAGAAGGCACAGGGATTTATCTTAGAAGTCACAGGGTCTCTTTGGGACAAAACAGCTCCTGCACCAATCTCAGAAGCGTCTACCTCCACTTGAAATGGAAGTGAGACATCAGGTTGCTGTAAAACTGAAGCTGAAGTAAATCTCCGCTTAAGCTCCTGAAATGCTGAGACAGCCTCAGGAGACCAATTCAGCACATCAGCTCCCTTCTTGGTCAGATCAGTCAGTGGTTTGACAATACTAGAAAAATTACCTATAAATTTATGATAGAAATTAGAAAAACCCAAAAACTTCTGGAGAGCCTTAAAAGAAGTAGGCTGAACCCAATCATAAATGGCCTGTACCTTGGCCGGGTCCATTTCAATAGTCGATGGAGACAAGACAAATCCCAAAAATAAAATCCTCTGTACACCAAAAAGGCACTTCGATCCCTTAACAAACAGGGAATTCTCCCTCAAAATCCGGAACACAGTCCGGACATGTTCCACATGGGAATCCCAATCACTGGAAAAGATCAAAATATCATCCAGATAGATGATCAAAAACGTATCCACAATGTCTCGGAAAATATCATTCATAAAGGACTGGAAGACAGAAGGGGCATTAGAGAGCCCAAAAGGCATCACCAGGTACTCAAAATGTCCCTCCGGAGTATTAAACGCCGTCTTCGATTCATCCCCGTACTTGATGCGAATAAGATTATACGCCCCCTGAGGTCAAGCTTAGAAAACCAGCAGGCACTCTTAACTCTGGAGAATAAATCAGACGTCAGAGCTAACGGGTACTGATATTTAACCGTCATCTTGTTAAGGGAACGATAATCAATACACGGTCTTAATGAACCATCTTTCTTGGCCACAAAAAAACCCCAGCGCCTAAAGGTGACGCGGATGGTCTAAAATGACCCTTCTCCAACGACTCCATAATATAGGATCGCATAGCATCATGTTCGGGTACAGATAAGTTGAAAAGCCGACCCTTGGGAAATTTACACCCAGGCATCAACTCAATTGCACAGTCATAACTCCTATGAGGAGGCAAAGACGCAGACTTACTCTCACTAAATACATCAGAGAAATCAGCCAGATAATCAGGAATGTCATGAGACTGAGGAGAGGTGGAGAAAACAGGAGCGTCCCTAAGAACACACTGACAACCCCAACTCACCACAGACACAGCCTTCCAATCCAAAACTGGGTTATGAGTTTGCAACCAGGGGAACCCGAGAACAATAGTATCGTGCAAATTATGCAGCACCAAAAATTTACAATTTTCTTGGTGGTCTGGGGCAACACGCATTATCACCTGGGTCCAAAACTGAGGTTTATTCTCCGCCAAAGGAGTGGCATCAATACCCCTCCAAGGAATAAGCATCTGCAGAGGCGTCATGGACAAATCACAACGTTTAGCAAAGTCCAAATCCATCAGATTCAGAGCTGCTCCTGAATCCACAAAAGCCTTAGTGGAAAATGTGGACAAGGAGCAGATCAGAGTAATTGCCAAAAGGAACTTAGGTTGTATACTGCCCACAGAAAATGTGTGTGCAAAACGTTTCTCTCATATAGGGCAGACAGAAATAGTATGAGAGGCGTCTCCACAGAAAAAAAACTGCTTATTACGCCTTCTAAACCTAGACAAAACCCCATCACGTTGCATAGGTTCAGACATTTGTTCAAAAGGTGGCAGCACCTCCCATGTAGTTTTACATTCACGTAAACGCCGATCAACTTGAATGGCTAATGACATAGAGCCATCCAGACCAGAGGGAACAGGAAATCCCACCATCATATCTTTTACGGTCTCTGACAAACCTTTCCGAAAGAGAGCTGCCAATGCACTATCATTCCATGTAGTAAGGACCGCCCACTTTCGGAATTTTTGACAATACTACTCTGCAGGATCCTGACCCTCGTCTAATGCCAACAGGGTTCTCTCAGCTTGATCAACGGCATTAAGTTCATCATACAACAACCCCAAGGCCTGAAAAAATGCATCCACATTAGTCAGAATAGGATTTTCAGGTGTCAGAGAAAAAGCCCAATCCTGGGAATCGCCGCGCAGCAAGGAGATGACAATTTTAACCTGCTGCACAGAGCTCCCCGATGAGTTAGGCTTCAAAGCAAAAAATAATTTACAATTATTCTTAAAATTCAGAAATTTAGACCGATCCCCAGAAAACACATCAGGAGTAGGAATCTTGGTTTCAGCAGCATGTGACTGAATAAGGTAGGTGGAAATTCCCTGTACTTCAGCAGCAAGTTGCTCCACACGATCAGACAGTTGCTTAATCTCCATTAAGAAAAAAAAATCCTCCTACGGCCTCAGAGAAAAAGAGGAAAAAATATATATAAAAAAAAAAATTCTGACACTTTTTTCCTTTTCTCCTCTTTTTTTCCTTTACAATTCCTTCCTGCTTTTGAGTACCCTAGAATCTGCGGTTTGGCTGGTGATTCTGTTATGAATGGGACACCGAGGAGGAAAAAAAAACCAACAAGCTAAGTCTCAGAAAACCAGAGAGGTTGGTAACTATGCAGATTGCAGATCCCTGATCTTAACCACACAACTAGCAGCAGTCGTGGAGCATTCCTACGATGGTCCTAGACGCCTCATCACAACCGGAGAGCTACATAAGCCTGAAGCAGGAAAAGAGGAAAACTAACTGCCCCAGAGCAGACCCCAAAGGAAAGACAGCCCTCCACATGTATTGACGGTGAAGCAAAATGAAAACACAAACAAAGGCAGGAAAATAGGCTGAGCAAATGATGGGGCCCGACTAACTAGAAAGGACAGGAAAGGAAAGCCACTGTCTGCAATCTGCCAAAAAACCCTACCAGAATAATGTCCAACACGTCTGATAGCAAAATTAACCCTGAAGTCACTAGACTTCTCCCACTATATCAGCACTCTGAAATATTCTACAACAGAGCAAACAGAGGCCAATCTAATAAGGGACAAAAAGGCAAATTGACAAATACAGATAAATAGGGGTGGAAGTTCAGCATAGCCCCAGCAGGGGCAGGCTGACCACACAAGAAACTGAATTGACCAACAAGTGCAAGTGTGAACATTAGAAAAAACAAACTTAACTTGAGAAGACTGGAAGAGAGCTGAAGTCCAAGACCTGAGAAGCAGACTGAATCACCAGCACCAGGATAGGGCGTCGGCTTTCTTATATCCAGTCTGATACTCCAGAGATCCAATTGTTATCCTCCTCATCAGGTGGCACATCACTACCACTTAAACCAACCTCACTACCTCCTGTCACCACCACCCAAAGATGTAAAACCGATAGTATCACAAACTTTTTGTAGCTATTACAATGCAGGAAGGTAACCTACAATGCAATAGATGAAGCTCCAAAAAATAGGCTAATACTAATCTGGCTGGGGCTGCAGGGCACAAGCCAGCAGAAAGGCTCCTCTATCTACTCCTATATAGTGTTTTCAAGCAATCTAGCTGGATACGGATGGAACCACACTAATAGGAGAAATCTGGAAAAATGAGGAGCACTAATGCAAAAAAGGACAATGTATGAGGCAGTGACGCACGCTGAGCGGACTACAACCAGAGGTGGCTGCAGAACACACTACAGCGTGAGCTGCACTCACACTCAGAGACCTTGCAGACAGTCATGATCAGCGCTGCAAGGCATAAGAAAGTTTCTCACACAGCGGTTGCTAAAGTAGTTCGGGTCCTGTCCCTAAGTAAATTCACAGCAGAGTGAACCCAAAATGGCGTCGGCAGCTTTTATAGTGCATCATGACATCATTTCAGCAGCTAATCACAGCCATGCCATTAGTTAACAGGATGTGCCCACACTTGTTAGGATTCCTCATTGGCTGAATAAAATCAAACTGGCTCATTGCATTATGGGAACTTCCGATTCCGGTATTCGATATTCTAAAAGTATCGGAACTCAGTATCGGAACTCCGATACTGCGAATATCGGCCGATACCCAATATTGCTGTATCGGAATGCTCAACACTACTCATTGATGAACCTGACTGTGTTTCTCTGGTTAAGAGCCTGAGCCAGAAAATAATCCTCAACCATCTGAAGTAATTAGAAATCAGTTGGGAGAGAATATGACCAGGCTTGAAGATCACCCTGAAAAAGAGATATTATGATCCACACCTATGGCTTCTCTTTACCCAAGGAATGAGGATGTCATCTAAAATAAAGTTTGTATGCCTCACTAAAAACCACAATCTTATCCTAACCCCCAGAGAACCTATCTGGCAAAGCGATCTTGGGCTCCACCAGTGGTTGCCTGGAGCCACGGGTCCTAAACCTGGAGTCGATGGGCACTGTGAAGCCAGGCACAGTTATTGTTGCTGACCTGCTAGAGCAGCCACAGAATCCATAATGGATCCAAAATGGTTGGGCCAGTGATAATGTCACGTTGTGACAAGGGACTGTGGGCACCTACCAGATTACTTGAAAAAGGGGAGTCCTAGTCTATCCCTGTCCCCCTGATTACTCCTCCTCATTGCAAGTGACACTGCAAACCAGTGGGCATAACTGGCTAGAAGGCACAGCCTTGCACAATAAAAGTGTATGGAGAGCGAAACCGCGCCCACTGGCTGGAAGTATATACAGCTCACACATACTCTCCGGTTGTAGGTCAAAAACCGGTAAATCCACTCAGCACATTTTTCATTGGAAATTTATCAAGGATACAACTTGCTGTAGTTGAAATCATGTATTTTTATAGTGCTTTTAATCATGTTCATTATTTGGTGTTATGTTTCTTAATACAAATTATACTTTGTTGGTTATCCTCACCAGATTTTGTACTTTTTTTGTCCATCTTATACTACACTTTTCATTATATCAACCGCCATTCTCGGCTCAGAAACCAGTGAATCCTCACAGTGCACAGTGCTGAGATTCATAAGTCTGCAGTCATGCAGACTGATTGCAGACTTACCAATTTAGATCGGACAATCCCTGTTAATCTCCTTTATATGTAGATGAAATTTGCTGTTGGAAAATATAATGGATACTTGGGACTAATGTGTGTAGAGTTCTAGTGAAAAGTAGAAAACAATAAAAAAAATCAACTGATCAACATAAGATTATGAACAAGGCATAAGACTATGTTACAGGTTTAGAACAGTTACACATTAAAATAACAGTCTAAACAGAAGGAATATAAATTGTTACTAGACAGTATAAAAAGACACATGGCAGTATGTCCAATGTTAAATATTTCTCTGGCTTCATGCACACAGACTTTACGGTTTCTTAATTTCTGTCTAAAGTGCATTGTTATTGTTTATATACATACATTTTTACATTGTTCAGGGTATTGGAATGCCACTATATCATCTCATATGCAGCAACGCAATGGCTCATTATTATTATTAAATGATTCATTTGAGAATAATTATATGAGCTGTGCAGAGTCATGTTTGGAATAATTTTGAACTTATTTGTTCTAATTAGGTATGTAGACAAGTATTTATTGATTTACTTATTTTGCTTTGCTTATATAAAGTTAAAATATTATGTACAGCGGTTGTCATAATATCGGTTATGATCCCATCGTGGCTCAAAACTATGTCCATCTCAAACATTTACATACTTTAGATGAGCAATTCAAATCCACCAGCTTCACCGAATATTTAAAAAATTTGATTTGCTGCAAATCGATTCACCAAGAATCACAATTTCTTTAGTTGCTCTGAGAAGATGTGCCTTAGCAATGTATATAACTCCCTTAAAGCTCTTTGACTTACACAACCTTTGTAATGTCATAGTGGCCTCAACATATGTCATTATAGTTAAACAGATGGTAACCATTTTTTACTGATGCATACCTCCCAAGCAACTCATATTGAGTAGAACAGTCCTCAATTTTGCTAGCTGCCCCACTGTCCTTGGAGGTGAGGAGCATGTGCTGACTTCAACATTATCTGTGTCTTCTTAGTACAGATACAGTTGAATACAATAGTGGAAGAGGGAGCCATCTGAACCCTACTCAACCATTCAGTCAGTGTAAAGACTGAAAAACCTGAAAGTATTTTGGGGTCACGTGACATTGTTAGTTCATGTGACAGATGGCATTGACCAGATCAGCCAAGAAGCATGACATAGAAGCATGGTGAATTGGAGGTATTATACTATGTGAGGTGGACAAAGTGTTCATCATTCTATGTGTATGAAGAACTGATGAGAAATCACACTGTGAATGATTGGCTATGGTGGCGTCATACTGTGTGTGGGGGCGGTTAGAGCATCATACAATGTGGGGATATCATACACTGCTGGGAAATTTACTGTGGGGGTCATCATATTGTATTGGGCTGTTGAAACATCAAAATTTACTGAGGAGTAAACATAATGTATGGGGATCTGTGGGGGCATCATACAATGTGGGGAGCTGTGGGGTATCACAATGTGTAGTAGTGGGATCTGGGGGAATCATACTAGGTTGGGAGATGTGGAGGGATGTACTCTGGTTGGCAATGTATGTGTCACGTCCAGTGAATTTTCAACAATTTGATACAAATTCGATTTGCATGATATTGATTAATTCCTCTCTAATTCATATGTAATGCAAACAATCTACATATCTGTGTATTTATTTCTGAATATATGATAAAAACAAGGTAAAACCAAGATATCTGAAAAGACCTGATGTATGCATGGGGAAAACATATATACTAATTGTTGTCCTTGGATGGATTTGGACCCAAGACCTTAGTATTACAAGTTATTAGTGCTTACTAATAAATATTAAAGAGATTAATGTCTGAAACTAAGAGCACTAAGGGCCCCGTCACACATAGCGACTCACCAGCAATCCCGACAATGATATCAACGTGTCAGGATCGCTGGTGAGTCACTACATGATCATGATCGCTGGTGAGCTGTCAAACAGACAGCTTCACCAGCGATCAGGACCAGCGACGCCCAGCATGCGGCGTCACTGTGTACTTTAGTTACCAGCGCGCTGATGCAGGGAGCTGGTAACTAGGGTACACATCGGGTTTCTAAGGAACGTGCATCCCTCAGAAACCCAATGTGTACCTTAGTTACTAGCTCCCTGCATCAGCGCACTGGTACCTAAGGTACACAGAGGGTTTCTAAGCACAGCACCCTGCTTAGAAACCCTGCATTTACTTTAGTTACCAGCTGATCGCTGGTCACCCGCCTGTCACACGCAGCGATGCATGCTGGCCAGCGGGAGACCAGCGACCAAAAAAATGTCCAGGGCTTTCCAACAACGATCATTGATACCGGCAGGGGGGCCGGTCGCTGATCACTGTCACATACAGCGATCTCGCTGATGAGATCGCTGTTACGTCACAAAACTTGTGTCTCAGCAGCAATCTCGTTAGCGAGATCGCTATGTGTGACGGGGCCCTTAGTCCTAAACAGGACTTCCAACTAAGCCAAGGGTGGAGCTAGGGTTTTGGGGATTTTTACATATCTCCAGCTACAGTAATAGAAACTTTTCTGGATTTTTTTTCTTTACTTTACTTCATGCACCGTGCTGTAAAAGTGATAAGAAAGCGTTATCCTTTGGGTAACTATGATTACAATGATACCATATTAATATAGGTTTTTATGTTTTGTTACTTTTGTAAACTAAGAACAATTTTGTAGAAAACATACATAGCCACATTCTAAGTGCTATACATTTTTATTTTTCCGCCTTCAGATCTGTGTGAGGGCTTGTGTTTTTGTGGGAAAAGATGTCATTTTTTGTGATATTCTTATTTATATACAACTTTTGATCACATTTTATTGTACTTTTTTGTGCAATAGAAAATTGAAAAAAGCGTTTAATGTCATAATTTTTTTATGTGATATGGATGTGCTAGATGCAACAATACCAGAGAGGTGTACTTTTATGTTTATTTTGTTTTTACACTCTAAGATATGCATTTGCAAATTCATTAAGACATTTTTTTTTTAATCTTTATATTGTTTATTTTGTGAGACCATTTTATTTTTTTCTAATTTTTTCTTAACTTTTTTACTTAGCCCCTCTACGACAATTGGACATTTTATTCAACTGGCTGTTGCTGAAAGAATTTAGCTGCCAGTTAAGCCAAGTTCACAGCAATAAACCTGTGGGCAAAGCCTATCTGCCTGCGTGATCATCATCATGTAACTATATACACACGTGGTCAAAATTGTTGGTACCCCTCATTTAATGACAAAAAAACCCACAATGGTCACAGAAATAACTTGAATCTGACAAAAGTAATAATAAATCAAAAATCTCTGAAAATTAACAAATGAAAGTCAGATATTGCTTTTCAACCATGCTTCCACAGAATTTAACAAAAAATAAAACTCATGAAATAAGCCTGGACAGAAATGATGGTACCCTGAAAATAATGTGAAATTATTAAATCAAGGTGTGTCCATTAATTAGCATCACAGGTGTCTACAATCTTGGAATCAGTGAGTGGGCCTGTATAGATGGCTACAGATATTCACTGTGCTGTTTGGTGACATGGTGTGTATCACACTCAACATGGACCAGAGGAAGCGAAAGAAAGAGTTGTCACAGGAGACTAGAAAGAAAATTATAGACAGACATGTTAAAGGTAAAAGTTATAAGCCCATCTCCAAGCAGCTTTATGTTCCTGTGACTACAGTTGCACACATTATTCAGAAATTTAGGCTCCATGGGACTGTAGCCAACCTCCCTGGATGTGGCCACAGGAGGAAAACTGATGACAAATCAAAAACATGGATAATACAAATGGTAACAAAAGAGCCCTGAAAAACTTCTAAACAGATTAAAGGTGAACTTCAAGCTCAAGAAGCATCAGTGTCAGATTGCACCATCCATCGTTGTATGAGCCAAAGCGGACATCATGGGAGATGACCAAGGAGGACACCATTGTTGAAAAAAAAAAAATTAAAAAGCCAGACTTGAATTTGCCAAACTACATGTTGACAAGGCACAAAGCTTATGAGTGAATATCTATGGAAAGATGAGACAAAAATGGAAATTTTGGCAAGGCACATCAGCTCTATGTTCACAGAAGGAAAAAATAAGCATATCAAGAAAATAACCCTGTCCCTACTGTGAAACATGGAGGAGGCTCTGTTATATTCTGGGGCTGTTTTGGTGCAACTGGCACAGGGTGTCTAGAATCTGTGCAGGGTATAATGAAATCTCAAGACTATCAAGGGATTCTAGAGACATATGTGCTGCCCAGTGTCAGAAAGCTTGGTCTTAATTGCAGGTCATTGGTCTTGTAACAGGATAATGACGCAAAACATACAGCTAAAAACACCCAAGAATGGCTAAGAGTTAAACATTGGACTATTCTGGTGACCTTCTATGAACCCTGACCTAAATCCTATTGAGCATCTTTGGAAAGAGCTGAAACATGCCATCTGAAAAAGACAACCTTCAAACACAAGACAAATGGAGCACTTTGCTCTTGAGGAGTGGACCAAAATAACTGTCAAGAGCTGCAGAAGTCTCATTGACAGTTACAGGAATCATTTGATTGCAGTGATTGCCTAAAAAGGTTGTGCAACAAAATATTAAGTTAAGAGTACCATCATTTCTGTCGAGGTTTATTTCATTTATTTCATGAGTTTTTTTTTTTAATTCTGTGGAAGCATGGTTGAAAAGCAATGTCTGACTTTCATTTGTTCATTTTCATAGATTTTTGATTTATTGTTACTTTTGTCAGATTCAAGTTATTTCTGTGACCATTGTGGGTTTTTCTGTCATTGAACGAGGGGTACCAACAATTTTGACCACGCGTGTACATCATAGAGCACAATCATGTTTCCGATAATAACATACATCTATGTCAAACATCTGAAAAGGATGAATCTCCATATAAATAGCTTTGCCAAAAAAATAAGTTTTTAGTTGATACGAGTGATTACGCGCCCTCCGGGCGCATGCTGGTGTTACGGACCACGCAATGGGGTGTAACCACGCAGCAGACTGGCGTATGTGCAGACTAACAGCAAACATAAATACCTTGTGTACCTCTCCTGTCACTCCTACTTTGTGTATGAAAAAGCTCTGACATTAATACT
The DNA here is from genome assembly GCF_039654945.1 of Dendrobates tinctorius. Classification (NCBI taxonomy): domain Eukaryota; kingdom Metazoa; phylum Chordata; class Amphibia; order Anura; family Dendrobatidae; genus Dendrobates; species Dendrobates tinctorius. The sequence continues at coordinate 18,640,709 of NW_027361708.1, read as the reverse complement.
GTTCGGGTAGAGCTATTCGATAGCCCAATCCATGAAGAAAGTGCACAGGTAGAGCTATCCCATAGCTCTATTCCTAAAGGAAATGAACGGGTAGAGCTATCCATTAGCGCTATCCCTCAATGTTCCTGAGCATAAGCTATTTCAAATGGTTGAGCGCACTTGGGATCTGAAGTTGTCAAATTTATTGTCCATCCACAGTCCCCAAATGGGAATAGAAGTGGATATGTCATTGCATCACACTTTCCGTGAAGAAAGCTGATTTGAACTGTTTGGTTTTCACTTTTCAGGTGAACTCTGATGTCCCTATTAAATGGGGGTTTATCTAATGCATTTTGATAAATTATAGTTACTTCATTGCACCTTGGTGCATTGTAGCGCCTCTGGTCATCATTGTAGTAATTTATAATTGACATTGTTATTTCGAGTGGATCACGATTTTCTAATTCAGCAATCCTCTCTTCCTCTCTTTCAAATTCCCTCATCATTGTGAAGGCTCTTGCGAGTGGGTTAATTGCTTTCATTTTCTCTCCAACAGATGACAGCAGTGCTGGGAGGCACTTTTTATTTGCTTGACTTCTTGTACTTATTGCTTCTTCACTGTCCAAGATATGAATCTGGGCATACTTGGAAGTATTACCCACAGCGGGATGCAATGGAGCAGTTCTGTGGTAAATTTGTCCACGAATTCAAAAACAGTATAGACCATGAACAGGAGGTGGCGCTACTTGTGCTCCCATTGATGCCAAAGCAAGAGAGCTATTAATAATAATAATAATCTTTATTTTTATATAGCGCTAACATATTCCGCAGCGCTTTACAGTTTGCACACACATTATCATCACTGTCCCCGATGGGGCTCACAATCTAAATTCCCTATTATTGTATTGCCTTATATTAACCATAAAGTTATTGGAGTGCTGATGATCTCCTTTCATCAACTTGACTAACTGATCATTCATACGAATGGGACGTAATTGGATGCGTTTTCTCTTGCAGCAGGAAGGGAATGTTTTGTCTTGCGCTATTTCGTCTTTGAAATTTTTAGATTGGCAGAACTGACATCGAAATGTCAGTTCGCCAGCATAGTGCTCTTCAATACGTGTCTCATCAATTTGATTAAGAAGCCCTCTAGCGGCAAATATAAGTTGCCGTCGTCGAGTGGCTTCTGCATTTTGGACACGTCTTCTATCTTGTTCTCGTCTTTGTGAAATTTGTGTATGACTTTGTGCATTGCTTGTTGTCTTGCAGCACTAGATGTTCTATGTGATTCAGTTACTTCATTCGTTCTCATGCTCTGGACGCCCACTGTCGGGCTGCATCAGCAGTTCTTCGATAATTTCATTCATGTTCTATTTCATTAAGACACTGGTAATGCATTCGCATGTGATTCGATTTTGTACATGCTGCAGCGTGATCAATTTGATCTATCTTTGCAATGTTGCCTCACACTGTTGCCTGAGTGTTGCCTCACAGCGTTGCCTCACAGGCTAACATTCAAAAAAGGCTTATGCCTTAACTCGTCACCAGGGAGAGCTCCTCTCCTTATTAGATATGGCACTTAACTCCTATACAGGGCCTTACAGTACTTAGGTATCCATGGTTACACCCATGCATATAGTCAGTTAGCTGCTAGTGGTAGTAACCATGGATACCTAACTTACTGTTGAGCTGTGGGTGACTCATTGCGCACAGACAGACAATTGGGCTGTGGATGACTCATTGTGCACAGACACACGGACACATCCAAATTAGTTAGATGGATGTTAAGCGTCGGGTTCCTGCAACTGCACAGCAGGGATCCAGAGCCTCCCATTCAGCGGTCTCCCATTGTCTATCAGCTGCAGAGGAGCCTGCTCAGCAGTTCTGTCATTCCCGACGCTCTGCTCAGACCAGCTCTGTAGGTCTGGTTGTTGCTGCCACCTCTGGGCCAACAATAGCAGCGCAGGCTGCCCAGCAGCAAGCCACTCCAGAGGCTAAGTCCTTCCGTCGCTCCACTGAGCATGTTCACGAGACGATCTCCCATTGGAGATCGGGAGTCACATGTACAGGTCCTTCTCCAGGTCTGATTGGTCCATCTCAGGGATCTGGAAGCTTCCAGAAGGTCCTGGCTATAAAAGATTTGCATGGCCACTCGGCCATGCGCTAGTATATACTCTAGTTGCTACCTGTGTGAATGATGAAGGATGCATGGACTTGCAAATGACTCATTAAGATTCCCCTCCCTCTGATATTACATGTGTGGATAGGGAACTAGTGATAGTCAGCACCAGTCAGTGGCAAGCTACAGGCCACGGTGCATATCATCCACAGTACTAGCGTCTGACAGTGTGCCTGCTACCGGACATTGTCGTCTTGCGGCAGTGTCTGTCGTCGCGCTGCAGTCAGCAGTACTCATTGGCATCCGTGGTTGCGACGCCGTACGCACGGTAGGTCTAGAAGGACGCTGACCCTGTGTCTTGGGCCCCAGTCCTGTGACCATATACCGTGCGTGCATTCCTCTGAGACCTGTGAGTTCAACAGGCTCAGCATTTGTATTTAACGCCTTGGCGTCTCTGTGAATTAACAGAGTCCGCCCAGCACACACCGGGTGACATTCAACCCGCGTGTGCAATACCGCCATATTGTGTGTCTGCCATTACATAGCAGCAGTGTAACACCTCTGCACGGTGGACCCCTGGCGGCAAACGCACTTTCTATTATTTATTATTTAGTGCGTTCCGCCGTCCCTAACATATGGAGAGAAGTTCTTAGACTATTAGAGGGCAAAACACATCCCATGCACACACTATAATCATAGAGTTGAGGGATTTAAGGGATTTAATCCAATCTGCAATTATATTCACTTGACAGGTTCAATATCAAGAACACGATTGTTGCATTCTTGAATTTTTTTCTGTACATTAATAAAATATTTGAGCCATCTAATGACATGAGATATAAATGTTAGTCAGCGGGCTGACCTAGAATATTATATTCATAAAAAGTTCAGATAAAATCTTGTGTTCTAAAGTTAGCTTGATAGACTTTTTTGGTCCTGACATGTAGTGATACAATTATACAATCATCCTTGCTTGTTGATTATTGTGTTTTTTATTTTTGTCCTTGTTGTACAGTGGGGCAAAAAAGTATTTAGTCAGTCAGCAATAGTGCAAGTTCCACCACTTAAAAAGATGAGAGGCGTCTGTAATTTACATCATAGGTAGACCTCAACTATGGGAGACAAACTGAGAAAAAAAAATCCAGAAAATCACATTGTCTGTTTTTTTTTCATTTTATTTGCATATTATGGTGGAAAATAAGTATTTGGTCAGAAACAAGCAATCAAGATTTCTGGCTCTCACAGACCTGTAACTTCTTCTTTAAGAGTCTCCTCTTTCCTCCACTCATTACCTGTAGTAATGGCACCTGTTTAAACTTGTTATCAGTATAAAAAGACACCTGTGCACGCCCTCAAACAGTCTGACTCCAAACTCCACTATGGTGAAGACCAAAGAGCTGTCAAAGGACACCAGAAACAAAATTGTAGCCCTGCACCAGGCTGGGAAGACTGAATCTGCAATAGCCAACCAGCTTGGAGTGAAGAAATCAACTGTGGGAGCAATATTTAGAAAATGGAAGACATACAAGACCACTGATAATCTCCCTCGATCTGGTGCTCCACGCAAAATCCCACCCCGTGGGGTCAGAATGATCACAAGAACGTTGAGCAAAAATCCCAGAACCACGCGGGGGGACCTAGTGAATGAACTGCAGAGAGCTGGGACCAATGTAACAAGGCCTACATAAGTAACACACTACGCCACCATGGACTCAGATCCTGCAGTGCCAGACGTGTCCCACTGCTTAAGCCTGTACATGTCCGGGCCCGTCTGAAGTTTGCTAGAGAGCATTTGGATGATCCAGAGGAGTTTTGGGAGAATGTCCTATGGTCTGATGAAACCAAACTGGAACTGTTTGGTAGAAACACAACTTGTCGTGTTTGGAGGAAAAAGAATACTGAGTTGCATCCATCAAACACCATACCTACTGTAAAGCATGGTGGTGGAAACATCATGCTTTGGGGCTGTTTCTCTGCAAAGGGGCCAGGACGACTGATCCGGGTACATGAAAGAATAAATGGGGTCATGTATCGTGAGATTTTGAGTGCAAACCTCCTTCCATCAGCAAGGGCATTGAAGATGAAACGTGGCTGGGTCTTTCAACATGACAATGATCCAAAGCACACCGCCAGGGCAACGAAGGAGTGGCTTCGTAAGAAGCATTTCAAGGTCCTGGAGTGGCCTAGCCAGTCTCCAGATCTCAACCCTATAGAAAACCTTTGGAGGGAGTTGAAAGTCCGTGTTGCCAAGCGAAAAGCCAAAAACATCACTGCTCTAGAGGAGATCTGCATGGAGGAATGGGCCAACATACCAACAACAGTGTATGGCAACCTTGTGAAGACTTACAGAAAACGTTTGACCTCTGTCATTGCCAACAAAGGCTATATCACAAAGTATTGAGATGAAATTTTGTTTCTGACCAAATACTTATTTTCCACCATAATATGCAAATAAAATGAAAAAAAAACCAGACAATGTGATTTTCTGGATTTTTTTTTCTCAGTTTGTCTCCCATAGTTGAGGTCTACCTATGATGTAAATTACAGACGCCTCTCATCTTTTTAAGTGGTGGAACTTGCACTATTGCTGACTGACTAAATACTTTTTTGCCCCACTGTATTTAGTAGCCCATCTCTAAGCTTGGAAACACATTTGAAGTATCCAATGTCTGAGAAAATAGTAATGATCTGTGAACATGATCGATCATACGAGCTTTCTAAGCCCCTCATAAAAATCGGTAAAAAGACCTGAAAATGTGACTTTTGCCTAGTTGGAAGATCACTGATACTGAGAGAGCTGTATAGTAGACTCATGGAGCGATGTCTGTACTGAGATTATCAAGATTGAAATGAAAAACAATAATTATGTCTTTCCTACTGGGTGCTCAGCTGTTTCATGCAATTTTCAGCTGCACATTTTCCATGTACTTTCTACCATAAAGTCCTTAGTGTTCGCAGCACTGTAGAACTAAGCACATAAAAAGCCATTATCAAAAAGGTGGCACATGGCCATCATAATTCCATGTAAAAGGATGTATAGCACAACAGTTTTACTAGTTACTTTTAATGGAACAATTATTATCTGTTTTTGCCTGCATGTTTTTCCTCATTTCATAAATAGATCTGCTCCCAACCACCAAGTGCTGTGACTCCCATCCCTTCCTGCATTTCCCCTGGCTCACTTTCCACATTTTATCCCATCACAGAAGAAGTCTCCAGACTCCTCTCTTCTTCTCGTCCGACTACATGCACTAATGACCTCATTCCCTCACATCTCCAGTCTCTCTCTCCAGTCGTCACGACTCACCTAACTACAATCTTTAATCTCTCCCTCTCCTCTGGCATTTTCCCATCCTCCTTCAAACACGCCATCGTTACTCCATTACTAAAGAAACCCACTCTCGACCCATCCTACACAAACAACTACAGACCAGTTTCCAATCTCCCCTTCATCTCTAAACTTTTGGAGCGCCTACTTTACTCCTGCCTCACCCGTTACCTCTCCACTCACTCACTCCTAGACCCTTCACAGTCCGGCTTCCGCCCCTACATTTGACTGATACTGCACTCATCAAAGTGACCAATGACCTTCTGACAGCAAAACGTAATGGTCACCACTCTGCTCATTCTTCTTAACCTATCTGCAGCTTTCGACACTGTTGACCACCATCTCCTACTCTCTAGGCTCCAGTCACTAGGCATTAAAGACACTGCTCTCTCCTGGTTCTCTTCCTATCTTTCTGACCACTCCTTCAGTGTTTTGTTCTCTGGCTCAACGTCATCTCCTCTTCCTCTCGCTGTCGGGGTACCTCAGGGCTCAGTCCTTGGCCCCCTTCTCTTCTCTCTCTACACGGCCCCAATTGGACAGACTATCAGCAGATTTGGCTTTCAGTACCATCTTTATGCTGATGACACACAACTATATACGTCAATCCCCGACCTTACCCCCGCTGTACTACAGAACACCAGTGACTGTCCGCAGTCTCCAACATCATGTCCGCTCTCTATCTGAAACTCAACCTCTCGAAAACTGAGCTTCTTTTGCTCCCGCTGTCTACTAACCTCAATGAATCAGACATTTCCCTCTCTGTGGGTGGCAGTATAATAACACCCCGGCAGCAGGCGCGCTGTCTGGGTGTTATGTTTGACACCAATCTCTCCTTCACATCCCATATACAATCTCTTGCCTGCTTTTGCCGCTTACACCTAAAATACATCTCTAGAATCTGCCCTTTTCTCTCCATGGACACAACAAAAACCCTAACTGTAGCATTGATCCACTCCCGCTTGGATTACTGCAATGCTCTATTAATTGGCCTCCCCTTTACTCGACTATACCCTCTCCAGTCCATACTTAATGCAGCTGCCAGGGTCATCTATCTGGCTAATTGGTACTCGGACGCGTCTGCTCTCCACCAGTCCTTACATTGACTGCCCATTCATTATAGGATCCAATTCAAAGTACTTGTTCTCACCCACAAAACTCTCCACAGTGCAGCACCCCCCTACATCTCCTCCCTCATTTCTGTCTATCGGCCTAACCAACCGCTGCGCTCTGCAAACTTTTTTAGACTAACCGCTGCACTAATCCATACCTCCCACTCCCGACTCCATGACTTCTCCCGCACTGCGCCAATCCTCAGGAATGTTCTACCCCAAGAAATTAGGACTATCCACAATTTGCATAGTTTCAGGAGCTCCCTCAAAGCACATTTGTTCAGAGCGGCCTATCACGTTCACTTATCAAAATCATTCTATGTGTAAGTGTGCATGAGTAGCCCATTCACTATTTCCATCCATCCCTCACTCCCTCAAGATGGCTGGTCCATCATTGTAAATACATCACTGTAAATACACACCTTTACTTTGTATCTCCCCCACCACATAGTAGATTGTAAGCTCTCACGAGCAGGTTCGTCTTATTTTGCTTTAACTATTGTATTGTTAACGTTGTTACTTATGACTTGTGTTTTGAAACTGTTAAACTGTAAAGCGCTGCGGAATATGTTGACGCTATATTAATAAAGATTATTATTATTTTACAATGTGGGCACGTCAGTTTTACAACATTGTGCCCCATACTCATCCATTTTAGAAATGTCCATTTTAGAACCAAAACAATAAAAAGAAATGATGGTGAATACTATGTCAAGTATTTTACTGCAGTAAATATCCTAAGGTGTTGAGTGGCTTATTCTTCATAATTAATGTTTACTCTCATTTAGAATATTAAATCATTATATACTTTATCATCCTATTAAATGCCTTATCACTAGCAGATAATAAAATGTGCCCTAATTCTAACTATGTCCAGATATATAAGGATCAGTCTCAATGCCATCATCAGAATATAACTTTGAGTCTCTGAGAAGTTAAGAAGTAAGAAAAGAAAAGAAATCAGTCATGTCTGGAATCAAAGGAGGAAACTGCCAGAAGAGCTCGTGCCAGAATCCATGCAAAGATCCCTGCCAAAAAGTGCCGATCTGTGTAAATCCTTGCCAAGACCGTAAGTTAAACTTTTTTTTGTTTGCCTTTTTTGTATTGTTTGTAAACTTTACACATTAATTTGTATTATAGAACTTGGCTCCAGAACTTTACCTTAGTATTTTTTTTAACAAAGATACTAAAAAATGTAAAAAATTAATGAATTTAAAAACTGTAAAAAAAAAAAAAAAAGCCTAAGACATCTTGCCAAAACATGTCAAATTAAAGGTTGGATCTTGCTCACACGTCATATGCTCTTACATTCAGACTGTACAAAAATGTCCTGAGGTATATTCAAGCCCGATATACGATTTGCAGCTGTATGTCATTCAGCCGTATACTTCAGACTCAAAATTGCTTTCTATTGAGAAGAATTGTTGAATATGCTTTTTGATACAGTAAAGTGATTAAAGGCTAATAAATGGGGTATGTTCAGTGTATTCAAATTTAATAATAAATGGCATTTTTCATACAAGTAAATCTCAAACGTGTAGAAAAGATAATTGATCAAGATATTCATTATGACAGCCATATTTGCTGCTATGAAATTGGCTTTAACCTTCAAGGGTAAACAATTCAGGAGGGTTTGCCTAATATTGGACAATCCCTCCTAAACAGCTAAACTGTCCATCATTGTGCCCCCCATTATTATGTCGTATGACCACTGTGGACAGTCAGAGGTCACTGATTGGTCTGTAGCCTTTACTATTACATAGTTAATACACTGGAAAGCAGACAAGTCTATCAAGTTCAACCAAGCAGACCATAGTATTAGGATTTTTTATTTTTTAATGGACAGTTTAGCTGTTCTGAACAGGTTATCCACTTGTAGACAATCTCTTTAATTGATGACTTTTAATATATTCTTCATATTGGTTTAACACTGCCTGTAGTATATAGTTCTAGATGCTACTTTTTATTATACAGTGAATATTGTTATTGTGCACAATAATGTAGTTTTAAAACTCTTTATATACTATATACACAAGATGTCAAAATGGTGATACAGACTTTCATGTTTTTGGACCAACTGCTTTAACCCCTTAGCGACAGAGCCAGTTTGCAGCTTAATGTCCAGGCCAATTTTTACAATTCTGACCACTGTCCCTTTATGAGGTTATAACTCTGGAACGCTTTAATGGATCCTGCTGATTCTGAGATTGTTTTTTCGTGACATATTGTACTTCATGTTAGTGGTAAAATTTCTTCGATAAGTCTTGTGTTTATTTATGAAAAAAGCAGAAATATGGCAAAAAAATTTAAAATTTTGCAATTTTAAAACTTTAAATTTTTATGCCCTTAAATCAGAGAGATGTGTCACATAAATTTCTTAATAAATAACATTTCCCACATGTCTACTTTACATCAGCACAATTTTGGATGCAAAATTTTTTTTTGTTAGGAAGTTATAAGGGTTAAAAGTTGACCAGCGATTTCTCATTTTTACAACAAAATTTACAAAGCCATTATTTTTAGGGACCACATCATATTTAAAGTCATTTTGAGGGGTGTACATGACAGAAAATACCCAAAAGTGGCACCATTCTAAAAACTAGACCCCTCAAGGTGCTCAAAACCACATTCAAGAAGTTTATTAACCCTTTAAGTGCTTCACAGGAACGAAAGCAATGTGGATGGAAAAAATTAACATTTAACTTTTTTTTGGAAAAAAATTACTTCAGAACCAATTTTTTTTATTTTCACAAGTGTTAAAAGAGAAAATCAACCACAAAATTTGTTGTACAATTTCTCCTGAATACGCCGATACCCCATATGTGGGGGTAAACCCCTTTTTCAGCACACGGCAGAGCTCGCAAGGGATGGAGCACCGTTTGACTTTTTGAACGCAGAATTGGCTGGAATTAAGATCGGATGCCATGTTGCGTTCGGAGAGCCCTTAATGTGCCTAAACAGTGGAAAACTCCAACAAGTGACCCCATTTTGGAAACTAGACCCATTAAGGAACTTATCTAGATGTGTGGTGAGCACTTTGAACCTTCAAGTGCTTCACAGAAGTTTATAACGTAGAGCCGTGAAAATAAGAAATCCATTTTTTTTCCACAAAAATGATCTTTTCGCCCCCAAATTTTTATTTTTACAAGGGTAACAGGAGAAATCATACCCCCACAGTTATTATGCGATTTGTCCTGAGTACGCTGATACCCCATATGTGGGGAGGAACCACTGTTTGGGTGCATGGGAGAGCTTGGAAGGGAAGGAGTGCCATTTTGGAATGCAGACTTTGATGGAATGGTCTGCGGGCATCATGTTGCGTTTGCAGAGCCCCTGATGGGCCTAAACAGTGGAAACCCCCAACAAGTGACTCCATTTTGGAAACTAGACCCATGAAGGAGCTTATCTAGATGTGTGGTGAGCACTTTGAACCTTCAAGTGCTTCACAGAAGTTTATAACGTAGAGCCGTGAAAATAAGAAATCCATTTTTTTTTCCACAAAAATGATCTTTTCGCCCCCAAATTTTTATTTTTACAAGGGTAACAGGAGAAATCATACCCCCACAGTTATTATGCGATTTGTCCTGAGTACGCTGATACCCCATATGTGGGGAGGAACCACTGTTTGGGTGTATGGGAGAGCTCGGAAGGGAAGGAGTGCCATTTTGGAATGCAGACTTTGATGGAATGGTCTGCGGGCATCATGTTGCGTTTGCAGAGCCCCTGATGGGCCTAAACAGTGGAAACTCCCAACAAGTGACTCCATTTTGGAAACTAGACCCATGAAGGAGCTTATCTAGATGTGTGGTGAGCACTTTGAACCTTCAAGTGCTTCACAGAAGTTTATAACGTAGAGCCGTGAAAATAAGAAATCCATATTTTTTCCACAAAAATGATCTTTTCGCGCCCAAATTTTTATTTTTACAAGGGTAACAGGAGAAATCATACCCCCACAGTTATTATGCGATTTGTCCTGAGTACACTGATACCCCATATGTGGGGGGGAACCACTGTTTGGGCGCATGGGAGAGCTCGGAAGGGAAGGAGTGCCATTTTGGAATGCAGACTTTGATGGAATGGTCTGTGGGCATCATGTTGCGTTTGCAGAGCCCCTGATGGGCCTAAACAGTGGAAATCCCCCACAAGTGACCCCATTTTGGAAATTAGACCCCCTAAGGAACTTATCTAGATGTGTGGTGAGCACTTTGAACCCCCAAGCGCGTCACAGAAGTTTATAAACGCAGAGCCGTGAAAATAAAAAGTCTTTTTTATTTCCACAAAAGTGATTTTTTAGACCCCAATTTTTAGACCCCCAAAGTTGGTAAATAGTGGAAACCCCTTAATTCTTGCTCCAACCCTAACCCCAACACACCCCTAACCCTAATCCCAACCCTAATCCTAGTTCGCCCTAACCCTAGCCCAACCCTAGCCCTAACCCTAGCCCAACCCTAACCCTTAACCCTAGCCCAACCCTAACCCTTAACCCTAGCCCAACCCTAACCCTAGCCCAACCCTAACCCTTAACCCTAGCCCAACCATAACCCTAGCCCTAACCCTAGACTAGCCCTAACCCTAGCCTAACCCTAGCCTAACCCTAACCCTAGCCTAACCCTAACCCTAGCCTAACCCTAACCCTAACCCTAACCCTAACCCTAGCCTAACCCTAACCCTAGCCTAACCCTAGCCTAACCCTAGCCTAACCCTAACCCTAGCCTAACCCTAACCCTAGCATAACCCTAACCCTAGCCTAACCCTAACCCTAGCCTAACCCTAGCCTAACCCTAGCCTAACCCTAACCCTAGCCTAACCCTAACCCTAACCCAAGCCTAACCCTAACCCTAGCCTAACCCTAACCCTAACCCTAGCCTAACCCTAACCCTTATGGAAAACTGAAAAAAAATATATTTTTTTTATTTCATTATGTGTGCCTATATAAGGGGGTGATAAACGGGGGGGTTATGTACTATTTTTATTATTTTGATCACTATGATCATTTATCATAGTGATCAAAATAATGAATGGAATCTGCCAGCCGGAGCCAGCAGATTCCCGGCGGGCGCACTGCGCATGCGCCCGCCATTTTCAAGATGGCGGCGCCCATCGGATGACGCCGGCGGGCGCGGGACCACCGGGAGGGGACGGAGGACAAGGGAGAGGTACCGGGAGGGGACCGGGGGGATCAGGGACCCTATTTCTCTATCCTCTGATGTGCGATCACATCAGAGGAAAGAGAAATTAAATGTAAAATTGCAGCTTTTTTTTTTTTTGCGGTCGCCGTTATAGGGTTAATAACGGCGATCGCAAAAGCGGGGGTCGGTAAAAACCGACCGATTCATGTTCTCCGGAGAAAATCCGACACTGGGGGGCGCTATTCACTTAAATCACAGCGCCATGAATTAACGGCGCTGTGGTTTAAGTACCCTTAATTACCGCCGTTAAAAGGCGTATCGGCGGTCGTTAAGGGGTTAAACTTTTCTTTCTAGCCCCTTCGGGACCGGGCTAATTTTTTAAATTCTGATCAATGTCAATTTATGTGGTCATAACTCTGGAATGCTTTAACAAATCCCAATGATTTTGAGACTGTTTTTTCGTGGCAAATTATAATTTATGATAGTGGTAAATTTAGATTGATATATTTTGTGTTTATTTATAAGAAATATCAGAAACTTGACAAAAATGTAAAAAAAAATGCAATTTTTAAATTTTGAATGATTATCCCTTTAATCCAGATAGTCATACCACAGAAAAAAAAATAATAAATAAGATTTCCCTCATGTCTGCTTTACATCAGCACCATTTTTAAAATGCTAATTTATTTTGTTAGCCTTTTAGGAGGTTTAAAAATATAGCAATAATTTTTCATTTTTTCAAGGAAATTTACAAAAAATTTTTTTTGAGGGACCTATCCAAGTTTGAAGTGACTTTGGGGGTGCTATATATTGGAAAACCCCAAACATGATACCATTTTAAAAACTGCACCCCCTGACGTATTGAAAACTGCTGTCAGGTAGTTTATTAACCCTTCAGGTGATTTTTAGGCATTAATGCAAAGTGTATAGCGGAATGAAAAAGTGTTTGTTTACCACCTAAATGTCACTAACTTCTGAACTGGCCGCTGTAGCCAGCAGAATCTAAGGCCGCTATTTGGCCATGAACAGCTATGGCAAACATCAGGACCACACAATCATGATCTCGGTGTGTCAATTAGATTAAAGTGCAAGCTCCCACAATCTATTAACCATTTATTTGATGTAGTCACTTTTGACAGCAGCAACTAAGGGGTTAAACAGATATGGATGGTGCTAACACAGATCATTTGTGATACAGCAAGTTGTCAGATATAGTGGACAGCCGACAGCTGCTGGATTGTCACCTGTATGGGGATATTTCCTTATATCTCAGGTCAGTAAAAATACGTATTGGCTGTCATGAAGGGGCTAGATTAAGCAGAATAGAAAGGCCTACCAGAAGATTAATTTTAGACCAGTCTTCGTAATACTAGAGGGTAATAACACAAGTGTAATTTTTTTTATTCTCAACTCAAGGAGCAAAGGAATTGGAAAAAATCCATTAAACCAGATTCATATTGGATACTGAATCTCTCGGATTTGATATAGCAACATTTGGAAGTGGCATACAGACAAGGACTGCTTCAAATAAAATGAGGCCACAGCCTAAAGACGGTTTTTTGAAAAATTCTGGCTGTCTAGAGCAATGAATGCATTGTTAATAAAATCTCTTCTTGTACAAGGTAGTGAACAAGTCAGTTCACAAGTCATGGTCGTATGAGGCTGTAAAAGGTTAAAAGTTAAATTATGGTTCCTGAGGGTCTAGTCTGCAGGTGGGAAAAGAGTCTAGCAGAAAGTTTTGGTATGTAGGAATTGACTAGTATGCCACTCCCTGACACCTGTCCTGCATAGGTGGCACAACAGCATCCTATCGACTTCAACAAGTTCCACCACAGCTCTATAGAACTCATACTTTGTGTATTACTATGATACGACCATAATCATACATAACTCTGTAGATATTGCTTGCAGTGAATACAAAATACATGTTTCTCTTTTCTAGCTTGCCAGTCTGGGTCCCAGTACTTTGGCTACAGCAATCAACAAGGTCGTGGACAGTGCCACAAACAAGGTAAAAATAAGGATAAATTTAGTTGTTTTTTCACTGTTATCAGCGTTAATTAATTTATCTATGCACAGATCAAAATTACTGTTTTTAAAAGCTGCTTTATAAGGTTTGATTCGTAGGACTGCATTTGGCATAAAATATGAAGAAAAAATGTGCAGGGTTCCCAACCTTCCAGAAATTGTTGGACGGTCAGTAAAATTAGGACACTTTTCCCTTGTCTGTTAAAAAACTTGAATAGATTATTATGACTTTAATTATCATTATTTCACAGTTCAAAGTGAATGCATCTAATTTATAGGTTGTAGACATAGATCACTTATAGTCATAATCATAATAATTTAATATGGTTTTTGAATGTCACTGTAAAAAGTGTTAAGTGTCTGTGAATTTTCGATAAGCTGTCCAGAACAAAAAAAAAATATAATGTAGAGTAAAGTATAAAGTCTAACAAAGCAATTCTTTATAAAATGTGATGATGTGATACAAATATTATAAAGTTTAACTTGATCTATGAAATAAATGAGTAACTGATATATGTTCACTTCTCCATCAGATCCCTGCAACCCCTGTTGTCCTCCTCCCTGCTGTCCACCACCCTGCTGTCCTGATCCCTGCTGTCCTGATCCCTGCCAAGGTCAAGGGAATTTCTATTGCAATAAATGAAGATGTGACACCTGACTGTGTTCCTTGCATTGTTCCCCATCTTTCGCTCAAATGTACTATAAATTGTCCTAATTAATTAAGAATCCTCACCTTCGCCTTTACTTGCCGTTAACTAATCTGTACTGCTATCCAATAAAATTCTACTATTAGCACAAGATTTATAGTTTATATATTCAAGTTTTTATGCGTTAGAAATCTTTTATTATAGGGGATGAAAAATAACGACCCATGGACAGATGAACGGTCCTGTCTAAGAAAAAAAAAGGCAGACATGTTTTCTAATCCAGAACAACACCTTTATCAAATAAAAATTTAAAATATCAAATGCTTCTCATATGCAATGCAAAGCTTTTTTAGTGTAAATATACTTGGAGTAGATAACGATAACATAATTGGTGGGGGCTTTTGAGACAATTACTACCATCATCTGACACCTGCTTCCACTAATAACAGTGATAGCAGGAGCTGATGATCGGGGTTTTCCTCAGCTGCCGCCTGCGATCTAATGAAATAAATGAATGGAAAAACCGTACCTGGGTTCCCCCCTATTTTCTTCAACCAACCGGGCAAAACTCACAGCTGGGGGCTGCAACCCTCAGCTGTAATCTTCAGCAAGGCTGGTTATCAAGAATAGAGGGGTCCCCACGCTGTTTTTTTAATTATTTATATAATTAAAAAATGGCATGGGGTCCCCCCATTTTTGCCAACCAGCCTTGCTAAAGCTCACAGCTGGGGGATGTTATTCTCAAAATGGTAAAGGGCCATTGATATAGGCCCCGTAAGCTAAAAACAGCAGCCCACAGCTGCCCAGAAAAGGTTCATCTATTAAATGAAAGGGTGATAAGCAGATGAAAATGACAAGTCAATCCCTAGTTTACTGCAAAAAGCTCTCCAAAATTTAGAAACAAAATGTACTCTATCAGACACAATGTTCAGAGGGATCCCATGTACCCTTACAATATGAGAAATAAGCAACCTGGAGAGTGTCTCTGCATTAGGTAATCCTGACAAAGGCACAAAATGAGCTTGTTTGCTGAATAAATCAACTAACACCCAAATAGCAGTTTTCCCATCAGACAAAGGCAAATCTGTAATGAAATACATGGACACATGAGTCCATGGTCTTTCAGAAATAGGCAATGGAGCCAATTCCCCAGGCGGCCGGCTATGACTGACTTTGGCGTGTGCGCAGACTTCACAAGCAGATACAAAATCTTTAATATCATTATGCATGGAGGGCCACCAAAAAAGTCCGTGGCTTTCCTTGTTGCAGTAACCCCAGGATGACCACTTAAAACTGAATCATTAAATTCCTGTAACACCCACAATGTTAGGTACACAGGCACAAATAATTTGGACTCCGGGGAAGTGGAAGGAGCCAATGACTGGACTTTACGAATCTCCTCTTCAAAATTTAGAAGTTACCATAGACACCACAATACCCTGAGGAATAATAGAGGATGGAGGTTCTGGATGAGAAATGGAAACTAGACTACGAGATAAAGCATCAGCTTTTACATTCTTAGACCCAGGCCTGAATGTAATAGAAAAATTAAATCAAGAGAAAAACAAGGACGATCTGGCCTGTCTAGGAGTTAAACTTTTAGCCGATTCAATGTAAGCTAAACTAAATTCTTGTGATCCGTGATCACCATAACTGGAGGAACAACCCCCTCCAAAAAATGCCTCAATTCCTCAGAGGCCAATTTGACAGCAAGTAACTCCTGATTGCCCATATCATAATTTCTCTCTGCCAGTGAAAATTATTTAGAAAGAAAAGCACATGGACACAGGTTAGTCAGATTTTGGGCCCCTGCGATAAGACTGCCCCCACCTAGATCTCCAAAGCATCCACTTCTACAATGAACGGTTGTTGAAGATGAGGCTGGATCAGAATGGGTGCTGACATAAAGCACTCTTAATCTTTCAAAAGCCGTGATAGCACCCGGTGACCAAACCTTGAGATTCTCCCCCTTACGTGTAAGGTCAGTAATTGGTTTAGCACTCTGTGAAAACCCCTTCAAAATTTTTCTGTAATAGTTGGCGAATCCCAGAAAATACTGCAAAGCCTTGAGGTCACGAAGTAGAACCCAATTAATTATGACTTGCGCCTTCCCAGGGTCCATCTTAAATCCTTCTTCTGACAAGATAAACCCAAACAAAGAGACAGAAAAAACACATTTCTGCAATTTATCAACTAAATTCTTCCTTAGACTCTATAACACAACACGAACATGTGCCTGGTGAGTGTCCAAGTCTGGCGAGAAAATTAAAATGTCATCGAGGTAAATCACAACAAATCTTCCAATGCTATCAGAGAAAATATCATTCATAAAATTTTGAAACACAGCAGGTGCATTAGATAATCCAAATGCATGACAAGGTTTTCAAAAAGACCCTCAGACATTAAAAACGCCATTTTCCATTCATTACCCTTCTGGATGCATATCAAATTGTAAGCCCCTCTAAGATCAAGTTTAGAAAACACCCTGCCCCCCTGAAGCTGATTGTATAGGTCAGGGATGAGTGGTAGTGGGTAAGTATTTTAAACGATGATCTTGTTTAGTTCTCGGAAATCAAGGCAAAGACGGAGAACCCCATCTTTCTTTTTAGCAAAGAAAAATCCAGCAGCTATATGGGAGGAGGAAGCATGGATATGACCCTTCCGTAAACTTTCGTTGACATATTCATTCATGGCGGCTCGTTCAGGCCCCGACAAATTGTAAAGGTGAGCTTTTGGCAACTTGGCGCTAGGAATAAGATCAATAGCACAATCATAGGGACGATGGGGAAGTAGTATCTCCGCCTCTTTTTCCAAGAACACATCTCCGAAGTCCTTCAGGTACCCTGGAAGACCCTCCAGACTAGCGGAGCATATATGTACATTTTTTAGACATTTTTGTAACACTTGGGGCTTCTTTTCACAATCTCTTTCTGACATCAATCAATAACTGGATTGTGAATCTGTAGCCATGCAAACCCCAGCACCAATCGAGCAGGTAAATTATTCAACACAAAACAGGAGATGGATTCAGAGTGGAAAGCTTCCACTTGGAGAGTGATTTCACTTGGATAGTGAAATCCACCGTTGCCCTCTTGACCACATTGTGAGCTAACGGTGTCTTTTCAAGGGCAATGACATGAATGGGTCTTTTCAATCTAATTGTCCCTAAGTCTCACTTCAGAGCCTGTCCCGAATCAATAAAGTTAGCAGCACTTCCTGAAAAATGCACACCACAGAAAAATATATATGAAAAATATAAATCACAACAATTTTATTGGCAAACACAATACAATAAAAACACACTTAAAACCATAGAACTGTGTCCACAAAGAAAAATTGATACAATAATAACCCCCATGCATAAGAGTAGATAATAAATGACTCTCAATTAACCCCTCTTCTATTAGCTCATAACCGATGGACAATATGAGCCAAGAAGGAAAGCTCAAACAATGAAAACACCTTAAAAAAAAAAAAAAGCCCCAATGTCAGCATATTACCAGAAGAGAGTCAGGAACCCATTGATCCCAAGGGTCAGAAATCTAAGTGGACCACAGACATAACCCCACGCGTATCGCCCCCTCAAATGAGGTTTCGTCAGGGGAAGTAAGACACATTATGGCCAATCGACCTTAAATATAATGAAAGTAATTATTTAATAACCCACCGGTGTGTGGCATGCCAGCAGCCCCTGGTCAGGATACCACAAGAAGTAACACACATGGCTGATGTAATCACAGTAGTCGTAGCAGGAAACCCATGTCATATGGGGCATGAAGACATCATTGTGCATAAACAATTAGGATAAACTGCACATGGCCATTTTGAAAAGCAGAAGCAATGAAGTGTGAGACGCTCCTGCGTAAACGCAGGAAGCACAGTGTTAGGCATCAAGTTTCCCCCACTGCACAGGGGGAATCTTGAGCCATGCCCTCTGCGGTCTCCCATTCTTTTATAGCTGTGTCCTTCCGGGACGTTCCCAGTAGTGGACCAATCCGAGCAGGAACGGGACCTGTGCATGTGACCTCCGGCCTCCAATGGGAGGTCATCCCACGGGCATGCTCAGTACCCAAAAGACAGGACTTAATCCCAGAAGCATCTACTTGCTACTGACTCAAGGATGGAGTAAGAGCAGAGGCAGAGATGCAACCAGACACCTAGCATCAGCATGGGCAAGACGCCTGGACCAAATTATTTACTGAGCAGGAATCTCTGTGGTTCCAGAGGAATGGGAGACCGCAGAGAACATGGCTCAAACCGCATCCAGGGTCATGTGAACCTTCTCTGGTTGATACAATTTTCTTGATTGTGTAAAATGACGGTGTTTTTTTATTGGCAATTTAAGCAAAAATAAATTGCTTTAATCTGTCACGTCCAGTAAATTTTCAACAATTTGATACAATTTTGCATGAAATTGATTAATTCCTCTCTAATGCATATGTAATGCAAACAATCTACATATCTGTGTATTTATTTCTGAATATGTGAAAAAAAACAAGATAAAACCAAGATATCTGAAAAGACCTGATGTAAGCATGGGGAAAACATATATACTAATTGTTGTCCTTGGATGGATTTGGACCAAAGACCTTGGTATTACAAGTTATTAGTGCTTACTACTAAATATTGTAAAGAGATTAATGTCTGAAATTAAGAGCACTTAGTCCTAAACAGGAATTCCAGCTAAGCTAAGGGTGGTATATAGGGTTTTAGGGATTTTTACATATCTCCAGCTACAGTAATAGAAACTTTTCATGACATTTTTTCTTTATTTTACTTCATGCACCGTGCCATAAAAGTGATAAGAAAGTGTTATCCTTTGGGTAAGTATGATTAAAATGATACCATATTAATATAGGTTTTTTATGTATTCTTACTTTTGCTAACTAAGAACACTTTTGTAGAAAACATACATAGTCACATTCTAAGTGCTATACATTTTTATTTTTCCGCCTTCAGATCTGTGTGAGGGATTGTGTTTTAGTGGGAAAAGATGTTATTTTTAGTGATATTTTTATTTATATACAACTTTTGATCACATTTTATTGTACTTTTTGTGCAATACAAAATTGAAAAAAAGCATTTAATGTCATAATTTATTTTATGTGAGGGAGATGTGCTAGATGCAACAATACCAAATAGGTGTACTTTTATGTTTATTTTGTATTTACACTATAAGATATGCATATGCAAATTCATTAGGAAAATTTTTTTTGTAATGTTTATATTGTTTATTTTGTGAAGCTATTTTATTTTTTTACTTAGTCCCTCTACGACAATTGGACATTTTATACAACTGGCTGTTGCTGCAAGAATTTGGCTGTCAATTAAGCCAAGGTCCTAGCAATAAACCTGTGGGTAAAGCCTTTCTGCCTGCATGATCATCATCACGTAACTATATACACACGAGGGCAAAATTGTTGGTACCCCTCGTTTAATGACAGAAAAACCCACAATGGTCACAATAGTAACATGAATCTGACACAAGTAATAATAAATAAAAAATCTATGAAAATTGACAAATGAAAGTCAGATATTGCTTTTCAACCATGCTTCCACAGAATTTAAAAAAAATAAAACTCATGAAATAGGCCTGGACAGAAACAATGTGACAAAAGGGACTTGTTAAATCAACGTGTGTCCATTAATTAGCATCACAGGTGTCTACAATCTTGGAATCAGTGAGTGGGCCTCTATAGATAGCTACAGATACTCACTGTGTTATTTGGTGACATGGTGTGTATCACACTCAACATGGACCAGAGGAAGCGAAAGAAAGAGTTGTAACAGATTAGAAAGAAAATTATAGACAGACAAGTTAAAGATAAAAGTTATAAGACCATCTCCAAGCAGCTTGATATTCCTGTGACTACACTTGAACATATTATTCAAACCTCCCTGGATGTGGCCGCTGGAGGAAAATTGATGACAAATCAAAGAGATGGATAAAACAAATGGTATCAAAAGAGCCCAGAAAAATTTCTAAACAGATTAAAGGTGAACTTCAAGCTCAAGAAACATCAGTGTCAGATCGCACCATCCGTCATTGCATGTGCCAAAGCAGACTTCATGGGAGACGACCAAGGAGGACACCATTGTTGAAAAAAAAGTCTTTAAAATGTCTGACTTGAATTTGCCAAACTACATGTTGACAAGGCACAAAGCTTATGGGTGAATGTCCTATGGAAAGATGAGACAAAAATGGAAATTTTGGCAAGGCACATCAGCTCTATGTTCACAGACCGAAAAATGAAGCATCTCAAGAAAAGAACACTGTCCCTACCGTGAAACATGGAGGAGGCTCTGTTTTGTTCTGGGGCTGTTTTGCTGTAACTGGCACAGGGTGTCTAGAATCTGTGCAGGGTACAATGAAATCTCAAGACTATCAAGACTATCAAGGGATTCTAGAGAGGAATGTGCTGCCCAGTGTCAGAAAGTTTGGTCTTAGTTGCAGGTCATTGGTCTTGCAACAGGATAATGACCCAAAACATACATCTAAAAACACTCAAGAATGGCTAAGAGTTAAACATTGGACTATTCTGGTGACCTTCTATGAGCCCTGACCTAAATCCTAATGAGCATCTTTGGAAAGAGCTGAAACATGCCATCTGAAAAAGACAACCTTCAAACACAAGACAAATGGAGCAGTTTGCTCCTGAGGAGTGGGCCAAAATAACTGTCGAGAGGTTCAGAAGTCTCATTGACAGTTGCAGGAATCGTTTGATTGCAGTGATTGCCTAAAAAGGTTGTGCAACAAAATATTACGTTAAGAGTACCATCATTTCTGTCCAGGCTTATTTCATGAGTTTTATTTTTTTTTAAATTCTGTGGAAGCATGGTTGAAAAGCAATGTCTGAATTTTATTTGTTCATTTTCATAGATTTTTTATTTATTACTTTTGTCAGATTCAAGTTATTTATGTGACCATTGTTGGTTTTTCTGTCATTAAACGAGGGGTACCCACAATTTTGACCATGTGTGTACATCATAGAGCATGATCATGTTTCCGATAATAACATACTTCTATGTCAAACATTGGAAAAGGGTGAATCTTCACAAAAAAGATCTTTGCTAAAAAAAAATATGTTTTTAGTTGTTACGAGTGATTGTGCGCCCTTCGGGCGCATGCTGAGATTACGAACCACGCAATGGGGTGTAACCACACAGCAGGCTGGCGTATGTGCAGACTAACAGCAAACATAAATACCTGGTGTACTTCTCCTGCCACTCCTACTTTGTGTATGAAAAAGCTCTGACATTAATACTGTTCGGGTAGAGCTATTCGATAGCGCTATCCATGAAGAAAGTGCACAGGTAGAGCTATCCCATAGCTCTATTCCTAAAGGAAATGAATGGGTAGAGCAATCCGATAGCGGTATCCCTCAAAGTTCCTGAGTGTAAGCTATTTCACATGGTTGAGTGCACTTGGGATCTGGAGTTGTCTAATTTATTGTCCATCCACTGTCCCCATATGGGAACAGAAGTGGATATGTCATTGCAACACACTTTCTGTGATGCAAGCTGATTTGAACTGTTTGGTTTTCACTTTTCAGGTGAACTCTGATGTCCCTATTAAATGGGGGTTTACCCAATGCATTTCGATAAATTATAGCTACTTCATTGCACCTTGGTGCATTGTAGCGCCTCTGGTCATCATTGTAGTAATTTATAATTGACATTGTTATTTTGAGAGGATCGCTATTTTCTAATTCAGCAATCCTCTCTTCCTCTCTTTCAAATTCCCTCATCATTGTGAAGGCTCTGGCGAGTGGGTTAATTGCTTTCATTTTCTCTCCAACAGATGACAGCAGTGCTGGGAGGCACTTTTTATTTGCTTGACTTCTTGTACTTAATGCTTCTTCACTGTCCAAAATATAAATCTGGGCATACTTGGGAGTATTACCCACAGCGGGATGCAATGGAGCAGTTCTGTGGTAAATTTGTCCACAAATTCGAAAACAGTGTAAACCATGCCCAGGAGGTGGCGCTACTTGTGCTCCCATTGATGCCAAAAGCAAGAGAGCTGTTGTATTGACTTATATTAGCCATAAAATTATTGGAGTGCTGATGCTCTCCTTTCATCAACTTGACTAATTGATCATCCATACGAATGGGACGTAATTGGATGCGCCCTCTCTTGCAGCAGGAAGGGAGTGTTTTGTGTTGCACTATTTCGTCTTTGAAATTTTTAGATTGGCAGAACTGACATCGAAATGCCAGTTCGCCAGCATAGTGCTCTTCAATACGTGTCTCATCAATTTGATTAAGAAGCCCTCTAGCGGCAAATGTAAGTTGCCATCGTCGAGTGGCTTTTGCATTTTGGACACATCTTCTATCTTGTTCTCGTCTTTGTGAAATTTGTGTATCACTTTGTGCATTGCTTGCTGCTTGTTGTCGTGCAGCATTAGATGTTCTATGTGATTCAGTTACTTCATTTGCTCTCTTGCTCTGGTCGCCCTCTGTCGGGCTGCATCAGCAGTTCTTCGATAATTTCATTCGTCTTCTGCTTCATTAAGACACAGGTTACGAATCCGTATGTGATTCGGTTCTCTACATTCAGCAGCGCGATCAATTTGATCCATCTTTGCAATGTTGCCTCACACTGTTGCCTGAGTGTTGCCTCACAGTGTTGCCTCACAGGCTAACGTTCAAAAAAGGCTCATGTCTTAACTCGTCATCAGGGAGAGCTAGTGGTAGTAACTATGGATACCTGAGTTACTGTTGAGCTGTGGATGACTCATTGCGCACAGACAGACAGTTGGGCTGTGGATGACTCATTGTGCACAGACACACGGACACATCCAAGTTAGGTATATGGATAGAGAAGTTCTTCGACCATTAGAGGGCAAAACACATCACATGCACACACTATAATCATAAAGTTGAGAGATTTAATCCAATCTGCAATTATAATCGCTTGACAGGTTCAATATCAAGAACACGATTGTTACATTCTTGAATTTTTTTCTGTACATTAATAAAATATTTTTGTCATCTAATGACATGAGATATAAATGTTAGTCAGCGGGCTAACATTGATTATTAGATTCATAAAAAGTTCAGATAAAATCTTGTGTTCTAAAGTTAGCTTGATAGACTTTTTTGGTCTAGACATGTGTGGCGCCCCTGAGGCTCAGTCGCCACAGAGGTACTGCACCTTCTCCTAAGGTGTAGTGCCCCACCATCCAGGTAAGGTGGGAACTCCCTGCCACACTCCAACACCTGCATCCCACACACAGGATAGTTCAGCAGGGCCACATTGTAGCTTTAGGCTTAGGGTGTAGAAGGAGCACCTTTCATGGAACCCTGCATCGTAACACGAGATGTGCTGGGAGGTGGGTGGAGTTAGTATAAAAGAAAGGGGAAAGATAGAATTACAGGTCAGTCTGAGTTCAGTCAGTGAGTATGACTGGAGAGTGAGAGAGAGCAGGCAGACAGGAGGTCAGCCTGCCGGGGGATCAGGCGGAGGAAAGACAGTCAGTCGGGAGAGGCTGAGGACTGGTCTTAGTGGAAGAGCCCCCGAGGAAAGGGATAGAAGAAGGAGTGCTGCAGCTGCCTCAGTGACCTGAGCCAGCTGGCATGGGAAAGGAAAGAGAAGGAGAGACGTAGAACTGTAATCTGCATTTCCATAAGAGAGAGAAAGACAAGCATGGAACGAAGTGGAGAGAGAACAGAGAGGAGGAGTGGGTTGGATAGTAACCCTGCCTATAGGTTTTCAGCGCAAGGCCGGGGCTCGGTCCCTGAGGTTGTATGGACACTTATGGTTCTGCAGCAGACACCGGTGGAGTAGTTGGCTGTACATGCACTACTCCCAACCAAGACTTGGGAGACAACAGCAAAACGGATAGAGAGCCGGGATTCAGGAGAAGGGAGTCCCTGAAGCAGGCTACAGCTGTCTGTCATACAAGTGAGAGAGTTGTTAGGAACATCTGACAGGAGGAACTTCAGAGTAACCATGGTACTGGAGTTCTTCACACTAAAAAGTGCAATAGAGGAGTCGTTCAGGAAGGACACATTGGCACGGTGCTGGCGGGGAGAGTCCTATCCTGCCTGGAGGTTGGCTGGGCATCTGTCCCGGAGGACACGGTACCGAAGCGGGCACCTGTGTGCACTATGAACTGTGAGTAAAGCTTTGAAACTGCAAGCTCTGAAATCCAGCAGTCATTCCCGCATCAGCACCGCTACAACTGGGTATCAACATCTACACCATCCTGTGTCCCACTCCTCCATCGCACCTACACTGCCCTGGGGTTACAGCTCTACCTGTGGGGAGCTATACCATCTAATCTGCAATATACCATCGGCCCCAGAGGATCTGCAAGCAGCGATGGCCAACACCTTATTTGCCAAACACCACGGGTGGCGTCACAAACTTTACATTACAATCAAACATCACCGCCATTGATATTGGGGCCCAGGGCCACGGACCGGGTCACCGCTGCTGTGACACAACATCGTCCCCGGACACCAGCCTGGTACCAAGTACCCTACGGCCCTGGGTGAAGCCGGCGAGGGGTGACCCACATGTAGTGATACAAATATGCAATCACCCTTGTTTGTTGATTATTCTGTTTTTTCATTTTTGTCCTTGTTGTATTTAGTCGCCCATCTCTAAGCTTGGACACACATTTGAAACATCCAATGTCTAAGAAAATAGTATTGATCTGTGAACATGATCGATCATACGAGCTTTCTAAGCCCCTCGTAAAAATGGGTAAAAAGCCCTGAAAATGTGACTTTTGCCTAGTTGGAAGATAACTGATACTGAGAGAGCTGTATAATAGACTCATGGAGCGATGTCTGTACTGAGATTATCAAGATTGAAATGAAAAACAATAATTATGTCTTTCCTACTGGGTGCTCAGCTGTTTCGTGCAATTTTCAGCTGCACATTTTCCATGTACTTTCTACCATAAAGTCCTTAGTGTTTGCAGCACTGTAGAACTAAGCACATAAAAAGCCATTATCAAAAAGGTGGCACATGGCCATCATAATTACCTGTAAAAGGATGTATAGCACAACAGTTTTACTAGTTACTTTTAATGGAACAATTATTTTCTGTTTTTGTCTGCATGTTTTTCCTCATGTCATAAATAGATTTTACAATGTGGGCACGTCACAGTTTTACAACATTGTGCCCCATACTCATCCATTTTAGAAATGTCCATTTTAGAACCAGAACAATAAAAAGAAATCATGGTGAATACTATGTCAAGTATTTTACTGCAGTAAATATCCTAAGGTGTTGAGTGGCTTACTCTTCATAATTAATGTTTACTCTCATTTAGAATATTAAATCATTATATACTTTATCATCCTATTAAATGCCTTATCACCAGCAGATAATAAAATGTGCCCTAATTCTAACTATGTCCAGATATATAAGGATCAGTCTCAATGCCATCATCAAAATATAACTTTGAGTCTCTGAGAAGTTAAGAACTAAGAAGAGAAATCAGTCATGTCTGGAATCAAAGGAGGAAATTGCCAGAAGAGCTCGTGCCAGAATCCATGCAAAGATCCCTGCCAAAAAGTGCCGATCTGTGTAAATCCTTGCCAAGACCGTAAGTTACACTTTTTTTGTTTTGCCTTTTTTGTATTGTTTGAAAACTTTACACATTAATTTGTATTATAGAACTTGGCTCCAGAACTTTACCTTAGTATTTATTTAACAAAAATACTAAAAAATGTAAAAATTTATGTATTTAAAAACTGAAAAAAAAAAGCTTTAGACATCTTGCCAAAAAAATGTCAAATTAAAAGTTGGGTTTAGCTCAGCATCATATGCTCTTACGTTCAGACTGTACAAAAATGTTGTGAGGTATATACTGGCTCGATATACGATTTGCAGCTTTATGTCATTCAGCCGTATACTTCACCGTATGACTCAAAATTGCTTTCTATTGAGAACAATAGTTGAATATGCTTTGCGATACAGTAAAGTGATTAAAGGCTAATAAATGGAGTATGTTCAGTGTATTCAAATTTAATAATAAATAGTGTTTTTCATACTAGTATATCTCAAACGTGTAGAAAAGATAATTGATCAAGATATTCATTATGACAGCCATATTTGCTGCTATGAAATTCGCTTTAACCTTCAAGGGTAAATAATTCAGGAGGGTTTGCCTAATATTGGACAATCCCTCCTAAACAGCTAAACTGTCCATCATTGTGCTCCCCATTAATATGTCATATGATCACTGCGAACAGTCATAGGTCACTGATTGGTCTGTAACCTTTACTATTGCATAGTTAATACACTAGAAAACCGACACGTCTATAAAGTTCAACCAAGCAGACCATAGTGTTTTGCTTTATTATGTTTTGATGGACAGTTTAGCTGTTATGAAGAGGTTATCCACTTGTAGACAATCTCTTTATGTTGATGACTTTTAATACATTCTTCATAACGGTTTAACACTGCCTGTAGTATATAGTTCTAGATGCTACTTTTTATTAGCGTGAATATTGTTATTGTGCACAATACAGTAGCTTTAAAACTCTTTATATACTATATACACAAGATGTCAAAATGGTGACACAGACTCATATTTTTGGACCAACTGATAAACTTCTTTATAGATTAAGCAGAAAAGAAATGCCTACCAGAAGATTAATTTTAGACCAGCCTTCGTAATACTAGAGGATCATAACACGTGTAATTTTTTTATTCTCAAATCAAGGAGCAAAGGAATTGGAAAAAATCCATTAAACCATATTCATATTGGATTCTGTATCACTCGCATTTGATAAAGCAACATTTGGTAGTGGCATACAGACAATTACTGTTTTGAATATAATGAGGCCATAGCCTAAAGAATTTTTTTTTTGTCATTTGAAAAATTCTTCCTGTCTGGAGCAATGAATGCATTGTTAATAAAATCTCTCCTTGTACAAGGCAGTGAACAAGTCAGTTCACATGTCCTGGTTATATGAGGCTGTAGTTTAATAGTTAAATTATGGTTCCTGGCGGTCTATTCTGCAGGTGGGAAAAGAGTCTAGCAGAAAGTTTTGGTATGTAGGAATTGACTAGTATGCCACTGCCTCACACCTGTCCTGCATTGGTGGCACAACAGCATTCTATAGACTTCAACAGGTGCTACCACAGCTCTATAGAACTAAAACTTTGTGCATAACTATGATACGACCATAATCATACATAACTCTGTAGATATTGTTTGCAGTGAATACAAAATACATATTTCTCTTTTCTAGCTTGCCAGTCTGGGTCCCAGTACTCCGGCTACAGCAATCAAGAAGGTCGTGGACAATGCCACAAACAAGGTAAAAAATAAGGATAAATTTAGTTGTTTTTTCACTGTTATCAGCTTTAATTAATTTCTCTATGCACAGATCAAAATTACTGTTTTTAAAAGCTGCTTTATAAGGTTTGATTCATAGGACTGCATTTGGCATAAATATGAAGAAATAATGTGCAGGGTTCCCAACCTTCCAGAATTTCTTGGACGGTCGGTAAAATTAGGACACTTTTTCCCTTGTCTGTTAAAAACTTGAAAAGCTTATTATGACTTTAATTATCATTATTTTACAGTTCAAAGTGAATGCAGCTAATTTATAGGTTGTAGACATGGATCACTTATAGTCATAATCATAATAATTTATTATGGCTTTCGAATGTCACTGTAAAAAGTGTTAAGTGTCTGTGAATTTTCGATAAGCTTTTCAGAACCTAAAAAAAAAATCAAACAAATGACCTTGATAATGTAGAGTAAAGTATACAGTCTAACAGAGCAATTCTTTATAAAATGTGATGATGTGATAAAAATATGATAAAGTTTAACTTGATCTTTGAAATAAATGAGTAACTGATATATGTTCACTTCTCCATCAGATCCCTGCAACCCCTGCTGTCCTCCTCCCTGCTGTCCACCACCCTGCTGTCCTGACCCCTGCTGTCCTGATCCTTGCCAAGGACAAGGGAATTTCTATTGCAATAAATGAAGATGTGACACCTGACTGTGTTCCTTGCATTGTTCCCCATCTTTCAGCAAATGTACTGTAAATTGTCCTAATTAATTAAGAATCCTCACCTTCACCTTTACTTGCCGTTTACTTATCTGTACTGTTATCCAATAAAATTCTACTATTAGAACATGATTTATAGTTTATGTATTCAAGTTTTTATGCGTTCGAAATCTTTTATTATAGGGGATGAAAAATAACGACCCACGGACAGATGAATGGTCCTTTCTAAGAAAAAAAGGCAGATACAGTGGGGAAAAAAAGTATTTAGTCAGTCAGCAATAGTGCAAGTTCCACCACTTAAAAAGATGAGAGGCGTCTGTAATTTACATCATAGGTAGACCTCAACTATGGGAGACAAACTGAGAAAAAAAAATCCAGAAAATCACATTGTCTGGTTTTTTTTCATTTTATTTGCATATTATGGTGGAAAATAAGTATTTGGTCAGAAACAAAATTTCATCTCAATACTTTGTGATATATCCTTTGTTGGCAATGACAGAGGTCAAACGTTTTCTGTAAGTCTTCACAAGGTTGCCACACACTGTTGTTGGTATGTTGGCCCATTCCTCCATGCAGATCTCCTCTAGAGCAGTGATGTTTTTGGCTTTTCGCTTGGCAACACGGACTTTCAACTCCCTCCAAAGGTTTTCTACAGGGTTGAGATCTGGAGACTGGCTAGGCCACTCCAGGACCTTGAAATGCTTCTTACGAAGCCACTCCTTCGTTGCCCTGGCGGTGTGCTTTGGATCATTGTCATGTTGAAAGACCCAGCCACGTTTCATCTTCAATGCCCTTGCTGATGGAAGGAGGTTTGCACACAAAAACTCACGATACATGGCCCCATTCATTCTTTCATGTACCCGGATCAGTCGTCCTGGCCCCTTTGCAGAGAAACAGCCCCAAAGCATGATGTTTCCACCACCATGCTTTACAGTAGGTATGGTGTTTGATGGATGCAACTCAGTATTCTTTTTCCTCCAAACATGACAAGTTGTGTTTCTACCAAACAGTTCCAGTTTGGTTTCATCAGACCATAGGACATTCTCCCAAAACTAATCTGGATCATCCAAATGCTCTCTAGCAAACTTCAGACGGGCCCGGACATGTACAGGCTTAAGCAGTGGGACACGTCTGGCACTGCAGGATCTGAGTCCATGGTGGCGTAGTGTGTTACTTATGTAGGCCTTGTTACATTGGTCCCAGCTCTCTGCAGTTCATTCACTAGGTCCCCCCGCGTGGTTCTGGGATTTTTGCTCAACGTTCTTGTGATCATTCTGACCCCACGGGGTGGGATTTTGCGTGGAGCACCAGATCAAGGGAGATTATCAGTGGTATTGAATGTCTTCCATTTTCTAATTATTGCTCCCACAGTTGATTTCTTCACTCCAAGCTGGTTGGCTATTGCAGATTCAGTCTTCCCAGCCTGGTGCAGGGCTACAATTTTGTTTCTGGTGTCCTTTGACAGCTCTTTGGTCTTCACCATAGTGGAGTTTGGAGTCAGACTGTTTGAGGGTGTGCACAGGTGTCTTTTTATACTGATAACAAGTTTAAACAGGTGCCATTACTACAGGTAATGAGTGGAGGAAAGAGGAGACTCTTAAAGAAGAAGTTACAGGTCTGTGAGAGCCAGAAATCTTGATTGCTTGTTTCTGACCAAATACTTATTTTCCACCATAATATGCAAATAAAATGAAAAAAAAACAGACAATGTGATTTTCTGGATTTTTTTTTCTCAGTTTGTCTCCCATAGTTGAGGTCTACCTATGATGTAAATTACAGACGCCTCTCATCTTTTTAAGTGGTGGAACTTGCACTATTGCTGACTGACTAAATACTTTTTTCCCCACTGTATGTTTTCTAATCCAGAGCAACACCTTTATCAAATAAAAATTTAAAGTATCAAATGCTTCTCATGTGCAATGCAAAGCATTTTTAGTGTAAATATACTTGGCGTAGACAATGATAACATAATGCTACGATGAACCACCAATAATAATAATTGGTAGGGGCTTTTGAGACAATTACTACCATCATCTGACACCTGCTTCCACTAATAACAGTGACAGCAGGAGCAGATGATTGGGGTTTTCCTCAGCTGCCGCCTGCGATCTAATGAAATAAATGAATGGAAAAACCATGGGTTCCCCCCTATTTTCTTCAACCAACCGGGCAAAACTCACAGCTGGGGGCTGCAACCCTCAGCTGTAATCTTCAGCATGGTTGGTTATCAAGAATAGAGGGGTCCCCATGCTTTTTTTTAATTATTTAAATAATTAAAAAATGGCATGAGGTCCCCCTATTTTTCCAACCAGCCTTGCTAAAGCTCACAGCTGGGGGCTGTTATTCTCAGACTGGTAAGGGTCCATTGATATAGGCCCGCCAAGCTAAAAACAGCAGCCCGCAAAAGGCTAATCTATTAAATGAAAGGGTGATAAGCAGATGAAAATAACAAGTCAATCCCTAGTTTACTGCAAAAATCTCTCTAAAATTTAGACACAACTTGTACTCTATCAGACACAATGTTCAGAGGGATCCCATGTACCCATACAATATGAGAAATAAATTACCTGGCGATTGTCTCTGCATTAGTTAATCCTGACCAAGGCAAAAATGAGCTTGTTTGCTGAATCAATCAACTTACACCCAAAGGGCAGTTTTCCCATCAGACAGAGGCAAATCTGTAATGAAATCCATGGACACATGAGTCCATGGTCTTTCAGAAATAGGCAATGGAGCTAATTCCCCAGCCGGCCGGCTATGACTGACTTTGGCGTGTGCGCAGACTTCAAAAGCAGATACAAAATCTTTAATATCATTATGCATGGAGAGCCACCAAAAAAGTCGGTGGCTTTCCTTGTTGCAGTAACCCCAGGATGACCACTTAAAATGGAATCTTTATTTTCCTGTAACACCCACAATCTTAGGTACACAGGCACAAATAATTTGGACTCCAGGGAAGTGGAAGGAGCCAGCGACTGGACTTTACGAATCTCCTCTTCCAATTAAGAAGTTACCATAGACACCACAATACCATGAGGAATAATGGAGGTTCTGGAGGAGAAATGGAATCTAGACTACGAGATAAAGCATAAGCTTTAACATTCTTAGACCCAGGCCTGAATGTAATAAAAAAATTAAATCTAGATAAAAACAAGGACTATCTGGCCTGTCTAGGAGTTAAACTTTTAGCCGATTCAATGTAAGCTAAGCTAAATTCTTGTGATCCGTGATCACGGTAACTGGAGGAACCACCCCCTCCAAAAAATGCCTCCATTCCTCAAAGGTCAATTTGACAACAAGTAACTCCTGATTACCCACATCATAATTTCTCTCTGCCAGTGAAAATTTTTTAGAAAGAAAAGCACATGGACACATGTTAGTTAGATTTTGGGCCTCTGCGATAAGACTGCCCCCACCCCGATCTCCAAAGCATCAACCTCTATAATGAACGGTTCTTGAAGATGAGGCTGGATCAGAATGGATGCTGACATAAAGCACTCTTTTAATCTTTCAAAAGCCCTGATAGCACCAGGTGACCAAAACTTGAGATTCGCCCCCTTACGTGTAAGGTCAGTAAGTGGTTTAGCACTCTGTGAAAACCCCTTGAAAAATTTTCTGTAATAATTGGCGAATCCCAGAAAATGCTGCAAAGCCTTAAGATCACGAAGTAGAACCCAATCAATTAAGACCTGCACCTTCCCAGGGTCCATCTTAAATCCTTCTTCTGACAAGATAAACCCTAACAAGGAGACAGAAAAAACACATTTCTCTAATTTAGCAACCAAATTCTCCCTTAGCCTCTGTAACACAACACGGATATGTACCTGGTGAGTCTCCAAGTATGGCGAGAGAATTAAAATGTCATCGAGGTAATTCACAACAAATCTTCCAATGCAGTCAGAGAAAATATCATTCATAATATTTTGAAACACAGCAGGTGCATTAGATAATCCAAATGCATTACAAGGTTTTCAAAAAGACCCTCAGACGTTAAAAACGCCGTTTTACACTCATTACCCTCCCGGATGCGTATCAAATTATAAGCCCCTCTAAGATCAAGTTTAGAGAACACTCTGCCCCCCTTAAGCTGATTGTATAGGTCAGGGATGAGTGGAAGTGGGTAAGTATTTTTAACAGTGATCTTGTTTAGTTCTCGGAAATCAAGGAAAGGACAGAGTGCCCCAGCTTTCTTTTTAACAAAGAAAAATCCAGCAGCTATAAGTGAGGAGGAAGCATGGATATGACCCTTCCATAAACTTTAATTAACATATTCTTTTGGCAACTTGGCACTAGGAATAAGATCAAAAGCACAATCATAGGGCGATGGGGAAGTAGTATATCGGCCTCTTTTTCCAAGAACACATCTCCGAAGTCCTTCAGGAATCCCGGAAGACCTTCCAGACTAGCGGAGCATATATGTACATTTTTTAGACATTTTTTGAAACACTTGGGGCTTCTTTTCACATTCTCCTTCTGACACCAATCAATAACTGGATTGTGAATCTGTAGCCATGCAAACCCAAGTACCAATCCAGCAGGTAAATTTTCCAACACAAAACAGGAGATGGATTCAGAGTGGAGAGCTTCCACTTGGAGAGTGATTTCACTTGACTAGTGAAATCCACCATTGCCCTCTCGACCACATTGTGTCCTAACGGTGTCTTTTCAAGGGCGATGACATGAATTTGTCTTTTCAATCTAACTGTCCCTAAGTCTCACATCAGAGCCTGTCCCGAATCAATAAAGTTAGCAGCAGACCCACAGTCAATGAATGCCAATGTTGATGACACCTGGTTCTCGAAGGAAATCATCAAATTTATCAGTAATTTATCAGAGGAAGTACCTGGGAGTCTGGGTGACCTCCTCGACCATCACCCAGACTCAGACGTTCCCCCGATGGTTTAATAGCTTGAGGACGAGTTGGGCAATTCTTAAGAAAATGTCCAGAGAGACCACAGCATAGCCTAAGTCCAAGACCTTGTCTCAGTGTTCTCTCCGCAACTCGAAGACTGGCAACTCTAACCTTGGGTAAATGGACCTGCTCAGTGGGAGTACTACATGCAGCATGCTGTTCATTATGTCTCTCACGGATTCTGCGGTCCATTCATATGGCCTGAGTCATGGCCTCCATCAGAGAACAAGGGGCGTCATGGAGGACCAGAGCATCCTTGAGTGTCTTTGGGAATGCCTCTTTGGAACTGGCACCTGAGAGCAGCATTGTTTCATAGAACTTCTGTGATTCACTGCCGGAACTTGAAACAGTAGTCCTCAGCTGTGCGACCCCTCTGTGCCAGCTTCATGATCTTAGCCTCTGTGACCTGGATTCTGTCAGGTTTGTCATAGAAAAGACCTAAACTGTCAAAAAAGGCATCAGTAGAAATCCATTCTGGGGCTTGTGGGGACAAAGAAAAGCCCAGGTCTGAAGAGGAACACAACTATTCCCACCCGCTGGAACTCCTCTCCTGACAACCGGGGGCATAGGGTAAAAAATAACTTACAGCTCTCCCTGAATACCCTAAACTGGTTTTTCTCTCCTGAAAATCTATCAGGGAGGGACATAACAGGTTTGGGAGAGACCACCTGTACATCTGAGGGTACTGACATCACAGCCATTGTCGTCAGTGGGGGGCTGTTGGAGGCCTTCATCAAATTATTTATATGACCTTGCAACTGATATTGCGAAGACTCCAGACTCTGGCAATCCTTCGCCAGATCCCGAGTCATCTGCATCAAATTCGCCACCTGGTCACAAAGCGTGTGAACAAGATCCATACTGGTGAAAAAGAAAAACGCAATTTGACAAGGAGCAGAGACAAGAGCTCAGGGGAATAAAAATTGCATATAGCTGACCCCAGAGAGGAGTGCTGACAAAAAGGGACACCAGAGTCCTTGGCTGGGCGGGTGCTGTACCCCCTGACTGCCGAATCTGGAGGGCAGGGGACTTCAAGCTCCCTGGCCGTACCGAACACCTGAAGGCACCGCAGCAGACCAAGAGCCCAGGGCTTACAGTGAAAAGGACAGTGCCCATGATATAGGGTCACGTTGTCTGCCACACAGGTTAGAAATCATCACGCAGGAGAGGGCCGCAGCTTAGCTACAAGCAGCAGGGACCCGAAAAGAGAGCACAGAAGGAAAGTCCCCAACCCCTCCGGGCAGGGTGGATCCCCTGAATTCCTCCAGGCAAGCTGGACTAAATCCGTCATCTGTATTTGGTACCCCAGATTGCATCTACTTTCAATTAAAAGGTAAAGAAAACTGCACCTCTGTGTCCTTCACTTATTCTCTGCACCCCAATGTTCACCACCATTTGAGCAATCAAATATATTTTCCCTGGGGCACCGCTCTACCCGTGGGGAGCTGAACCATCTTTGCTGCCTCACCATCAGCCCCAGTGGACCAAAACCATAGATTCGGCCACCCATTGCCAAAAAGCATAGATGGCGTTACGATTAAACACCACATAACTATCCTCCATTTTATGACACGGCCAGGGCCACGGAAATGGATCATGGCCCCGTGACCGCCCCCATAGAACCCCGATATCGGGTACCCCATGACACTGGTGGGTGCGTCAAGTGCATTAACAAATGCCCTTTAGAGGATGTTTATCTATCTTTTAACTTTTACACAATCCACAATGAAAAATCAGAAATAAATATAACATGTTTATGTGATGGATTTGTTAGCAATTTACAAGACATATCTTTTTAAGAAAAGACAAAGCAGCTCAAAGAGACAAATCAATAATGCACACACTGTCACATGATATATAAATAACGTGCCACAATCAGAATCCTAAAAAAAAGGTGACAGCAAGTGCCAAAGGGGAATAATGAAAATTGCAAAAAAAATCAAAAACATTTTAATATAATAATTATATTAACCCCTTTCTGACATCTGACGTACCATCCCGTCCATATGACCGGGGATGGGATAGTATGTCACCGCGATGAGCGGCGCTCATGGACCGCCCCCGGCACATTAACCCCTGGCACACTGCGATCAAACATGATCGCAGTGTACCGGGGGCACAGGGAAGCATCGGTGTTATGAATGGAGCATACCTACGATGATCCTTGATACCTCGGCACAGCCGGAGATATAACTAAGCCTAAAGCAAGAAAGGGGAAATCTAAACTGCCCCGGAGCAGATCCCAAAGGAATGGATAGCCCCCAAACATATATTGTCGGTGAGACAAGATGAAAACCCAAAAGCAGGCAGAAAAATAGACTGAGCAAACGATGGGGCCAACACTGACTAGACAGGATAGGAAAGGAAAGACACTGTCTGCAATCACGCAAAAAACCCTGCAAAAGGTCCAACACGTCTGATGCACAAAAACACTGAAGTTGCACAAATTTGCCCCCTCTATATCAGCACTCTGGTATATTCTGTAAGCAAAGCAAAAAGAGACCAATATAATAGGGGACAAAACAAACTGGCACAAGCAGTAACATATGGGCGGTGATTCAGCACAGCCCCAGCCAGAGCTGGCTGACACACACAAAGCAGAGATAGACAAAACCAGATTAAATGCAAACAGAATAGCAAATGAATCACTTAGCTGAACCATGCAGGGAAAGAGCAGGAGACATCAGACCTCAGAAGGCACAGGAAGAAAATCACCAGCAGGGATAGAGGGAGTCAGCTGTCTTAAATACCAATCAGCAACCCCAGATCTCCAATTGCCTTCCTCATTATCAGGTGGCAAGCTTCTGTCAATCAGATCAGCTCCACTACCTTCAGTAATCACCAGAGGGAAGCCAGAGAGAGAATTCACAACAGTACCCCCCATTGAGGAGAGGTCACTGAATCCTCATCCACGCCACCAGGCCGGTCAGAATGGGCCCGGTGAAAAGCACGAACCAATCTTTCAGCATGAATGTCAGAAGCAGAGACCCAAGAATCATCCTCCTGGCCACAACCCTTCCATTTGACCAAGTACTGGTGTCTCCATCTAGCCAAAGGAGAATCCAATATTTTCTCTACCTCATACTCCAAATTACCTTTAACAAATACAGGGTCAGGAGGCGCCGCCATGGGAACTACTGGCTCTACAAACCTCTTCAGCAAGGATTTATGGAACACATTATGAATCTTAAACGTAACTGGAAGAGCCAAATGGAAAGAAATGGGATTAAGGATTTCCAAAATCTTATAAGGTCAAATGAATCTTGGCTTGAATTTTGGAGACGCAACCTTCATAGGAATATTCTTTGAGGACAACCAAACCATGTCACCCACTTTAAACCGGGGACCAATGGTCCAATGCCGGTTGGAAAACCGTTGGGCTTTTTCCTGAGAGTGGGACAACTTATCCACCATTTGGTCCCAAATCTGCTGTATTCTCTCTACCACAGAATCCACACTGGGGCAGGCCGAAGATTCCACCTGCCCTGAAGAAAATCGAGGATGAAACCCAAAGTTACAGAAAAAGGGCAACATCAAAGTGGCAGAACTAGCCCTATTGATTAGCACAATTCCGGCCAAGGGCAAAAATGAGACCCAGTCATCCTGATCAGCAGATATGAAACATCTCAAATAGGATTCCAAAGTCTGGTTTGTTCTCTCAGTCTGCCCATTGGTCTGAGGATGAAATGCAGAGGAGAAAGATAACTGAATTCCCAGTTTGGAACAAAAAACTCTCCAAAATCTGGAAACAAACTGGACTCCTCTGGTCCAACACAATGTTGTCAGGAATCCCGTGCAACCGAACCACCTGTTGTAAAAACAAGGGCACCAACTCAGAAGAAGATGGCAACTTTGGGAGTGGTACAAGATGGACCATATTAGAGAATCTATCACAGATCACCCAGATAACAGTCATTCTCTGAGATTGTAGTACAAAAACTTGGCACTCAAAAGAAAAATTGATTTGACAGTACCTTTATTGTAAAAGGCATCCAGTTAAATATACTTCTTTTACTTCTTTAAACGTTTTCGGTCATACAATTGACCTTCATAAGAAACAGAATTTTTTCACAGTTGGTTTTGTCACATGCCTGTCACAAACAATACAGGATAGTTTCCTGAATAGATTACAGTACAAATTTCTGGACACCCACACCAATTATTGGATCTACCGGTCCCTGTATAACCCAAGGTGTCAAACCCATGGGTCTGGTGATTTCCTACATGAATGGTGTCCTTTCATCCTCAGTAGCTGCTGCTTCCCAGACATCTGTTTCTCTACATTATTAATGAATATACCCAGTACTGAATAGTGCCTACTTATGACAGCGGTTCTTTAATAATAATATATGGAATTTTCCATTACAGTTCCTCTCAGTTAAAACCAACTGTGAAAAAATTCTGTTTCTGATGAAGGTCAATTGTATGACCGAAAATGTTTAAAGAAGTAAAAGAAGTATATTTAACTGGATGCCTTTTACAATAAAGGAACTGTCAAATCATTTTTTCTTTTGAGTGCCAAGTTTTTGTACTACATTGTTAGTTGGCTGGATACCCGACTTGTGCACCTCTCTCCACACTGAGTGCCGTGTTTTTTCTATTTAGTCATTCTCTGAGAGACAGGAAGATCAGAAATAAAATCCATTGAGATATGAGTCCATGGCCTCCTGGGCACTGGCAGGAGCATCAACAACCCACTAGAATGAGAACAGGGCTTGGACCGAGAACAAGTCCCACAGGACTGCACAAAATTCCTGACATCACGAGATAAGGCAGGCCACCAAAAAGACCGACTCATCAAATCTCTGTTACCAAAAATACCTGGATGACCAGCCAACGCAGGGCAATGAATTTCAGACATTACTCTTTTCCTCCACAGGTCAGGGACATACAATTTTCCCATAGGGCAACGTTCAGGTTTGTCCTCCTGAAATTCCTCCAGGGCACGTCTCAAATCGGGTGAGATGGTGGAAAGAACTACACCCTCATTTAGAATGGTAGTAAGCTTGGTCACATCAAGAGAATCTGCAAAGAGACTCCTAGATAGGGTGTCCACCTTAACATTCTTAGTGCCCAGAAGAAAAGAGACCACAAAATTAAAACGTGTGAAAAACAAGACCCACCTAGCCGGTCTAGGATTCAAGAGTTTTGCTGATTCAAGATAAATCAAATTCTTGTGGTCGGTGAGGACCACAACTTGATGTCTAGCTCCCTCCAACCAATGTCTCCACTCTTCAAATGCCCATTTCATGGCCAACAATTCCCGATTCCCCACATCATAGTTACGTTCAGATGGGGAGAATTTTCAAGAAAAGAAGGCAGGCACAGGGATTCATCTTTGAAGTCACTGGATCTCTTTGGGACAAAACGGCTCCTGCACCAATCTCAGAAGCATCTACCTCCACCTGAAATGGGAGTGAGGCATCAGGTTGCCGTAGAACCGGAGGAGAAGTGAATCTCCGCTTAAGCTCCTGAAATGCCGAAACTGCCTATGGAGACCAATTCACCACATCAGCGCCCTTTTTGGTCAAATCAGTCAGTGGTTTAACAATACAAGAAAAATTACTTATAAATTTACGGTAGAAATTAGCAAAACCCAAAAACTTCTGGAGAGCCTTCAAAGAAGTGGGCTGAACCCAATCATACATGGCCTGTATCTTGGCCGGGTCCATTTCAGTAGCACAACGGGGACAAAATGAATCCCAAAAATGGAATCCTCTGTACACCAAAGAGGCACTTCGATCCCTTAACATACAGAGAATTTTCCCTCAAAATCCAGAAAACAGTCCGGACATGTTCCACATGAGAATCCCAATCACTGGAAAAGATCAAAATATCATCCAGCTATATGATCAAAAACTTATCCACAAAGTCCTGGAAAATATCATTCATAAAAGACTGGAAAACAGAAGGGGTATTAGTGAGCCCAAAAGGCATCACCAGGTACTCAAAATGTCCCTCCGGAGTATTAAACGCCATCTTCCATTTCATCCCCGTTCTTGATGCGAATAAGATTATACGCCCCCCTGAGGTCAAGCTTGGTAAACCAACAGGCACTTTTAACTCTGGAAAATAAATCAGAAATCAGGGGTAACGGGTACTGATATTTAACAGTGATTTTGTTAAGGGAACGATAGTGAATACATGGCCTTAATGAACCATCTTTCTTGGCCACAAAAAAAAAAACAGCACCTAAACGTGAAGAGGATGGTCTAATATGACCCTTTTCCAACGACTCCTTGATATAAGATCGCATAGCATCATGTTCGGGTACCGATAAGTTGAAAAGCCGACCCTTGGGAAATTTACACCCGGGCATTAGCTCAATTGCACAGTTATAACTCCTATGAGGAGGCAAAGACGCAGACTTACTCTCACTGAATACATCAGAAAAATCAGCCAAATAGTCAGGAATATCATGAGACTGGGGAGAGGTGAAAAAACAGGAGTGTCACTAAGAACACAATGACAACCCCAACTCACCACAGACACAGATTTGTAATCTAAAACAGGATTATGAGTATAGACACCGAATTTACAATTTTCTTGGTAGTCCGGGGCGACCCGCATTATCACCTGGGTCCAAAACTGGGGTTTATTCTCCGCCAAAGGAGTAGCATCGATACCCCTCAAAGGGATAGGAGTCCGCAGAGGTATCATGGGAAAACCACAATGTTTAGCAAAGTCCAAATCCATCAGATTCAAAGCTGCTCCTGAATCAACAAAAGCCTTAGCGGAAAATGTAGACAAGGAGCAGATCAGGGTAATCGCCAAAAGGAACTTAGGCTGTACACTGCCCACCGCGAATGTGTGAGTAAAGCGCTTTTCTCATTTACGGCAGACAGCAATAGTATGAGAGGTGTCCCCACAGAAAAAACACAACTTATTACACCTTCTAAACTCCTGACGTTGCGCCCTAGACAAAACCCTATCACATTGCATGGGTTCAGACAACGCCTTTCGTGTAGTTTTACGTTCAAGTAAACGCTGATCAATTTGAATGGCCAATGACATAGAGTCGTCAAGACCAGAGGGAACAGGAAATCCCACCATAACATCTTTTACGGTTTCTGCCAAATTCTTCCGAAAGAGAGCTGCTAGGGCATCGTCATTCAATTTAGTAAGGACCACCCACTTTCAGAATTTTTGACAATATAACTCTGCAGAATCCTGACCCTGGTTCAATGCCAATAAGGTTTTCTCAGCTTGATCAATAGCATTAGGTTCATCATACAACAACCCCAAGGCTTGAAAAAACGCATCCACATTAGCCAGAATAGGATCAAAGAAGAGGCCCAATCCTGGGGATCGCCGCGCAGCAGGGAGATGACAATTTTAACCTGCTGCACAGAGCTCCCCAATGAGTTAGGTTTCAAAGAAAAAATAGTTTACAATTATTCTTAAAATTCAAAAATTTAGACAGATCCCCAGAAAACACATCAGGAGTAGGGATTTTTGGTTCAACAGCAGATGATTGAGCGAGATAGGCAGAAATTCCCCGCACTTCAGCAGTGAGCTGCTCAACACGATCAGACAATTGCTTAGTCTCTAATTAGACAAAAAATATCCTCCTACAGCCCCAGAAAAAAAAGGAGGAAAAAATATATAGAAAAAAATTCTGACACTTTTCTTTTTTTAAATTCTTGAGAGTACCCTAGAGTCTACAGTTAGGCTGGTGATTCTGTTTTGAATGGGTCACCGAGGAGGATAGCAGGCCCAAGCTAAGCCACAGAAAGCCAGAGAGGTTAATAACTAAGCGGATGCAGATCCCTAATCCTGTCCACACAACTAGCAGTAGCCGTGGAGCATACCTACGATGATCCTAGACGCCTCGGCACAGTCGGAGAACTAACTAAGCCTAAAGCAAGAAAGGGGAAAACTAAACTGCCCCGGAGCAGACCCCAAAGGAATAGATAGCCCCCAAACATATATTGTCGGTGAGACAAGATAAAAACCCAAAAGCAGGCAGAAAAATAGACTGAGCAAACGATGGGGCCCACACTGACTAGACAGGACAGGAAAGGAAAAACACTGTCTGCAATCATGCAAAAAACCCTGCAAAAGGTCCAACACGTCTGATGCACAAAAACACTGAAGTCGCACAGATTTGCCCCCACTATATCAGCACTCTGGTATATTCTGTAAGCAAAGCAAAAAGAGACCAATATAATAGGGGACAAAACAAACTGGCCCAAGCAGTAGCATATGGGCGGTGATTCAGCACAGCCCCAGCCAGAGCTGGCTGACCCGCACAAAGCAGAGATAGACAAAACCAGATTAAATGCAAACAGAATAGCAAATGAATCACTTAGCTGAACCATGCAGGGAAAGATTAGGAGACATCAGACCTCAGAAGGCACATGAAGAAAATCACCAGCAGGGATAGAGGGAGTCAGCTGTCTTAAATCCCAATCAGAAACCCCAGATCTCCAATGGTCTTCCTCATTATCAGGTGGCAAGCTTCTGTCAATCATATCAGCTCCACTGCCTCCAGTAACCACCAGACGGAGCCAAGAAAGAGAACTTGCAACCCCTCTGTCAATCTGACCAGCTCCACTACCTTCAGTAATCACCAGAGGGAAGCCAGAGAGAGAATTCACAACAGTACCCCCCATTGAGGAGAGGTCACTGAATCCTCATCCACGCCACCAGGCCGGTCAGAATGGGCCCGGTGAAAAGCACGAACCAATCTTCTCAGCACGAATGTCAGAAGCAGAGACCCAAGAATCATCCTCCTGGCCACAACCCTTCCATTTGACCAAGTACTGGTGTCTCCATCTAGCCAAAGGAGAATCCAATATTTTCTCTACCTCATACTCCAAATTACCTTTAACAAATACAGGCAGGGAGGGGGCTCCCTTTGTGCTTCCCTGAGACCCTTCACAATGTGATCGCGCTGTTCTGATAGCCTCCTCCCCTCCCTGCAGGACCCCGGATCCAAAATGGCCACGAGGGCCTTCTGGGTCCTGCAGGGATTCAGCTTTCTCCGTGCCTGCTGAGAGCAGGCTCTGAGAAAGCCTCCTCAGTGCCTGTCAGATTGCTGATCTGACACAGTGCACTGCAAAGTGTCAGATCAGCGATCTGACACTTTATAGCAATGTCCCAACCTGAGGCAAAGTAAACAAAAAACAAACAAGCGTAAAAATATTTTTTTAAAAATTCCTAAATAAATTTAAAAAATCCCTAATATATTCTTTTTTTAGTAAATTAAAAGAACAAAACAACAAAAGTGCACATATTTAGTATCTCCACGTCTGTAACAACCCGCCCTATAAAACTGTCACACTAGTTAACCCCTTTAGTGAACCCCTTAAAAAAAATACAAGGCAAAGCAAAAAACAATGCTTTATCATCATACCGCTGAACAAAAAGTGCAATAATATGCAAT
This sequence comes from Dendrobates tinctorius, assembly GCF_039654945.1. Classification (NCBI taxonomy): domain Eukaryota; kingdom Metazoa; phylum Chordata; class Amphibia; order Anura; family Dendrobatidae; genus Dendrobates; species Dendrobates tinctorius. The sequence continues at coordinate 18,598,081 of NW_027361708.1, read as the reverse complement.
CAAAAAGATGTGTATAAATAACCATGGTACCACTGAAAACGATATCTTGTCCCACAAAAAACGAGCCACCTTACAGCATCAGCAACAAAAAATAAAAAAGTTATAGCTTGCAGAATAAAGCAATGCAAAAATAATTATTTTTTATATAAAATTGTTTTTATTGTATAAAAGCGCCAAAACATAAAAAATGATATAAATAAGGTATTGCTGTAATTGTACTGACCTGAAGAATAAAGCCGCTTTATCAATTTTACCACACGGGGAAGAGTGTAAACGCCTCCCCCAAAGAAATTCATGAAATGCTGGGTTTTGTTCATTCTGCGTCCCAAAAATCGGAATAAAAAGTGAACATAAAAGAAAAAGTCACGTGCCCAAACATGGTACCAATAAAAACATCAACTAGTCTCGCAAAAAATAAGACCTCACATGACTCTGTGGGTCAAAATACGTAAAAATTAAATGTGGTGATGCAAAAACTATTTTTACAATAAAAGCATCTTTTAGCATGTGACAGCTGCCAAACATAAAAACCTGCCATAAATAGTAAATCAAACCCCCCTTTATCACCCCCTTTATCACCCCCTTAGTTACCCGCAAACCATTCCATCAAAGTCCGCATTCCAAAATGTTACTACTTCCCTTCCGAGCCCCAACGTGTGCCCATATAGTAGTTTTCTCCCAAATATGGGGTATCAGTGTACTCAGGACAAATTGGACAAAAGCTTTTGCGGTCCAATTTCTCTTGTTAGCCTTGGTAAAATAAAAAAATTGGGGACTAAAAAATCATGTTTGTGGAAAAAATATGATTTTTTTTATTTTCACGGCCGGGTGTTAAACTTCTGTGAAGCACTTGGGGGTTCAAAGTGGTCATCAGCGAAACAGGTCGGTCAGATTAAAAAATCGCCGACTTTCGCTAGATGATTCTGCTGGTACATTGACCCACAGCACTACATTGCCCTCGCAGTCAGTTGAGCCAGAATCTGTCCCAGATGAAACCCAGGTGCCCCTTCCCGCATGCTATACCACCTTACACGGTGACACAGAGGAAGGTAAAGAGGAAGGTGCAGATGACTTTGAAGAGGAGTTGATGGATGACCCAGTTCTGGACCCAGATTGGCATCCATTGGGGAGGAGGGTGGCACTGGCAATAGCTCAGATAAGGAGAAGGATCCGCAACAGGCATTGACATCACAGCAGCGGTTATCTAGAAGGCCCGTAGCTGTCCTAAAACGTGTAACAAAAACTAAAAGAGTAGCAGGACAGCTTGACCAGACGGTCAACTTAGCACAGTGTGCGAGGCCAGAAAATGTTTACCATAGTAAGAAGAGTGCAGTGTGGCAATTCTTTGTCCAAAATCCTACTGATAAGGCAAAGGTTACCTGTAAGAAGTGTGGAATGACCTTTAGCCGATGTAAACAACTCAGAAATTTGAATACCAGTTGCATGCTTAGACATTTAATAAACATGCACTTGCAACCATGGACGGACTACAAAACCTCAGGTAGCACATGTGCACCTGCTCCGACTGAAGGTAGCCAACAACGCGCCATCGCTACCCCCATTGTAAGACCACCGCCACCATTAAGCACACCACCAGCACTAAATGTGGAGGTGTCATCGCAAGGCCAAAGCACTCAGGGAATCACAATGGTTTTGCAACACAACACTGAATCTAGGCCATCACCACCAATACCATCACCAACCCCCTCTCACTCCGTCCGGTCCACCGCAACTTCCCCCATATGCAACTCTCCAGTCCAGCTCACCCTACCAGACACTCTGAGTAGGACAAGAAAGTACTCATCCTCTCATCCGCGTACACTGTGTTTGAACGTCTACATTGCCAAACTAATCTCATTAGAGATGATGCCCTACCGTTTGGTTGAAAGCGAAGCTTTCCGCGACCTCATGGCCTATGCTGTCCCACACTATGACCTACCGAGTCGTCACTTCTTTTCTCGAAAAGCCATCCCTGCCCTCCAGGGGCACGTGAAAGACCACATTGTCGATGCACTAAAACAGTCAGTGAGCGGAAAGGTGCACCTCACACCAGATGCATAGACCAGTAGGCATGGCCAGGGCTGTTATGTGTCCATCACTGCGCACTGGGTTAATGTGGTGGATGCAGACTCCACTGGGGACAGCGGCGGTTGAACAGTGCTGCCTAGCCCACGGTATAGGAAACAGTTGGCTGTAGGCTTTCGCTCCTCCTCCTCCTCGTCTATCAGCGAAAGCTCATCCACAGAGCGCAGTCGCACGAGCACTCCATCCGCAGCTGGCAGTGTTGCACATGAGGTGTCCCACTATCGAACAGCTAGTGGTAAGCGTCAGCAGGCTGTGTTAAAGATGATGTCTTTGGGCGACAACAGACACACCGCGGAGGTACTGGCTGACTACTTGCAGCGACAAACAGATTCATGGCTGGGCAGTCTACATCTTGAGGCAGACAAGGTAGTCAGTGATAACAGCCGTAATTTTGTGGCAGCCATAGCCCGTGCAAAACTCTCACACATACCTTGCCTGGCTCACACTTTGAACCTGGTGGTGCAGTGCTTCCCTAATAATTATCCGGAGTTAACATCCCTGCTCCATAAGGTGCGAAGACTGTGCTCGCACATCCGTCGTTCGGCCGTACACTCCAGTCGTATGCAGAAGCTGCAGTGATTGCTCCACCTCCTCAAGCACCGCCTAATCATAGACGTTGCAACAAGGTGGAACTCCACCCTGCACATGGTTGAGAGGCTGTGCGAACAGAGGCAGGCTGTAATGCATTTGTGGGAGGATACACGGGCAGGCAGTTTGAGGGAAGACATGGAATTGTCGGGTGTGCAGTGGTCAAAGCTGAAAGACCTCTGTAAAGTCCTTCAGTGTTTTGAGGAATGCACATGGCTGGTAAGTGCAGACGACGCCATAATAAGCATGATCATCCCACTTATGCGTCTGCTCATGCAAAGTTTGACGCACATTAAGGATCAGGCATCTGCAGGGGAGGAGGAGGAAAGCCTTGATGACAGTTGCCATTGTCTGGTCAGGTAACTGTCCTGGACGAGGTGGAGGAAGAAGAGGAAGAGGAGGAGGATGAGGATGAGGGGGATTATTATTTGGGGCAGGAGGATGTTTCTCAGGGGGCAAGAGAAAATGTTGGCGTGGCAAGGTCAGGTACAGTGTTTGTGCGTGACTGTAGGAACGTGGATTTGCCAGAAACTGCTCCTCCATGCACCACGGGCAGTGCATCATTGACACCTGGAACATTGGCCCACATGTGCGATTAAGCCTTGCGGATCCTAAAAAAGGACCCCCGCATTGCCAAAATGATGAGGGATGACGACTACTGGCTGGCCAGCATCCTCAATCCACGCTACAAAGGCAAATTACACAACATCATGCCACAGCAGAACCTAGAGATAATATTGGCAAACAAACAGGCAACTCTGGTAAACCGTTTGTTTGAGGCTTTCCCAGCACACAGCAGTGGTGCTGGTTCTCCCACAAGCCGTAGTGGGCACAATGGAAGAGGTGTTCGTGGTGCACACAGCAGAAGTGGCGTTGGAGACAGGGGTTTAATGAACATGTTGTGGAATGATTTCTCAAGTACCGCTCACACGACTGCTAATACTGCATCGATTAAAAGTGACAGGAGACAGCAGTTGTCAACTATGGTTACAAACTACTTTTCCTCCCATATCGATGTTCTCCCTCACAGGTTATTCCCCTTTGACTATTGGGCCTCTAAACTGGACGCCTGGCCTGAATTGGCACAATATGCCTTACAGGAGCTCGCTTGCCCTGCTGCTAGTGTGTTATCTGAAAAAGTTTTCAGTGCTGCTGGATCAATGCAGACAGAAAAAAGGACCCATCTGTCGCCCCAAAATGTTGATGATCTAACCTTCATTAAAATGAACCTTGCATGGGTTTCAAAGGATTTTGTCCCACCTTCCCCTGATGACACATAGGTTACCAGAAAAGTGCCTCGGTTTTTCCTCCTCTTCCTCAGACTTGCCCAATTACGCCCTTTGCAGCAGCTGAATGTCCAGCCAACACATCAACATATGCCAATTTTTAAACCTCCCTAACTGGGCTGCCCACCGCTCCCCAACGGCTGGGGTCAAGACCTGGCGCACCCGGGCATATCCCGTTGCTCTGAACAGGTGGATGGGCCCACTGATGGCCGACGGCAATGGCACAGGGCCCCTCATAGTACAATACAGTGTCTCAGACAGTGGGAGGGCCCACTCACCATCAGACACACCAGCGTACTATGAGGGGCCCTGTGCCAGTACCGTCGACCACAATTGTGCCCCCCCGCTTCGTCATGGCCACAGCACTTGCAAGTTGCAATATTTACCTCTCCCTGCTCCACCGCTGTGTAGTCTGGGCAGTTAAATCCTTCACAGGGACGGCCACTAGAAATTTGGTGTATTGAACAATGATGGTAAAGATGTAGCTATGGCCTATCCTGCTGGCCTCTACCTTCAGATGATCAATGGCTACCTGTTGAAATGGACGTCAACTTACAAGCAGATACAGTGGTGGTTTATGATCACCTTTCACAGTTGTGATAGTCACAGACGAGTGACATTCCTGCCAACATTTTCAATGTCCCATCTCGTGCCAATCCAATAGAATTGCCTATGGCCTGTGGCTTCTGTCTTTTGCACTCAAAAATGACCAGACACATCATGATAGGCAGTGAGGACCATGGGTACATCTCTCCCTGTGATCACAATTTGATGGAGACGAGTAACGGTGATGTGATCCACGCTACTGCGATAAAGCAATCCTTTCTTCACAAAGAACCTTTTTCGCTTTCTCCACAGACACAGTAATTGACTGTCTGCATCGCCTCTGCAACATCTACCGGGACATTTTCCCGCAATGAGTAATTCCAAAATTTCTGCTAACATTCGACTTTGCGTCTATACTTGTATCCATGTAGTGTCCAGTAGCGGAGATTCTGGACTGGCTTACTGAGATTGAAATATATACCAGGATTTAAAAGTACCACAACGCTGTATACTGGTGTACGCTATGAATACCTTTCCCTTTTTCTACTTTTTTAATTTTGGTGTAATACATAGTGAGCCTGTGACTGTCTGTGTCTGACTCCATAAGTATAGACAGAAATTTAACCCTAGACTGGACACACCTGGTATGTGCTGATACAGTACCTTGCTTCAAAAATTTGTATTACGGTATCATCTGTAGGATAACCAACTGTGGGGGGGCCCTCTTCTTGTCGCAGACAAACACGAGACAGACAGAGTTTGTATTGAACAGGTCCGTTTTTAGTGCTCACCCTTCTGTCGACAACAGCAATTTACCACAGCCGTTTCACCTTTCTCTGTACACATTCCCCGGTACCTTCACTTCCTTTGTAACTATAATCGTGGCGTCCTCTGTGGCTCTTCCACTGTGGCTGGCCTAGGCCCAACCACCACAGTGCTGCACCAGTCTGAGCACACCGTCCGTATGATAGCCCCAAACCATCTTTGTCTGCGACTACCATCCTCTGGGCCACCCCCCCGTGACCGCCTCAACTGTCAGTCCTCTCTGGAGCCTTTCCACTGTCTCTATTTCCGCAGCAGAACTTCCTCTTTACTGTGCTCCCTTCGCTGACTGACTCTTCCAGTACCTTCCCTCAGCCTTTTAAGCTTCCAGTTCTGGTAACTCCGCCCACCATCACCTAGCAGTTTCTCTGACCAATGGCAGTTATTCAGTCCCTCTCCTACACTCTCTACTACCCTCCAATGTGCAAGCTAAAACACTGCACCCTTTCTCTTTATCTTAGCGGTTTCACACCTACACTGCGCTACACCTCTGCTTCCCCTGATGATGCTACAAGGCGTAACGATACGCGTAGGGACAGGCAGCACAGTTCCATATCTTTTGGTGAGTATGGCTATTTCTGCATCATGCGATCTATATGGGATCTTATAGAGCCACACTATTAATAGCTCACTATTCTGATATTGCCTGCTATGTTTTTTCAACATGGGTGAAATATTCTTACATATGTTGACAGACACATTTCTTTGTTATCATGGAGACATATCTGTATCAGTACTGGCTTACATATATTGAAAGAATGGTCACTGTTTTGTAACCTTTATATTTTTGTAACTCCTTCTGCTACTCATGTAGATTATTCTGATTGTCAACATATGTTTTCTACATATATTACACAGTCTACCACTGTTTTTAGTGTTTTAGATGTTTTTAATGTGTGCATAATTTTTGTTACAATAAAGCTTTTTTCACTTCATCCTTAATTGGTGTGTGCACCCTGGTGTGCCGTCTTTTTTCTTTTCTTCACACATCTTGTATTTGGCACACAGGCAGCACCCTTTATATTGGCTATTGCATACGCATGGTGGTGCCCGCCCTTTCCTTCTTTACACCTCTGCTTCTCACTACAGGCTGGTTTGTCTGTCAGTCCACCTTCCCTACATCATCCACAGTGAGTGAGCGTGTGTGGGTTACGCCTTCTATATATACGGTGAATCATAGAAACAAATTTTTTACACTATACTCGATACAGCTTGTATCTTGTTATACAGTACTTTTGTTCGACATTTAGCATTACAGTCAAATCCATACTGTGTAAGCATCTGAGAGTAACTACAGGACTATTTATACGGAGATTTCAATTGTACCCTAAAAAATATATACTTGCTATCTTGTTATCCAGGACATTTTTTGCAACATTTTTTATTATGGTCAAAACCAAACTGAGTGAGCGTCCTGAGGGTGACTACGGAAATATATACCGATATTTTCAATTTGGCCAACACTGTATATAGCAGAACGCTTCTGATACAGTAACCTTTTTAGCTATTTATATTCTGATGTAATCCATAATGAGCCTGTAAACGTCTGTCTGTTACTCCGGCAATATATTTGGAACTTTAAGATTGCCCCAACACTGTATACAGCTGTACGCTTGTGTTACATAACCCATTTACAGCTTTTCATATTCTTGTGTAATCCATACTGGGCCTGAGAGCGTTTGTGTCTGCCTCCTGAAATGTATATGGAGAATCAGAATGTTTACACTATACTATATATACCTTGTATCTGGTGATACTGTACCCTTTTTCAACTTGTTATTTTATTGGGTAATCCGTACTGAGCCTGTGAGCGGCGGTGTATGCCTCATGAAATATATACGGAGATTTACTGTTATCCATAGACTGTATAGAGCTGTACGCTTCTGATACAGTACCATATATCTGCTGGTATTTTGGGTCCATTTTCAAAAACATGAGGAAGTATGGTGGAAGAGGATGCGGATGTGGGCATGGAGGGCCACCTGGTACTGATGGTGGTGGTGGTGCATCTGCTGGTAGTGCCAAAAACACAATAGCAGCTAAGGCAGGAGGTGTTGAGCTAGCATCATGGTGTAGCTCTGGAAGGCCTGTAAGGTTCCCTTTTCTGGGAGTAAGTAGACTGCTTTTAAAGCCGGAGTATCAGGAACTGTTTGTGGCTTACATTGCTGAAACAGCCTCCAGCTCTATCGCCTCCTCTTCTGAAGTTGTAAAAAATGCAAGCACTGAGTCGTAACTGCAGGCTTCTGGTCAGGAGCAACCCCTTTCCTTGTGTTCTTCACCCACACCAAAAGTGAAGGATGTGGAAGCACACACCTCAGATTACTCCATGGAGCTCTTTTCATATACCATGCCTGGGTTAATTAAAAATAGGGCCCATCATGTACTGGAGCAATGTAAATGGGGCAAATCAGGCACTGGAGCAGCATCTAAGGGGCCCATTATACACTGGAGCATTACAAATGGGACCCATTATATATGGAGCATTATTAGGGCCCATGCTAAACTGGAGCATCATCTATGAGGCCCATCATGTACTGGAGCATTGTAAATGGGGCAGATCAGACACTGGAGCAGCATCCAAGGGGCCCTGTTATGAGCTCATTTTCTGCTCCACCAGTTGAGAGTTCTCCTTCCGTTCTCCCTCTGGTGGTGACAGGAGGTAGTGAGGTTGGTTTAAGTGGTAGTGATCTGCCACCTGATGAGGAGGATAACGATTGGATCTCTGGAGTATCAGACTGGATATAAGACAGCCGACGCCCTATCCTGGTGCTGGTGATTCAGTCTGCTTCTCAGGTCTTGGACTTCAGATCTCTTCCAGTCTTCCCAAGTTAAGTTTGTTTTTTGCTAATGTTTACACTTGCGCTTGTTCGTCAATTCAGTTTCTTGTGTGGTCAGCTTGCCACTGCTGGGGCTATGCTGAACTTCCACTCCTATTTATCTGTATTTGCCAAATTGCCATTTTGTCCCTTATAAGATTGGCCTCTTTTTGCTTTGTTTCAGAATATTTCAGAGTGCTGATATAGTGGGAGAAGTCTAGTGACTTCAGGGTTAATTTTGCTATCAGACGTGTTGGACATTATTTTGGTAGGGTTTTTTGGCAGATTGCAGACAGTGGCTTTCCTTTCCTGTCCTTTCCAGTTAGTCGGGCCCCATCATTTGCTCAGCCTATTTTCCTGCCTTTGTTTGCGTTTTCATCTTGCTTCACCGTCAATACACGTGGGGGGCTGTCTATTCCTTTGGGGACTGCTCTGGGGCAGTTAGTTTTCCTCTTTTCCTGCTATAGGCTTATGTAGCTCTCCGGTTGTGATGAGGCGTCTAGGACCATCGTAGGAACGCTCCACGACTGCTGCTAGTTGTGTGGTTAAGATCAGGGATCTGCAATCTGCATAGTTACCAACCTCTTTGGTTTTCTGAGACTTAGCTTGTTGTTTTTTTTCCTCCTCGGTGACCCATTCACAACAGGGCCCATTATACACTGGAGCATTACAAATGGGGCCATTATATATGGAGCATTATTAGGGCCCCTGATACACTGGAGCATCATCCATGAGGCCCATTATGTACTGGAGCATTGTAAATGGGGCAGGTCAGACACTGGAGCAGCATCTAAGGGGCCCATTATACACTGGAGCATTACAAATGGGGCCCATTATATATGGAGCATTATTAGAGCCCATCATACACTGGAGCATCATCCATGAGGCCCATCATGTACTGGAGCAATGTAAATGGGGCAGATCAGACACTGGAGCAGCATCTAAAGGGCCCATTATACACTGGAGCTTTACAAATGGGGCCCATTATATATGGACCATTATTAGGGCCCATCATACACTGGAGCATCATCCATGAGGCCCATCATGTACTGGAGCATTGTAAATGGGGCAGATCAGACACTGGAGCAGCATCTAAGGGGCCCATTATACACTGGAGCATTACAAATGGGGCCCATTATATATGGAGCATTATGTGGAGCTCATCATATACTGTATGGAACATTATACGTGACTAATTATTTGGTATTGAGAAATATATGGGGCTCATTATTCTGTATGGCGCACAATGTGGCCATAACACTGTATGGAGTAATATACTGTCCTGTTTTTGAGCTATTGTACAATTTAAAATAGATCAGTCATGTCATGTACACAGTGAGGTATGTGTCATTGTACTATACCTATATTTCTGTGGTGTATCGGAGCAACATGAGTTGTGGTATGTGTTAAAGGGGCACACTGACACTCTTTGGCCCAGGGCACACGAAAACCTGGAGCCAGTCCACCCCCCCACAACTTTAGCCAAATAACCCCCAGTTTTCAATGCGTAACTATTATTAGGAAGTAAGTTAAGGTTTACAAGCTTCATTATAAGAATTGATGTTTTTGGCATTGAAATGGGCACTGTAGGTGTGTTTACTGTCTTCCACTCCCTGCCGACTTTGCTTCCCCATTGACTTGCATTGGGTTTCATGTTTCAGTCGGCCTCCGACTTTTCCCTATAGTCGGCCGATTTCGTTCGACCCGACTTTTGCAAAAGTCGGGTTTCACGAAACCCGACTCGACCCGTAAAAAGGCAAAGTCGCTCATCTCTACTCATCACACATCTAGATAAGTTCCTTGGGGGGTCTAGTTTCCAAAATGGGGTCACTTGTGGGGGGTTTCCACAGTTTACGCACATCAGGGGATCTCCAAACATGACATGACACCCTCAGATCATTCCATCAAAGTCTGCATTCCAACACGTCACTCTCCAAACATCTTGCTCTCCAAACGTGACATGGCGCCCGATCTCAATTCTAGACAAGTTGGCATCAAATGCTACTTCCCTTCTGAGCTCTGCCATGTGCCCAAATAGTGTTTTACTCCCACATATGGGGTACTCAAGACAAATTACACAATACCTTTTGGGCTTCTGTTTCCCTTGGCAAAATAACAGTAGGGGTGAAAAGATCATTTTTGTGGAAAAAATATGATTCTTCAATTTTATGGCTGTATGTTATAAACTTATGTGAAGCCCATGGGGGTTCATAGTCCTCACCACACATCTAGATAAGTTCCTTGGGGGGTCTAGTTTTCAAAATGGTGTCATTTGTGGGGGGCTTCCACTATTTAGGCACATCAGGGGCTCTACAAATGCGATATAGCATCAAGCCAATTTCGCGTTGAAAAAGTCAAACCGCGCTCATTCCCTTCCGAGCTGAAACAGGGGTTTACCCCCACATATGGGGTATCGGCATACTCAGGACAAATTGCAAAATAACTTTTGGGTCCTTTTTCCCTTGGGAAAATAAAAATTGGGGGTGAAAAGATATAATTTTTGTGGAAAAAATATGATTTTTTTATTGTACAGCTGTACGTTATAAACTTCTGTGAAGCCCTTGGGGGTTCAAAGTTCTCACCACATATCTAGATAAGTTCCTTGGGGGGTCTAATTTCCAAAATGGGGTCACATCAGTGGTTTCCACTGTTTAGGCACATCAGGGGCTCTCCAAATGTGACATGGCGTCCGATCTCAATTCCAGCCAATTTTGCGTTGAAAAAGTCAAACGGCGCTGCTTCCCTTTCGAGCTCTGCCATGTGCTGAAACAGTGGTTTCCCCCCCACATATCAGGTATCAGCGTACTCAGGACAAATTGCACAATAACTTTTGCAGCCCAATTTCTCCTGTTACCCTTGGTAAAATAAAAAAAATTGGACCTGAAGTAATTTTTTTGTGAAAAAAAGTTAAATGTTCATTTTTTTTAAACATTCAAAAAATTCCTGTGAAGCACCTGAAGGGTTAATGAATTCTTGCATGTGGTACTGAGTACCATCAGGGGTGCAGTTTTTAGAATGGTATAAATTTTGGGTATTTTCTAACATACAGACCCCTCAAAGTGACTTCAAATGTGATGTGATCCCTAAAAAAAATGGTGTTGTAAAAACGAGAAATCGCTGGTCAACTTTTAACCCTTATAACTTCCTAACAAAAAAAAATTTTGGTTAAAAAATTGTTCTAATGTAAAGTAAACATGTGGGAAATGTTACTTATTAAGTTTTTTGTGTGCCATATCTCTGTGATTTAAGGGCATAAAATTTCAAATTTGGAAAATTGCGAAATTTTCAAAATTATGGCCAAATTTCCATTTTTTTCACAAATAGACGCAATTTATGTGAATGAAATTTTACAACTATCATGAAGTACAATATGTCACGAGAAAAACAATGTCAGAATCACCGGGATCCATGGAAGCGTTCCAGAGTTATTACCTCATAAAAGGACAGTGGTCAGAATTGTAAAAATTCTCCCGGTCATTAACGTGCAAAACACCCTTGGGAGTAAAGGGGTTAAAACTATCTATCTACACTTTATCTTTGCAAATCTTTTACACCTAAACATCTGTAATTTGTATTCGCCATTCTAGTCTGGTTTGTGGAGCACAGATGTCACATTTTATGTCATCATGTGTGGTATGTATTGATATCCGCGTTGCTGGAAAAAACAGGACATGTTTATGTGTGGGTCACATGAACACATGGTCCATGTGAATACAAGGACATTTGCACAGCCCCATAGATTTTAATAAGTGTGCATGTGTTAGTATATCCGGTGCATGTGGTGTCATTTTTCACACTGACATGTGACCATCCTAAGAATGGTCTTGTGATGAATCAGTAAGCACCACACCTTTAAATTCTTAAGTATTCTAAAACGGAACATACAGCATCTCGTTAATACCAATCTTTCACTCTCAAAGTCACTGAGCACACTGACTCAGATTGAAGTGAAAGACATCACCAAAGCTGCTAAATGCTCTATTGTGTTTCCATACATTTCTGTGAAACAAGCAGCTGACAGAGACAGCACTGAATCATAAATGAGTGTGTGGGACTGTGAGAAAAATATTTAGAATTGAGAGTCCTCTGTGATTGATACCTTTTAATGGCTAAATGAAAAGATGGTAACACATTGCAAGCTTTCGAGACTACTCAGGTCTCGAAAGCTTGCAATGTGTTACCATCTTTTCAATTAGCCATTAACCCCTTTCTACCATGAGACGTACTATCCCGTCCATGTGCCCTGGGACTTAATTCCCAGGGACGGGATAGTACGTCATAGCGATCAGCGGCACCCACGTGGTGAGCGCCGCTGATCGCGGCCGGGTGTCAGCTGATTATCACAGCTGACATCCGGCACAATGTGTCAGGGGTGGTCACGAACCGCCCCCGACACGTTAACCCCTTGTACACCGCGATCAAACACGATCGCGGTGTACCGGGGGTTAAAGGAAAGCATCGGCAGGGAGGGGGCTCCCTCCGTTCTTCCCTGAGCCCCCCACAGCAGCGCAATGTGCAGCGCTGCTGAGGGGGGCTCTTTCCCTACAGGCCCCCGGATCCAAGATGGCGACGGGGACCCTCGGGGGCCTGTAGGGAGCTGACTTCCTCACTGCCTGCAAAGCGCAGGCAAGGAGGAAGCCTTGTGCACTGCCTGTGACAGATCGCTGATCTGTCACAGTGATCTGTGATGTGACAGATCAGCGATCTGTCACAGGACAGTGATGTCCCACCTGGGACAATGTAATAAAGTTAAAAAAAAAAAAAGTGTAAAAATAATTTTAAAAAAAATCGCTAAATAAATTAGTAAAAAAAAAAAAATATTCCCCAATAAATTCATTTTTTGAAAATAAAAAAAAACAATAAAAGTACACATATTTGGTATCGCCGCATCCGAAACGACCCGCCCTATAAAACTGTCCCATTAGTTAACCCCTTTAGCGAACCCCTTAAAAAATAAAAATAAAAAACGAAGCAAAAAATAATGATTATCATACCACCGAACAAAAAGTGCAATAACGCGTGATCAAAACAACGCATATAAATATCCATGGTACCGCTGAAAACGACAGCTTGTCCCGCAGTAAACGAGCTGCCATACAGCATCACCCGCAAAAAATTAAAAAAGTTATAGCTCACAGAATAAAGCAATGCAAAAATAATTATTTTTTATATAAAATAGTTTTCATTGCATAAAACCGACAAAACATAAAAAAAGACCTAAATGAGGTATCGCTGTAACCGTACTGACCCGAAGAATAAAACCGCTTTATCAATTTTACCGCACGCGGAACGGTGTAAACGCACCCCCCCAAAAGAAATTCATGAAACGCTGGTTTTTGTTCATTCTGCATCCCAAAAATCGGAATAAAAAGCGATCAAAAAATGTCACGTGCCCGAAAATGGTGTCAATAAAAACGTCAACTCTTCCCGCAAAGAATAAGACCTCACATGACTCGGTGGATCAAAATACGGAAAAATTATAGCTCCAATATATGGTGATGCAAAAATTATTTTTACAATAAAAACCGTCTTTTAGCGTGTATCAGCTGGCAAACATAAAAACCGCCATAAATAGTAAATAAAACCCCCCGTTATCACCCCCTTAGTTAGGGAAAAATAATAAAATTAAAAAAATGTATTTATTTCCATTTTCCCATTAGGGCTAGGGTTAGGGCTAGGGTTAGAGCTAGGGTTAGGGCTGAGATTAGGGTTAGGGGTGTGTTGGGGTTAGGGTTGGAGTTATAATTGGGGGGTTTCCACTGTTTGGGCACATCAGGTGCTTCCAAATGCAACATGGCGTCTGATCTCAATTTCAGCCAATTCTGTGTGGAAAAAGTCAAATGGTGCTCCTTCCCTTCCAAGCTCTGCCATGCGCCCAAACAGTGTTTTACCCCCACATATAGGGTATCAGTATACACAGGACAAATTGCAAAACAACTTTTGAGGTCCAATTTCTCCTGTTACCCTTAGGAAAATAAAAAAATGGGGGGCAAAAATATCATTTTTGTGGAAAAAAATGATTTTTTTATTTTCACGCCCAGGTGTTATAAACTTCTGCGAAGCACTTGGGGGTTCAAAGTGCTCACCACACATCTAGATAAGTTCCGTGGGGGGGTCTAGTTTCCAAAATGGGGTCACTTGTGGGGAGTTTCAATAGTTTAGGTACATCAGGGGCTCTCCAAACACACATGACACCCGCAGACCAATCCATCAAAGCCTGCATTCCAAAACATCACTACTTCCCTTCCGAGCCCCGACGTGTGCCCATACAGTAGTTTTCTCCCACATATGAGGAATCAGGGTACTCAGGACAAATTGGACAACAACTTTTGGGGTCCAATTTCTCCTGTTACCCTTGGGAAAATAAAAAAATGGGGACTAAAAGATGATGTTTGTTGAAAAAATACGATATTTTTATTTTCACGCCCGGGCGTTATAAACTTCTGTGAAGCACTGGGGGGTTCAAAGTGCTCACCAAACATCTAGAAAAGTTCCTTGGGGGGTCTAGTTTCCAAAATGGTGTCATTTGTGGGGGGTTTCTACTATTTTGGTACATCAGGGGCTTTCCAAACGCGACATGGTGTCCGATCTCAATTCCAGCCAAAAACGTCAAATGGCGCTGCTTCCCTTCCGAGCTCTGCCATGCGCCCAAATAGTGGTTTACCCCCACATGTGGGGTATCAGCGCACTCAGGACAAATTGCACAATATCTTTTAGGGTCCTGTTACCCTTGGAAAAATAAGAATTGAGGGTGAAAAGATCATTTTTGTGGAAAAAATATGATTTTTTAATTGTACGGCTGTATGTTATAAACTTCTGTGAAGCCCTTGGGGGTTCAAAGTTCTCACCACACATCTAGATAAGTTCCTTGGGGGGTCTAGTTTTCAAAATGGTGTAATTTGTGGGGGGTTTCCACTGCTTTGGTACATCAGGGGTTTTCCAATCGCGACATGGTGTCCGATCTCAATTCCAGCCAAAAACGTCAAATGGCGCTGCTTCCCTTCTGAGCTCTGCCATGCGCCCAAATTGTCATTTACACCCACATATCGGGTATCAGCGTACTCAGGACAAATTGCACAATAACTCTTGGGTCCTGTTACCCTTGGAAAAATAAAAATTGGGGGTGAAAAGATCATTTTTTTGGAAAAAATATGATTTTTTAATTGTACCGCTGTACGTTATAAACTTCTGTGAAGCCCTTGTGGGTCCAAAGTTCTCACCACATATCTAGATAAGTTCCTTGGGGGGTCTAGTTTCCAAAACTGGGTCACTTGTGGGGGGTTTCCACTGTTTAGGTACATCAGGGGCTCTCCAAACGCGACATGGCATCCCATCTGAATTCCAGCCAATTTTGAATTGAAAAAGTCAAACGGCGCTCCTTCCCTTCTGAGGTCTGCCATGCACCGAAACAGTGGTTCCCCCCCACATATCAGGTATCAGCGTACTCAGGAAAAATTGCACAATAACTTTTGCTGTCCAATTTCTTCTGTTACCCTTGGTAAAATAAAAAAAATTGAACCTGAAGTAATTTTTTTGTGAAAAAAAGTTAAATGTTCATTTTTTTTTTAAATATTCAAAAAATTCCTGTGACGCACCTAAAGGGTTAATAAACTTCTTGAATGTGGTTTTGAGCACCTTAAGGGGTGCAGTTTTTAGAATGGTGTCACCTTTGGGTATTTTCTATCATATAGACCCCTCAAAGTGGCTTCAAATGTGATGTGGTCTGTAAAAATAAAATGGTGTTGCAAAAATGAGAAATCGCTGGTCAATTTTTAACCCTTATAACTTCCTAACAAAAAAAAATTTTGTTTCCAAAATTGTGCTGATGTAAAGTAAACATGTGGGAAATGTTATTTATTAAGTTTTTTGTGTGCCGTATCTCTGTGATTTAAGGGCATAAAAATTAAAATTTGCAAAACTGCAAAATTTTCAAAATTTTTGCCAAATTTCTGTTTTTTTCACAAATAAACGCAAGTTATGTGAATGAAATTTTACCACTATCATGAAGTACAATATGTCATGAGAAAAGAATGTCAGAATCACCGGGATCCATGGAAGCGTTTCAGAGTTACAACCTCATAAAGGGACAGTGGTCAGAATTGTAAAAATTGGCCCGGTCATGAACGTGCAAACCACCCTTGGGGCTTAAGGGGTTAAAAGATATAAATCACAGAGGACTCTCAATTCTAAATATTTTTATATCTACTGGCTAACACAGTGCAAAGATATATATCTTTCTTGGGACTGTGATCACATTCTATTTTATGTGGAAGGATAATGATGCCATCATACTGTGTGTGGATAACTGTGGGAGCATTATATTGTGTGGGTGCTGTGGGACATCATACTGTGTGTGAGGATTATAATGGCATAATATATTATGGGGGGCTGTAGTGTATCATACTATGTGGGGCTGTGGAGGCATCATACTGTTTAAGGGGCTCTGGAGATATCTTTCTATGTAGGAAGTAATTTGAGCATGATACTGTCACAAAGTGATAAGAAACTGTAGGCACTTACCTGATTCCTTGAACTAGGGGTACCCTAGTCTATCACTGTCTCCTGGATTACTGCTGAAGGTGGAGACGCTGGGTTCACATACCTACCTGTTAGGGTTGTGGATTGCACTAAACATAAAATATAATAAAGTGCGATAGCAACCCGAAGTCCACCGTGCAGAGATGGTAAAACTGCTGCTCGGTAGTGGTGGGCACTAGCTGAACACCGGCGGAGTAACCGCTGACCCGGTGTGCGCGGGAGTGAACTCTGCTACAGCACAGAGCTACAGAAAGAGACACCGAAGCCTGTTACCTCACAGACTACGGCTTAGGGAACCGCTGCCGCGGCACCAGGGATTAATCCTAGAGAAACGCTGTACCCTTTTAGCAGTCACAGGGTGTAGCCGACAGTTGTGTTACCGCACTGCATGAGTACAGCGCCACCCTGGCAGATGCCACTAGCTAGCCTAAGCTTAGTGCTGGAAAGCGCAGTAACTGCGCATGGCACCATTGAGACGGACACTGTGACGTATGCGGTACAGAGGTGTCTCGTGCAGATGACACTCTCTGGCATAACATGTGAGACTGGAAGCACTGTGGGGCTATGCAGTGCCACCGCTTGGCGCTGACTCAGGACTATAAACCCTACCAACATGCGTATCAAAGGGAAGGGGTTTCATAATGAGTCATTCAGCGGTTCACAAGCATCCATTATCACATACATCACTACCAATTACTGTCTATACTGGCGCATGGCCGAGTGGCCACGCAAACCTTTTATAGCAGCGTCCTTCCGGGACCTTCCTGATGGTTCAATCTGAGCTGGAGAAGGACCTGAGCATGTGACCTCCGATCTCCAGTGAGAGATCATCCCACGAGCATGCTCAGTAGACCGAAAGGAGGACTTAGTCCCTGGAGCAGCTCACTGCTGACCAGCATGCGTTGCTATACTAGACTGGACTAGAGGTAGCAGCAGCAACCAAACCCACAGTGCTAGTCTGAGCAGAGCACCAGGATCGATGAGAGTCTGCTGAGCAGCCTCCTCTGTGGCTGGTGAGGAATGGGAGACCGCAGAAAGGCAAGGCTTGGGATTCCTGCTGTGCAGCGACAGGACCCCGACGCCTAACACTAACTATGCACCTAGCCTACCCTTATCTGTTCTGTCCCTCACCCAAGGAGGTGAGAGACTGAAGTGTATAGGAAAACACGAACCAGACAGACAAGTTTAACAGACAGAGATAAAAGAAAACTACAATCATGTAAATACACTCACAAAACAGAGAGGAAAGCAAAGGTGGTATAGAAAGGGGAAATCAAATGTAGAGGAAAAGGAAAACAATTAAACCAACTCCACACAGCAAGCTCCAGAAAAACTCTCCAACTGGGAACTCCAATCACTGAACTTTCTCCTGCACCACAAAACCAGGAAGTTGAACTATCACTGGCAACTCCCACGTTCCAATGGCAAACATACATACCAGAGGGGAGTGGCCAACACAGAAAAGTCAAGACAATTTAGGATGGAGAGCTCTGGGAAATCAACTAAACTGATTAACCATCTCCATGAAAGCAAGGAAATCTGCACTGTTTAATAGGATGGTGAATCAGATCTAATAAGTCACACCTTGGCTGTGGCCCTGCGGCTCCAAGGTAGAGAGGTCTCTGCCCACTAAAATATCATATAGATACTATGGCACTTACTGCTGAGTGCCCGGAGATGCTGGCTTCCTATTGGTCTTGTAGAGATGCAGCACTTGGACTCGGTATGTTGCGATGGCGAGTGTCCTCCCGTTGTACTAATAAAGTTTTCCACATGCTCGTGTCTGCAGCACATGAACGTCAGACGCTAGTACCCACATTCTTTCCTCAGGACCATAACCCTTCCAATGAACCAAATATTGATGAGACCAGCATACCAAGCTAAAATATTAAAATTCTATTTGGTCTCTGGAATTCCAGATTCCCGTCAACAATGATTGCGGAAGGTGGTGGTGGAGATGGTTTAGAGAAAGCAATATAGTTATTGAGAATTGATCAGTGAAACACAATATGAATCTAAAAAGTGGGTGGAAGAAAAAGTGGGTGGAAGCGTAAGGTGAAATATTACTGGATTAACAACGACAACTATATTATAGGAGCCAATGAACCTGGGGTCCAGTTTCCAACCACACCATACTACCAAGCATCTCTGATTAGCCATACTATTATATTTGAACACAAACTTTCCAAAATTAATCCCTTCTCATACTGATGTAATGGAAGAAGAAAATGGTTGGTCCTCTAGTACTCCTGAAGAATGACTCCTGTTGAAAGAGAAGAATTGAAAATGAAAACTGTATGCCCCAAAGAACGGGGACTTGCCAGTAGAGACATGACAACGGTTATTCACAGCGAGCTCTGCTGAAGGTAAATAAGAAGCCCAATCTTCTTGAATCTCCGACACAAAGTACCTAAGATATGTTTCAAGATTCTGGTTCACTCCTTCAGTTTTCAGGAAGACTGTAAATAAAATGCAGATGAAAATGTAAGATGAATCCCTAAGTGAGCACAAAACGCTTTCCAAAATTTGTCCTTCCCCTCAACTGCATTGTTTTTATAGGTACACTCAGCCCTAGGTGCCATTGACCCCTTATTCCCTGAAAATAGAGGTGTCTGTTTATGTCTCTGATGTAGATGGCAGTCCAATTGGATAGTCAGAGACATGGCCACCTCCAGGGATACAGGGTCTCATGCAGAGCAAAGGCATCACTTACGGAATCAGAAAGCCCCTGATGGAACTGACTACGGAGTGTAGAGTCATTCCATCTAGTATCCGTGGACCACCTAAGGAACTCACAACAATAGTCCTCTGCTGGCCATTCTCCTTGCTGCAGTTGATGTAGATTGGACTCATTGATGAACCTGACTGTGTTTCTCTGGCTAAGAACCAGAGCCAGAAAATAATCCTCAACCATCTCAAGTAATTAGAAATCAGATGGGAGAGAATATGACCAGGCTTGAAGATCACCCTGAAGAAGAGATATTACGATCCACACCTATTGCTTCTCTTTACCCAAGGAATGAGGATGCAATCTAAAATAAAGTTTGCATGCCTCACCGAAAATCACAAACTTATCCTGACCCCCAGAGAACCTATCTGGCAAAGCGATCTTGGGCTCCACCCTGGGAGCCTAAGCCTGGAGTTGATGGGCACTGTAAAGCCAGGCACAGTTGATGCCGACCTGCTAGAGCAGCCACAGAATCTATAATGGATCCAAAATAGTTGGGCCAGTGATAATGTCACATTGTGGGCACCTACCAGATTACTTGAACAAGGGGAGCCCTAGACTATCCCTGTCCCCCCCGATTACTCCTCATTGCAAATGACACTGCAAGCCAGTGGGCATGACTGGCTAGAAGGCACAGCCTTGCACAATAAAAGTGTATGGAGAGCTAATCCGCTCCCACTGGCCGGAAGTATATACAACTCATACATACTATCCGGTTGTAGGTCAAAAACCGTGAGGGTGTGCTGGGGATTCATGAGCCTGTAGTCATGCAGAGTGACTGCAGACTTATCAGTTTGGACCCGACAACCCCTTTAAGTGACTGCCTCTATGGTGTAATGTGTACATATCTGGTGTCCTGTTGGAGCAATATTTGGCTTATTATCTATAATAATAAATGCCCTAAGCAACTTCTGGTTGTAACAACTTCCGTCCAGTTGTAACCGGTGACATCACCGCACACCTCTTTCCATGTTAACCCTCAACACACACTCCACTCACCTTTCACCATCTCCACTCACGTCCACTCACTCTTTTACTCCACATACGACCCTTTCTCTCACTCCATCTCTCATACTCACGCCGTCATCGCTGCTGATCCATGATCCCCATCTTCTTCCGCCGGCGCCATCCTGGATCCAGACGTCCTCCACGCCGGCAACATGTTCTTGCGGCGACGCCATTTTGGATCGGCGAAATCCCGCGATAGTCAAGATGGCGTCGCCGCAAGAACATGTCGCCGGCGAGGACGACGTCGGGATCCAAAATGGCGTCGGCGAAAACTCGCGAGATTTCGCCGACGCCAATTTGGATCCTGACGTCGTCCACGCCGGCGACATGTTCTTGCGTCGACGCCATTTTGGATCGGTGAAATCCCGCGATAGTCAAGATGGCGTCGCCGCAAGAACATGTCGCCGGCGAGGACGACGTCGGGATCCAAAATGGCGTCGGCGAAAACTCGCGAGATTTCTCCGACGCCATTTTGGATCCCGACGTCGTCCACACCGGCGACATGTTCTTCCGGCGACACCATCTTGACTATCGCGGGATTTCAAGATACTCAAGATGGCATCGCCGCAAGAACATGTCGCCGGCGTGGACAACGTCTGGATCCAGGATGGCGCCGGCGGAAGAAGATGTCGGGGATCGTGGAGCAGCGGCGATGACGGCGTGAGTATGAGAGACGGAGTGAGAGAAGGGGTCGTATGTGGAGTGAGTGGAGATGGTGAAAGGTGAGAGGAGTGTGTGTTGAGGAGTGTTTGTGTTGAGGGTTAACATGGCAAGAGGTGTGATGCTATCGCATCCTCCCGATGCGATAGCATCGGGCCATAATCTAATTATTTATAGTGTCGTGTGTACACATGTACACATTTTTCATTGGAAATTTATCAAGGACTAGCTGAAGAGCCCGGCGTTGCCTGGGCATAGTAACCTAACCAACTGTGGTTAGTTATAACAAATTATAATGATTATATTGCACATAAAAACATTTCACATCATATATTCAACACTACAGATTTGCAACACAAATTAACTAAACTATTACCCAAGTATCCTCTCCTGTGTGATACTTTCTGCTGAGCTGTGTATCTAATCCTATCGTGTGTTACTGACTGCTCAGCCGTGTATCTAATCCTATTCTGTGTGATACTGTCTGCTGAGCTGTGTATCTAATAGACGATAACACCATAGAAATGATAAGAATAATAGGCCTCAGTTACCATGCTGATAGCAACCAATCACAGCTCATTTTTCATCTTTTAAACAGCTCTGGGTCAGCGTGGCGAGTTTTGAGTGGCGACTTTTGTGTTTCGACTTTTATGTGGCGAGGTTCGTGTATGTGTGGTGAAATGTGTGCTGAGGGTGGTATATGTGTTGAAGCACGTGGTAGTGTGTGGCGCACTTTGTGTGTGTGCTCATATCCACGTGTGTGGTGAGTATCCCATGTCAGGGCCCCACCTTAGCAACTGTACGGTGTATACTCTTTGGAGCCATCACTCTCATTCTTTCAGTCACCCATGTTCACATCTGGCAGCTGTCAATTTGCCTCCAACACTTTTCCTTTCACTTTTTCCCCATTATATAGATAGGGGCAAAGTTGTTTAGTGAATTGGAATGCGCGGGGTTAAAATTTTGCCTCACAACATAGCCTATGACGCTCTTTGGGTCTAGACGTGTGACTGTGCAAAATTTTGTGGCTTTAGCTACGACGGTGCAGATGCCAATACATACATACAATATTTCCCCATTATGTAGATAGGGGCAAAATTGTTTGGTGAATTGGAACGCGCGGGGTTAAAATTTCACCTCACAGCATACCCTATTACGCTCTCGGAGTCCAGACGTGTGACTGTGCAAAATTTTGTGGCTGTAACTACGATGGTGCAGATGCCAATACATACATACACTTTTTCCCCATTATATAGATAGGAGTAAAATTATTTGGTGAATTGGAATGCACGGGGTTAAAATTTCACCTCGCAACATAACCTTTGACGCTCTCTGGGTCCAGATGTGTGACTGTGCCAAATTTTGTGGCTGTAGCTGCGACGGTGCGGATGCCAATCCCGGACATACACACACACACACATACACACACATCTGCATTGAGCTTTATATATTAGACTAGCTGAAGAGCCCGGCGCTGCCCGGGCATAGTAACTAACTGTGATTAGTTATAACAAATTATAATTATCTTCCATCCCATAGTCCTGTGCCCATATACCCATCATACATATCCACCATCCCAAAGGCCCGTGCCCATATACCCATCATACATATCCTCCATCCCATAGTCGAGTGCCCATATACCCATCATACATATTCTCCATCCCATAGTCTCATGCCATATACCCATCATACATATTTGCCATCCCATAGTCGAGTGCCCATATACCCATCACACATCCTTCATCTCATAGTCCCATGCCCATATACCCATCATACATATCCTCCATCCCATAGTCCCGTACCCATATACTCATCATACATATCCGCCATCCCATAGTCCCGTGCCCATATACCTGTCATACATATCCTCCATCCCATAGTCCAGTGCCCATATACCCATCACACATCCTCCATCCCATAGTCCCGTGCCCATATACCCATTATGACAGCATCATCACCATGACAACCGTTATGACATAACCGCCACCGTTGCAACCTATTAAGACATCATCATCACCATGACAACCATTATGACATCATAATGAGGGGTGGGGCTAGCAACCTATGATGACATCAGCGTCGCCATGGCAACCATTATGACATCATAATGAGGGGCGGGGCTTGATACACACACACTTTTTCCCCATTATGTAGATAGGGGCAAAATTGTTTGGTGAATTGGAATGCGCGGGGTTAAAATATCACCTCACAACATAGCCTATGACGCTCTCGGGGTCCAGACGTGTGACTGTGCCAAATTTTGTGGCTGTAGCTGCGACGGTGCGGATGCCAATCCCAGACATACACACACACACACATACATGCACACCCACATTGAGCTTTATGTATTAGATACAACTTGCTGTAGTTGAAATCATGTATTTTTATAGTGCTTTTAATCATGTTCATTATTTGGTGTTATGCTTCTTATTAAAAATTATACTTTGTTGGTTATCCTCATCAGATTCTGTGCTTTTTTGTGTCGGTCTTATACTACATTTTTTATTATATCATCCGCTGTTCTCGGCTCAGAAACCAGTGAATCCTCACAGTGCACAGTGCTGAGATTCATAAGTCTGCAGTCACGCAGACTAATTGCAGACTTACCAATTTAGATCCGACAATCCCTGTTAATCTTCTTTATATGTAGATGAAATTTGCTGTTGGAAAGTATAATGGATACTTGGGACTAATGTGTGTAGAGTTCTAGTGAAAAGTAGAAAACAATAAAAAAAAAATCAACTGATCAACATAAGATTATGAACAAGGCATAAGACTATATTACAGGTTTAGAACAGATACACATTAAAATAACAGTCTAAACAGAAGGAATATAAATTGGTACCTGACAGTATAAAAAGACACATGGCAGTATGTCCAATGTTAAATATTTCTTTGGCTTCATGCACACAGACTTTACGGTTTCTTAATTTCTGTCTAAAGTGCATTGTTATTGTTTTTATACATACATTTTTACATTGTTCAGGGTATTGGAATGCCACTATATCATCTCATATGCAGCAACGCAACAGCTCATTATTATTATTATTAAATGAATCATTTGAGAATAATCATATGAGCTGTGCAGAGTCATGTTTGGAATAATTTTGAACTTATTTGTTCTAATTAGGTATGTAGACAAGTATTTATTGATTTACTTATTTTGTTTTGCTTATATAAAGTTAAAATATTATGTACAGCAGTTGGCTTAATATCGGTTATGATCCCAACGTGGCTCAAAACTATATCCATCTCAGACATTTACATACTTTAGATGAGCAATTTTAAAAAAAATTCAAATCCACCAACTTCACCGAATATTTAGAAAATTTGATTTGCTGCAAATCGATTCACCAAGAATCACAATTACTTTAGTTGCTATGAGAAGATGTGCCTTAGCAATGTATATAACTCCCTAAAAGCTCTTTGACTTACACACAACCTTTGTAATGTCAAAGTGGCCTCAACATATGTGACTATAATTAAACAGATGGTAACCATTTTTTACTGCTGTATACCTCCCAAGCAACTAATATTGAGCAGAACAGGCCTCAATTTTGGTAGCTGCCCCACTGTCCTTGGAGGTGAGGAGTATGTGCTGACTTCAACATTATCTTTGTCTTCTGAGTACAGATACAGTTGAATAGAACAGTGGAAGAGGGATCCATCTGAGTCCTACTCAACCATTCAATCAGGGTAAAGACTGAAAGACCTGAAAGTACTTTGAGGTCATGTGACATTGTTAGGTCATGTGACAGATGGCATTGACCTACTCAGCCAAGAAGCATGACATAGAAGCATGGTGTATGCTTCATTGGAGGTATTATACTATGTGAGGTGGACAAAGTGTTCATCATTCTATGTGTAAGAGGAACTGATGGGAAATCATACTGTGAATGAGTGGCTATGGAGGCATCATATTGTGTCTGGGGACGGTTAGAGCATCATACAATGTGGGGTAATGTTGCTTGAGAGGCATCATACTGTGTGAGGTGAGCTGTGGGGCAATGTTACTTTGTGTGTGAGTGGATGTAGGGGCAGCATACTGTGTGTGGGGATATCATACTGTGCTGGGAAATTTACTGTGGGGTCATCATATTGTATTGGGCTGTTGAAACATCAAACTTTATTGAGGAGTCAACATAATGTGTGGGGATCTGTGGGGGCATCATACAATATGGGGAGCTGTGGGGGTATCACACTGTATAGTAGTGGGATCTGGGGAAATCATACTAGGTTGGGAGATGTGGAGGGATATACTCTGGTTGGCATTGTATGCATCATACTGTGTGGTGAACAGTAAGGGAACCATAAATTGTGAAGGGTTTGTGAGGACATCATACTGTATGTGAAAGCATAATAAAGTTAGGTCCATATATGTTTGGACAGACACAACATTTTTCTAATTTTGGTTCTAGACATTACCACAATGAAACTCCTAAACCCTTCATCCAATTTTAATGTGGATACCCTCAAATGAAAGCTTAAAGTCTGAACTTCAAAAGCATCTGAATTGTTTTGTTTAAAATTCATTGTGGTAATGTCTAGAACCAAAATTAGAAAAATGTTGTCTCTGTCCAAATATATATGGACCTAACTGTATTCTTTGGGTGGCTGTGAGGGCATAATTTTGTCTGAGAGAAGAAGAAGGGTATTCATATTAGGTGAGGGGAATCAATCTGTATATGGTATGTTTGTGAGGAGTATCATACTTTGTAGGTGGCTATGGGGGCAGCATACTGATGGTCTTTTGGATGATGAAAAAATTATATTGTGTGGAGGGGAATGTACTGTGGGGCATCATCCTATATGGGGAACTGTGGGGGCATTATACTGATATCTTTGAGGCATATGGGGCATGAAAAGGTATTGTGTTGTGTGGGAACAACTAATAGGCTTCACTAGGAGCAATTGTGTGTGTGCATATAATGGACTGAGCAAGCTCATAAAAGTAGTTTTGCATAAAATTAAAATTGTCATGGTGAACTACAAATACCACAGCATTTATGCTTCTTTCTTACCTTTCAAAGTGTGGAGCTCTGCTGCTCTGATATCATACACTGTCTGTAGAATTTGTTCACTGTTTCTCTCCCTGTCTGTGTTACTAAGCTGGGAGATGTGATGGCCTTTCTCTATGCAGATTCACCCCGAAATGGCTGATGCAATTCCTGTCTCAGCTTTTATACAGCCTATTATAGTCCCTACTTATATGTCGTGTTATATCATGTGATGTGATAGCTATAAGGCATTATGGGTAAGCCTGTCGGACCGCGTCCAGGGTCATGTCAGCCTGCTCTGGTTGATATAATTTTCTTCATTGTGTAAAATGACGGTGTTTTTTTTTTTTGATTGGCAATTTAAGCAAAAACAAATTGCTTTAATTTGTCTCGTCCAGTGAATTTTCAACAATTTGATACAAATTCGATTTGCATGAAATTGATTAATTCTTCTCTAATGCATATGTAATGCAAACAAGCTACATATCTGTGTATTTATTTCTGAATATGTGTTAAAAACAAGATAAAACCAAGATATCTGAAAAGACCTGATGTAAGCATGGGGAAAACATATATACTAATTGTTGTCCTTGGATGGATTTGGACCCAAGACCTTAGTATTACAATGTCTGAAACTGAGAGCACTTAGTCCTAAACAGGACTTGCAACTAAGCTAAGGGTGGAGATAGATAGGGTTTTGAGGATTTTTACATAACTCCAGCTACAGTAATAGGAACTTTTCAGGGTTTTTTTTCTTTATTTTACTTCATGCACTGTGCAGTAAAAGTGATAAGAAAGCTTTATCCTTTGGGTAAGTATGATTACAATGATACCATATTAGTATAGGTTTATTATGTTTTGTTACTTTTGTAAACTAAGAACAATTTTGTAGACAACTTAAGTGGCGCCCCTGAGGCTCAGTCGCCACAGAGGTACTGCACCTTCTCCTAAGGTGTGGTGCCTCACCGTCTGGGTAAGTTGGGAGCTCCTTCCCACACGCCAACACTCGCACCTCACACAGCAGGGTAGTTCTGCACAACCACATTGCGGCTCAGTGCTTAGAGAGTAGCAGAGCACCTCTGGTGGTTCCCTGCTTGGAACACTGGATGTGTTGGGAGGTGGGTGGAGTTTAGATTCATATAAAAGATTGGGAAGGTTTAGAATTACAGGTCAGCCCCTTATGGGGCCGTCTGACAGAAGGTCGGCGGAGTAGGAAGCCACTCAGAGAGAGGAGTGAGGATCCCTGGAAGAAGGGATGGAGGAAGGAGTGCTGCAGTTGCCTCAGTGACCTGAGCCAGCTGGCACAGGAAAGTAAGGAAGGTGGAAAGATGTGGAACTGTAACCTAAGCATCCATGGGAAGGAAAGACAAGTACGGAACGAAGGATTTGAGAGAACAGAGAGGAGACGTGGGTTGGAAGAGGAACCCTGCCTATAGGTTCTCAGCGCAAGGCTGGGGCCCAGTCCCCGAGGTTGTATGGACACATATGGTTCTGCAGCAGACACTGGTGGAGTAGTTGGCTGTAAATGCATTACTCCCATCCAAGACTTGAGGCACAACAGCGACCCAGATAGAGAGCCAGGAGTGAGGCATCCCCGAAGCAGGCTACAGCTGTCTGCCGTGCAAGTAGAGTTCTAGGAACATATCTTAGGAGGCATTCCAGGGTTACTAAGTACTGGAGTGCTTCACACCACAAGGCGCATTGTTGGAGTCGTTCAGGAAGGTACATGTTGGCTGAGTGTTGGAGAGGAGAGCCCTGACTTGCCCGAGAGGTTGGTTGAGTCTTTACCCCGGAAGACATGGCACATAGGCAGGCACAAGTGTGACCCACGAACTGTGAGTAAAGCTTTGAAACTGCAGCTCTGGTGTCCTCCATTCATTTGTGTGCTAACACCTTCAGCACCGCTACATCTGGGTACCAGCATCCATACCACCCTGCGCCTCTCCTCATCCATAGCACCTACACTGCCCTGGGACTACAGCTCCACCTGTGGGGAGCTACACCATCTTTGCTGCACCACACATTCAGTCCCAGCAGATCTGCAAGCAGCGTCGGCTTAACACCTCCCTTGCCGAACATCACAGGTGGCGTCACGAACTATTCCATTAACTACCATAAACCACCACCATATATTTGGGTGCTCACGGACTGGGTCATCGCTGCTGTGACACATCCCCCTGACACCGGCCCGGTACCGAGTACCCCACGGCCCTGGGAGGGCGACCCACATACATAGCCACGTTCTAAGTGCTATACATTTTTATTTTTCAGATCTGTGTGAGGGCTTGTTTTTTGTGGGTAAAGATGTCATTTTTAGTGATATTTTTTATTTATATACAACTTTTGATCACATTTTATTGTTGTGCAATAGAATATTGAAAAAAGCATTTAATGTCATAATTTTTTTATGTGATGGTTATGTGCTAGATGCACCAATACCAGAAAGGTGCACTTTTATGTTTATTTTGTTTTTACAATATAAAATATGCATATGCAAATTCATTAGGAAATTTTTTTGGTAATATTTACACTGTTTATTTTGTTAGGTTATTATATTTTTTTGTAACTTTTTTACTTAGCCCCCTACGATAATTGGACATTTTATACAACTGGCTGTTGCTGCAAGAGTTTGGCTGTCAGTTAAGCTAAGGTGCCAGCAATAAATCTGTGGGCAAAGCCTTTCTGCCTGCATGATCATCATCACGTAACTATATGCACACGAGGTCAAAATTGTTGGTACCCCTCGTTTAATGACAGAAAAACCCACAATGGTCACAGAAATAACTTGAATCTGACAAAAGTAATAATAAATCAAAAATCTATGAAATTAACAAATGAAAATCAGATATTGCTTTTCATTGTTTTTGCTTCCACAGAATTTAAAAAAAAATAAAACTCATGAAATAAGCCTGGACAGAAATGATGGTACTCTTAACGTAATATTTTGTTGCATAACCTTTTTAGGCAATCACTGCAATCAAACGATTCCTGTAACAGTCAATGAGACTTCTGCACCTCTCAACAGGTATTTTGGCCCACTCCTCAAGAGCAAACTGCTCCATTTGTCTCATGCTTGAAGGTTGCCTTTTTCAGATGGCATCTTTAAGCTCTTTCCAAAGATGCTCAATAGGATTTGGGTCAAGGCTCATAGAAGGTCACCCGACAGGTTCAATATCAAGAACACGATTGTTGCATTCTTGAATTTTTTTCTGTACATTAATAAAATATTTGAGACATTTAATGACATGAGATATAAATGTTAGTCAGCGGGCTGACATAGAATATTGCATTCATAAAAAGTTCAGATAAAATCTTGTGTTCTAAAGTTAGGTTGATAGACTTTTTTGGTCCAGACATGTAGTGATACAAATATACAATCATCCTTGCTTGTTGATTATTGTGTTTTTTTATTTTTGTCCTTGTTGTATTTAGTCGCCCATCTCTAAATTTTGACACACATTTGAAGTATCCAATGTCTGAAAAAATAGTAATGATCTGTGAACATGATCGATCATACGAGCTTTCTAAGCCCCTCATAAAAATGGGTAAAAAGACCTGAAAATGTGACTTTTGCCTAGTTGGAAGATCACTGATACTGAGAGAGCTAGATAATAGACTCATGGAGCGATGTCTGTACTGAGATTATAAAGATTGAAATGAAAAACAATATTTATGTCTTTCCTACCGGGTGCTCAGCTGTTTCATGCAATTTTCAGCTGCACATTTTCCATGTACTTCCTACCATGAAGTCCTTTGTGTTTGCAACGTTGCAGAACTAAGCACATTAAAAGCAATTATCATAAAGGTGGCACATGGCCATCATAATTACCTGTACAAGGATGTATAGCACAACAGTTTTATTAGTTACTTTTTAATGGGACAATTATTATCTGTTTTTGCCTGCATGTTTTTCCTCATTTCGTAAATAGATTTTACAATGTGGGCACATCACAGCTTTACAACATTCTGCCCCGTACTCAACCATTTTAGAAATGTCCATTTTAAAACCAGAACAATAAAAAGAAGTGACGATGAACACTATGTCAAGTATTTTACTGCAGTAAATATCCTAAGGTGTTGAGTGGCTTACTCATCATAATTAATGTTTACTCTCATTTAGAATATTAAATCATTAAATACTTTATCATCCTATTAAATGCCTTATCACCAGCAGATAATAAAATATGCCCCAATTCTCACTATATCCAGATATATAAGGATCAGTCTCAATGCCATCATCGAAATATAACTTTGAGTCTCTGAGAAGTTAAGAACTAAGAAAAGAAATCAGTCATGTCTGGAATCAAAGGAGGAAACTGCCAGAAGAGCTCGTGCCAGAATCCGTGCAAAGATCCCTGCCAAAAAGTGCCGATCTGTGTAAATCCTTGCCAAGACCGTAAGTTACACTTTTTTTGGTTTGCCTTTTTTGTATTGTTTGTAAACTTTGCATATTAATTTGTATTATAGAACTTGGCTCTAGAACTTTACCTTAGTATTTTTCATAACAAACATATAAAAAAAATGTAAAAATTAATGTATTTAAAAATTGTAAAAAAAAAACGACCTTAGACATCTTGCCAAAAACATGTCATATTAAAAGTTGGGTTTAGCTCACACATCATATGCTCTTACCTTCAGCCTGTACAAAAATGTTGTGAGGTATATACAGGCCGGATATACGATTTGCAGTTGTATGTCATTCAGCCGTATACTTCACCGCTTGACTCAAAATTGCTTTCTATTGAGAACAATAGTTGAATATGCTTTTTGATACAGTAAAGTGATTAAATTCTAATAAATGGAGTATGTTCAGTGTATTAAAATTTAATAATAAATAGTGTTTTCCATAAGGCTGAGTTCACACGTGGCGTTTTTAACCGCGCGATTTTGCCGCGAAAACGCGAAAAATAAGCATCCCATGCACTCCTATGGGATTCCGCAATGCTGTGCTAATGCTGCGGTTTTTACCGCGGCGGAATCGCTTCCCGGTTAAAACCGCAGCATGCTCATTAATTTGCGGAATCGCGGCGATCCCGCACCCATAGGAATGCATTGTTCCGCTTATTTCCCGCATGTGGCTGTGCACACCATGCGGAAAGTAAGCAGAACAATTGCGGATGGTACCCACGGTACGGAGGAGAGGAGACTGTCCTCTGGGCTCTGGGTACCATATCCCTGTAAAAAATAGAATTATAAAATAAAAAATATTGTTATTCTCACCCTCCGATGTCCCGCGCAGCCTTCCCGCTTCTCTTCACGCTCTCGTTCCCAGTAGTCCTTTGCGAAAATGCTCGCGATGACGTCCATTCTCGCGGGATCGCGCGACGTCATCGCGAATTACCGCGAGACGTCGCGATCCCACGAGAACTGACGTCATCGCAGGCATTTTCACAAAGGATTACTGGGAACGGATGCGCGGGACGTCGGAGGGTGAGAATAACACCGTTTTTTATTTTTTTTTTACATTCTATCTTTTACTACTGAGGCCGCATAGGCGGCCTCAGTAGTAAAAAGTTGATCACACTCGTCAAACACTATGTTGGATGAGTGTGACCAACCTGTCAATCAGTTCTCCAAGCGATGCTACAGATCGCTTGGAAAACGCTAAAAAGCTAAAAAGCTAATTACGCTTGCAAAATGCTAGTTTTTCCGTGGGAAAATCGCGGGAATTTAAAATGCGATTTTCCCGTGGACTGGAATTCCGGAATTCTCGCGGTAATTTCCGCGAGAGTTCCGGTACGTGTGCACTTAGCCTAAAAGTAAATCTCAAACATGTAAAAAAGGTAATTGATCAAGATATTCATTATGACAGCCATATTTGTAGCTATGAAATTGGCTTTAGCCTTCAAGGGTAAACAATTTGTTTAATATTGGACAATCCCTCCTAAACAGCTAAACTTTAAATCATTGTGCCCTCCATTATTATGTCATATGACCACTGCGGACAGTCAAAGGTCACTGATTGGTCTGTAACCTTTACTATTACATAGTTAATACACTGGAAAACAGACAAGTCTATCAAGTTCAACCAAGCAGACCATAGTATATGGCTTTTTTTATTTTTGGATGGACAGTTTAGCTGTTATGAAGAGGTTATCCACTTGTAGACAATCTCTTTAAATTGATGACTTTTAATATATTCTTCATAATTGTTTAACACTGCCTGTAGTATATAGTTCTAGATGCTACTTTTTATTATACAGTGAATATTGTTATTGTATACACAATATTGTAGTTTTAAAACTGTTTATATACTATATACACAAGATGTCAAAATGGTGATACAGACCTTCATATTTTTGGACCAACTGCTTTAAACTTTTCTTTCTAGATTAAGCAGAATAGAAATGCCTACCAGAAGATTAATTTTAGACCAGCCTTCATAATACTAGAGGATAATAACACATGTGTAATTTTTTTATTCTCAACTCATGGAGCAAAGGAATTGGAAAAAATCCATTAAACTATATTCATATTGGATTCTGTACCTCTCGGAATTGATATAG
Organism: Dendrobates tinctorius; assembly: GCF_039654945.1. Classification (NCBI taxonomy): domain Eukaryota; kingdom Metazoa; phylum Chordata; class Amphibia; order Anura; family Dendrobatidae; genus Dendrobates; species Dendrobates tinctorius. The sequence goes on along the minus strand of NW_027361708.1, from coordinate 18,565,501 downwards.
CAACATATTGATGTGGCATACAGACAAGGACTGTTTTAAAGTGAATCTGTCACCTGAATTTGGTGGGCTATTTAAATGACTTCAGTCTGGTCTGATGGGCAGTGTTTCCTATCCATTCCTCCTCCCCATCCTTGGCCGCCGTCCGCAATATTTTCTGGAATTGGAGTAGGTGTCCGCGCGTGCGCAATGCAATCTTGCCTCGTGCAAGCGCAGTATGCTTTGCCCAACTGCGGGCAAAGCCTAAAAGCATTACTGCACATGCGCCGGTTAACTATGTCCCGGAACACATCAAAATACTTACGGGACATAGTTAACTGGCGCATGCGCAGTAATGCTTTTAGGCTTTGCCCGCAGTTGGGCAAAGCATACTGCGCGTGCGCGAGGCAAGATTGCATTGCGCATGTGCGGACTATGGCAGACACCTACTCCAATTTCAGAACATATTGCGGATGGCAGCCAAGGATGGGGAGGAGGAATGGATAGGAAACACCACCCATCGGACCAGACTGAAGTCATTTAAATAGCCCGCCAAATTTAGGTGACAGATTTCCTTTAAATAAAATGAGGTCATAGCCTAAAGAAGGTTTTTTTGTCATTTGAAAAATCTGGCTGTCTGGAGCAATGAAGGCACTGTTAATAAAATCTATCCTTGTACAAGGCAGTGAATAAGTCAGTTCACATGTCCTGGTTATATGAGGCTGTAAAAGGTGAACAGTTAAATTGTGGTTCCTGGGGGTCTAGTCTGCAGGTGGGAAAAGAGTCTAGCAGAAACTTTTGGTATGTATGAATTGACTAGTATGCCACTCCCTCACACCTGTCCTGCATAGGTGGCACAACAGCATTGTACAGACTTCAACAGGTGCCACCACAACTCTATAGATCTCTGACTTAACTATGATACGACCATAATAATGCATGACTGTAGATATTGTTGCAGTGAATACAAAATGCATGTTTCTCTTTTCTAGCTTGCCAGTCTGGGTCCCAGTACTCCGGCTACAGCAATCAACAAGGTCGTGGACAATGCCACAAACAAGGTAAAGAGAAGGATAATTTTAGTTGTTTTTTCACTGTTATCAGCGTTAATTAATTTCTCTATGCACAGATCAAAATTACTGTTTTTAAAAGCTGCTTTATAAGGTTTGATTCATAGGACTGCATTTGGCATAAAATATGAAGAAAAAATGTGCAGGGTTCCCAACCTTCCAGAAATTCTTGGACTGTCGGTAATATTAGGACACTTTTTCCCCTGTCTGTTAAAAACTTGAATAGCTTATTATGACTTTATTTATCATTATTTTACAGCTCAAAGTGAATGCAGCTAATTTATAGGTTGTAGACATGGATCACATAATCATAATCATAATAATTTATTATGGTTTTTGAATGTCACTGTAAAAAGCGTTAGGTGTGAATTTTCGATAAGCTGTCCAGAATAAAAAAAAAAACAAATGACCTTAATAATCTAGAGTAAAGTATACAGTCTAACAGAGCAATTCTTTATAAAATGTGATGATGTGATAAAAATATTATAAAGTTTAACTTGATCTTTGAAATAAATGAGTAACTGATATATGTTCACTTCTCCATCAGATCCCTGCAACCCCTGCTGTCCTCCTCCCTGCTGTCCACCACCCTCCTGTCCTGATCCCTGCTGTCCTGATCCCTGCCAAGGTCAAGGGAATTTCTATTGCAATAAATGAAGATGTGACACCTGACTGTGTTCCTTGCATTGTTCCCAATCTTTCAGCAAATGTACTATAAATTGTCCTAATTAATTAAGAATCCTCACCTTCGTCTTTACTTGCCGTTTACTCATCTGTACTGTTATCCAATAAAATTCTACTATTAGCACATGATTTATAGTTTATGTATTCAAGTTTTTATGCGTTAGAAATCTTTTTTCATAGGGGTTGAAAAATAACGACCCATGGACAAATGAACGGTCCTTTCTAAGAAAAAAAGGCAGACATGTTTTCTAATCCAGAATAACACCTTTAACAAATAAAAATTTAAAATATCAAATGCTTCTCATATGCAATGCAAAGCTTTTTTAGTGTAAATATATTTGGAGTAGACAACGATAACATAATGCTACGATGAACCACCAATAATAATAATTGGTGGGGGCTTTTGGGACAATTACTACCATCATCCGACACCTGCTTCCGCTAATAACAGTGACAGCAGGAGCAGATGATCGGGGTTTTCCTTAGCTGCCGCCTGCGATCTAATGAAAAAAATGAATGGAAAAACCATGGGTTCCCCCCTATTTTCTCCAACCAACGAGGCAAAACGCACAGCTGGGGGCTGCAACCCTCAGCTGTAATCTGCATCAAGGTTGGTTAACAAGAATAGAGGGGTCCCCACTCGGTTTTTTTAATTATTTAAATAATTTAAAAAATGGCATGGGGTCCCCCCAAGTTTTCCATCCAGCCTTGCTAAAGCTCACAGCTGGGGGCTGTTATTCTCAGACTGGTAAGGGGCCACTGATATAGGCCCTCAAAGCTAAAAACAGCCGCCCGTAGCTGCCCAGAAAAGATTAATATATTAAAGGAAAGGGTGATAAGCAGATGAAAAGGATAAGTCAATCCCTAGTTTACTACAAAAAGCTCTCCAAAATTTAGAGACAAATTGTACTCCTCTATCAGACGCAATGTTCAGAGGGCTCGCTTGTAGCCTTACAATATGAGAAATAAACAACCTGGAGAGTTTCACTGCATTAGGTAATCCTGACAAAGGAACAAAATGAGCTTGTTTGCTGAATCAATCAACTACCACCCAAATAGCAGATTTCCCATCAGACAGAGGCAAATCTGTAATGAAATCCATGGACATATGAGTCCATGGTCTTTCAGAAATAGGCAATGGAGCCAATTCCCCAGCCGGCCGGCTGTGACTGACTTTGGTGGGTGTGCAGATTTCACAAGCAGATACAAAATCTTTAATATCATTATGCATGGACTGCCACCAAAAAAGTCTAGCGATAGCTTTCCTTGTTGCAGTAACCCCAGGATGACCACTTAAAATGGAATCATTAAATTCCTGTTACACCCACAATCTTAGGTACACAGGTACAAATAATTTGGATTCCGGGGAAGTGGAGGGAGCCAATGGCTGGACTTTACGAATCTCCTCTTCCAATTCCGAGGTTACCATAGACACCACAATGCCCTGAGGAATAATGGAGGATGGAGGTTCTGGAGGAGAAATTGAATCTAGACTACGAGATAAAGCTCAGCTTTTACATTCTTAGACCCAGGCCTGAATGTAATAGAAAAATTTAATTTAGAGAAAAGCAAGGATGATCTGGTCTGTCTAGGAGTTAACCTTTTAGCCGATTCAATGTAAGTTAAGCTAAATTCTTGTGATCCGTGATCACCATCACTGGATAAACCACCACCTTCAAAAAATGTCTCCATTCCTCAAAGGCCAATTTGACAGCAAGTAACTCCCGATTACATACATCATAATTTCTCTCTGCCAGTGAAACTTTTTTAGAAAGAAAAGCACATGGACGCAGGTTAGACAGACTTTTGGGCCACTGCGATAAGACTGCCCCCACCCCAATCCCCAATCTCTACAATGAACGGTTCTTGAAGATGAGGCTGGATCAGAATGGATGCTGACATAAAGCACTCTTTTAATCTTTCAAAAGCCCTGATAGCACCCATTGACCAAACCTTGAGATTCGCCCGCTTACGTGTAAGGTCATTAAGTGGTTTAGCACTCTGTGACAACCCCTTGATAAATTTTCTGTAACAGTTAGCGAATCCCAGAAAATGCTGCAAAGCCTTAAGATCACAAGATAGAACCCAATCAATTATGGCCTGCTCCTTCCCAGGGTCCATCTTAAACCCTTCTGCTGACAAGATAAACCCCAAGAAAGAGACAGAAAAAACACCTTTCTCTAACTTAGCAAGCAGAGAGTTCTCCCTTAGCCTTTGTAACACAACACAGACACGTACCTGGTGAGTGTTCAAGTCTGGCGAGAAAATTAAAGTGTCATCAAGGTAAATCACAACAATCTTCCAATGCAATCAGAGAAAATATCATTCATAAAATTTTGAAACACAGCAGGTGCATTAGATAATCCAAAGGCATGACAAGGTTTTCAAAAAGACCCTCAGACATTAAAAATGCCGTTTTCCACTCATTAACCTTCCGGATGCATATCAAATTGTAAGCCCCTCTAAGATCAAGTTTAGAAAACACCCTGGCTCCCAGAAGCTGATTGTATAGGTCGGGGATGAGTGGATGTGGGTATTTTTAATGGTGATCTTGTTTAGTTCTCAGAAATCAAGGCAAGGACGGAGACCCCTATCTTTCTTTTTAACAAAGAAATATCCAGCAGCTATAGGGGAGGAGGAAGGACGGATATGACCCTTCCATAAACTTTCTTTAACAAATTCTTTCATGGTGGCTTGTTCAGGCCCCTACAAATTGTAAAGGCGAGCTTTTGGCGACTTGGCGCTAGGAATAAGATAAATAGCACAATCATAGGGACGAGGGGGAAGAAATTTCTCCACCTCTTTTCCGAGAACACATCTCTGAAGTACTTCAGGTACCCCGGAAGACCCTCCTGACTAGCGGAGCATATTTGTACATTTTTTAGACATTTTTTGTAACACTTGGGGCTCTATTTCACAATCTCCTTCTGACACCAATAAATAACTGGATTGTGAATCTGTAGCCTTGCAAACCCCAGTACCAATCCAGCAAGTAAATTATCCAACACAACAGGAGATGGATTCAGAATGGAGAGCTTCCACTTGGAGAGTAATTTCACTTGGAGAGTGAAATCCACCGTTGCTCTCTCGACCATATTGTGGGCTAACGGTGTCTTGAATGGGCCTTTTCCATCTAACTGTCCCTGAGCCTCACTCCAGAACCAGTCCTGAATCAAAAAAGTTAGCAGCAGACCCACAGTCAATGAACGCCAATGTTGATGACACCTGATTCTCGAAGGAAATCATTGAATTTATCAGTACTTTATCAGAGGAAGAAATAGGTACCTTGGAGTCTGGGTGACCTCCTCGGCCATCACCCAGACTCAGACATTCTCCCGACGGTTTAATAGCTTGGGGACGAGTTGGGCAATTCTTAAGAAAATGTCCAGAGAGACCACAATACAGACTAAGTCCAAGATCTTGTCTCCGTCTCCTCTCCGCAACTCGAAGACTGGCAACTATAACCTTGGGTAAATGGACCTACTCCAGGGGAGTAGTACATGTGGCGTGATGTTCTCTATGTCTCTCACAGATTCTGCTGTCCATTCGTATGGCCTGAGTCATGGCCTCCATTAGAGAACAAGGGGCGTCATAGAGGACCAGAGCATCCTTGAGTGTCTTGGAAAGGCCTCTTTGGAACTGGCACCTGAGAGCAGCATTGTTCTATAGAACTTCTGTAGTTCACTGCCGAAACTCAGCTGTGCCACCCCCCTGTGCCAGCTTCATGATCTTAGCCTCCATGACCTGGATTCTGTCAGGTTTGTCATATATCCAACCTAAACTGTCAAAAAAGTCATCAACAGAAAACTGTTCTGGGGCTTGTGGGGATAAAGGAAATTCCCAGGTCTGAGGACCCCATCGAAGTAAGGACATGTTTATTCCCAGTCGCTGTAACTCCTCCCCTGACAACCATGGGCGCAGGGTAAAAAATAACTTACAGCTGTCCCTGAATACCCTAAACTGGTCTTTTTCTCCAGAAAATTTTTCAGGGAGGGAGAGACCATCTTTACATCAGAAGGTACTGACGTCACAGCCACTGTTGGCAGTGGGGGGCTATTGGAGGTCTTCATCAAGTTATATATCCGACCTTGCAACTGATATTGCAAAGACTCTAGACTATGGCAATCCTTCACCAGATCCTGAGTCATCTGCATCAAATTTGCCACCTGCTCACTAAACATGTGAACAGGATCCATACTGGCGAAAAAGAAATATGTAATGTAACACTAGTCACTTCTCATGGCCAAGCCGTGAGTTGAAGTGGTCAGGGAGTCCAATGTCAGAAGCCAGGAGGGTACGTCACAAACAGAAGGAAGAGACAAAAATGTAGTCAGGTAACGTTCCGAGGTCAGAGTACCAGGAGGTTAATGGATCAGAGCTGAAGGGGTTAAACAGGTTGATGGTCAGAACGAAGTCCAAAGTCAGGCAACAGATCGAGCAAACAGAACACAAGGCACAGGAGAGCACAGAGCAAAAACCTCACAAAATGAATGTACGTTTGGCTGTGATCTGGGTGAAGCTGCTCAGTTAGGTAGACATTGCAATTACCCGGGATATTGAACACCTGAGACATCCGATGCTTTCCAGTCACAGATTGCCTAGTCGAGCCGTCAATCAAAGTACTGACAACTCAGCACACCCCTGTACCAGATTGGATGGCCAGGCTGTCCATCAAAGTACTGACAGCTTCAGCAAGCCCCTGTATCAGATTGGATGGCCGAGCTGTCAGTAACTGCATTCCAGACACCCTGAGGGGTGGAACCATGACAGAAGATAGTGAAGATGAAGAAGATGTACAATGGTGCATTACTGTGGAATGCTTTGTGGGTGAACATTTTAAATTGAATGCAAAACAAAATGGGCAACTATTGGCACATGATAAACTCATCAGTATAGTAATGGAGCAAAAGGATGAGCCTTGCTGCTGTGTGAACAAGTGTTCAACAGCAGATATTTTGGAGAGATGAAAACTAAATAGTAATCACAGTAATCACAGCAAGAATTTTTTCAAAGCAACCAAACAGAATAAGATTATACATGGCAGTATGGCCAATGTTATATATTTCTTTGGCTTCATGCACACAGACTTTATGGTTTCTTAATTTCTGTCTAAAGTGCAATGTTATTGTTTTTATACATACATTTTTACATTGTTCAGGGTATTGGAATGCCACTATATCATCTCAGATGCAGCAACCCAATGGCTCATTATTATTAAATGATTCATTTGACAATAATTATATGAGCTGTGCAGAGTCATGTTTGGAATAATTTTGCTCTAATTAGGTATGTAGACAAGTATTTATTGATTTACTTATTTTGTTTTGCTTATATAAAGTTAAAATATTATGTACAGCGGTTGGCATAATGTCGGTTATGATCCCAACGTGGCTCAAAACTATATCCATCTCAAACATTTACATACTTTAGATGAGCAATTTTTTAAAAAATTCAAATCCACCAGCTTCACCGAATATTTAGAAAATTTGATTTGCTGCAAATCAATTCACCAAGAATCACAATTACTTTAGTTGCTCTGAAAAGATGTGCCTTAGTAATGTATATAACTCCCTTAAAGCTCTTTGACTTACACACAACCTTTGTATTGTCAAAGTGGCCTCAACATATGTGACTATAATTAAACAGATGGTAACCATTTTTTACTGCTGCACACCTCCCAAGCAACTCATATTGAGCAGAACAGGCCTCAATTTTGGTAGCTGCCCCACTGTTCTTGGAGGTGAGGCGTATGTGCTGACTTCAACATTATCTTTGTCTTCTGAGTACAGATACAGTTGAATAGAACAGTGGAAGAGGGAGCCATCTGAATCCTACTCAACCATTCAATCAGGGTAAAGACTGAAAGACCTGAAAGTACTTTGAGGTCACGTGACATTGTTAGGTCATATGACAGATGGCATTGACCTACTCAGCCAAGAAGCATGACATAGAAGCATGGTGTATGCTTGATTGGCGGTATTATACTATGTGAGGTGGACAAAGTGTTCATCATTCTATGTGTAAGAGGAACTGATGGGAAATCATACTGTGAATGAGTGGCTATGGAGGCGTCATATTGTGTCTGGGGACGGTTAGAGCATCATACAATGTGGGGTAATGTTCTTTGAGAGGCATCATGCTGTGTGAGGTGTGAGGTGGTCATCATATTGTATTGGGCTGTTGAAACATCAAACTTTATTGAGGAGTCAACATAATGTGTGGGGATCTGTGGGGGCATCATACAATATGGGGAGCTGTGGGGGTATCACACTGTATAGTAGTGGGATCTGGGGGAATCATACTAGGTTGGGAGATGTGGAGGGATATACTCTGGTTGGCATTGTATGCATCATACTGTGTGGTGAACAGTAAGGGAATCATAAATTGTGAAGGGTTTGTGAGGACATCATACTGTATGTGAAGGCATAATACAGTTAGGTCCATATATGTTTGGACAGAGACAACATTTTTCTAATTTTGGTTCTAGACATTACCACAATGAATTTTAAACAAAACAATTCAGATGCAGTTGAAGCTCAGACTTTCAGCATTCATTTGAGGGTATCCACATTAAAATTGGACGAAGGGTTTAGGAGTTTTAGCTCCTTAACATGTGCCACCCTGTTTTTAAAGGGACCAAAAGTAATTGAACAGATTAAATAATTGTAAATAAAATGTTCATTTCTAGTACTTGGTTGAAAACCCTTTGTTGGCAATGACTGCCTGAAGTCTTGAACTCATGGACATCACCAGACGCTGTGTTTCCTCCTTTTTGATGCTCTGACAGGCCTTCACTGCAGGGGTTTTCAGTTGCTGCTTGTTTATGGGCCTTTCTGTCTGAAATTTAGTCTTTAACAAGTGAAATGCATGCTCAATTGGGTTGAGATCAGGTGACTGACTTGGCCATTCAAGAATATTCCACTTCTTTGCTTTAATAAACTCCTGGGTTGCTTTGGCTTTATGTTTTGGGTCATTATCCATCTGTAGTATGAAACGACGACCAATCAGTATGGTTGCATTTGGCTGGATCTGAGCACACAGTATGGCTCTGAATACCTCAGAATTCATTCGGCTGCTTCTGTCCTATGTCACATCATCAATAAACACTAGTGACTCAGTGCCACTGGCAGCCACGCATGTCCAAGCCATCACACTGCCTCCGCCGTGTCCTACATATGATGTGGTATGCTTTGGATCATGAGCTGTACCACGCCTTCGCCATACTTTTCTCTTTCCATCATTCTAGTAGAGGTTGATCTTGGTTTCATCTGTCCAAAGAATGTTCTTCCAGAACTGTGCTGGCTTTTTTATATGTTTTTTTAGCAAAGTCCAGTCTAGCCTTTTGATTCTTGTTGCTTATGAGTGGCTTGCACCGTGCAGTGAACCCACTGTATTTACTTTCATGCAGTCTTCTCTTTATGGTAAATTTGGATATTGATACACCTACCTCCTGGAGAGTGTTGTTCACTTGGTTGGCTGTTGTGAAGGGGTTTCTATTCACCATGGAGATTATTCTGCAATCATCCACCACTGTTGTCTTCCGTGGGCGCCCAGGTCTTTTTGCATTGATGAGTTCACCAGTGCTTTCTTTCTTTCTCAGGATGTACCAAACTGTAGATTTTGCCACTCCGCATGTTTCCTTCAGAGCAAACCTTCCAAATGCAAGCACCACACCTCAAATCAACTCCAGGCCTTTTATCTGCTTAACTGAGAACGACATAACGAAGGGATTGCCCACACCTGTCCATGAAATAGCCTTGGAGTCAATTGTCCAATTACTTTTGGTCCCTTTAAAAACAGGGTGGCACATGTTAAGGAGCTGAAACTCCTAAACCCTTCATCCAATTTTAATGTGGATACCCTCAAATGAAAGCTTAAAGTCTGAACTTCAACTGCATCTGAATTGTTTTGTTTAAAATTCATTGTGGTAATGTCTAGAACCAAAATTAGAAAAATGTTGTCTCTGTCCAAATATATATGGACCTAACTGTATTCTTTGGGTGGCTGTGAGGGCATCATATCGTCTGAGAGAAGATGGAGGGTATTCATATTAGGTGAGGGGAATCAATCTGTATATGGTGTGATTGTGAGGAGTATCATACTTTGTAGGTGGCTATGGGGGCAGCATACTGATGGTCTTTTGGATGATGAAAAAATTATACTGTGTGGAGGGGAATGTACTGTGGGGCATCATCCTATATGGGGAACTGTGGGGGCATTACACTGATATCTTTGAGGCATATGGGGCATGAAAAGGTATTGTATTGTGTGGGAACAACTAATAGGCTTCACTAGGAGCAATTGTGTGTGTGCATATAATGGACTGAGCAAGCTCACAAAAGTAGCTTTGCATAAAATTAAAATTGGCATCGTGAACTACAAATACCACAGCATTTATCCTTCTTTCTTACCTTTCAAAGTGTGGAGCTCTGCTGCTCTGATATCATACACTGTCTGTAGAATTTGTTCACTGTTTCTCTTCCTGTCTGTGTTACTAAGCTGAGAGATGTGATGGCCTTTCTCTATGCAGATTCACCCCGAAATGGCTGATGCAATTCCTGTCTCAGCTTTTACACAGGCTATTATAGTCCCTACTTATATTTCGTGTTATACCATGTGATGTGATAGCTATAAGGCATTATGGGAAAGCCTGTCGGACCGCGTCCAGGGTCATGTGGGCCTGCTCTGGTTGATAGAATTTTCTTCATTGTGTAAAATGACGGTGTTTTTTTTTTTTGATTGGCAATTTAAGCAAAAACAAATTGCTTTAATTTGTCTCGTCCAGTGAATTTTCAACAATTTGATACAAATTCGATTTGCATGAAATTGATTAATTCCTCTCTAATGCATATGTAATTCAAACAACCTACATATCTGAATATGTGTTAAAAACAAGATAAAACCAAGATATCTGAAAAGACCTGATGTAAGCATGGGGAAAACATATATACTAATTGTTGTCCTTGGATGGATTTGGACCCAACACCTTAGTATTACAATGTCTGAAACTGAGAGCACTTTGTCCTAAACAGGGCTTGCAACTAAGCTAAGGGTGGAGATAGGGTTTTGAGGATTTTTACATAACTCCAGCTACAGTAATAGGAACTTTTCAGGAATTTTTTTCTTTATTTTACTTCATGCACCGTGCAGTAAAAGTGATAAGAAAGCTTTATCCTTTGGGTAAGTATGATTACAATGATACCATATTAGTATAGGTTTATTATGTTTTGTTACTTTTGTAAACTAAGAACAATTTTGTAGACAACATAAGTGGCGCCCCTGAGGCTCAGTCGCCACAGAGGTACTGCACCTTCTCCTAAGGTGTGGTGACCCACCGTCTGGGTAAGTTGGGAGCTCCTTTCCACACTCCAACACTCGCACCCCACACAACAGGGTAGTGCTGCACAACCACATTGCGGCTCAGTGCTTAGAGAGTAGCAGAGCACCTCTGGTGGTTCCCTGCTTGAAGCACTGGATGTGTTGGGAGGTGGGTGGAGTTTAGATTCATATAAAAGATTGGGAAGGTTTAGAGTTACAGGTCAGTCCCTTATGGGGCCGTCTGACAGAAGGTCGGCGGAGTAGGAAGCCACTCAGAGAGAGGAGTGAGGATCCCTGGAAGAAGGGATGGAGGAAGGAGTGCCGCAGCTGCCTCAGTGACCTGAGCCAGCTGGCACGGGAAAGTAAGGAAGGTGGAAAGATGTGGAACTGTAACCTAAGCATCCATGGGAAGGAAAGACATGGAACGAAGGATTTGAGAGAACAGAGAGGAGACGTGGGTTGGAAGAGGAACCCTGCCTATAGGTTCTCAGCGCAAGGCTGGGGCCCGGTCCCCGAGGTTTTATGGACACGTATGATTCTGCAGCAGACACCGGTGGAGTAGTTGGCTGTAAAGACTTGAGGCACAACAGCGACACAGATAGAGAGCCGGGAGTGAGGCGTCCCCGAAGCAGGCTACAGCTGTCTGCCGTGCAAGTAGAGTTCTAGGAACATCTCTTAGGAGGCATTCCAGGGTTACTAAGTACTGGAGTGCTTCACACCACAAGGCGCATTGGCGGAGTCATTAAGGAAGGTACATGTTAGCGGAGTGTTGGAGAGGAGAGCCCTGACTTGCCCGGGAGGTTGGTTGAGTCTTTACCCCGGAGGACACGGCATGGAGGCAGGCACCACTGTGTACCACGAACTGTGAGTAAAGCTTTGAAACTGCAGCTCTGGTGTCCTCCATTCATTTGTGCGCTAACACCTTCAGCACCGCTACATCTGGGTACCAGCATCCATACCACCCTGCGCCTCTCCTCATCCATAGCACCTACACTGCCCTGGGACTACAGCTCCACCTGTGGGGAGCTACACCATCTTTGCTGCACCACACCATCAGTCCCAGCAGATCTGCAAGCAGCGTCGGCTTAACACCTCCCTTGCTGAACACCACAGGTGGCGTCACGAACTAATCCATTAACTACCACAAACCACCACCATATATTTGGGTGTCCAGGGCCATGGACCGGGTCACCGCTGCTGTGACACATCCCCCTGACACCGGCCCGGTACCGAGTACCCCACGGCCCTGGGAGGGCAACCCACATACATAGCCACATTCTAAGTGCTATACATTTTTATTTTTCAGATCTGTGTGAGGGCTTGTTTTTTGTGGGTAAAGATGTCATTTTTAGTGATATTTTTTATTTATATACAACTTTTGATCACATTTTATTGTTGTGCAATTTTGAAAAAAGCATTTAATGTCATCATTTTTTATGTGATGGTTATGTGCTAGATGCAACAATACCAGAAAGGTATTTTTATGTACTTTTATGTTTATTTTGCTTTTATACTATAAAATATGCATATGCAAATTTATTAGGAAAATTTTTTGGTAATCTTTACACTGTTTATTTTGTGAGGTTATTATATTTTTTTATAATTTTTTTTTTTTACTTTTTTACTTAGACCCCCTACGATAATTGGACATTTTATACAACTGGCTGTTGCTGCAAGAGTTTGGCTGTCAGATAAACCAAGGTGCCAGCAATAAATCTGTGGGCAAAGCCTTTCTGCCTGCATGATCATCATCACGTAACTATATGCACACGAGGTCAAAATTGTTGGTACCCCTCGTTTAATGACAGAAAAACCCACAATGGTCACAGAAATAACTTGAATCTGACAAAAGTAATAATAAATCAAAAATCTATGAAATTAACAAATGAAAGTCAGATATTGCTTTTCATTGTTTTTGTTTTCACAGAATTTTAAAAAAAATAAGACTCATGAAAGAGGCCTGGACAGAAATGCTGGTACTCTTAGCTTAATTTTTTGTTGCACAACCTTTTTAGGCAATCACTGCAATTAAATAATTCCTGTAACTGTCAATGAGACTTCTGCACCTCTCAACAGGTATTTTGGCTCACTCCTCAAGAGCAAACTGCTCCATTTGTCTCGTGCTTGAAGGTTGCCTTTTTCAGATGGCATCTTTAAGCTCTTTCCAAAGATGCTCAATAGGATTTGGGTCAAGGCTCATAGAAGGTCACCCGATAGGTTCCATATCAAGAACATGATTGTTACATTCTTGAATTTTTTTCTGTACATTAATAAAATATTTCAGTCATCTAATGACATGAGATATAAATGTTAGTCAGCGGGCTGACATAGAATATTGCATTCATAAAAAGTTCAGATAAAATCTTCTGTTCTAAAGTTAGGTTGATAGACTTTTTGGTCTAGACATGTAGTGGTGCAAATATACAATCATCCTTGTTTGTTGATTATTGTGTTTTTTTATTTTTGTCCTTGTTGTATTTAGTCGCCCATCTCTAAACTTTGACACACATTTGAAGTATCCAATGTCTGAAAAAATAGTGATGATCTGTGAACATGATCGATCATACGAGCTTTCTAAGCCCCTCATAAAAATTGGTAAAAAGACCTGAAAATGTGACTTTTGCCTAGTTGGAAGATCACTGATACTGAGAGAGCTGTATAATAGACTCATGGAGCGATGTCTGTACTGAGATTATAAAGATTGAAATGAAAAACAATATTTATGTCTTTCCTACCGGGTGCTCAGCTGTTTCGTGCAATTTTCAGCTGCACATTTTCCATGTACATCCTACCATGAAGTCCTTTGTGTTTGCAACGTTGCAGAACTAAGCACATTAACAGCCATTATCAAAAAGGTGGCACATGGCCATCATAATTACCTGTACAAGGATGCATAGCACAACAGTTTTACTAGTTACTTTTTAATGGAACAATTATTATCTGTTTTTGCCTGCATGTTTTTCCTCATTTCGTAAATAGATTTTACAATGTGGGCACATCACAGTTTTATAAAATTGTGCCTCATACTCAACCACTTTAGAAATGTCCTTTTTAAAACCAGAACAATAAAAAGAAGTGACGATGAACACTATGTCAAGTATTTTACTGCAGTAAATATCCTAAGGTGTTGAGTGGCTTACTCGTCATAATTAATGTTTACTCTCATTTAGAATATTAAATCATTATATACTTTATCATCCTATTAAATGCCTTATCACCAGCAGATAATAAAATATGCCCCAATTCTCACTATATCCAGATATATAAGGATCAGTCTCAATGCCATCATCAGAATATAACTTTGAGTCTCTGAGAAGTTCAGAACTAAGAAAAGAAATCAGTCATGTCTGGAATCAAAGGAGGAAACTGCCAGAAGAGCTCGTGCCAGAATCCGTGCAAAGATCCCTGCCAAAAAGTGCCGATCTGTGTAAATCCTTGCCAAGACCGTAAGATACACTTTTTTTGGTTTGCCTTTTTTGTATTGTTTGTAAACTTTGCATATTAATTTGTATTATAGAACTTGGCTCTAGAACTTTACCTTAGTATTTTTCATAACAAAGATATAAAAAAAACGTAAAAATTAATGTGTTTAAAAATTGTAAAAAAATGCGGCCTTAGACATCTTGCCTAAAACATGTCATATTAAAAGTTGGGTTTAGCTCACACATCATATGCTCTTACCTTCAGCCTGTACAAAAATGTTGTGAGGTATATGCAGGCTCGATATACGATTTGCAGCTGTATGTCATTCAGCCGTATACTTCACCGCTTGACTCAAAATTGCTTTCTATTGAGAACAATAGTTGAATATGCTTTTTGATACAGTAAAGTGATTAAATGCTAATAAATTGGGTATGTTCAGTGTATTAAAATTTGATAATAAATAGTGTTTTTCATACAAGTAAATCGCAAGCATGTAGAAAAGGTAATTGATCAAGATATTCATTATGACAGCCATATTTGTTGTTATGAAATTGGCTTTAGCCTTCGAGGGTAAACAATTTGTCTAATATTGGACAATCCCTCCTAAACAGCTAAACTTTAAATCATTGTGCCCTCCATTATTATGTCATATGACCACTGCGGACAGTCAAAGGTCACTGATTGGTCTGTAACCTTTACTATTACATAGAAAACAGACAAGTCTATCAAGTTCAACCAAGCAGACTATAGTATGTGGCTTTTTTATTTTTTGATGGACAGATTAGCTGTTATGAAGAGGTTATCCACTTGTAGACAATCTCTTTAAATTGATGACTTTTAATATATTCTTCATAATGGTTTAACACTGCCTGTAGTATATAGTTCTAGATGCTACTTTTTATTATACAGTGAATATTGTTATTGTATACACAATATTGTAGTTTTAAAACTCTTTATATACTATATACACAAGATGTCAAAATGGTGATACAGACCTTCATATTTTTGGACCAACTGCTTTAAACTTTTCTTTCTAGATTAAACAGAATAGAAAGGCCTACCAGAAGATTAATTTCAGACCAGCCTTCATAATACTAGAGGATAATAACACATGTGTAATTTTTTATTCTAAACTCATGGAGCAAACAAATTGGAAAAAATCCATTAAACCATATTCATATTGGATTCTGTACCTCTCGGAAATGATATAGCAACATTTGGATGTGGCATACAGACATGGACTGTTTTAAAGGGAATCTGTCACCTGAATTTGGAGGGCTATTAAAATGACTTCAGTCCAGTCTGATGGGCGGTGTTTCCTATCCATTCCTCCTCCCCATCCTTGGCCGCCGTTCGCAATATTTTCTGGAATTGGAGTAGGTGTCCGCCATAGTCCGCGCGTGCGCAATGCAATCTTGCCTCGTGCTTGCGCAGTATGCTTTGCCCAACTGCGGGCAAAGCCTAAAAGCATTACTGTACATGCGCCGGTTAACTATGTCCCGGAACACAGCAAAATACTTCCGGGACATAGTTAACTGGCGCATGCACTGTAATGCTTTTAGGTTTTGCCCGCAGTTGGGCAAAGCACACTGCGTGTGCGTGAGGCAAGATTGCATTGCACACATGCGGACTATGGCAGACACCTACTCCAATTTCAGAACATATTGCGGATGGCGGCCAAGGATGGGAAGGAGGAATGGATAGGAAACACAGCCCATCGGACCAGACTGAAGTCATTTAAATAGCCCGCCAAATTCAAGTGACAGATTTCCTTTAAATAAAATGAGGTCATAGCCTAAAGAAGGTTTTTTTGTCATTTGAAAAATCTGGCTGTCTGGAGCAATGAAGGCATTGTTAATAAAATCTCTCCTTGTACAAGGCTGTAAAAGGTGAACAGTTAAATTATGGTTCCTGGGGGTCTAGTCTGCAGGTGGGAAAAGAGTCTAGCAGAAACTTTTGGTATGTAGGAATTGACTAGTATGCCACTCCCTCCCACCTGTCCTGCATAGATGGCACAACAGCATTGTACAGACTTCAACAGGTGTCAACACAGCTCTATAGATCTCTGACTTTATGCATAACTATGATACGACCATAATAATGCATAACTCTGTAGATATTGTTTGCAGTGAATACAAAATGCATGTTTCTCTTTTCTAGCTTGCCAGTCTGGGTCCCAGTACTCCGGCTACAGCAATCAACAAGGTCATGGACAATGCCACAAACAAGGTAAAGAGAAGGATAATTTTAGTTGTTTTTTCACTGTTATCAGCGTTAATTAATTTCTCTATGCACAGATCAAAATTACTGTTTTTAAAAGCTGCTTTATAAGGTTTGATTCATAGGACTGCATTTGGCATAAAATATGAAGAAAAAATGTGCAGGGTTCCCAACCTTCCAGAAATTCTTGGACTGTCGGTAATATTAGAACACTTTTTCCTTGTCTGTTAAAAAATTGAATGGCTTTTTATAACTTTAATTATCATTATTTTACAATTCAAAGTGAATGCAGCTAATTTATAGGTTGTAGACATGGATCACTTATAATCATAATCATAATAATTTATTATGGTTTTTGAATGTCACTGTAAAAAGTGTTAAGTGTCTGTGAATTTTCGATAAGCTGTCCAGAATAAAAAAGAAAAATCAAACAAATGACCTTGATAATCTAGAGTAAAGTATACAGTCTAACAGAGCAATTCTTTATAAAATGTGATGATGTGATAAAAATATTATAAAGTTTAACTTGATCTTTGAAATAAATGAGTAACTGATATATGTTCACTTCTCCATCAGATCCCTGCAACCCCTGCTGTCCTCCTCCCTGCTGTCCTCCACCCTGCTGTCCTGATCCCTGCTGTCCTGATCCCTGCCAAGGTCAAGGGAATTTCTATTGCAATAAATGAAGATGTGACGCCTGACTGTGTTCCTTGCATTGTTCCCCATCTTTCTGCAAATGTACTATAAATTGTCCTAATTAATTAAGAATCCTGACCTTCGTCTTTACTTGCCGTTTACTCATCTGTACTGTTATCCAATAAAATTCTACTATTAGCACATGATTTATAGTTTATGTATTCAAGTTTTTATGCGTTAGAAATCTTTTATTATAGGGGATGAAAAATAACGCCCCACGGACAGATGAACGGTCCTTTCTAAGAAAAAAAGGCAGACATGTTTTCTTATCCAGAATAACACCTTTAACAAAAAAAAATCTAACATATCAAATGCTTCTCATATGCAATGCAAAGCTTTTTTAGTTTTTAGTGTAAATATACTTGGAGTAGACAACGATAACATAATGCTACAATGAACCACCAATAATAATAATTGGTGGGGGCTTTTGGGACAATTACTACCATCATCCGACACCTGCTTCCGCTAATAACAGTGACAGCAGGAGCAGATATCGGGGTTTTCCTTAGCTGCCGCCTGCGATTTAATGAAAAAAATGAATGGAAAAACCATGGGTTAACAAGAATAGAGGGGTCCCCACTCTGTTTTTTTAAATTATTTATTTAATTATTTAAATAATTTAAAAAATGGCATGGGGTCCCCCAAGTTTTCCATCCAGCCTTGCTAAAGCTCACAACTGGGGGCTGTTATTCTAAGACTGGTAAGGGGCCACTGATATAGGCCCCCGAAGCTAAAAACAGCCGCCCGTAGCTGCCCAGAAAAGGTTATTATATTAAAGGAAAGGGTGATAAGCAGATGAAAAGGATAAGTCAATCCCTAGTTTACTACAAAAAGCTCTCCAAAATTTAGAGACAAATTGTACTCCTCTATCAGACTCAATGTTCAGAGGGCTCGCTTGTAGCCTTACAATATGAGAAATAAACAACCTGGAGAGTTTCACTGCATTAGGTAATCCTGACAAAGGAACAAAATGAGCTTGTTTGCTGAATCAATGAACTACCACCCAAATAGCAGATTTCCCATCAGACAGAGGCAAATCTGTAATGAAATCCATGGACATATGAGTCCATGGTCTTTCAGAAATAGGCAATGTAGCCAATTCCCCAGCCGGCCGGCTGTGACTGACTTTGGCGGGTGTGCAGATTTCACAAGCAGATACAAAATCTTTAATATCATTATGCATGGACTGCCACCAAAAAAGTCTAGCGATAGCTTTCCTTGTTGCAGCAACCCCAGGATGACCACTTAAAATGGAATCATTAAATTCCTGTAACACCCACAATCTTAGGAACACAGGTACAAATAATTTGGATTCCGGGAAAGTGGAGGGAGCCAATGACTGGACTTTACGAATCTCCTCTTCCAATTCCGAGGTTACCATAGACACCACAATGCCCTGAGGAATAATGGAGGATGGAGGTTCTGGAGGAGAAATTGAATCTAGACTACGAGATAAAGCTCAGCTTTTACATTCTTAGACCGAGGCCTGAATGTAATAGAAAAATTAAATTGAGAGAAAAACAAGGACGATCTGGTCTGTCTAGGAGTTAACCTTTTAGCTGATTCACTGTAAGTTAAGCTAAATTCTTGTGATCCGTGATCACCATCACTGGATAAACCACCACCTTCAAAAAATGTCTCCATTCCTCAAAGGCCAATTTGACAGCAAGTAACTCCCGATTACATGCATCATAATTTCTCTCTGCCAGTGAAACTTTTTTAGAAAGAAAAGCACATGGACGCAGGTTAGACAGACTTTTGGGCCACTGCGATAAGACTGCCCCCACCCCAATCCCCAATCTCAACAATGAACGGTTCTTGAAAATGAGGCTGGATCAGAATGGATGCTGACATAAAGCACTCTTTTAATCTTTCAAAAGCCCTGATAGCACCCAGTGACCAAACCTTGAGATTCGCCCGCTTACGTGTAAGGTCATTAAGTGGTTTAGCACTCTGTGACAACCCCTTGATAAATTTTCTGTAACAGTTAGCGAATCCCAGAAAATGCTGCAAAGCCTTAAGATCACAATATAGAACCCAATCAATTATGGCCTGCTCCTTCCCAGGGTCCATCTTAAACCCTTCTGCTGACAAGATAAACCCCAAGAAAGAGACAGAAAAAACACCTTTCTCTAACTTAGCAAGCAGAGAGTTCTCCCTTAGCCTTTGTAACAGAACACAGACACGTACCTGGTGAGTGTTCAAGTCTGGCGAGAAAATTAAAGTGTCATCAAGGTAAATCACAACAATCTTCCAATGCAATCAGAGAAAATATCATTCATAAAATTTTGAAACACAGCAGGTGCATTAGATAATCCAAAGGCATGACAAGGTTTTCAAAAAGACCCTCAGACATTAAAAATGCCGTTTTCCACTCATTAACCTTCCGGATGCATATCAAATTGTAAGCCCCTCTAAGATCAAGTTTAGAAAACACCCTGGCTCCCAGAAGCTGATTGTATAGGTCGGGGATGAGTGGATGTGGGTATTTTTAACGGTGATCTTGTTTAGTTCTCAGAAATCAAGGCAAGGACGGAGACCCCTATCTTTCTTTTTAACAAAGAAATATCCAGCAGCAATAGGGGAGGAGGAAGGACGGATATGACCCTTCCATAAACTTTCGTTAACAAATTCTTTCATGGTGGCTTGTTCAGGCCCCTACAAATTGTAAAGGCGAGCTTTTGGTGACTTGGCGCTAGGAATAAGATAAATAGCACAATCATAGGGACGAGGGGGAAGAAATTTCTCCACCTCTTTTCCGAGAACACATCTCTGAAGTACTTCAGGTACCCCGGAAGACTCTCCAGAGTAGCGGAGCATATTTGTACATTTTTTAGACATTTTTTGTAACACTTGGGGCTCTATTTCACAATCTCCTTCTGACACCAATCAATAACTGGATTGTGAATCTGTAGCCTTGCAAACCCCAGTACCAATCCAGCAGGTAAATTATGCAACACAACTGGAGATGGATTCAGAATGGAGAGCTTCCACTTGCAGAGTAATTTCACTTGGAGAGTGAAATCCACCGTTGCTCTCTCGACCACATTGTGGGCTAACGGTGTCTTGAATGGGCCTTTTCCATCTAACTGTCCCTGAGCCTCACTCCAGAACCAGTCCTGAATCAAAAAAGTTAGCAGCAGACCCACAGTCAATGAACGCCAATGTTGATGACACCTGATTCTCGAAGGAAATCATTGAATTTATCAGTAGAGTTGAGTGACTTTTGTTTTTTTAGGGTCGCGTTTCGTTTCGTGAAACCCGACTTTTCCAAAAGTCGGGTCGAGCAAGATCGTCCAATTATAGGGAAAAGTCGGGGTCGTCCCGAAAAACGAAACCCAATGTAAGTCAATGGGGAATAAAAGTCGGCAGTGAGAGGAGGACAGGAAACACACCTACAGTGCCCATTTGAATGCCAAAAGCATCAATTCTTCTTACTTAAGCTTGTCAACCTTAATTAACTTCATAATACAAGTTACGCACTGAAAAATGGGGGTTATTTGGCTAAAGTTGTGGGTTGGAGGGCTGGCTGCAGGTTTTCATGTGCCCTGGGCGAAAGAGCGCCCCTTTAACACATACCACAACTCATCATGCTCCGATACGGCAGAGAAATAGCGGTATAGTACAATGAAAAATACCTCACTTTTTACATCTCATGACGAGGCCCATCTATTTCTCCATACAGAATCATTGGTCCCATATAATGTTTGAAACAGTATATGATGAGCTCCACATAATGCTACAGTATATGTTGGTCCCCATGGATGAAGCTCCACTGTCTTATGGGCCCAAATAATGCTCCAAACATAATGGGCCCCATTTCTAATGCTCTAGTGTATAATGGGCCCTGTAAATGCTGCTCCAGTGTCTGATGTCCACCTTTGGAATGTTCCAGTGTATGATGGGCCCCATCTATCATTCTCCAGAGTATAGTGCTCCCCAAAAATTGCTGTCCCAACATTGAAAACAATCAAATAAGTCTCCTCGCTAGGGAATCCCTGTACTAGTCTAGACTCCTCGTCGTCCCCATCTTCCATCTCGCTGCACAGTATTTCAACTTTGCAAGTGCTGTGATCCTGGGCAAGCAGGGGGGCCCACTCGTTGGCGACGGCATTGGCACAGGGCCCCTGATAGTACGGTGGTGTGTCTGATGGCGGGTGGGCCGAACCTGCACTTTCATCTGCAGCTTCCTCTTTGTCACCGTGTAAGATGGAACTGTATATGGGAAGGGTAACCTGAGTTTCATCAGGGTCAGATTCAGGCCGGGTAGCGTGCGAGGGGAATGTAGTGGTCTGGGTCAATGTACCAGCAGATTCATCGAGCAGTGGCTGGGCATCAGTGCACTTGTGTCGCCCCCAGGAGTACGGTCGCCACAGTGGCATTACCTTCTTCCTAGGGAGTGTGATGTCATGCTTGGGAGCAACGAAGGATCTCTCTAGCAGGTTAACTGATTGGGCGGCGTTATTCCCACGAGTCATGACCCTCCAAACAGCGTTCATGAAGGCAAAGTGTTTGTTTTACGTGGGCAGTATGGTTGCAAAGCTGAACCTTAAAGGAATGTCCAGAAGGGCACCACCAGGAGTGGAGCCTACGGTTAAATTCGACTCCACCTGGGAAACACATTGCAAGCTTAATTCCGTTAACGAACGAGACTCCGCGGTCCGAGTCCGGCTCACTAGAGGGACACGTGAGGCTCTGGCACATGAGATTGGCCAATAACTGGTGTGACATGCCCTTACATGTCCGTGGCTGCATGTGCGCTACACTGAAAAGGCCAGCGTTTGTTGCTTGCAGGTGCAGATAACCCGCTGAACAACGTTAGTGATGGGGATCACTGATTACAATTATTACCCGCGAACAATGATTTCCCAGTAAGTGCAGGTCAACCGCTGTTCCGGAATTAGGCCTAACCGTCATTCCTGAAAAAATGAAAAACTTACGTGTGCAAACCACAGGTGCTGTAGCTTGCTTAACAGCTCGCCAGCCGTTCTCACGCCCAGTATGGATTACACGTGATTGCACAAAGGTGAGAAAGGGTACCGTATCCCCGGATAACATGTATGGATAGCGTACACATTCAAAATATATGTCTCAGGAGGCAGGCTCAGACGGTGTTAGGCCCAGTATGGATTGCACGTGATTGCACAAAGGTTAGAAAGGGTACCGTATCCCCGGATAACATGTATGGATAGCGTACACATTCAAAATATATGTCTATACATCAGGAGGCAGGCTCAGATGGTGTTAGGCCCAGTATGGATTGCACGTGATTGCACAAAGGTTAGAAAGGGTACCGTATCCCCGGATAACATGCATGGATAGCATACACATTCAAAATATATGTCTCAGGAGGCAGGCTCAGACGGTGTTAGGCCCAGTATGGATTGCACGTGATTGCACAAAGGTTAGAAAGGTTACCGTATCCCCAGATAACATGTATGGATAGCGTACACATTCAAAATATGTCTCAGGAGGCAGGCTCAGACGGTGTTAGGCCCAGTATGGATTGCACGTGATTGCACAAAGGTTAGAAAGGGTACCGTATCCCCAGATAACATGTATGGATAGCGTACACATTCAAAATATATGTCTATACATCAGGAGGCAGGCTCAGACGGTGTTAGGCCCAGTATGGATTGCACGTGATTGCACAAAGGTTAGAAAGGGTACCGTTTCCCCGGATAACATGTATGGATAGCGTACACATTCAAAATATATGTCTCAGGAGGCAGGCTCAGATGGTGTTAGGCCCAGTATGGATTGCACGTGATTGCACAAAGGTTAGAAAGGGTACCATATCCCCGGATAACATGTATGGATAGCGTACACATTCAAAATATATGTCTCAGGAGGCAGGCTCAGACGGTGTTAGGCCCAGTATGGATTGCACGTGATTGCACAAAGGTTAGAAAGGGTACCGTATCCCCGGATAACATGTATGGATAGCGTACACATTCAAAATATATGTCTCAGGAGGCAGGCTCAGACGGTGTTAGGCCCAGTATGGATTGCACGTGATTGCACAAAGGTTAGAAAGGGTACCGTATCCCCAGATAACATGTATGGATAGCGTACACATTCAAAATATATGTCTATACATCAGGAGGCAGGCTCAGACGGTGTTAGGCCCAGTATGGATTGCACGTGATTGCACAAAGGTTAGAAAGGGTACCGTTTCCCCGGATAACATGTATGGATAGCGTACACATTCAAAATATGTCTCAGGAGGCAGGCTCAGACGGTGTTAGGCCCAGTATGGATTGCACGTGATTGCACAAAGGTTAGAAAGGGTACCGTATCCCCGGATAACATGTATGGATAGCGTACACATTCAAAATATATGCCTCAGGAGGCAGGCTCAGATGGTGTTAGGCCCAGTATGGATTGCACGTGATTGCACAAAGGTTAGAAAGGGTACCGTATCCCCGGATAACATGTATGGATAGCGTATACATTCAAAATATATGTCTCAGGAGGCAGGCTCAGACGGTGTTAGGCCCAGTATGGATTGCACGTGATTGCACAAAGGTTAGAAAAGGTACCGTATCCCCAGATAACATGTATGGATAGCGTACACATTCAAAATATATGTCTATACATCAGGAGGCAGGCTCAGACGGTGTCAGGCACAGTATGGATTTGACGGCCCAGATTACACAGCGGAGGAACAGGGAGAGGTAAAGATTGCAAATGCTGGGGCCCTGCCCAATCAAGGGGGGCCCACTCGTGGGCGTCGGTACTGGCACTGGGCCCCTCATAGTACAGCGGTGTGTCTGACGGCGGGTGTGCACCACCACCGTCAGAGACACTTGATTGCACTATGAGGGACCCTGTGCCAGTGCCCGCGCCCAAGAGTCGGCCTACCCACCTGTCCAGGGCAACGGCACTCGCACGGTGTCGTGCACTAGGTGGTGACCCCGGCCATGGGGGGGGAGGCAGCACAGTTAGGGAGTTTTAGAAAGTGGCATATGTTGATGTTGGACATTCAGCTGATGCAAAAGGCAAAATAGGTGAAGTCCCAGGAAGAGGTGGACCAAAGCAAGCCATTTTTCTCTCACCCTATGTGTCATCAGGGGAAGGTGGGACAAAATCCTTGGAAACCCATGCATGGTTCATTTTAATGAAGGTTAGATCATCCACATTTTGGGTTGACAGACGGGTCCTTTTTTCTGTCAGGATTGATCCAGCTGCACTGAAGACTCTTTCCGATAGCACACTTGCAGCTGGGCAAGCGAGCTCCTGTAAGGCATATTGGGCCAATTCAGGCCAGGTGTCCAGTTTAGCAGCCCAATAGTCAAAGGGGAATGACCTGTGTGGGAGAACATCGATATGGGAGGAAAAGTAGTTTGTAACCATAGATGACAACTGCTGTCTCCTGTCACTTTCCATCGATGCAGTATTACCAGTTGTGTGAGTGGTATTTGAAAAATTAGTCCACAACATTGTCATGAAACCCCTGTCTCCAACGCCACTTCTGCTGTGTGCACCACGAACACCTCTGCCAAGCTGCCCCCGGCCCGTACGGCTCGTGTGAGAACCATCACCGCTGCTGTGTGCTGGGAATGCCTCAAGCAACCGATTTACCAGAGTTGCTTGTTTATTAGCCAATATTAGGTCAAGGTTCTCCTGTGGCATGATGTTTTGTAATTTGCCTTTATAGCGTGGATCCAGGATGCTGGCCAACCAGTAATCGTCATCGTTCATCATTTTGGCAATGCGGGGGTCCCTTTTTAGGATCTGCAAGGCATAATCTGACATGTGGGCCAATGTTCCCGGTGTCAATGATGCACTGCGAGTGCTGGGTGGAGGAGCACTTTCTGGCAAATCCACATCCCTCCAGTCATGCACAAACCCTGTAACAGACCTTGCCACGCCAACATTTTCACTTGCCCCACGAGATGCATCCTCCTCCCCTAAGTAATCATCCCCATCATCATCCTCCTCCTCTTCTTCTTCCTCCACCTCGTCCAGGAGAGGTCCCTGAGCAGACAATGGCTGAATGTCATCAAGGATTCCCTCCTCCTCTTCCTCCTCCTCATCAACATTGGCTGCAGACGCCTGCTCCTTAAGGTGCGTCAAAGTTTGCATGAGCAGACGCATAAGTGGGATGCTCATGCTTAGGATGGCGTCGTCTGCGCTTACCAGCCGTGTGCATTCCTCAAAAAACTGAAGGACTTTACAGAGGTCTTTCAGCTTCGACCACTGCACACCTGTCAACTCCATGTCTGCTCTCAAAGTGCCTGGCCGTGTATCCTCCCACAAATGCATTATGGCCTGCCTCTGCTTACACAGCCGCTCCACCATGTGCAGGGTGGAGTTCCACCTTGTTGCAATGTCGATAATGAGGCGGTGGTTGGGAAGGTGGAGCAATCGCTGCAGCTTCTGCATACGAACGGAGTGTACAGGCGACCGGCGGATGTGCGCGCACAGTCTTCGCACCTTCTGGAGCAGGGCTGTTAACTCCGGATAATTTTTGAGGAAGCACTGCACCACCAGGTTCAAGGTGTGAGCCAAGCAAGGTATGTGGCTGAGTTTTGAAAGGGTTATGGCTGCCACAAAATTACGGCCGTTATCACTAACTACTTGCCTGCCTCAAGATGTACACTGCCTAGCCATGACTCAGTTTGTCGCTTCAAGTACTCGGCCAGCACCTCGGCGGTGTGTCTGTTGCCCAAACACATCATCTGCAACGCAGCCTGCTGACGCTATCCACTAGCTGCTCGATAGGGGGACACATCGTGTGCAACAGTGGCAGCTGCAGATGGAGTGCTCATACGACTGCGTTCTGTGGACGAGCTTTCGCTTCTGGAGGAGGAGGAGGAGGAGGGTCAAACGCCTACAGCCAACTGTTTCCTATACCGTGGGCTAGGCAGCACTGTCCCACCACCGCTGTCCCCTGTGGACCCTGCATCCACCACATTAACCCAGTGCGCAGTGATGGACACGTAACGGCCCTGGCCATGCCGACTGGACCATGCATCAGTTGTGAGGTGCACCTTTCCGCTCACTGACTGCTTGAGTGCATGGACAATGCAGTCTTTCACATGATGGTGGAGGGCTGGGATGGCTTTGCGAGAGAAGAAGTGGCGACTGGGTAGGTCATAGCGTGGTACTGCATAGGCCATGAGTTCGCGGAAAGCTGTGCTTTCCACCAACCGAAAGGGCATCATCTCAAACGAGATTAGTTTGGCAATGTGGGCGTTCAAACCCAGTGTACGCGGATGAGAGACTGAGTACTTTCTTGACCTACTCATAGTGTCTGGGAGGGTGAGCTGGACTTGAGAGCTGCATATGGTGGAAGTAGCGGTGGACAGGGCGGACTGAGAGAGGGTTGATGATGGTGACGGAGTTGGTGTTCTTTCTGATGGCCTAGAATCAGTCTTTCGTTGATATAACAGTGGGATTCCCTGACTGCTGTGGCCTTGCAACGACACCTCAACATTTGCTGCTGTGCTAACCGGTGGGCTTACAGTGGGGGAAACAATGTAGCGTTGCTGACTACCTTCGTTGTGATCAGTTGCACATGTGGCACTTGAGGTTTGGTGTTGTGTCCACGCTTGCAAGTGCATGCTGGTTAAATGTCTAAGCATGCAACTGGTATTCAAATTTTTCAGATTTTTCCCTCGGCTAAAGGTCTTTGCGCACTTCTTACAGATAACCTTGGCCTGATCATGAGGATTTTGTTCAAAAAAGTGCCACACTGCACTCTTCCTACTTTGGCAGACATTTTGCGGCCTAGCACGCTGTGATCTTTTGACCCTCTGGACAAGCTGTCCAGCAACTCTTTTGATGTTTGGAACCTGTCTTTGGAGTGCTACGGGCCTGCCAGATAACAGCTGTTGCGATGTCGATGTCTGCTGTGGATGCTCCTCATCTGAGCTATTCGAAGCAGCACCCTCTTCCCCCAATGGAGGCCAATCTGGGTCAACAACTGGGTCATCCATCACCTCCTCTTCTATGTCATGTGCACCTTCCTCTGTGTCACCGTGTATGGTGGTATAGTGTGCGGGAAGGGGCACCTGAGTCTCATCAGGGTCAGAATCTGGCTCTGTTCACTGCGAGGACAATGTAGTGCTCTGAGTGAATGTACCAGCAGAATCATCCATCAGCGGCTGTGCATCAGTGCACTCCATGTCAGATTCATCTTGGCCTGGGTAATTCACCATTTCACTTGATAATCCAGGCATGGTATGTGAAAACAGCTCCATGGAGTAATCAGTAGTATGGCCTGCGTCATCCTTCAATCTTGGTTGGGGTGAAGGACACAAGGAAAGGTGTGGTTCATGAACATGAGCCTCCAATGACGACTCAGTGCTTTTACTTTTTACAACTGAAGAAGAGGAGGCGATAGAGCTGGAGGCTGAGTCAGCAATGTAAGACAAAACTTTTTCCTGATGCTCTGGCTTTAAAAGCGGTTTGCCAACTCCTAGAAAACTAAGCGTTCGAGGCCTTATGTAGCCAGACGATGACGCAGGCTCAACACCTCCTGCATTCGGTCCTAATTTGCTCTTGCCACTACCATCAGATCCACCACCAACACCATCATTACCAGCTGCCAACCCCCGCCCAATTCCACGGCCTCTTCCACCAGCCTTCCTCATTTTTGGTAGAAATGTAGACAAAATCCAACAAACTATATAGTAATGTAAAACAAGGTACAAGGTGTCTATAGGACAGGGGAGATTTTGAATTTCTGCAGACACTTGTGGACACTGGAAACTTTTGGATTGTGTGAGGCCCACTGATATCTGAGCGCTATGTGACAGGCTCGATGGCACAGCTGTGACCAAAGTGACTAGAGGATAAGGGAGATTTTGAATCTCTGCACACACTTTTAGACACTGGACACTTTTGGATTGTGTGAGGCCCAATGAATATCTGAGCGCTATGTGACAGGCTCGATGGCACAGCTGTGACCAAAGTGACTAGAGGATAAAGGAGATTTTGAATCTCTGCACACACTTTTGGACACTGGACACTTTTGGATTGTGTAAGGCCCAATGAATATCTGAGCGCTATGTGACAGGCTCGATGGCACAGCTGTGACCAAAGTGAGTAGAGGATAAGGGAGATTTTGAATCTCTGCACACACTTTTGGACACTGGACACTTTGGGATTGTGTGAGGCCCACTGATATCTGAGCGCTATGTGACAGGCTCGATGGCACAGCTGTGACCAAAGTGACTAGAGGATAAGGGAAATTTTGAATCTCTGCACACACTTTTGGACACTGGACACTTTTGGATTGTGTGAGGCCCAATGAATATCTGAGCGCTATGTGACAGGCTCGATGGCACAGCTGTGACCAAAGTGAGTAGAGGATAAGGGAGATTTTGAATCTCTGCACACACTTTTGGACACTGGACACTTTGGGATTGTGTGAGGCCCACTGATATCTGAGCGCTATGTCACAGGCTCGATGGCACAGCTGTGACCAAAGTGACTAGAGGATAAGGGAGATTTTGAATCTCTGCACACACTTTTGGACACTGGACACTTTTGGATTGTGTGAGGCCCAATGAATATCTGAGCGCTATGTGACAGGCTCGATGGCACAGCTGTGACCAACGTGAGTAGAGGATAAGGGAGATTTTGAATCTCTGCACACACTTTTGGACACTGGACACTTTGGGATTGTGTGAGGCCCACTGATATCTGAGCGCTATGTGACAGGCTCGATGGCACAGCTGTGACCAAAGTGACTAGAGGATAAGGGAAATTTTGAATCTCTGCACACACTTTTGGACACTGGACACTTTTGGATTGTGTGAGGCCCAATGAATATCTGAGCGCTATGTGACAGGCTCGATGGCACAGCTGTGACCAAAGTGAGTAGAGGATAAGGGAGATTTTGAATCTCTGCACACACTTTTGGACACTGGACACTTTGGGATTGTGTGAGGCCCACTGATATCTGAGCGCTATGTGACAGGCTCGATGGCACAGCTGTGACCAAAGTGACTAGAGGATAAGGGAGATTTTGAATCTCTGCACACACTTTTGGACACTGGACACTTTTGGATTGTGTGAGGCCCAATGAATATCTGAGCGCTATGTCACAGGCTCGATGGCACAGCTGTGACAAAAGTGACTAGAGGATAAGGGAGATTGGATTGCTTTTAAAAAAGCAGTTTGCGGAGCAGTGGGTAAACAGCAATGCCAGCCTGTCAGGAAGCCTTAAAAGGCAGCCCAACAACCAACACCACTGATACACCACAATATAGCCTCCCCTTGCACTGCACACACAGTGACTGGTGTGTTGTGCAGGCCAAATTGCTAGCAGCAGAAGCAGTTTTTTTTTCTTCTCAGCAGGACAAAAAAAAAAATTGGGATTGCTTTTAAAAAATCAGTTTGTGGAGCAGTGGGTAAACAGCAATGCAGGAATGTCAGGAAGCCTTAGAAGGCAGCCCAACAACCAACACCACTGATACACCACTATATAGCCTCCCCTTGCACTGCACACACAGTGACTGGTTTGTTGTGCAGGCCAAATCGCTAGCAGCAGAAGCAGTTTTTTTGTCTTCTTCCCTGCCTAACGCTCTCCCTACAGAATCAGCAGCAACCTCTCCCTATACTGAGATCGGCAGAAGTAAGATGGCGGTCGGCGTGCAGGCCCTTTTATACCCCCTGTGATGCCCACCAAAGCAAGCCAATCACTTGCATGCCCTTCTGAAAGATGGTGGTGACCCCTGCCTATGTCATCACGTTGCCCACAGTGTCCGTGGATCCTGATTGGCTGAAAAAGAGCGCAAAACAAACTTTTAAAACGCGACTTTGGCGCGTAAGTCGCCGACCTCGTGGCCGACCTCATCCTAGGGTCGGGTTTCGTTTCATGAAACCCGACTTTGACAAAAGTCGGCGACTTTTGAAATTTTTCGACCCGTTTCGCTCAACTCTATTTATCAGTACTTTATCAGAGGAAGAAATAGAGGTACCTTGGAGTCTGGGTGACTTCCTCGGCCATCACCCAGACTCAGACATTCTCCCGACGGTTTAATAGCTTGGGGACGAGTTGGGCAATTCTTAAGAAAATGTCCAGAGAGACCACAATACAGACTAAGTCCAAGATCTTGTCTCCGTCTCCTCTCCGCAACTCGAAGACTGGCAACTATAACCTTGGGTAAATGGACCTACTCCAGGGGAGTAATACATGCGGCGTGCTGTTCTCTATGTCTCTCACAGATTCTGCTGTCCATTCGTATGGCCTGAGTCATGGCCTCCATTAGAGAACAAGGGGCGTCATAGAGGACCAGAGCATCCTTGAGTGTCTCGGAAAGGCCTCTTTGGAACTGGCACCTGAGAGCAGCATTGTTCTATAGAACTTCTGTGGTTCACTGCCAAAACTCAGCTGTGCCACCCCCCTGTGCCAGCTTCATGATCTTAGCCTCCATGACCTGGATTCTGTCAGGTTTGTCATATATCCAACCTAAACTGTCAAAAAAGGCATCGACAGAAAACTGTTCTGGGGCTTGTGGGGATAAAGGAAATTCCCAGGTCTGAGGACACCATCAAAGTAAGGACATGTTTATTCCCAGTCGCTGTAACTCCTCCCCTGACAACCATGGGCGCAGGGTAAAAAATAACTTACAGCTGTCCCTGAATACCCTAAACTGGTCTTTTTCTCCAGAAAATTTTTCAGGGAGGGAGAGACCATCTTTACATCAGAAGGTACTGACGTCACAGCCACTGTTGGCAGTGGGGGGCTATTGGAGGTCTTCATCAAGTTATATATCCGACCTTGCAACTGATATTGCAAAGACTCTAGACTATGGCAATCCTTCACCAGATCCTGAGTCATCTGCATCAAATTTGCCACCTGCTCACTAAACATGTGAACAGGATCCATACTGGCGAAAAAGAAAAATGTAATTTAACACTAGTCATTTCTCATGGCCAAGCCGTGAGTTGAAGTGGTCAGGGAGTCCAGTGCCAGAAGCCAGGAGGGTACGTCATAAACAGAAGGAAGAGACAAAAATGTAGTCAGGTAACGTTCCGAGGTCAGAGTACCAGGAGGTTAATGGATCAGAGCTGAAGGGGTTAAACAGGTTGATGGTCAGAACGAAGTCCAAAGTCAGGCAACAGATCGAGCAAACAGAACACAAGGCACAGGAGAGCACAGAGCAAAAACCTCACAAAATGAATGTACGTTTGGCTGTGATCTGGGTGAAGCTGCTCAGTTAGGTAGACATTGCAATTACCCGGGATATTGAACACCTGAGACATCCGATGCTTTCCAGTCACAGATTGCCTAGTCGAGCCGTCAATCAAAGTACTGACAACTCAGCACACCCCTGTACCAGATTGGATGGCCAGGCTGTCCATCAAAGTACTGACAGCTTCAGCATGCCCCTGTATCAGATTGGACGGCCGAACTGTCAGTAACTGCATTCCAGACACCCTGAGGGGTGGAACCATGACAGAAGATAGTGAAGATGAAGAAGATGTACAATGGTGCATTACTGTGGAATGCTTTGTGGGTGAACATTTTAAATTGAATGCAAAACAAAATGGGCAACTATTGGCACATGATAAACTCATCAGTATAGTAATGGAGCAAAAGGATGAGCAAGAATTTTTTCAAAGCAACCAAACAGAATAAGATTACAATGTCCTGCTTCCAAATTAGAAAAAGAGGATTCTGGATATGTTTTGTTGAGCAAGTGATGTTTAATTGCCAAAACTAAATGCATATATAGTCATGTGACTAATAACATTTGACCTTTCAGCCCATCGAGAGTCTTGATATTACAGTCACAAATGTGTCAGAAAAAAGGAAAAATTGGTAAAGCAGAATAGCCACACATAGCTGCCTTTCCTCATGGGACACTGCTCTGTCCATTGTTGCAGCAGTGTCAGTAATGATTTTGATTTAAGGCTGGGTTCACATTGCGCTAGGGCAGTTTGTTTAATGGACTCATTTTTAAGTAGCCAAAACGCAATGTAACGGACATTTTAATGCTCCCATAGACTTTCACTAGTGTAACGCATCGTAACACATGTCAAAATTGGGATGCATTTGCAATATTCCATTTTTTTTGGGATGCAGCTTTTTTGGGTCCGGTACAGCGAACGCACGGGTAACGGAAGCGTTATTTCTGCCATTGAAGTCTATTGCAATCGCAGCTAGATGTAAATCAAGCAAAATGTCCAAATGAAACCATGCGTTGGATTGCGTTAATGAGGATTTTCCATGTGGTCATGTGACAGGAAATGTTATTTCAGCCATTTTGCAGCATACAGTCTGCAGACACACTCTTCAAAATGCCAGTTACACAGTGTGTCTACCGTGTGAGCGACCTGAGGCAATATAAGTACAATCATATACGTCCGATGTATGTGTACTAAATGTATGATTTTGTATATACACAGATGTCGGATACTGAGGGATCTGGCCGCAGCAGCGTGTTCGCCGTCTTCTGCTCAGAATCGATAAAGTCATGCCATTTATAAAAAGCCCTAAAAATGTTGTGTGGCACTCTAGTGTATTGAGGAGAATCATGTGTAATCATGTTTTTATTGCAAATTATAGGAATCTTCAGATTCGAAACCAACCAGGCCACCCTCCAAAAAGCAAACAAATAAAGTGGCCAAAAAGGGGCCACAAAACTTTGTGTTCACATAGTCCAAGCAGACATCCAAATAAAGAGGACACATTGAAGTTGATGAAGAGCACTAGGATATTGAAAATGACACTCTTATAGCATTGGTGCATGCGAATCCTTCAATATGGGATCAGAGTGACAGCTAGCACAGTGAAATCATTAAAAACCGGAGATTGTGGGAGAAAATAATTTGCGAGTTGGATCCTCGATATCTGGCAAAGTCCACCTCCTAGCAAAAAAAATTGGTAATTAATGGTCAAATGAAATCTATGTCCATTACGGATTGTTAAGAGAAATAATATTTTTGTTTTGTATTATTTATTGTAGCCGATGCAGTCCATACCCAATGGAGATCCATTAGAGATAGATTTGTCGGTGACTACCGAAACAGCCAAAATACCCCCAGTGGATCTTCAGGCAAACGAGTCACCCCTTATGTTCACTACGAGCAAATGATGTTTCTACAGAAAATGTTGTCCCAGCGATTGTAAGTAAACATAATGTTATTGTTTGGGTCGGTAAAAATGTATGAGAGCAAGAAGTGTGTCTGAAAATCTATATTATTTTTATTTTGGTAGAACAATCTGCAGTACAGCTGCACCTCAAGAGGCAGAGGCACCGTAGCCATCTTACCAGGAACCAAGCCAACAGATGGGCACTTAAGATGTGTCTGTCCTAAGCGAGCCACGAACAATGGACAGAAGTACTGTGGCTCCTGTTGTCAGTGCCCGTTTGCAAGCACAGCGCAGACGCAAGCGATCATCTGCCAAAGATGAAGTTGATGCCATAATTATTGATTGACTCCAACGTTTAGAGGATCTGTTTCATGGCGAACACAGAGATAAAAGGCAGGAAATTAAGGTCTTGCAGTCACGCGAATCAGTGTATGCAGCCAATGATTGGAAGCTCCTGCTTTTATCGTATGTCCCTTTAGTCCAAAACATGCCGTCGCACAGAAATTTACTTTTTTTGACAAAGATTTAAGGATCTAGTCGAGGAATTTTTGGCCCCTCAGGAACCCACTACCTCTAAAACAAAAACAAGTGCAGGACATTGTACCATGGACATGCCATTGTACCAAATAACAACACAACATTGAGGCCATAGTGAACCTGCTATGGAAATGCACCGGCAATGTAGCAGTCCAGCTTTCAGTTGGACAGACAATACGCCCAAGCAATACCACAGTCTCTAAAAATCTTCAAAAAATGTACTTAGTTCGGCAATATAGCCTTGACAAGTTTTGCTTAACACAAGACTTCAATTTGAATATTTTTGTTAATCCCTATGTGATCGCATATGTTTAAAATGTCTACCAACATTTTGAGTGGGAGACCATTGTATTGCAGACTTGTTATTAAACTGTTTTATTATGCAAAATAAGATTTGGAAATTTAGTTAGATTTTTGTAAAATTTAAACATAAATTGCAAATTAGGGTATCATAACCAAAAGAACCAAAAATAATACAATAATCACAATCTACACACATTGCACATATGCTAGTAAATAACACATTGCTTAAAAGTATCACACATTGATGTTTTGCCATGGAACAAAACCTTTATTGATGAAATAATTTGCAAATTTATCACATATTTGCATAACCTCAACTGGAGAAAGAACAGTACTCGAATCAATGCTCATCAGGTTCGACTCACAGTCATCAGGGTCAACCAGCATGGGTTCATGTCTGGACACAAAATTGTGCAGGCAGATGCAAGCATTCACTACACGGTCCACATTTTCAGGCTGTAGTTGCATACAAGTTAGTAAAATCTGCCATTATGTGGTCAAAATACCGAATGTACATTCCACGTAACGTCTTGCCCGGCTCAAGAGATAATTAAAAATGTGTCTGGTGTACATTAGACTGCGGCTTGACTAAGGCTTGAGTAGATTTCTTCCGAGTTGGAATGCATCATCTCCAACTAAAACAAAGGGCAAACTTGGGCCTTCCGTACCTGGTAGAGGCTGTGCTGAGGGTATGTTGAAGCGGTTGCTGTACAAACATTTCCCCATGTTGGACGCTTTGAAGACTGGTGAATCGTTCGCCCGTCCATATGCACCGATATCAACTGCAATAAAGCGGTATCTAGAATCCGCAATAGCCATTAATACAACAGAAAGTATTTTTTGTAGTTGTAGTACAGGGATCCACTATGCACTGGTTTTTGAATCTGAATGTGCTTCCTGTCCACGGCACCAATGCAATTGGGGAAATTTGCCACATCCTCAAAATTTTGGGCAATCGATAGCCACATTTCTGGTGTTGGTGTCGGTAGTACAAATGGTTGCAAGTTATTCCAAATGGTATCACAGGTTTTCTGAACAAGTTGGCAAATGGTCGATTTCCCCAGCCGAAATTGGAAGTGCAGTGAGGCAAAAGTTTCTCCCGTAGCCAGGTATCTATCGACAAAAAACAATATTATGACTATGGATATATGGTACAGATTTCACTAAAGGGATTTTGTCTGACAACAAACAGAAAGGAAACTGAAAATGGACTAGGACAGTTGGCTACGTGTAGGAAATAACAAGACATGCACAACGATAAATTACATCTTGTCTTTGCCACAGGCACAATGTAAAGATATAAAAGGAAAATTATTTCAGGGTCACCACTAAATGTTCTTCCGCAGAATTACTTTCCCAGAAAGTGCTGCGTTGATGACGTATCTCATCCTTCACATGTGAGAGCAGAACATCAAACGTTTCCGTTGACATTCGAAGATACTGGTGAATTTTAAAGGGATGATCACGAAGTTGAACATAGAGGGTGTGAAAGGCACCATATGTACTCCGAAAAATTCACTTCATTAATCCAATATCTCCTTTGGGAAATACGCCTTCTCTGACGACGTCACAACTGCATCAAGCGAAATCTAACAAGCTGAGACACAAACATCTTGCTTGCAGCAGAAGTTCACTCAATGCTTCCAAAATGGAGAATATGTGTCCACCCACACACGACACTGACAAAAACCAAAAAAAGGGAACAACTTTATTGACAGTGCCTGAAGGCAGACAAACGAATGCTTCTAGAACGGACTTCAAAATGACATAACGCAATCACATGCGTTAACCCAAACGTTAACGCAATGGCAAATTTAGACCAAATTTGGCTCATTTTAGCACATCCGTTTAACAGATCTGTTAAACGGATTCTACTAAACACAATGTAAACCTAGCCTTAGGAATTTTATCTTGCTTTCCACACATTTGTAATTTTGTGATCAAGGCTAGAGATGAACTGAAACGTCAAATACTATTACCCACCCACTACCCACTATACTATTACCCACTTTTACCACCATCAAAGAAGTGACACCCCCCCGACACGCTACAGAGGGAGACATGAAAAGGAATGTTCTCCCTCACCTGGCCCATCTTCTCAAGTTCTTCACCTATCGGGAGAACACAGAGAGGAGTGTTGGACTTGCGGTGGCAAAAGACACATGTCCCGAGGTTGCTTGAGCCAGGGCCCTGGAGGAAGAAACCATCAGATAAACTAACGCACTCCATGGGTGAGGAGCCCACCGTGGGTCCCAGGACTTTGACTGAAACTGAGCAAGCCTCCAAAGATATTGTTTCCAACAGGTCTATCAACTGAATTTTATGGGGAGTGCATCTGCTGCTTGATGGACACAGGGTCCAAGGTAACCACGATGCCCAAAGAATACTTTCAAACTCACTTTCCCGATGCCAGCCAGTCTACGAAGGTCCTGAATATTAGTCTGGTGGCTGACAACTAATTGCCAAATCCAGTGGCTGGGGTGGTGTAAATAACCATTCAGATGAGCATAAGATAGTTGGGAAGAAAAGGGATCGTGTTGGTAAAGGCCCCTTCTTAACCCAGAGGATGAATGTCCTCAAGGAGGTGGGATAGTTTCTGGCTGATGGACGATGAGCGAGTTACTGGAATCATGTGACTAGATACCATACCAGTCGAAGAGTGTTCCAGCAACTCATCTGAGTAAGACAGGTCCAGAAATTAGCTGACATCTCCCAGCTCTTCGGCAAAGTAGTCATACCCCCGGAAGCTGAGATGACCTTGCCTGACAAACAGTTTGGTTCACCATGCCGGTGCAGACATGTGTGCCAATAGAAGTGGCAGATTAGTGGTAAGGATTCATCCCATAGAAAG
The DNA here is from genome assembly GCF_039654945.1 of Dendrobates tinctorius. NCBI lineage: Eukaryota > Metazoa > Chordata > Amphibia > Anura > Dendrobatidae > Dendrobates > Dendrobates tinctorius. The sequence goes on along the minus strand of NW_027361708.1, from coordinate 18,528,366 downwards.
AGCCAAGACAGTTACTGGACTCTAAATCACTTGCACGCTCACCACAGTGTGGCAGGGGCATGTGTCCATATGCTGAGACAACTTGAACAAGACAAACTTGCAGCTAACCCACCAAAAAAAGACCGTTTAAGTTCACGTAAAGTCAGAAGCTTTCACCAAGTATAAAGTACAAGTTAACACCTTTAAAAGGAGACCCATGTACTCTATCTCCCTCAAAGTGAAAGAAGATGAAGGGGAAATAAAGGCTGGCTGCTGCCTCCTGGAGCAAATGGAAACTGATCTCACAGAGTGCAGTCCTACCTTTGTCAAGGATTGTCCATTCTGGGAAAAGCCAAGTAATTTTGTTCGCTAGATTTAGCTAATGGCTGCTGGCAGGTTCTTATGGCTGCTAAGGACCGACCAAAAACTGCCTTCATCCTCTCCATGGGACTATACAAATTTAACGGGATGTCCTTCGGTCTGTCAAATGCCCCTAGGACATTTGAAAGGCTAATAGAGAACTGAATTTTTAAGCAACCTTAATCTACTTGGATGACATTGTTGTATATTCCTCTACCTTTGAAGAGCATCTCAGTCGATTAGAGCAAGTGCTATGGAGGCTCCAAAAGCATGGGAACTGATCCAAAGGAGAGACGTTGCAGGTGCGATTGTAACAGCTAATGTGCTGACTAGGTGGCAGTGACAAAGCCAGCCTTTGGTAAAAAAAAGTGCAGAGTACAAAAAGGAGAGAAGATTTGCACCAAGGGAAGTAACATTTGAACCTGCTGCAGTTCCAGCAGCCGAGACAGTTAGTTGTAGCCGTGTGTGTTAGGCGTCGGGTTCCTGCCTCTGCACAAGAGGGAACTCGAGCCTTGCTTTCTGTGGTCTCCCATTCTTCTCCAGCTGGAGAGGAGACTGCTTGGCAGAGAGGTTGGTCCCAGTGCCTTTCCCAGGCTAATGCTAGGTGTCTGGTTGCTCCTTCTGGCTCTACTATTGTATCATGCGTGAGTCAGCAGCAAGCAGATGCTCCTAGGACTAAGACCTGCTCTTCCCCTACTGAGCATTCCCATGGGACGACCTCTCATTGGCGGTCAGAAGTCACATGCTCAGGTCCTGTTGCTACTCCGATTGGACCACCAGGAAGGTGCCGGAAGGCTGCAGCTATAAAAGGTTCACATTGCCGCTCGGCCATGCGCTAATATAGAGATTTACTCTTTGGCTATAGTGGTGTGTATGATGATGGATGTCTGAATCTGGTGAATGACTCATTATATACTCCCTCCCTTTGATACACATGTCAGTTAGGGTTCCAGAGTAGAGTCAGCACTGAGTACTGGCACTGCCTAGCTCCACAGTGCACTCATCTTCTCTTGTCCATTAGCGCCTGAGGGCATCAGTCACCATGTGTCTCCAGTACCGCATCATCTATCAGAGCGGTGCCGTGCACAGTTAGGTGCGCTTTCCAGCACTAAGCTTACGCTGGTTAGTGGCGTCTGCAAGGGTAGACGTTGTACCTGCTCAAAGCAAGGTTTACTTTGTCACACCCTGTGACGCATAACAGGGCATGCCTTACACGCCAGCTAGGGCGAACTCTGTGAAGTAACAGAGTTCATCCTCGCACGCACTGGGTCAGTGGTTCCCCCCTATGTCTGGCTACCTTCTGTTATATTCTGTCCATCATAGTCTAGCAGCAGTTAACATCTCTGCACAGTGGACCCCGGACTGCGAATGCATCTAGCCGCTACGTACTTTTAATTAGGTGTGTTCCATCAGTCCATAACATTATGTTAGCGCCAGGGTCTGGCTGGCAATGACGGACGACCAGCATCTGCAAAGGTACATCCAGCAGCTGGAGGGCAGGTTGGTGGCTCTGGAGAGGTCAACTTCAGCTGCGGATGTTACCAAGGTCACGGTCCAGGCAGCCGCGGAGGCTGTCTCTCATGTCTCCACTGCCATCCTGCACTGATATTATCCCGCCTCCCGCTCCCCGAGAAGTTCTAGGGTGATAGTGCCTCCTGTAGGGGCTTCGTGAGCCAGTGCGCTATTCAGTTAGAGCTGCTGGCTGTGCGATTCCCCTCGGAGTGGGCTAAGGTGGGATTCATCATCTCCCTCTTGGCTGGCAGGGCTCTGGAGTGGGCCACCCCACTATGGGAGCGTGGTGACCCCATGGTACAGAGTGCCTCTCAGTTCCTAGTCTCCCTGAATCAGGTTTTTCTGGGACCACGGGTCACACATGATACCGTGCTCCACTTGTTGGCTTTAACTCAGGGTTAGCTACCGGTCAGCCAGTATGCCATCCGTTTTCGGACCCTGGTTTCCGAGTTGGAATGGCCAGATAATACCCTTATACCGATCTTTTGGAAGGGTTTGGCTGATCATGTTAAGGATGCCCTGGCCACTCGGGAGGTGCACGTCACTCTGGAGGAGCTGATTACCATCTCCACCCATATTAATCTCCGTTTCTTGGAATGAGGGTTGGAACGCTCCCAGTCCAGACAGAGGAGCACCAACCTTCTCCAAACCTCTGGAACCTCCCGATCAAGGGTTGGAGTCGTCGGAGGCTATGGAGGTGTCCCGTACGGGGTCTAAGTTCCGCTCTGCCCGAACCTCCATAGTCTGTTTCCATTGCCGACAGTCTGGTCACTTAGCCAATAGGTGCCCACAGCGCTTGGGAAATGCTTGCATCTAGTTCAGGTTCTCCTGGGAGTTCCCAAGTTATGTTGCCACTCGACCCATATAGAGTGGTCCTCGGGGAGAATTCTTAGTTGGAGCAAGTCCTGTGAGGGTAGATGTAAGAGGGAGTATGTACAGGTTGCCTCCACGGAGATCCCCACAGATCTTTCTTCACTCCCTAAGCACTATCAGCAGTACGCAGACGTGTTCTCCAAGAGAGCAGCGGAGAGTTTTCCACCGCATCACCCCTACGACTGTCCTATAGACCTCTTGCCTGGTGCCAAGCTTCCCCGGGGTCATGTGTATCCTGTTTCTCCCGGAGATGGAGGCCATGCCACAGTATATTAGGGAGAATCTTGCAAGAGGATTTATTAGGAAGTCGGTGTCACCAGCAGGGGCGGGATTCTTCTTTGCTCAGAAGAAGAGTGGAGAATTGCGACCTTGCATTGATTACAGGGGTCTTAATGCCATCACCATTAAGAATAAATACCCACTGCCCCTGATATCGGAACTGTTCGATAGGATGCGGGGAGCGAGAGTATTTACCAAACTTGACCTGTGGGGGGCTTACAACTTGATACGTATCCGTGAGGGGGACGAGTGGAAGACGGCTTTTAATACCAGGGATGGCCATTATGAGTATTTGGTCATGCTCTTTGGCCTTTGTAATGCCCCGGCCGTCTTCCAAGACTTTGTAAATGACTTTTTCTAGATATGCTTTCCTCTTCGGTGGTGGTCTATCTGGATGATATCCTCATCTTCTCTCCAGATATGGAGTCCCACAGGAGAGAGGATGGCAAAGTCTTTGACCGCTTATGGGCGAACTCCCTTTATGCCAAGTTGGAGAATTGCCTGTTCGAGCAGGAGTCCTTGCCTTTCCTGGGCTATATCATCTCAGCCCAAGGTTTGGCTATGGATCCTGCCAAATTGCAGGTGGTAATGGACTGGCAGGAATCCCACTCCCTCAAAGCGGTGCAGCGCTTCTTGGGGTTCATAAACTACTACCACCAGTTCATTCCACAATTCTCCACCTTGGTAGCTCCCTTGGTTGCGCTCACCAAGAAGGGAGCCACCCCAAGTTGTGGTCTGAACAGGTCTCCGAGGCCTTCACCATCAAGACTCATTTTGCCGGCACTCCCATTCTCCACTGTCCCGATGTGGATAAGCCCTTTATCTTGGAGGTGGATGCCTCTTCCGTCAGGGCTGGAGCAGTTCTTTTTCAGAAAAATGCTCAAGGTCGGAAGTATCCGTTCTTCTTCTTCTCCAAGACCTTTTCACCGGCGGAGAGGAACTAATCCTTCGGTGACAGGGAGTTGCTGGCAGTAAAGTTGGCATTCTCGGAGTGGAGACATCTCCTGAAAGGGGCTCGCTTTCCCTTCTAGGTGTTCGCGGACCACAAAAACTTGTTCTATCTGCAGACGGCCCAGCGGCTAAATTCTAGCCATGTCAGATGGTCGCTTTTTTCTCCCGGTTCCACTTTATCCTTCATTTTTTGTCCGGGGAGAAGACCGTCCAGGCCGATGCTCTCTCTCACTCCCTGGTGTCTTTGGAGGAGGAGGAGATAGAGACTCGCTTGATCGTCCCATCCGAGAGCCTGAGAACCGTGGCTCCGGTCGCTCTAGATTCGGTGCCCCCAGGCAAGACTTTTGTCCCTGCCCATCTGCGACTGGAGGTCCTCTCTTGGCCTCACGTGTCCAGGGTGGGTGGACACTTTAGGACAAGATAAACAACCGACCTCCTGGCGAGAACATATTGGTGGCCACATATGGCTGGGGACGTCAGAGACTACATTCAGGCGTGCATCTCTTGCGCCCAGAACAGATCTTCCCGGCAACGACCCGCTGGGCTACTTTACCACCTGTAAACATTCAAAAAGAGAATGTTTTTTTTTTTTTTTTTTTTTTTGAGAAAGAACAAGCTATTGTTCGAAACGCGTAATCTACTACTTGTTACTCATGTGAACACACCATTTTTTGCTCTGTTTTGGACTTGTTTTTAACAATAAATTGGACTTGAATTTGCAAAGCTGGACCTTTTTTCTTTTTCCCTACTTTACCACCTGCCAGTGGCAGACAGTCCCTGGGAGATGGTCGGCATGGACTTTGTGATGGGTCTTCCCAAGTCCAGGGACAGCACGGTTATCTGGGTTGTCACCGACCATTTCTCCAAAATGGTGCATCTGGTGCCTCTTGCGAGGCTACCTTCTGCATGGGGCCTGGCAGCACTGTTTATTAAACATATCTTTCGACTTCATGGTATGTTGGACAAGGCAGTCCGTGACCAGGGTCCCCATTTTGCATCTCAGTTCCGGAGAGAACTCTGTAATCTGCTCAGCATTGAGCTGAATCTCTCCTCGGCCTATCATCCTGAGATGAACGGGTTGGTAGAGAGGGCCAACCAGACCTTGGTCACATACCTACAACATTTTGTCTTAGCAAGGCAGGATGACTGGACATCTCTGCTACCATGGGCGGAGTTTGCGCTGAACAACGCTGTGGCCGATTCCACCAGTCAGACCCCATTCCTCCTCAATTATGACCAGCATCCTCACGTCCCTGTTCCCATGCCTGTGTCTTCCACCACTTCTAGTGTGGCAGACTGGGTGGTGGGAGGCACGTGATATTTGGGACTGCACTCAGGATGCCATCCGAGCCTCCAAGGAGAGAATGACTGTCTCCACTGACGCACACCGGCGCCCCACTCCCACCTTCTCCCCTGGTAACTTAGTGTGGCTCTCCGCCCATAACATCAGGCTGAGTCCACTAAGTTTGCATCTCGTTACATTGGTCCTTGAACAGGTCAACCCTGTGGTTTACTGGTTGGCCCTTCCCCCACGCCTGGGTATCACTGATACCTTCCACGTTTCCCTCCTTAGGCCCGTTCACATGTCCTGGTTCACCGAGTCATCTGCCGGGACATCAAGCTTGTCCTCTGATGAGTTTGAGGTGAATGCCATTGTGGGCTGCAAGGTGGTACGTGGAGAAAAGTATTATCTGGTGGATTGGAGGGCTCATGGCCCAGAGCATCGGACCTGGGAGCCAGCAGAGAACATCCGCGCTCCACTACTCATTGCGGCCTTTGAGAGTAGCAAGGCTCAGGGGGAAGGGGTAATGATAGGCATCGGGTTCCTGCCTTTGCACAGGAGGGAACTCGAGCCTTGCCCTCTGCGGTCTCCCATTCCTCTCCAGCCGGAGAGGAGACTGCTCAGCAGAGACGTCGGTCCCAGCGCCTTGCCAAGGCTAATGCTAGGTGTCTGGTTGCTCCTTCTGACTCTACTATTGTATCATGCGTGAGTCAGCAGCAAGCAGACACTCCTGGGACTAAGTCCTGCTCTTCCCCTACTGAGCATGCCCGTGGGACGACCTCTCATTGGAGGTCGGAGGTCACATGCTCAGGTCCTGTTGCTACGCCAATTGGACCACCAGGAAGGTCCCGGAAGGCTGCAGCTATAAAAGGTTTGCATAGCCGCCCGTTACTCTTTGGCTATAGTGGTGTGTATGATGGTGGATGTCTGAATCTGGTAAATGACTCATTATATACTCCCTCCCTTTGATACACATGTGAGTTAGGGTTCCAGATTAGCGTCAGCACTGAGTACTGGCACTGCCTAGCGCCACAGTACACTCGTCTTCTCTTGTCCATTAGCGCCTGAGGGCGTCAGTCACCATGTGGCTCCAATACCGCAGCGTCTATCAGAGCGGCGCCATGCGCAGTTAGGTGCGCTTTCCAGCGTTAAGGTTATGCTGGTTAGTGGCATCCGCCAGGTTAGATGTTGTACCTGCTCAATGCAGTAAGGTTTACTTTGTCACGCCCTTTGATGCATAACAGGGCACGCTTTACACACCGGCTAGGGCGAACTCTGTGAAGTAACATAGTTTGCTCTCACACGCACCGGGTCAGTGATTCCCTCCGGTGTCTGGTTACCTTCTGTTATATTCTGTCCATCATAGTCTAGCAGCAGTTAACATCTCTGCACAGTGGACCCCAGACTGCGAACACACCTAGCCGCTATGTACTTTTAATTAGGTGCGTTCCGTCAGTCCGTAACAGTGTGAATCAGCAAAGCCCAGATTCAGATGATGATCATAAAGTACCAAAGACCAGAGCTACACCAGTCAAGGTCCAGACTCCACCTGTCAATGATCAAGTACTGAAGACCCAAATGATGCCAGTCTAGGCTTCTGATCCAGATAATGCCAGTCAACATGCAAGGACCAACCCCCACTATACGGACCAAGGAGACATTCATCGGCGGTCAAACATTGAAAAGGCACTGAGGACATCCAGCCAGAGACCTGAGCCTCGGCTGGTAATTGGAGGTGGCGTGTGAGATGGGCTGTCACATTCAGCAGAGAGTTACGGTACCGGGGGAGGAAGATTGAGGTCTTCAGGCCAGACGAGGTTTAGCTGAGGATAAAGTGGCCCAGAGAGAGCTGATAGACTTTGTCAGGAAAAAGTGCAGTTAGTGAGATGGAGCAGCAGTCCCTGTCAAAGTCCGGATAGTCATAGAGGTACCTTAGTGACTGTTCACACCAATACAGCATTTGTCACCTCCATGCCAAACAGAAGTTGACCCATAAATCATGAAGTACCACTGAAGTCAAATTTCATGTTGTGTATTAACTAATGTATCTCTGTATATATAACTAACTGTGAATAGTATTGTGAACGCTTTGTTCATGTGATTTATTTAAAAATAATAATGTTTCTTGTATTAATATTCTTTCTTGTATAAGTCCTTTTAAGTAAATAAAGTAGCAATAGATTGTTGATCCCTGCCTGGTGTATCCGCTGTGACATTCTGACCACTTGCTTACAGTAACATACATCTATGTCAAACATTCAAATTTCTGGGAAGGGTGAATCTCCATAAAAAAGAAGTTTTTAAAAAAAAAACAAAAAAACATGCTTTTAGTTGATAAAGAGAAATTCTTAAACCATTAGAGGACAAAACACATCACACACACTACAATCATAAAATTGAGGAATTTAATCCAACCTGCAATTATATTCATTTAAAAGGTTCAATATCAAGAACATGATTGTTACATTCTTGAAATGTTTTCGGTACATTAATAAAATATTTGAGTCATCTAATCATGAGATGTAAATGTTAGTCAGCGGGTTGACATAGAATATTAAATTAATAAAGAGTGCAGATAAAATCTTGTGCCGTAAAATTAGCTTTATAGACTTTTTTTGACCTGGACATGTAGAGGTATAAATATACAATTGACCATTCATTGTGGGTTTTTTCTATTTCTGCCCTTGTCCTTTGTCCTGAATACATTTTTGAAGTATTCAAATAATAACGATCTGTGAACTTGACAGAACATACCAGCTTTTTAACCACCCCCCCCCCCCGTAAATAGGGCAATCAAACCTAAAAATGTGATTTTTGCCTAGAAGGAAGATCACTGCTGATACTGAGAGAGCTAGATAATCGACTCTTGTAGCGCTGTCTGTACTGAGATTATGAAGATTCAAATGAAAAACAATATGTCTTTCCTGATGGGTGCTCACCTGTTTCGTGCAAGTCCTTTGTGTTCAGAACTAAAACGTTAAAAGACGTTATCAAAAATGAGGCACGTGACCAATATGATTACTTGTACAAGGATGCATAGGGCATCAGTTTTACTAGTTACTTTTTAATTAAACAATTACTATCTCTTTGTGCTAGCACATTTTTTCTCATATCAATAATAGATTTTACAATGTAGGCACGTCACAGTTTTACAACATTGTGCCCCATACTCATCCACTTTAGAAATGTTCATTTTAGAACAGAACAATAAAAAGAAATGATGGAGAATACTATGTCAAGTATTTTACTGCAGTAAATATCCTAAGGTGTTGAGTGGCTTACTATTCATAATTAATGTTTATTCTGCCTTAGAATATTAAATCATTATAAACTTAATCATCCTATTAAATGACTTATCAACAGCTGATGAGAGAAAATGCCCCAATTCTCACTTTGTCCAGATATATAAGGATCAGTCTCAATGCCATCATCAGAATATAACTTTGAGTCTCTGAGAAGTTCAGAACTAAGAAAAGAAATCAGTCATGTCTGGAATCAAAGGAGGAAACTGCCAGAAGAGCTCGTGCCAGAATCCGTGCAAAGATCCCTGCCAAAAAGTGCCGATCTGTGTAAATCCTTGCCAAGACCGTAAGTTACTCTTTTTTTTGTTTTGCATTTTTTGTATTGTTTGCAAACTTTACACATTAATTTGTATTATAGAAATTCACTTCAGAATTTTTCATTGTTAAAAATTACTAAAGATATAAAAAAAGGTAAAAATTAATGTATTTAAAAACTTTTTTAAAAAAAAAAGCCTTACACTTCTTTCTGAAAATACTTCATATTAAAGGTTGGGTTTAGCTCACACATCATATGCTCTTACGTTCAGTCTGCACAAAGATGTCGTGAGGTATATACAGACCCGATATATGATTTGCAGCTGTATATCATTCAGCCATATACTTTACCTTTTGACTCAAAATTGTTTTCTATTGAGAAGAATTGTTGAATATGCTTTTTGATACAGTAAAGTGATTAAAGGCTAATAAATGGGATATGTTCAGTGTATTCAAATTTAAAAATAAATAGTGTTTTCCATACAAGTAAATCTCAAATATGTAGAAAAGGTAATTGATCTAGATATTCATTATGACAGCCATATTTGCTGCTTTGAATTTGGGTTCAACCTTCAAGATTAAACGCTTCAGGAGGGATTGTCTAATATTGGACAATCCCTCCTAAACAGCTAAGCTCTCCATCATTGTGCCCCCCATTGTTATGTCATATGACCACTGCGGACAGTCAGAGGTCACTGATTGGTCTGTAACCTTTACTACTGCTTAGTTAATACACTGGAAAACAGACAAGTCTATTAAGTTCAACCAAGCAGACCATAGTCTATGGCTTTTTTTGTTTTGATGGACAATTTAGCTGTTATGAAGAGGTTATGAACTTGTAGGCAATCTCTTTAAATTGATGATTTTTGATATATTCTTCATAATCGTGTTTCAATGTCTGTAATATATACAGTAGTTCTTGATGATACTTTTTATTTTACAGTGAATATTGTTATTGTGTACACAGCACTGTAGTTTTTACTCCTTATATACTATATACACAAGATGTCAAAATGGTGATACAGACTTTCATATTTTCGGACCAACTGCTTTAAACTTTTCTTTCTAAATTAAGCAGAACAGAAATGCCTACCAGAAGTTTAATTTCAGACCAGCCTTCATAATGCTAGAGGATAATAACACATGTGTAACCTTTTTATTCTCAACTCAAGGAGCAAAGAAATTGAAAAAAATCCATTGAACCAGATTCATATTGGATTCTGTATCTCTCGGATTTGATATAGCAACATTTGGAAGTGGCATACAGACAAGGACTTTTTTAAATAAAATGAGGCCATAGCCTAAAGAAGGTTTTTTTGGAAAATTCTGGCTATCTGGAGCAATGAATGCATTGCTAATATAATCTATCCTTGTGCAAGGCAGTGAACAAGTCAGTTTCCATGTCCTGGTTGTATGAGGCTGTAAAAGGGTAATAGTTAAATTGTGGTTCCTGGGGGTCTAGTGTGCATGTGGGAACAGAGGCTAGCAGAAAGTTTTGGTATGTAGGAATTGACTAGATGCCAGTCCCTCACATCTGTCCTGCATAGGTGGTACAACAGCATCCTATTAACTTCATCAGGTTCCACCACAGCTCCATAGATTTCAGACTTTGTGCATGACTACGATATGACCATAATCATACATAACTCTGTAGATATAGTTTCAAAAAGCAGTGAACACAAAATGAATGCTTTTCTTTTCTAGCTTGCCAGTCTGGGTCCCAGTACTCCGGCTACAGCAATCAACAAGGTCGTGGACAATGCCCCAAACAAGGTAAAGATAAGGAATTTGTACTTGCTTTTCACTGTCATCAGCGTTAATTAATTTCTCTATGTACAGATCAAAATATCTATTTTTAAAAGTTGCTTTATAAGGTTTGATTCATAGGACTGCATTTGGCATAAAATATGAAGAAAGACTGTGCAGGGTTCCCAAACTTCCAGAAATTCTTGGATTAGTCAGTAAAATTAGGTCACTTTTTTCCCTTGTCTGTAAAAAAACTGAATTTCTTATTATGACTGTAACTGGATGTTGGCCCAATGCTATCGCATCGGAAGGGCAGTGACATCACGAAGAAGGCAGCTCTGTGGTGCTGGGGGTGGCAGCTGTCTCCCCCCCTCCCCCATTGTGCTCTGATGCAGCGCCACTAGAGGGTGCCCGCACCCCATCTCCAGCACAGGCCGCAAGCCATGGTCTTTCCTGAAGAGAGAAGGAAGATCCGGCACTGGAGACTTGATAAAATCCACGATAAGTTTTATTCACATAATTTCAGGATAAAACCATAAAGGGGAAAACAGACCCCCACGCCTGACGCGTTTCGAACCTTACACCAGGTTCTTCCTCAGAGTCTTTCCTACTGGCTCTGACTGCACAGAGGTGGGTGGGCAGGCAGCGGCGGGATTCGGCGCGTGTAGTCAGGCGGCGGGTCCTAGCGGGGGTCTGGAGGTGGGTCCTGGTGGCAATCCGGCAGCGGGTCCTGGTGGCAATCCGGCGGCGGGTCCTGGCGGGGGTCCGGCGGCGGGTCCAGCGGTGGCAGCAGGGGGTCCGGCGTGGGTGTCCTGGCATTGTACTGCTGGTGGTACTGCGCAAGGGCCTGGTACCACCAGCGGGTGCTATATTGAAATACCCATCACTTGGGTATTCCAATATGGTGGCGTACTTCCGGTGCAGTGGATTGTGGGATTCGAGGACGTCCGGACGGAAGTGGATGACGGACAATTTTAGGTAAGTATACAATAGATTATCATTATTTTACAGTTCAAAGTGAATGCAGCTAATTTATAGGTTGTAGACATGGATCACTTATAATCACATTAATAATAATTAATTATGGTTTTCAAATGTCAGTGTAAAAAGTCTTAAGCTACTGTGAATTTTGGATAAGCTGTCCAGACCAAAAAAAACAAACTCATGATCTTCATAATGTTGAGTAAAGCATACAATCAAACAGAGCAATCCTGTATGAAATGTGATGATGCTATAAAAATATATAGTTTAACTTCTTCTTTGAAATAAATGATTTACTGATATATGTTCACTTCTCCATCAGATCCCTGCTGTCCTCCTCCCTGTTGTCCTCCTCCCTGTTGTCCTGATCCCTGCTGTCCTGATCCCTGCCAAGGTCAAGGGAACTTCTATTACAATAAATGAAGATATGACACCTGACTGTGTTCCATGAATTGTTCCCCATCTTTCAGCAAATGCACTTAAATTGTCCTAATTAATTAAGAATCCTGACCTTCGCCTTAGCTTGCTGTTTACTCATCTGTTCTGTTATCCAATAAAATTCTACTGTTAGCACATGCTTTGTAGTTTATGTATTCAAGTTTTTATGCATTAGAAATCTTTTATAATAGGGGATGAAAAATAACGACCCACGGACACATGAATGGTCCTTTCTAAGAAAAAAAGGCAGACATATTTTCTAATCCAGAGCAACACTTTTAACTAATAAAAATTTAAAATATCAAATGCTTCTCATTTACAATGCAAAGCTCTTTTAGTGTAAATATACTTAAAGTAGACATTGATAACATAACTGACACACCCGCGAGGGCCGTGGGGTACACGGAATCAGACCGGACAGTTCTATGGGAGAGGTCATGAGGCCGTGATCTGTTCCTGTGGCCCTGGCCGTGCCATAAAATGGAGGCTAATAAAGTGGTGTTTGGTCGTGACGCCACCCGTGGTGTTCGGCAATGGGTGGCCAACACTGCGGTTTAGGTCCACTGGGGCTGTTAGGCTGGCGGAACACACCAAATAATATAGATGTTTATGAGGTGCGTTCACAGCCTGGGGTCTACTGTGCAGCAATGGAAACAGCTGCTAGACAATGGCGGATAGTAGCACGCTCGGGTTACCTCACCCGGAGTGTACGAGGCGAACCCTGTTACTTCACAAAGTCGCACTAATATACACTGTGTGCAGAATTGTTAGGCAAATGAGTATTTTGATCACATCATCCTATTTATACATGTTGTCCTACTCCTAGCTGTATAGGCTTGAAAGCCAACTGCCAATTATGTAAATCAGGTGAATTGCATTTCTGTAATGAGGAGGGGTGTGGTCTAGTGACATCAACACCCTATATAAGGTGTGCTTAATTATTAGGCAACTTCCTTTCCTTTGGCAAAATTGGTCAGAAGAGAGATTTGACGGACTCTGAAAAGTCAAAAATTGTGACATGTCTTGCAGAGGGATGCAGCAGTTTTGAAATTGCCAAACTTTTGAAGCGTGATCACCAAACAATCAAGCGTTTCATGGCAAATATCCAACAGGGTGGCAAGAAGCGTGTTGATAAAAAAAGACGCAAAATAACTGTCCATGAATTAAGGAAAATCAAGCGTGAAGCTGCCAAGATGACATTTGACACCAGTTTTGCCTTATTTCAGAGCTGCAACGTTACTGGAGTATCAAAAAGCACATGGTGTGCCATACTCAGGGACATGGCTAAGGTAAGGAAGGCTGAAAAATGACCACCTTTGAACAAGAAACACAAGATAAAACTTCAAGACTGGGCCAAGAAATATCTTAAGACCAATTTTTCTAAGGTTTTGTGGACTGATGAAATGAGAGTGACTCTTGATTGGCCAGATGGATGGGCCTGAGGCTGGATCAGTAAAGGGCAGAGAGCTCGACTCCGACTCAGATGCCAGCAAGGTGGAGGTGGGGTACTGGTATGGGCTGGTATCATCAAAGATGAACTTGTGGGACCTTTTCGGGTTGAAGATGGAGGGAAGCTCAACCCCCAGATCTACTGCCAGTTTCTGGAAGACACCTTCTTCAAGCAGTGTTACAGGAAGAAGTCGTTATCGTTCAAGAAAAACATGATTTTCATGCAGGACAATGCTCCATCACATGCATCCAAATACTCCACAGCGTGGCTGGCCAGTAAAGGTCTAAAAGAAGAAAAAATAATGACATGGCCCCCTTGATCACCTGATCTGAACCCCAAAGAGAATCTATGGTCCCTCATAAAATGTGAGATCTACAGGGAGGGAAAACATTACACCTCTGGGAACAGTGTCTGGGAGGCTGTGGTGGCTGCTGCACGCAATGTTAATCGTAAACAGATCAAGCAACTGACAGAATCTATAGATGGAAGGCTTTTGAGTGTAATCGTAAAGAAAGGTGGCTATATTGGTCACTGATTTTTTTGGTTTTTTGTTTTTGAATGTCAGAAATGTTTATTTCTAAATTTTGTGTTGTTATATTGGTTTACCTGGTGAAAATAAACTAGTGAGATGGGTATATATTTGATATTTATTAAGTTGCCTAATAAATCTGCACAGTAATAGTTATCTCCACAAACAGATATCCTCCTAAGATAGCCAAATCTAAAAAAAAAAACACTCCAACTTCCAAAAATATTAAGCTTTGATATTTATGAGTCTTTTGGGTTGATTGAGAACATAGTTGTTGTCCAATAATAAAAAGAATCCTCTCAAATACAGCTTGCCTAATAATTCTGCCCAGAGGCATGGAGTCAGTGTCCTTCTAGACCCACTTGCACACAGATCTGCTGCAGCGGCGCTAGAGAGTGACGCTAGGAAAGTGCTGTGCCCTGTTAGCTGTCACAGGGTGCAGCGGATAGACTCATACCGCCCAGAGAGGGAGATATGGCGGCACTAGTGGAGCTAACCTTTGTGCTGGACTGGAGCACTGTGGCACATGCTTTGCCACCATGAGGCGCTGACTCAGGCTGAACTAACCCTAACACATACGTATCAAAGGAAGGGGTTATTTAATGAGTTAGTCACCAATTACATGCATCCGTCATCACTCACACAAGTCTCAAGAAAAGTCTATCTTAGCGCATGGCCGAGCGGCCATGCGAACCTTTTATAGCAACGTCCTTCCGGGACCTTCCTGATGGTCCAATCTGAGCTGGAGAAGGACCTGAGCATGTGACCTCCGATCTCCAATGAGAGATCGTCCCACGGGCATGCTCAGTGGACTGACAGGAGGACTTAGTCCCTGGAGTAGCTCGTTGCTGACCAACAAGCGTTGCTATAGCTGGAGCAGAGGTGGCAGTAGCAACCAAACCTACAATGCTGGTGAGAGCAGAGCGCTGGGATCGACGAGTCTGCTGAGCAGGTTCCACTGTGGCCGGAGAGAAATGGGAGACTGCCAAAGGCAAAGCTCGGGATTCCTGCTGTGCAGTGACAGGAACCCACGCCTAACAGGAGCTGATGGTGATGCAGGCAAAGATGTTTCAGCTCCCCACGAGTAGAGCAGGGCAAATATATATGATTGTTCAGATGGCCGCTCTCTCCTGCGTGATGGTTTCTAACCTGTATGGCAGACAGCATGAGCTTATATCATGGGATCTGTCCTTTTCACTGTCAGCCCAGGGCTCTTGACCTGCTGCCGTGCCTTCAGGTGTTCGGTGTGGCCAGAGAGCTTGCAGTCCCCTGCCCTCCAGATTGATTCGGCTGTCAGGGCGTACAGCAGCCGTCCAGCCAAGGACTCTGGTGTCCCTTTTTGTCAGCGTTTCGCTCTGGGGTCAGCTATATGCAGTTTTTATTTCCCTGAGCTCTTGTATCTGCTCCTGTCTCTTCCCCCTCCACAGACCAACTGCCAATTCTCCTCTCTCTGTTCTGTCAAGAGCTCTAAGAGCTCTAGCTGGCTCCCGTTTCCATGACAATGCCCCTGTTTACTCTCTCAGCTGACTTCTTTCTGACTCACTAACCCCACCTGCTGGCCAGAATTTATAAGGAAGCTCCCCTTTCTGGCCTGGAGCAGGAATTGACATGTACACTGTGTTTCCTGGCATGGGGCCCCCCTTCTTCAAGGCATGACGTCACCCCTTAGAGGGAGGCAATGTCACCGTGGCAACCGGA
Organism: Dendrobates tinctorius; assembly: GCF_039654945.1. Taxonomy (NCBI): domain Eukaryota; kingdom Metazoa; phylum Chordata; class Amphibia; order Anura; family Dendrobatidae; genus Dendrobates; species Dendrobates tinctorius. The sequence continues at coordinate 18,512,731 of NW_027361708.1, read as the reverse complement.
CTCTGGGGTACCACATAACCCTTCAATGAACCACAATAATAATCTTTATTCTTGCAGAATGCTGAATAATTCAGTGGATGAACCTAAGAACTCTGTAAGTAACAGAATACAGTTCAGACAATAGGAGGTAAAGGAGTGACACAAAATGATAAAAAGTTTTTGTTTGGCAACGGTCCAGTAATCTTGTATAGCAGATAGTATACAATAAAGGTTTACAAGTTAGCACACAAGGCCTCATTCAGATGTGATTTTTGACATACGCAAAAAATGGGCCAAATGTCATCAGTGTTTTTCATCCTAGTTTCTTCAGTGCTTGTTCAGTGTTTAGGTATGCGCAGGGCCGGCATTAGGGGCAGGCAGACCAGGCAGCTGCCTAGGGCAGTCACTCCCCCAGGGGCCCCCAGCTAGTGACATGCTGCTATGGGGCCCCTGTGAGACAGGGGGGCCCACCTACCCCCAGCGCCGCCTCCCCCACCGCCCCCAGCGCCGACTCCCCCGCCACCGCAATGATGGAGGAGAGAGCGTCAGCTGACGCTCCCTCTCCCATCATTCCCCACGCTGCTTCTGACACAGCGGGTGTACGATGACATCATCGTGCTCTCACTGTGTGCAAGGCAGAGTAGGAGACAGGAGCCGGGAGCAGAGCAGGCACGAGGAGAAGGTGAGGAGAGTATTTTTTTTGTTTGTTTTTATTTAATATATCAATGTGTGTGCTGGACTGTGGGGCCACTCTCGTGGTTGGGGGATATGCTATGTGTGGCTGGGCTATATATGCCATGTGCGGCTGGCTGTATATACCATGTGGGGCTGGGCTATATATACCATGTGTGGCTGGGCTATATATACCATGTGGGGCTGGGCTATATATACCATGTGCAGCTGGGTTGTATATACCATGTGCGGCTGGGTTGTATATACCATGTGCGGCTGGGCTGTATATACCATGTGTGGCTGGGCTGTATATACCATGTGTGGCTGGGCTGTGTATACCATGTGCGGCGGGGCTGTGTATACCATGTGCGGCAGGGCTGTGTATACCATGTGCGGCTGGGCTGTGTATACCATGTGCGACTGGGCTGTGTACTGTATACCATGTGCGGCTGGGCTGTATATACCATGCGGGGCTAGGCTGTATATACCATGTGCGGCTGGGCTGTACATACCATGTGGGGCTGGGCTGTACATACCATGTGGGGCTGGGCTATATATATCATGTGGGGCTGGGCTGTGTATACCATGTGGGGCTGGGCTATATATACTATGTGGGGCTGGGCTATTTATACTATGTGGGGCTGGGCTGTATATACCATGTGGGGCTGGGCTGTGTATACCATGTGGGGCTGGTCTGTATATACCATGTGTGGCTGGGCTATACATACTATGTGGGGCTGGGCTGTATATACCATGTGGGGCTGGGCTGTATATACCATGTGGGGCTGGGCTGTATATACCATGTTTGGCTGGGCTGTATATACCATGTGCAGCTGGGCTGTATATACCATGTGTTGCTGGGCTATATACTATGGTGCTGGGCTGTATACCATGTGTGGCTGGGCTGTATACCATGTGGGGCTGGGCTGTACACCATGTGGTGCTGGGCTATATACCATGGTGCTGAGCTGTATACCATGTGGGGCTGGGCTATATACCATGGTGGGGCTGGGCTATATTTATGCGGCTGTGTTATATACCATGGGGGGTTCATTTTACATTATATTCTATGGAGGAGGCTGTGTTATATAATATGGAGGGCTGCATTATATTCTCTGGGGAGGTGGGCTGTATTATATTCTATTTGGGGCTACATTATATTCTATGAGGGGGCTGTGTTATATTTATTATATTTTATGGGGGGATTGTATTATACTCTGAGGGGGCTACATTATACTATATGAGGGGGCTACATTGTATTCTATGGGGGGCTGCATTATACTATGTGGGGGGCTAGATTATATTGTATGGGTGCTTTATTATACTTTTTGAGGGGGCTACATTGTATTCTATGGGGGTTGCATTATACTATATGAGGAGGGCTACATTGTATTCTATGGAGGGGCAACATTATACTATATAAGGGGCTGCATTATATTCTCTGGGGGGCTGCAATATACTCTGAGGGGGCTGCCATATATTCTATGGAGGGTCTGCATTATACTATATGAGGGAGGGCTGCATTATATTATATGAGGGGGTTACATTATATTCTGTGGAGTGGCTGCATTATACTCTGTGGGGTATCTGCATTATGCTCTAAGGGGTGGCTGCATTATAATATAAAAGGGGGCTGCATTATATTCTATGGAGGGCTGCAATATACTCTGAGGGGGGCTGCCATATATTCTATGGAGGGGCTATTACATTATATTGTATGACAAGGCTGCATTATACTCTGAGGTGGCTGCATTATGCTCTATGGGGTGGCTGCATATACTATATGTGGGCTGCATTATACTGTATCAAGGACTATGGGGAATACATTATATGAAGAACTATGGGGTGCATTATACTATGGGAAGTGAATTGTACAACATGGATGACTATGGCAGTGAATTATACTATATGGAGCACTATGAGGAGTGTATTATACTATATGGACGACTGAGCAGTGTATTTTAATATATGGAGGGCTATGAGGAGTGTATTATACTATATGGAGGACTGATGAGTGTATTATACTATATGGAGGACTATGGGGCACATTATATTATATGGAGGACTATGGGGTGTAAACTGTAGATGTGCTGCTGATAATATGATACTGTATGGTGATCTGTTATTGATCCATTAGTGATTGTCCTGACCCCATCATTCTTTCTCAGACTGTGGAAAGAGGCTGGGAAACAAGTGTTGAACGACTTCAATATTGTTAATCACACTCATTTAGCGTCCTGAACTCAGCGCATGTAAATACAACCGAAATGCTTCTGTGTGACGTGAAATATGTTAGCATTTGGGGCCCCATTTTAAACTTTGCCTAGGGCCCCACTTTGCCTGAAATCGGCCCTGGATATGCGTACACAGCAGCTTTTTCAGGCAGGAAAGCGCCCCAATGGCACCCCATAAAATTAACATAATGCACAGAAATGTTAAAACGACATTGTTGTGCAATGTGCACATGTTTCGACTTATTGCACTTCTTTAACCTCTTCAAGGTTCGGAAACACTGAAGCAGTTAAAAGAAGTGATTGCTCATTCTTCACTGTATAGAGTAAAAGAAGTCTGCAGTGGAGTCACCATAAAGATGACGGCAAAACCAGCGAAATTGCTGCCTGAAGTGGCTTTGACTGGGAAAACTTGGTGGCTGATCTGGTGTCTAAAAGACTTAAGGGCCTGTCACACTAGCGATATTGCTAGAAATATCGCTGTAATGTCACTGGTTTTTGTGATGTAGCAGCGATATTGCTAGCGATATCGCTATGTCTGATACTTACCTCCGACCGCTCCCCGTTGGTTATCGCTGATTGCGCGAGAACGTCCTGGGCCATTTCTCGTCGTCAGCTTCCTGCTGGGCTTCCTGTGGCACCGACGAGCGACGCGTGGACGAGGGCGGGAGGACGTCAGGATCGCCTCGTCTGACAGATAAGTAGTGACCCCCGACCCCTGCTATGTCGCTGGTGAGATCTGCCTGTGTGGCAGCTCACTAGCGACCACTTAGTGATGCACAGCGATCCTGACCGCGTCATATCGCTGGTCGGGATCGCTGTTGCATTGCTAAGTGTGATAGTACCTTTAGTGTGCACAAAGCCTTTCAGCTTTTACTATCAGTATCTGATCAGTGATTTTCATGTACGGATGGATGAATCACAAAACGGTCTCTTATTCAGTGCAGTGTAAATCACACACAACACCTTCCTTGTACTATCCATAGTTTTCATAAACCCCATAGACTTGTAAGCATGCTTTTTATCCTTTACACCTATAAAAACCAGACAAAATTTTGTTATTTTTTGCAGACACACGAACATGTGAACAGCACTACAGACTATATTGTGTACATGTCAAATTCATGAAAATCCCAGATGGATCTTGTACATAAAAAAATAATTTCTCAATGAGGCTGTAAGGTACTCCTGGGGTGGACCCACTAGACCGTGGCAACGAACCCCCCAAGGGCGAGCTGACCAGGTGGACCACCCCCTATACAGGGAGTGTATGGGGCAGGCCCACGGGGGACTATCACCATGGTAGCCGGTACCCGGGAAGGTCAGGGCGGTCAGAGAGGTGGATCCGAAGGGCAGGCACTGGACAGACGACACGGCTCGGAGACACAGGAGAGACGGCAAGTCTTGGCGAGACAGGAGGAATGGCAAGGCTTGAAGACACAGGAGGGAAACGGGCGAGGACTGAAGCCACAGAACCTAGGAGAGGAAACACAAGAGGAGCAAGGTAAATGCACGGAAAAGGCAGGGGAGCGCTAGGAGAGCGGCCAGAGTCACTAGCAAATACTAATGATAGTCAGGCATCGCCTCCAGAAGGAGGCGGCCTGATATAGGGAGAGCGAAGACCTGCCGGGTCATGACCTCCAGCTGGAGGAGGAGACGCGCGTCCTCAGGCGGGGGAGAGCGCGCGCCCGGCCATAGTGAGGAGACGCACCCGCCGAGGAGGAGGAGCGGGAGCGCGCACCAGGGGGCCGGACAGAGGCAGGCGTGGGCCGTGGACGGGGGACCGGGAGAGACCGCGCCGAGGCCCGCAGCGGCCGGTGAGGCAGAGAGGTGACCCCCGGAGAGCGGGTGAGCCGGGGCCGGAGGGAGGTAAGAGAGGAGGTCCGCGGCAGCCGCCGCGTGACAGTACCCCCCCCTTACGCGCCCTCCCCTGCAGACCGGACAAAAATTTAGCCAGGATTCGAGGAGCTTGGATATTCTCCTGGGGTTCCCAGGATCTCTCCTCAGGACCAAAGCCCTTCCAATCAACCAAGAAAAAGGTTCTCCCTTTTTGCTTTCTCATGGCCAAAATATCTCTCACCTCAAATACATCGTCTGCGGCGGCAGGCGGAGGTGAGTGAGGAGCTTCAGAAAGGAAACGATTGAAAATAACTGGCTTAAGCAAAGACACATGGAAAGCATTAGGGATGCGGAGAGAGGCGGGAAGACGCAATTTATAGGAGACATCATTAATACGGGACAAAACCTCAAAAGGTCCAATATAGCGGGGACCCAGTTTGTGGGATGGGACCTTGAGGCGAATAAACTTGGAGGCTAGCCAAACTTTGTCACCTGGGTGATATGGTGGGACATCCAGGCGCCTCTTGTCTGCGAATCCTTTTACCCTGTTACGCACCAACTCGAGAGCGGTCTTGGTCTCCTGCCAGATCCTGGAGAATTCGCCGGACAGAAGATCAGCCGCCGGTACACCCGAGGCGGGCGGAATTGGTAGAGGTACACCAGGATGTAGACCGTAGACAACAAAAAACGGGGATTTGCCAGAAGATTCACTGATGTGGTTATTATAGGAAAACTCAGCCCACGGGAGTAATTCAGACCAGTCGTTCTGGTGGATATTAGAAAAGTGCCGGAGGTAGTTCACCAAACTCTGATTCGTCCGTTCTGCCTGACCGTTGGACTGTGGATGATAAGATGAGGAGAAGTCAAGGGTGACATCCATCGATTTGCATAGAGCTCTCCAGAAGCGAGAGGTGAATTGGACTCCTCTGTCCGAGACAATATGTTGGGGCAGACCATGGAGACGAAAGATGTGCTGGACGAAAATCTTCGCCAAGGCGGAAGCCGATGGCAAGCCAGGCAAAGGGATGAAGTGGGCCATTTTAGAGAATCTATCCACTACTACTAAGACGACAGTACACTTGGCAGAGGAGGGTAAGTCCGTAATAAAGTCCATGGCAATGTGTTGCCAAGGCGACGAGGGTACTGGAAGTGGATGTAGAAGACCAGAAGGCAGCTGCCGAGGCACCTTGATCTTGGCACACGAGAGACAGGAGGCGACGAAATCCCGGACATCCTGGGAAAGGGTCGGCCACCAGTAATAGCGGGACACCAGAAGAAGTGTCTTTTTATGGCCGAGATGACCTGCCAGTTTAGAAGCATGGCCCCAGTGGAGGATTCGTCTTCGGTCCGTCTCAGAAACAAAAGTCTTACCAGGTGGGGTAGCGAGGAGAGAAAGCGGAGCCACGGTGATGAACCTGGATGGATCCAAAATATGTGCAGGTTCCTCCTCGACATCCGTGGAAAGAGAGGACCTGGACAAGGCGTCGGCTTTGAGGTTCTTGTTGCCTGGACGAAAATGCAGATCAAAATCGAATCGGCCAAAGAACAGAGACCACCTGGCCTGCCGAGGGTTGAGTCTTTGTGCAGACCGCAGGTACGCCAGATTCTTATGGTCTGTGTAGATTGTGAAGGGATGTGCGGCGCCCTCCAACAAGTACCTCCACTCTTCTAGCGCTAACTTGATGGCAAGCAGTTCTCGGTCTCCGATGGAATAATTCCGCTCTGGGGTGGAGAAGGATTTTGAAAAGAAACCGCACGTAACGAGCCTGCCGGAGGAGGACCTCTGAGACAAAACAGCTCCGGCTCCTGTTGCGGATGCATCCACCTCAAGGACGAATGGTTTGTTGACCTCAGGGCGACGGAGTACGGGGGCCGTGGCAAAGGCACGTTTCAGAGATAGAAAGGCTTCTTCTGCTTCAGGGGTCCAGACGTGTGGGTTGGCTCCCTTACGGATCAAAGATGAGATAGCGCCAGTCAAAGAGGAGAAATGAGAGATGAACTGCCGGTAGTAGTTTGCGAAGCCGAGAAAACGCTGAATGGCTTTCACCCCTTGAGGACGTGGCCAGTTAAGCACGGCCGAAACCTTCTCAGGATCCATACGCAGACCAGAGTCGGAGATGATATAGCCCAGAAATGGGAGAGAGGACTGCTCAAAGGCACACTTCTCCAACTTGGCGTACAGACGATTCTCCCTCAAACGGAACAGGACGCGCCGGACATCTCTTCTATGAGTGGACAGATCAGGAGAAAAGACCAGGATATCGTCGAGGTACACAACCACGCAGGAATACAGAAGGTCTCGGAAGACGTCGTTCACAAATTCCTGAAAGACTGCGGGAGCGTTGCATAACCCAAAGGGCATGACGAGATACTCATAGTGTCCATCTCTGGTGTTGAAGGCGGTCTTCCACTCATCTCCAGAGCGAATACGGATGAGATTATAGGCTCCACGGAGATCCAATTTAGAAAAGATTCGTGCCCCACGCAGCCGGTCAAACAACTCAGGGATGAGAGGTAGCGGATATCTATTCTTAACGGTAATCTCGTTGAGACCACGATAGTCAATACAGGGGCGCAGGGACCCGTCTTTTTTCTTGACAAAAAAGAAGCCCGCTCCAGCGGGGGAGGAAGACTTTCGGATGAAGCCCCTAGCCAAATTCTCCTGTACATATTCGGTCATGGCCTGGGACTCGAGTGGACTCAACGGATAGATCCGCCCTCGGGGCAGAGTCGAGCCAGGAACAAGCTCGATGGGACAATCATATTGCCGGTGCGGAGGAAGGACCTCTGCTTCCTTCTTATCGAAGACGTCCGCGAAGGCCCAGTAAGCCGAAGGCAAGTCCGCAGGGCCCGAGACAGGAGACGAGCATTTGAGGGGTCGTACTGGGCGGAGACATCTGGTCTGGCAGAAACGGCCCCAACGAAGGATGTCTCCGGAGCGCCAATCCAGAACAGGTTCATGCATCCGCAACCACGGAAGACCCAGAAGCACGGTGTGGGACAAAGACGGCAGCACGAAGAAGGTTATCTTTTCACGGTGCAAGACCCCGATCTGTAAGTCCAGCTCTTCAGTGACCAGGGTAACGGCTTCGCGCAAGGGAGCACCGTCGACAGAGGCTAACTGCCGGGGAACCTCCAAGGACCTGACAGGTATCCCTAATCTCTTCACCGCCTCGAGTTGGATGAAGTTTCCCGCAGCCCCCGAATCAATATAGGCTAACTCCGAAAAACGTTTGGAGCCCAGGAAAAACACAACAGAAAGGGTCAAGGGTAGAGAGGTGTCAGTGACACCTAGGGAGGCCTCTCTTACCTGTCCTAGGCGGAGGAGTTTCCCGGCCTCACAGGACAGGAACGTAGGAGATGGGAGGCGCTGCCACAATAGAGACAAAGGCCATGAGCGAGTCTGTCCTGGCGGCGAAGCTTGCATGGGTTCGGGAGCTGTGGCTGCGGCGGAGGACCGTGAGCGTGGTGGGCTGTGTGTAGGAGGAGAAAAACGATTGGGCCTTCTCTCCCTGGCGATCTCGCGGGACCGCTCCCGGAAACGCAGATCAACTCGTGTTGCCAGCGAGATGAGGTCCTCCAAAGTCGAGGGTGTATCCCGGCCTGCCAGCTCGTCCTTGATTCGGGATGATAAGCCTCGCCAAAAAGCCCCAACCAGGGCCTCATTGTTCCACCCCAGCTCCGAGGATAACGTACGGAACTGGATGGCGTATTGTCCAACCGAGAGGGTACCCTGGCGCAGGCAGAACAAAGACTCGGTGGCAGAGACCAGGCGACCGGGCTCATCGAAGACCTTACGAAAGGTCTCCAAGAAAGTCGCGAGCTGGGAGACAATCGGGTCATCGCGTTCCCACAAGGGATTCACCCAGGACAGTGCCTCACCCTCAAAGTGGGAAATCATAAAGGCCACTTTGGCCCGGTCGGAGGGATACTGTAGGGGAGCCAACTCGAAATGCAACTGGCACTGGTTGATGAACCCCCGACAGAGTTTGGGATCTCCGCTATAACGTGGGGGTTTAGCCAACCGGGGAGAGGCGTGTGGAACTGCCACAGGTGCCGGTACTGCGGCTGCCGCCTGTAGGGCTAGTAAGCGGTTATCTACAGAGGCGATGTAGTTCAAAATATGGGCCTGGGTGTCGCGCTGCTGGGCCAGTTCCTGCTGCAGGCCGGAGATCTGGGAGGCAACTCCCGGATCGGAGGTCTGCAAAGCGGAAAGTCGGGAATCCATCGATTTGAGGAACGACATGATCCTCGCCTGGTTCTCACGAAGGAACAAAAGTTCCTTTTGGGTCGGGGTCGAGGTACCAGCGGAATCCATGGCCTGACTATACTGTAAGGTACTCCTGGGGTGGACCCACTAGACCGTGGCAACGAACCCCCCAAGGGCGAGCTGACCAGGTGGACCACCCCCTATACAGGGAGTGTATGGGGCAGGCCCACGGGGGACTATCACCATGGTAGCCGGTACCCGGGAAGGTCAGGGCGGTCAGAGAGGTGGATCCGAAGGGCAGGCACTGGACAGACGACACGGCTCGGAGACACAGGAGAGACGGCAAGTCTTGGCGAGACAGGAGGAATGGCAAGGCTTGAAGACACAGGAGGGAAACGGGCGAGGACTGAAGCCACAGAACCTAGGAGAGGAAACACAAGAGGAGCAAGGTAAATGCACGGAAAAGGCAGGGGAGCGCTAGGAGAGCGGCCAGAGTCACTAGCAAATACTAATGATAGTCAGGCATCGCCTCCAGAAGGAGGCGGCCTGATATAGGGAGAGCGAAGACCTGCCGGGTCATGACCTCCAGCTGGAGGAGGAGACGCGCGTCCTCAGGCGGGGGAGAGCGCGCGCCCGGCCATAGTGAGGAGACGCACCCGCCGAGGAGGAGGAGCGGGAGCGCGCACCAGGGGGCCGGACAGAGGCAGGCGTGGGCCGTGGACGGGGGACCGGGAGAGACCGCGCCGAGGCCCGCAGCGGCCGGTGAGGCAGAGAGGTGACCCCCGGAGAGCGGGTGAGCCGGGGCCGGAGGGAGGTAAGAGAGGAGGTCCGCGGCAGCCGCCGCGTGACAGAGGCCTGAAGCTACAAAGGCCATGCACCTAGACAATATCTATATTTGCACAAATATAAAGAGTATTTTGCTCTATAATTGACGGTCGCTGTAAAATGGAAGAATCAACTTCTGAAGAAAAGTGTAGTATGGAGGTTAATGGGGAAGAGTTTGATTGTAAAACTATAGGTCTGGCTGAAAAGATGTGTGTACTTCAAATTCTGGATATTGGGAAATAATCTAATTTTCCAGGGTAGCGCATTCCAGAGAATTGATGCAGCCTGAGAAAAATCTTGGAGCAGAATGAAGATAATGTGGTACATAGTGAAGCTGAAGATGATGTACAGTGGTGCATTTCTGTGGAGAGTTTTGTGGGTGAACATTTTAAATTGAATGCAATACAAAGTGGGCAACTATTGCTGTGGCTAGCACCTGATAGACTCATCAGTATAGTAATGGAGCAGAAAGAGGAGCCTTGCTGCTATGTGAACAAGTGTTCAATAGCGGAAAGTATGAAGAGAGGAAATCACAGTATAGTAATCACAGTAATCACAGCAAGAATTTTTTCAAAGTAACAAAACAGAATAAGAATGCAATGTCCTGCAAACTTAAAAAAGAGGATTCTGGATATGTTTTGTGGAGAAAGTGATGTTTAATTGGCAAAATTAAATGCATATACTGTATATAGTCATGTGACTAATAGTATTTGACATTTCAGCCCATTGAGAGTCTTGATAATACTGTCCCAAATGTGTCAGAAAAAAGGAAAAAATTGTTAGCGCAGAATGGCCACACATAGCTGCCTTACCACATGGCACACTGCTCTGTCCATTGTTGCAGCAGTGTCAGTAATGATTCTGCTTTAACCAATTTTATCTTTTTTTCCACACATTTGCAGTTTTGTGATCAAGGCTAGAGACGAGCTGAAACACCAAATATTATTAGTCTCACCTTTGTATATATTCATTTAATTTTTACAATTAAAGATTCCTGATTGCGAAGTATTTATATTTGAAGAGTGTTGTATCACTGTGACAGTGTTTGAGTGGATTCTCCTTACCGGCGTAATAAACCTTAGCATACCCCAAGTCCAGACTATACCCAAGGTTAAAGTGGCCTAGACTTCATTTTCCCTGGGTATATTATGACATTGACCAATTTAGACTCGTGGGTATAAATTGGTTAGGCCACTTCATACCCCCTCATGCCAGATTATAACCCCTTGATATGAGAAACATTGAGTGATATTCACAATTACTTAATTTTTCAACATCTTCTTATCTAATAACAGAATTAAATGTAAAAGTTCTAAACATATAGGCTTTTAATACTTGAACCACAAAAAATTAAATCAGTAAAATATTAGACTTCTACAAAGATATAATGAGGTAAAGAATCCTACCGCACTTCTCAGTAGTTACACATTAAAGCAGTTGTGTGTCTGAGTATGATAGATCTGCACATTTTTCAACCAATCAGAGACAGGGTGAGAAAACCAGTGAAGTGATAAGATCAATATACAATTGCATTCTACAGGCCCCCTCACACTAAACGATGTTCCAGCGATCCTACCAACGATCCGACATGATGGGATCGTTGGGACATCGTTAGACAGCCCCAGCGATCAGGACCAGCGATGCTGGATGCTGGTTTCTAATGTAAACGTCGGGTATCCAGTAGCCGCACGACTCGTGGATACCCGACGTTTACCTTGGAAACCAGCGTGTACGCCGGTTTCCAAGGTAAACAGCTGGTATCCAGGAGCCGCGGCTCCTGGATACCCGACGTTTACATTAGCAACCATCGTCCAGCGTCGCTGATCGCTGGCCTCTCACTGCCACACGCAGCGATGCATGCTGGGCAGTGGGAGGCCAGCGATCAAAAAACGGCCCAGGCCACCCGAGCACGATCAGCGATAACCGGCAGGGTGGCCGGTCGCTGATCCCCGTCACACACAGCGATCTCGCTGGTGAGATCGCTGATGTGTCACAAAACCAGCGATCTCTCTAGCGAGATCGCTTAGTGTGACGGGGCCTTAAGGTAAAAACACTTATCTTAGTGGACAACAGTGTAATCTCAGATGTAATGACTGTTGTCCGCTACCGGTCTCAGTAAATTGTAGGATCAATCTTACGTGATTTACAACACAAATACCTTCCCATTACATGTAAGTCAGTTTTAAGTTATTAAAAAATGTCTGGACCCTCAAGCTTAATCATTTCAGAACATTTATTAAAATAAAAGCAATTGATAACTCAACTACCACATCAGCACAGTTTAAGCAATGTCTGCGCTGCTGATCCTGTAGAGTGATATGACTCGTGCCTGATGCATGCTGTAGCTAATGAGTGGCCAACCATTAACTGCAGCCATTGTTACTTCATCAGAGCAGACATCCTTTCTAATGGAATATTAATGAGCCATAGCCAAATAGGTAGGGAAATAAGTCACCTCAAGCAAGAACAGTATTTCTTCCAAAAGTAGCAGCTGTCAGTCCCTGCTGTTTCATCTGTGGGAACACTATCATACCTGCATTATGCTTTCCTGCCTGCCCAGGAGCTCTTTAATGAACCATGAGCTGGAGCAGCTCTGCATGGTAAGACACAGCCATTACACAGTACAAAACAGGGACACATTTGTAATATTAACTCACCACAGGAAAATTTTTATAGACACATCAGATTGTGGAAATTATTACTATTTCTAGATCTATTAATTAACCCTTTTCCGACATTGGGCGTAATAGTACGCCTATGCCGGACTCCCACGTTTGGTGCGAGCTCTGATGCTGAGCCCATACTTTTCTGGGCACATAACAGCTGATCTATACAGCTGACATGTGCCCTCAACAGCCGATAATAGCAATAACAGGCAATTAAAAGATCGCATCTACATAAAAATAGTGTAAATAAAAACATTTGCTTGGTGCGCAAAAAATAAGCCCTCAGCCAGCCCCACATCACAGAAAATGGAGAAGCTACATGTCTCAGAAAATGACACTATTTTATCTTTTACCAAATTTAGTTGTTTTTTTTTCACCACCCACCAGTTTTAGCATTTAGTGAACATGATAAGATACCAAAAAACAACTATGCAATTGCACTTTTTTTTGCCATTTCACCGCACATGGAATTTTTTTCCCGTTTTCCAGTACACAATGTGTTAAAACTAGTGATGAGCGAGCACTAAAATGCTCGGATGCTCATTGCTCAGGTCGAGCAAATTGGAATATTTGGGTAATCGGACAGAACAGCGAGCCCAATGTAAGTCTATGGGAGACCTGAGCATTTTTACTGCGATCCCCCTGGGGGTCCTTTCAAGGTCTAAAATGTCAGAAAATGATGGAAACACTGCTCAAATGACACTGGAACATCAGGGCAACTGCTCCTTGAAGCATTTCTTACTCCTAAGGCTGTGTGCACACGCTGCGGATTAGGTGCGGATTCATCCGCGCGGATTTTGTAAAATCCGCAGGTGAAACCGCAGGTCAAAAGACCTGCGGTTTTACCTGCGGATTGCTCTGCGGTTTTGCCCTGCGGTTTTTCATCTCCTCAATGGAGGAGATGGCAAACCGCAGGAGAATCCGCAGAAAGAATTGACATGTCAATTCTTTCTGCGGATTGAAAACCGCAGATAATCCGCGCGGAAAATTCCGCACCGTCTGCACTGCGGTTTTTGATTCCCATGGGGAATCATGGTACTGTACACTGCAGCAGGTCCGCAGCAAAATCCGCAGCGTGTGCACACAGCCTAAGTCACAGCTTTAAATAATGTTGTCAGTTTCATATCATTTTTACAGGTGCACCAAAAAACCTACAAAAACGAAACCAAAAAGGATTTTGCTGGGAAATATGTTAAGGGACATCCTTTCCAGGTTAATGACTTTTATCTAATCCAAAATAATTAACCCAAAAGAAAAATGTTCCTCCACCACATGGGCTATGTTCACACTCAGCGTTTTTTAGGTGTTTTGCAACTTTAGCATTGCTTTCAACCACTACAAATGCATTTGGGTCGCCATCCCAGGGCTGTGGGGTACTCGGTACCGGGCCCATTGGTTTCAATGGGAGTTGTCACAGTGGCAGGGACCTGGTCCGTGGCCCTGGGTGCCCATGTAAAAGGGGTTAAGTGATGTAATAAAGTTTATGAGTGAATGATTTGTGACGCCACCTGTGGTGTTTGGCAATGAAGATGTTAAGCCAACGCTGCAGACAGATCCTTTGGGACAGATGGTGTGGTGCAGCAATGATGTTGTGGCCCTCCACAGGTAGGGCAGTAGTCCCAGGGCAGTGTAGGTGGGGAGATAGAAAGGAGACGTAGATGGTGCAGTGCCAGGCACAGAGATGTAGCAGTGCGGAGTGTGTGACCGCAGGAATAAGCGGAGGACACCAGGGCATGTAGTTCAAAAGCTTTACTCACAGTCTGTTGTGCAAACAGGTGCCCGCATACGTGCCGTGTCCTCCGGGTCAGGGGCTCAGCCAACCTCCAAGCAAGATGAAGTACTCCCTTCCAACACTCTGTCAACATGTGCCTTTTCTGAACGTCTCCCTTGTTGCGCCTATAGTGAAGTACTCTCAGTACTGAGTTACACTGGAGTTCATCCTGTCAGATGTTCCTATGAACTCTACTTGTACGACAGACAGCTGTAGCTTGCTTCAGGGACTCCTTCCTACTAAGTCTCGGCTCACTCACATTGCTGTTGTGCCCCCAAGTCTTGTGTGGGAATAAAGTGGTGACAACTTCTATTCCTCCAGTGTCTGTTGTAGGGGTACACCTCAACCTTTTTCATAACAAGTATTTTAGGCCCAGAATAACCACCCACCCTTGTTAAAAATTTGACACTGGCTGTAGCAGCACGGAACACGTTAACCCTGGTGATCTAGTGATGGTGGATGATGAGACGTGGAGGAAGGCCTCATTTAAAAAATATGCCCAATTTAAAGGAGCGGGTCTCCCTGATTTTATGCCCATAAACTTAGGCTGGCAAACATTTTCCCCTGTGGGGTATACCTCAACTTTTTCATAACAAGTATTTTACGCCAAGCATAACTACCCACCCTTGTTAAGAAATCGACACTGGCTGTAGCAGCATGGAACACGTTAACCCTGGTGATCTAGTGGTGGTGGATGATGAGACGTGGAGGAAGGCCTCATTAAAAAATATGCCCAATTTAAAGGAGCGGGTCTCCTAGACTTGTAATACCCATACACTTATGCTGGCAAATATTTTCCCTTGTGGGGTACACTTCAACCTTTTCATAACAAGTATTTTAGGCCCAGCATAACCACCCACCCTTGTTAAGAAATCAACACTGGCTGGAGCAGCACAAAACACGTCAAACTTCGTGATCTAGTGGTGATGGATGAGGAGATGTGGAGGAAGACCTCATTAAAAAATAGGTTCAATTGAAAGAAGCGGCTCTCCTAGACCTGTAATGCCCATACACTAAGTGTATGGGCTGACAAACATTTTCCCTTGGGGGGTACATATTTTTTTAAATTTGGTGACGGGCATCATAACACCTTTGCCAAAAATTAGAGTGGCTGGAGCATGACGGAATACGTTCACCCTGGTGTTCGAGTGGTGGTGGATGGTGAGGATGAGGAGAAGGAGGAGGAGACCAAATTGTCAAAATCAGGAAGCGTATACCCATCTGTGGGTGTGAAGAGGTGCATGGGAATACACCTCCCAAAAAGACACTACATTGGAGGTTATGTTTCGCTGTCATCATTTCATGGTGTCGAGAAGTCTGGCACAATCCATCCCTTGTTCATTTTTATAAGAGTCAGCCTGTCTGCATTTTTCTTTGACAGGCGAATGCGCTTAGCTGTGATATTTCCACCAGTGGCACTAAAAACCAGCTCTGACAAAATGCTAGCAGCAGGGCAGGCCAGGACCTCCAAGGCGTAGAGAGCCAGTTCATGCCACATGTCCAGCTTGGATACCCAATTATTAAAAGGCACAGAGGAATCACAAAGGACATTGGTACGGTCAGCAAGGTACTCCCTCAGCATCTTAGAAAACATTCCATTCCTTGTGACATTACCCCACTCCTCAGGGCCAGGGCAATGGGAGGGTCTGAGAAAACTGTCTCAGAGCTTTGCCAGTGTTCCCCTGCCTCTGCTAGATTGGAGTTGTGTCTCTCGCTTGTACTCCTTGGTTGTCCAACGAACTATTATGTCTGCCGTCAGCGTTGTGAGATGGGAATTTTTTTAATAACTCTGCAACGATGGCCCTATGGTACTGCAACATTTTAGTACACCTGTCTGCCTCTGGAAGAAGAGATTGAAAGTTTTCCTTGTAGCGTGGGACTAGAAGTGTCGTCAACCAGTAATGACTTTTACCCAATATTTTTACAATACAAGGGTCACAGGAAAGGCAGTACAATATATTGTCAGCCATGCTTGCCAGACTGGAAACAGGCAAGCCTTCTGTGTCCTCACCTCCTCCTCCTCTTCGTCTCTGTCCTCAGGCCATTCATGCTGAACAGACCATATGACAGTTGTGCTTGTAGTACCGTCTATAGCATATGAAAATAGCTCCTGTTCTTCTTCCTCCTCCTCTACCTCATTGCCAACCAATCCACATTGGGATGACATGAGGCTGGGCCTGTATGGTTCCTTGCTCCATGTCCTCATGCTCTGCCTGCAATGCATCCTCTTTCATTGTGCGCAGAGAGCTTTTCAGAATGCAGAGTAGCGGGATGGTGACGCTAATTATGTTGTAATTGCCGCTCACCATCTTGGTGGACTCCTCAGACTTTTGGAGGATGTTACATATGTATGGCATCCATGTTCACTCCTGAGGTCACTCCTGAGGTCTTTGTATATTGTATATGGGGGTAGCTCCTCTTGGTATGCACCTATTCACATTAGTTTGGATGTGCCAGTCAGTTTTTTTTGTCTCTTGTATGTTAGCTTACTGACCGAGCACTCCGCCCTCCACCAGGTGGTGATTTTAATTATAGCAGGTCCCTACTTACCCATAAATGCAGGCATTGCTGACAGAGGTGTCCACATTCACCCAGGAATTCAGACATCAGCCTTAGAGAGGTATTCACACAGTGTAGGTACCCATCAGATTTGAGGCCGCCTTGACGTTGACTGGTGGGCAAATAATATTTTGCCAAATTTTATGCTAAGAGTCTCATATATTTTTTCTATAATTCTAAAGCTGTATTACAATTCTAATTACATATATTCTACATTACCATAGTAAGGATAACAATCCCATTCACGTAGATATGAATATACCAATCCTTTGCTAAAAATATAGAAAAATGGGATAAAGTAGAGGATATATATACAAGGATAATCGCAAAATGAATTAAATCACAGAGAAAACAAGCGATCAGAAAAATCCAAATAACTACATATGTATGAAACATATAAAAGTTTATTCAGAAAACAGGGAAACAGGGCAGGAAGTGGAGTCATAGATTGACCATGGCAGCGTGCAAGCAACCAAATGGTACCCCTTGAGAAAGGCCATCTGCCGAAACGTGCGTTGGGGGGGTTATGCTGGAGTGGACTGCTATATACTACTAAAACAGGTATTAAGTTTGTCATTGGACATTTGCTCATTATTTGCATTTATGTATTTGTCCTGTTTTGTCACACTCTTTATTCCTTTAGGAACTTGCAAAAAAATTTTTTGTTTTCAATTATGTCATCTAGTTACATGCCTTGTATTGATGTTCCTATTAGGTTTTTCCACTCCATGCTTACCCCATTTGGTTGCTTGCACGCTGCCATGGTCAATCTATGACTCCACTTCCTGCCCTGTTTCCCTGTTTTCTGAATAAACTTTTATATGTTTCATACATATGTAGTAGTGATGGGCGAGTCCTAAATTACTCGGAATCGCTTGACTCTAGCGAGTCCGAGCCCGGGACTCGCTACTCGTTGCGAGTCTAGCGAGTCCAATGTTAATGAATGGGGAAGCGAGTCTTAGCGAGTAATGTGCGATTTACAAATCGCAGATGTGTCTCGGAAAGCGCTTGCATTGGCGATTTGTAAACCCCACTCGCAACAGTTTGTTGCTGCTGTGTCCGAGTCCAAACTCGCATTTGTTTGTCTTATTTAGCGCCGATGAGGCGAGGGAAGCGATTTTCTCTAGCACACACCATGCTTTGAGCAAACAGGAAATAATCCGAGTCGAGTTGACATACGCACACACACACAGAGCAATACAGAGCAATCATGGCCCGTGTCACTGTCAACACGCTGCAGTTGATTGATCTGGTGGAGGCTCGGCCCCTGCTTTGGCTCCCCACTGACCCTGCCTATGGGCATAACATCCAGCGGACTACAGCCTGGAGGGAGATCGCTCAAGTGATGTTCCCTGCACTGCTACGGCCACGACCTCATCCCTTTGCAACCTCTTTTTTGGGAAATTGTGGTTTTTGTGACATTGTTGACAAATGCACAGTCACCGAGATGGAGTTAGGTGGTGCTGTAGGCGTCACTTGCTGGCGGGGTAAGTGTGTGTGCTGACACCTCGCAGTGAAGCTGCACACTAGTCCCTGCACTGTGCACTGCACTGTAAGGCTTGATCCTCCCTGCCTGCCTGCCTACAGTCTACACAGTACTCCTCTGTCCTCCTGGTAGCTCTCAGAAGAGCTGTTTGGGTTTAATATAAGGAATCTTGAAGTTTCCCTACACTAACTGACAATCCCTATGATCTGCTCAAGCATCTACCTCACCCTGCTCTATCTCAGATCTCTCAGGAATGTAGAGGAAATGGCGGTGGAAAAGGCTTATATACAGCCTCGCCTCTCATACATGACATAGGCATCACGATGGACAGAAGCCAATCATAGTCCTGCCACAACCAACATTACTGAATATGATTGGCTAACATGCTTGTCCATCTAAAAAAGTTTTCTGACCTAACACGCTAGGCTGTCTCGGAAGCTTTGTAGGAACATAACAGATTCTATATTTGCAAGTCCCGAATCCAGTATACAGGACTCGGGATTCGTAGACTCGCTCAGACTCGCTCAAAATCGCTGTGTGTTGACATAGGCTGTCTTGGAAACTTGTAGGAACATAACAGATTCTGTATAAGTGAGTCCCGAATCCAGTATACAGGACTCGGAATCGTAGACTCGCTCAGACTCGCTCAGACTCGCTGTTGACAGCGATGTGATATAGCGAGTCTAGCGAGTGAGAAAAAAAAACTCTGACAAAACTAGGATTGCCATTGACTTGCATTGGACTCGTTACTGTGCGAGTAATCACTGGGAGACTCACCGAGTAACGAGTCCAGCGAGTCCCTTACTATTCGCCGAGTAACGAGTCCTAGCGAGTAGACTCGCCCATCCCTAATATGTAGTTATTTGGATTTTTCTGATCGCTTGTTTTCTCTGTGATTTAATATATTCTACATTGACATGCCTTAGCATGATAGAGTGCAACCATTCTTTGTATATTGTATATGGGGGTAGCTCCTCTTGGTATGCACCTATTCACATTAGTTTGGATGTGCCAGTCATTTTTTTTTGTCTCTGCTCTTTCAGAGCTGTCAACAAATCTTCAGCATTGTGTGGTTGTCACCTAAGCAAATTAGCTTCAGCACACCCTGTTGCCGCTTGGTTTTGGCAGTGCTGCAGTGCTTCCAGCTTGTGACTGATGTGCTCATTTCGGAGATGGAGGCTGAAGAGGAGGAGGAGGAGCTGTACACACTGGGGGCAACCCTGATTGACGTAGGGCCCGCAATCCTTGGCGTCGGGAGGACATTTTCCATCCCAAGGTCTGACTAGGTCCCAGCTTCCACTATGTTAACCCAATGTGCCGTCAGTGAGATGTACCATCACTGGCCACAATCACTTGTCCACATGTCCGTGGTTAGGTGTACTTTCCGAATAATGGCACGGGTAATGTTGTGGAACATGTTCTTGTGTAATGCCGGGATTGCAAATCGTGAGAAATAGTGGTGGCTGGGGACCGAGTACTTTGGGATGGCCGCTGCCATCAGGTTGCAGAAAGCTTCCGTCTCCACAAGCCTAAAAGGCATCATTTTGAGTGCAAACATATGAGAAATGTGTGAATTTAATTCTGTGGCCTGTGGGGCATTGGCTGTGTATTTCTGCTTACATTCCAATAACTGGGGTATGGACAACTAAAGGCTGCGATGGAACGTGGACGTGCTTGATGATGGTGCTAATTGACTGTGGGCAATGGCAGATGCAGGGCAGGAGGCATCTTCGCATGCACCGTGGACAGGGGATTGGCTTGCACGCACAACAGTGGTAGAAGCAGTGGTGTCACCCGCAGAACCAGTTCTTGGAGCCTGGGGTTGGGCCCACAAAGTCGGGTGCTTTGCTGCCATGTGTCTGATCATGCTGATGGTGGTAAGGCTGGTAGTTTTTCTACCCCCTGCTGATGCTGGCATGACAGGTGTTGCAAATGGCCTGTTTAGGGTTATCGGCAGAATCTTTACAAAATAACTAGACTCCGGAAGACCTAACAGTTGGACTGGCAACTTCCGTCATGTTGGTGTTACGGGGAAGGGTTGCCCGCCTTCTGTCTGCAGCCACCACACTGTTTCTTCCTGACTGAAGGGATGCTACACCTCCCTCCCCCTGTGTGCTGCTGTCCTCGCTCTGCATGTCCTCCTACCAGGTTGGGTCAGTTACTATATCATTCAACACCTCATCTTCCTCTTCGGCACCCTGGTTCTCCTCCTGCCTTTCCGGCAATTGTGTCTCATCATCGTCTTGTGACTGTGGCTGCTCAAATATTTGTGCATCACTACATGGAATCTCATCTTGCCCCGCTTCAAGTGGACAAAGCGAGAGGCACGATCTATAAATGGAAAACTGAACAGCTCTTCGGAGTGTCGGAGTGGGATCAGTTGTCTCAGGGCACTCAGCATGGTGGGAGGAAGGAGGATCAGGGTGAGGAATATGCGGTCCAGATTCACGGCTACTCAGACTTCACCATGTGGAAGACAGGGTGCTGGTGGTGGTGGATAAATAACTGGAAGTATTATCCACTATCCAAGCAACAACCTTTTCACACTACCTTGGCTTCAATAGTGCTGTCTTGCTGCTGTCCCCTAGGACTTCGGACACTAAGGTCCAGCAAGAAAATGTGGGTGTTTTTGGTGGCCCAATTTCAGCTTGCCCACGGCCTTGGCCTCGGCATGCACATCATCATCAGGTCCACGTCCCCGTCCCTTGCCAGGCGCCTTGCCCATTGTAAATGGACTAGAATATTATACACATTCACTACAAATGGCTGAATTGGGAGGGAACTTGTATGTGATACGTGTGTGGGAAAACCAAAGTATAACCTATCTGGACTGTAGATAAAAATGTTTTTTTTGTTATCAAATTGGTGTCAATAAGTTCAGTAACAGACTACAAAAACACTAGAATATGTAGGCCTATAATGGCCCAATTTTTTGCACAGATAAATGAGGCCTGTCACAGAGATACCACACTGCCAAATACGTGGCCTGTTTTTTTTTAAAAAAAAAGGCAAAATAGTGCTGTATATAACTAGAGTGACAAACAGGAAAACACTGGAATACCGGCCTAAAATGGCCAAACTTGGACCACGCAGATATGTATATATGCCATATATATTTTTTTAAAAAATGGCGTGGGCTCCCATGCAATTTTTCACTCCAGAGGGGGAAAGCCGACAGCCGGGAACCAATATTTGTAGCTTGGGAAGGGGTTAATACTAGAGTTGAGCGATACCGTCCGATACTTCAAAATATCGGATCGAAATGGATCGGCCGATCTTTAAAAAAAGTATCGGTATCGCCGATGCCGATACCGGAAGTCCCATTCAAGTCTATGAGACTTCCGGTATCGGAATTGGAAAAACCCTTTCCTGCCCTTGTACAGCCTCTCGGGGGTCTGTACGGGCCTCCCGGGGGTCTCTGCCGGCCTGCCGGGGGTCTGTGCCGGCCTGCCGGTGGTCTGTGCGGACTGCCCGGGGTCTGTGCACCCTGTGGGGGTCTGTACCGGCCTGCCGGGGGGCTGTGCCGGCTTGCCGGTGGGCTGTGCGGACTGCCCGGGGTCTGTGCACCCTGTGGGGGTCTGTACCGGCCTGCCGGGGGGCTGTGCCGGCCTGCCGGGGGGCTGTGCTGATGTCCGGGGGTCTGTGCAGGCATCGTCCGATGGGACTGCAAGTCCCATCGGGCGATGCCTGCTACCATGACAGTGATTGACACATTAGCCAATGATGGGACAGTAGTAGTCCCATCATCCGGCTAATGTGTTAAATGTAAAAAAAAAAAAATACTACATACATACTACATGCTACATACATACTACATATATACTACATGCATGCTACATGCTACATACATACTACATACATACTACATATATACTACATGCATGCTACATACATGCTACATGCTACATACATACTACATACATACTACATGCTACATACATACTACATACATGCATCATACATACTACATGCTACATACATACTACATATATGCATCATACATACTACATGCTACATACATACTACATACATACTACATATATACTACATGCTAAATACATACTACATACATACTACATGCATGCTACATACATACTACATGCTACATATATACTACATACATACTACATATATACTACATGCATGCTACATACATACTACATGCTACATGCATGCTACATACATACTACATGCTACATACATACTACATACATACTACATGCATGCTACATACAATACAATACATTCATACAATACATACATAGACATACAGTACATATAACATAGAGTAACATACTTACCAATACTTGTCACATTGTTCCCCGAAGCCATTGTCGTCTTCGGAATAAATATTAACATAACAAACCACAAAAATACTCACCCATGATCCGAAGCAGTCCACGAGTGTGTCCCACGACGATCTTGGGTAGAGAACTGCAGCATCAGTTGATGCTGCCGCTCTCTACGGGCTGCAGGAATCCAATGACGGAAGGTAGGTATCCTTCCGCACTGTATTCCTCCGCCACTTAAAAAAAAAAAGTCCCTAGTCTCACTTTATGGTAAAAGCTGTGTGGGAATTTCATAGTATGTATGTAGCATGTAGTATGTATGTAGCATGCATGTAGTATGTATGTAGTATGTATGTAGCATGTAGTATGTATGTAGCATGCATGTAGTATATATGTAGTATGTATGTAGTATATATGTAGCATGTAGTATGTATGTAGCATGCATGTAGTATGTATGTAGTATATATGTGGTATGTATGTAGCATGTAGTATGTAGCATGCATGTAGTATGTATGTAGTATATATGTGGTATGTATGTAGCATGTAGTATGTATGTAGCATGCATGTAGTATGTATGTAGTATGTATGCAGCATGTAGTATGTATGTAGCATGTAGTATGTATGTAGCATGCATGTAGTATGTATGTAGTATGTATGTAGTATGTATGTAGCATGTATGTAGCATGTAGTATGTATGTAGTATGTATGTAGCATGCATGTAGTATGTATGTAGCATGTAGTATGTATGTAGCATGCATGTAGTATATATGTTGTATGTATGTAGCATGTAGTATGTATGTAGTATGTATGTAGTATGTATGTAGTATTTTTTTTTTTTTAAACATTTAACACATTAGCCGGATGATGGGACTACTACTGTCCCATCATTGGCTAATGTGTCAATCACTGTCATGGTAGCAGGCATCGCCAGATGGGACTTGTAGTCCCATCGGACGATGCTTGCACAGACCCCCGGACATCAGCACAGCCCCCCGGCAGGCCGGTACAGACCCCCACAGGGTGCACAGACCACCGGCAGGCCGGCACAGCCCCCCGGCAGGCCGGTACAGACCCCGGGCAGTCCACACAGCCCCCCGGCAGGCCGGCACAGCCCCCCGGCATGCCGGCAGAGACCCCCGGAAGGCCCGAAATGACGGCGCATCATGATGCGCACACACCGCGCATCATGATGACGTCATTACGGCTGTCGATCAACTTTGAACTTCCGATTCCGATGCCCGATATTGAAAAAATATCGGATGTCGGTATCGGAATTCCGATACAGCAAGTATCGGCCGATACCCGATACTTGCGGTATCGGAATGCTCAACACTAGTTAATACCCATGGCTCCTTGCCAGACTATGAATATCAGCCCGCAGCTGTCTGCATAGCCTTTACTGGCTATTAAAATAGGAGAACCCCCCAAAAAATGACGTGGGGTTCCCCTATATTTTACAGCCAGAAAGGCTACGCAGACAGCTGCGGGCTGATATTCATAGCCATGGATATTGACCTCCCCGGCTACAAATACCAGCACTCAGCCGCCCCAGAAATGGCACATCACTAAGATGCACCAATTCTAGCACTAAGCCCCTCTCTTCCCACTGCCGTGTAGTGGTGGCATATGGGGTAATAAGGGGTTAATGTCACCTTGCTATTGGAAGGTGACATTAAGCCCGGATAATAACAGAGAGGCGTCAATTAGACGCCTATCCATTATTATTCCTATAGTAGGAAAGGGTTAAAAAAAAGACTGCCAGAAAAAAAGAATTTTAATTAAATAAAATACGACACACTTTTTCATAATTTTTATTGTACGCCCAAATCCTAGAGAAGCTATCGCTCACCTGCAAAAAATTAAAAAAAACAAACCAACCTATACTTACCTTTCCGATGCAGTCCCTCTTTAAAAACGAGTGTTCCACGACGATCTCCCC
This sequence comes from Dendrobates tinctorius, assembly GCF_039654945.1. Taxonomy (NCBI): domain Eukaryota; kingdom Metazoa; phylum Chordata; class Amphibia; order Anura; family Dendrobatidae; genus Dendrobates; species Dendrobates tinctorius. Next base: position 18,488,265 of record NW_027361708.1, on the reverse strand, counting down.
TATACAGCAGTTACATCAGCAGATGTGACCGCTCTACAGGGCCTCCAAAGACACACTGACCAGAGAAAACCCTCCCGCATTAGTTCACTTTACGGCAGCACTGCTGCGTGAGAAAATTCCCAAGCTGTAGTGCTGCCGTAAGTCAAAGGTGAACTCCTGTGACCTCCCGACGGAGTGATAGAGTGCAGAGGGTTATCTCTGTCACTGTATCGCTGGAGCCCCTGGAGAGCGGTCGCACCAGCTGATGTGGCAGCTGTTGTGAGCCCATTTTCGGGTTTGCCTCTGGCTTCTGGTGAGGGTTATGCAGCTGGCTGTGCTGACAGAGGAGTAGTGAGTTCTCTATCTGGACTCCCTCTGTTGGTGAAGGGAGGTAATGAAGCTGATCTAAATGGCAGAGACTGGCCACCTGAGGAAGAGGACTGCGATTGGACATCAGGAGTTTCTGATTGGATTTAAGGCAGCCGACTCCCTAGTTTCTTGCTGGTGATTTTTCCTGACTGTGGCTCCTGGTTTCCAGTTTGGTTCCTGCCTTCCTAAAGCTAAGTTTTCTCTGCTATTGTTCATATGAGTTTTTGTCTGGTTTACTTAGTTTTTGTGTTCAGCCAGCCCTGGCTGGGACTGGACTGAATCCCCATTTTGTCTCTGATCAGTTGATCTCTTTTGCTCTGTCTTCAGAATATACCTGAGTGTTGATATAGTGTTTTGAAGTCTAGCGACTTCAGGGCCTTTTTCTATCAGACGTGTTGGACATTATTTTTGGCAGGGTTTTTTGCGTGATTGCAGACAGCGGCTTTTCTTTCCTGTCCTTTCTAGTTAGTGAGGGCCCCATCATTTGCTCAGCCTATCTTTCTATCTGTGTCTGTGTTTTCATCTTGTTTCAATGACAATACATGTTGGGGGCTGTCTATTGCTTTGGGGTCAGCTCTGGGGCAGTTTAGATCTTCCCTTTCTTTCTTTAGGCTTATTTAGTTCTCCGGCCGTGACGAGGCATCTAGGACCACCTTAGGCACGCTCCACGGCTACTGCTAGTTGTTGTGGATAGGATCAGGGGTCTGCAATCCGCTAGTTACCAACCTCTCCGGTTTTCTGGGCTTAGCTTGCTTTTTGTTTTTTCCTCCTCGGTGACTCATTCATAACAGGCAGCTCTCCACACGAGATCGATGTGGGACCCTCGTTATTAATGGATTACAGCAGAAAGTTGAGTGCAGGTTGGTTTATTATTTTAATATTATTTGCAGGAGACGAAGGCTTTGGGGAATTAGGTTTGTGCGGTGAGTATGTATTCTATGTTGTGTGTTGTATGTTATGTGTATGTACTGTATGTTATATGTTGTATGCTCTGTATGTCTTTTTTTTTTACATTCACCACATTAGCCGGATGATGGGAATACTACTTTCCCATCATCCGCTAATGCTATCACTGTAGCAGGCATAGCCGGATGGGACAAGTAGTCCCATTGGACTATGCCTGTACAGCCAGCAGAGCCTGCACAGCCGGCACAGGCCCCACACAGCCAGCACTGGCCCCGCACAGCTTGCAACAGCCCCGCACAGCTAGCCCAGGCCCCGCACAGCCAGCACAGGTCCCGCACAGGCTCTGAAGAGACCCTGCACAGCCCAGCACAGCTCAGCACAGGCCCTGCACAGCCTGGCACAGGCCACGCACAGCCCAGCACAGGCCCAGCACAGTCCCGCACAGCACTGCACAGGTCCCAGCACAGCCCTGCACAGCACTGCACAGGTCCCAGCATAGCCTGGCACAGGCCATGCACAGCCCTTCACAGTCGGCATAGGCCCTGCACAGCCCAGCACAGGCCCAGAACAGCCTGGCACAGACCCCGCACAGCCCAGCACGGCAAGAAGAGCCAGCACAGGCCTGGCACGGCCCAGCACATGCCTTGCACAGCCCGGCACAGCCCAGTACAGCCTGTCACAAGCCCTGCACAGCATCGGCAGAAGCCCCGCACAGCCGGCACAGGTCCTGCACAGCCCGTCACAGGCCCCGCACAGCCCGTCACAGGTCCCGCTCAGGCCCAGCACAGGCTGACATGGCCCAGGCCCTGCCTTCCAAAGCACAGGACAGCCCGGCACAGGCCCCGCACAGCCCCAGCAGAGGCCACGCACAGCACCAGCAGAGCCGGGCACAGCCCCGGCAAAGGCCGGCACAGGCCCACACAGGCCCGGCACTGCCCACACACACAAACACACAGCCTCACAGACCCCCACCCATATTCTCAACACAAACATAGTCATAGCCTATGACTGATGCAGCGTGGCCAGCCAATCACAGTAATGCCACAACAAATAAGGCAGTGGCTTAACTGTGAATGGCTAACATATGCCAGGTGGGAGATCTGATTATTGCGAGGCGAGTAGTGAAATTTACTCACTAGGATTCGAGTACTGCAAGTACCGCATTACTCGCTAACTACCGAATCCTAACGAATATACTTGTTCATCCCTACTAATATTGTCTACAGAGCTCTTGTGTATAATGTCACCTGGATCACTGTATTACCTGTGCACTATACATTGTACACAGAGCTCCTGCGTATAATGTCACCGATGATCACTGTATTACCTGCACACTATACACTATATGCAGTGCTCCTCTGTATAATGTCACTGGTGATCAATGTATTACTTGTACACTGACACTATATACAGAGCTCCTCTGTATAATGTCAATCAGTGACCATTGTATTACCTGTACATTGACACTATATACAGAGCTCCTGTGTACAATGTCACTGGTGATCACTGTATAACCTGTACACTGACACTGTATACAGAGCTCCTGTGTATAATATCACCGGTAATCACTGTATTACCTGTACACAGACACTGCATGCTAAGTACAGATCTACTGTGTATGATGGCACTCATGGTGATATTAGTATTGTGTTTTTTTATTAATGATCAGTATTGTAGTATTCAGTCACTATGTGGTGGAAAATATGTTTTCTGGCCATGGTGTGGCGGTATTTGTTCCTTGTATGTGTCATTATTTGGTCAGTATGTGGTGGTAATATGTGGCCTGGTCATGATGTGGTGGCATTTGTTCCTTGTATGTGGTATTATTGGTCACCATGTGGTGGTAATATGTCATCTGGACATGGTACAGTGGTATTTGCCCCTTGTATGTGATATTTTTTGGTCACTGTGGTGGTAATATCTGGTCTGGACTTTGTGTGGCTGTTAGGCATCGGGTTCCTGCCTCTGCACAGCAGGAATTCTGAGCCTTGCTTTCTGCGGTCTCCCATTCCTCTCCAGCCGCTGAGGAGCCTGCTCAGCAGAGACGTCGTTCCCAGCGTCTTGCTCAGTCTACTTCTGTTGGCTTGGTTACTGCTGCCAAACAGGTTTCAGCTATGGTAACCTGCAATAGCCAGCAGCAAGCAGCTATTGGGTCTAAGTCCTTATTTCGGCCCACTGAGCATGCCCGTGGGAAGTCCTCTCATTGGAGCTCTGAGTTCACGTGCTCAGGTCCTATTGCTGCTCCAATTGGACCACTAGGAAGGTCCCGGAAGGACGCCGCTATAAAAGTTTTGCATGGTCGCTCGGCCATGCGCTAGTATAGACTCATAATGTTGTTGATATGTGTGATGATGGATGCATGAATCTGGTGAATGACTCACTAAATTACCCCCTCCTTTGATACGCATGAGTAAAGGTATTTGAGTCAGCGCCAACAGGTGCACTAGCACACTAGCGTCTGATGGTGTCGCCCACTGCTGGGCGCTATCGAACCACGGCAAGTGACAGTGGCACTGTGCACACTTACACATGTTAGCTACTATAGTAACTCTAGCTGCCACTGAAGTTATGGCGCCGAGTGCTAGCAGTCTAGAGGGACTCCGGTCCTGCTGTCTAAAGGCCGAGTCCTGTGACCTTACGCTATACACTCCTTCTGCCATGTCCTGTGGTGTTAACAGGCTCTGGTGCTTCTATCAGCGACTCTGTGGAGTAACAGAGTTCACCCCAGTGCACACCGGGTCAGTGGGTAACCCGCCGGTGTTCACTTACTTCTCCGCCATTACTAAGCAGCAGTTTTCCATCTCTGCACGGTGGACCCCGGGACGCGATCACACTTCCTTATATTTTATATTTAGTGCGATCCGCAACCCTAACAGTGGCAGTATTTGTTTCTTGTATGTGGTATTATAGGTCTCTATGTGGTGGAAATATGGTGTAAGGTCATGATGCGCTGGTATTTGCCCCTTGTATGAGATATTATTGGTCATTTTAAAAATTGAAAAATGAATAAAAATATACCTAAATTGTATTGGATATTTTAACAAATGATTAATAGGATAGAGTAGAGCTCGGCTAAAAGAGTCTACCTTGTCATGGTGATGACTTAAAAAATCTTTTGGCCAAAACAAAAGTTGCTGGCAATATGTGTGATTGGTGAGAAGTGCAGTTTTTCCAAGATAGAGGGGTGAGGCTGTGGACAGCTTGAGGGGTGGAGCCAGGATGGAGTCTCAAGGGGGCTCAAAAAATTTTGCCAGTATGGGGCCCCAAAATACCTAGTGGCAGCCCTACGCCTATATTTACTAAATATTGCACTATAAAATAGTGCAACAAAAATATAGTGTGCGAAATGAAAAGGGAAAATGTGAATTTTGGTGGAAAATATTTTGGCATGGGGAGTGCCCATTTGAAAGTTCACAGCGGGGCCCTTAACTTTGTAGTTACGCCACTGGGTGGCTCCAAAAGCATGGGAACTGATAAAAAGGAGAGAAGTTGCAGGTGTGACTGAATTAGCTAGTGCATCGAGTCAGGTGACGGTGATGAAGCCAACCATGCATAAAAAAATGCCAGAGCACTAAAAGGAGAGGAGATTTGGCACCAAAGGAAGTGACAGTTGCTCCTGCTGCAGTTGCAGCAGCCAAGACAGTTGGTTGTAGCCATGTGTGTATCAGCAAAGTCCAGACTCAGATGATGATACACCAAAGACAAGAGCTACACCAGTCAAGGTCCAGACTCCACCTGTCGAGGATCAAGTACTGAATAGCCAATTGATGTGAGTCAAGGCTACCGATCCAGATAATGTCACTCAACAGCCTAGGACCAGCCCACATATATACGGACCAAGGAAACGTTCATTGGCAGTCAAGCATCGAAGAGGCACATACATCCAGAGAACTGAGCCTGGGCTGATAACATGACGTGTGAGATGGACAGTCTCTTTCAGAGTTACGGTACCTGGTGTGGCAGATGGTGGACTTCAGGCCAGATGAGGTATGGTTGATGACAGAGCGGCCCAAAAAGAGCTGATAGACTTTGCCAGGAAAACGTGCAGCTATTGAGATGGAGCAACAGTCCTTGTCAAAGGCAGGATAGTCACAGAGGTGCCTTAATGACTGTTAGCACCAGTACAGCACTTGTTACCTCCACGTCAAACAGAAGTTGACCCATAAATCCTGAAGTACCATTGAAGTCAAATTTCATGTTGTGTATTAACTAATGTATCTCTGTATATATAACTACCTGTGATTAGTATTGTGAATGCTTTGTTCATGTGATTTGCTTAATAATAATAATCTTTCTTGTATTAATCTTGTTAAGTAAATAAAGTAGCAATATATTGTTGATCCCTGCCTGGTGTATCCGCTGTGACATTCTGACCACTTGCTTACAGTAACATACATCTATGTCAAACATTCAAACATTGGGAAAGGGTGAAACTCCATAAAAAAGCTTCTTTTTAAAGAAATATGTTTTTAGTTGATAAAGAAATATTCTTAGACCATTAGAGGACAAAACACATCACACACACACTACAATCATGAAGTTGAGGAATTTAATCAAACTCTGCAATTATATTCATTTAAAAGGTTCAATATCAAGATCATGATTGTTACATTCTTGAAATTGTTTCTGTACATTAATAAAATATTTGAGAGTCAGCGGGCTGGCATAGAATATTAAATTAATAAAGAGTGCAGATAAAATTTTGTGTTGTAAAATTAGCGTGATAGACTTTATTGGTCTGGACATGTAGTGGTAGAAATATACAATTGACCATTCATTGTGGGTTAATTTTTGTGGGTTTTTTTCTATCTTTGCTCTTGTCCTTTGTCCTGTACACATTTTTGAAGTATTCAAATTATAACGATCTGTGAACATAATGGAACATACCAGCTTTTTAAGCCCCCTGTAAAAAGGGCAAACAGACCTAAAAATGAGACTTTGGCACAGTAGGAAGATCACTGATACTGAGAGAGCTGTATAATCGACTCATGTAACGATGTCTATACTGAGATTATAAAAATTGAAATGAAGAACAATATTTATGTCTTTCCTTATGATAGCTCAGCAATTTTCAGCTGCACATTTTCCATGTACTTCCTACCATGAAGTCCTTTGTGTTCAGAACTAAGCACATTAAAAGACCTTATCAAAAATAAGGCACATGGACAATATGATTAATTGTACAAGGATGCATAGGGCATCAGTTTTACTAGTTACTTTTTAATTAAACAATTACTATCTCTTTGCGCTAGCACATTTTTTCTCATATCAATAATAGATTTTACAATGTAGGCACGTCACAGTTTTACAACATTGTGCCCCATACTCATCCACTTTAGAAATGTCCATTTTAGAACAGAACAATAAAAATAAATGATGGTGAATACTATGTCAAGTATTTTACTGCAGTAAATATCCTAGGGTGTTGAGTGGCTTACTCTTCATAATTAATGTTTATTCTCCTTTAGAATATAAAATCATTATATACTTAATCATCCCATTAAATGACTTATCACCAGCTGATGAGAAAATATGCCCCAATTCTCACTTTGTCCAGATATATAAGGATCAGTCTCAATGCCATCATCAGAATATAACTTTGAGTCTCTGAGAAGTTCAGAACTAAGAAAAGAAATCAGTCATGTCTGGAATCAAAGGAGGAAAGAGCTCGTGCCAGAATCCATGCAAAGATCCCTGCCAAAAAGTGCCGATCTGTGTAAATCCTTGCCAAGACCGTAAGTTACACTTTTTTTGGTTTGCCTTTTTTGTATTGTTTGTAAACTTTACACATTAATTTGTATTATAGAACTTGGCTCCAGAATTTTAAATTATTTTTTTTTTAACAAAGATATAAAAAAATGTAAAAATTAATGTATTTAAAAACTGTAAAAAAAAAGCCTTAGACATCTTGCTGAAAACATGTCATATTAAAGGTTGGGTTTAGCTCATACATCATATGCTCTTATGTTAAGCCTGCACAAAGATGTTGTGAGGTATATACAGGCCCGATATACGATTTGTAGCTGTATGTCATTCAGCCGTATACTTTACCGTTTGACTCAAAATTGCTTTTTATTGAGAAGACTAGTTGAATATGTTTTGGAATATGGTTGAATATGCTTTTTGATATAGAAAAGTGATTAAAGGCTAATGGGGTATGTTCAGTGTATTCAATAATAGATAGTCTAAATCGTGTTTTCCATAGAAGTAAAGCTCAAACATGTAGAAAAGATAATTGATCTAGATATTCATTATGACAGCCATATTTGCTGCTATGAAGCTGGTTTTAACCTTCAAGGGTAAACAATTCAGGAGGGTTTGCCTAATATTGGACAATCCCTCCTAAACAGCTAAACTGTCCATCATTGTGCCCCCCATTATTATGTCATATGACCACTGCAGACAATCAGAGGTCACTGATTTGTCTGCAGCCTTTACTATTTCATAAATAATACACTTGAAAACACACGTTTATCAAGTTCAACCAAGCAGACCTTAGTATATGGCTTTTTTAATTTTTTGATGGACACTTTAGCTGTTATGCCAGGATCACACATGCAAGAAACTCGGACGAGTCTGGCACACCAATACCCGGCACTGCCGCCGACACTCGAGAGCAGCTGCATGTATTTCTATGCAGCCGCACGCTCCGCTCCCGAGTGCCGGCGGCAGTGCCGGGTATTAAAATGCGAGACTCGTCCGAGTTTCTTGCATGTGTAATCCCGGCCTCATGAAGAGGTTATCCACCTGCAGACAATCTCTTTAAATTGATGACTTTTTGTATATTCTTCATAATGATTTTTCACTGACTGTATTATATACAGTAGTTCTTGATGCTACTTTTTATATTGTTACTGTGTACACAATACGGTAGTTCTTAAAGCTCTTTATATACTATATACACAAGATGTCCAAATGACGATACAGACTTTCATATTTTTGGACCAACTGCTTTAACCTATTCTTTCTAGATTATGCAGAATAGAAATGAATATTAGAATATTAATATTAGACCAGGCATCGTAATACTAGAGAATAGTAACACACATCTAAACTTTTCTTTCTAGATTAAGCAGAATAGAAAGGCCTACCAGAAGATTAATTTTAGACCAGCCATTGTAATACTAGAGGATAATAACACATATGTAACCTTTTTATTCTCAACTCAAAGAGCAAAGGAAATGGAAAAAATCCATTAAAGAAGATTCATTTTGGATTCTGTATCTCTCAGATTTGATATAGCAACATTTGGAAGTGGCATACAGACAAGGACTGCTTCAAATAAAATGAGGCCATAGCCTAAAGAAGGTTTTTTTGTCATTTCAAAAATTCTGGCTGTCTGCAGTAATGAATGCGTTGTTAATAATATCTCTCCTTGTTCAAAGCAGTGAACAAGTCAGTTCACATGTCCTGGTTGTATGACGAAGAAAAAGGGTATCAGTTAAATTGTGGTTCCAGGGGGTCTAGTCTGCAGGTGGGAAAAGAGTCTAGCAGAAAGCTTTGGTATGTAGGAATTGACTAGATGCCACTCCCTCACTTCTGTCCTGCATAGGTGGCGCAACAGCATTCTATAGACTTTAACAAGTTCCTCCACAGCTCTATAGAACTCAGACTTTGTGCATAACAATGATACGACCATAATCATACATAACTCTGTAGATATAGTATCAAAATGCAGTGAACACGGAATGAATGTTTCTCTTTTCTAGCTTGCCAGTCTGGGTCCCAGTACTCCGGCTACAGCAATCAACAAGGTCGTGGACAATGCCACAAACAAGGTAAAGATTAGGATAACTTTAGTTGTTTTTGCACTGTCATCAGGATTCATTAATCTCTCTATGCACATATGAATATGACTGTTTTTAAAGCTGTTCCACAAGGTTTGATTCATAGGACTGCATTTGGCATAAAATATGCACAAAAACTGTGCGGGGTTCCCAACCTTCCAGAAATTGGACTGTCGGTAAAATTAGGACACATTTTCCCTTGTCTGTAAAAAACTTGAATAGGTTATTATGACTGTAATTATCATTATTTTACAGTACAAAGTGAATACAGCTAATTTATAGGTTATAGACTTGGATCCCTTATAATCATAATAATTTATTATGATTTACGAATGCCACTCTAAAAAGTGTTCAGTGTCTGAATTTTTGATAAGCTGTCCTAAAAAAAATCAAAGTAATGACCTTCATAATGTAAAGTATAAAGTCTAACAGAGCAATCCATTATAAAATGTGATGATGTGATAAAAAATTATAACGTTTAACTTCATCTTTGAAATAAATGAGTAACTGATATATGTTCACTTTTCCATCAGATCCCTGCAACCCCTGCTGTACTCCACCCTGCTGTCCACCACCCTGCTGTCCTGATCCCTGCTGTCCTGATCCCTGCCAAGGTCAAGGGAATTTCTATTGCAATAAATGAAGATGTGACACCTGACTGTGTTCCTTGCATTGTTCCCCATCTTTCGCCCAAATATACTATAAATTGTCCTAATTAATTAAGAATCCTGACCTTCGTCTTGCCGTTTACTCATCTGTACTGTTATCCAATAAAATTCTACTGTTAGCACATGGTTTATAGTTTATGTACTCAAGTTTTTATGCGTTAGAAATCTTTTATTATAGGGGATGAAAAATAACGCCCCACGGACAGATGAACGGTCCTTTCTAAGAAAAAAAGGCAGACATGTTTTCTAATCAAGAACAACATCTTTATCAAATAAAAGTGTAAAATATCAAATTCTTCTCATATGCAATGCAAAGCTTTTTTAGTGTTAATATACTTAAAGTAGACAACAATAACATACCGCTACGATGAACCATTAATAATAATAATCTTTATTCATGCCGAATACTGTATAATTCAGTAGATGCACCTACAGAACTCTGTAAGTAACAGAATACAGTTCAGACAATAGGAGACACAAAAAGATAAAAGGTGATTGTTTGGCAAAGGTGCAGTAATCTTGCGTAGCATCTAGTATACAATAAAGGTTTACAAGGTATTACACAAGGCCTCATTCAGATGTGATTTTTGACATATACTCAAAAAATGGTCCAATTGCCTCAGTGTTTTTTATCCTAGTTTCTTTAGTGCTTGTTCAGTGTTTAGGTTTGCGTTCACAACAGCCTTTTCAAGCAGGAAGCTCCCCAATGGCACCCCATAAAATTAGCATAATGCACAGAAATGTCAAAATGACAGTATTCACACCACCAAGAGACTAACACACAGAGAAACACAGTACAACAAACGTGAAAAAATACTCTGCTGTAACTATAAATCTAACAATAAACAGCAAGTGCTAGTAAAAGATGATTTGCAAAAAATGTATCAACTAAATACTGTGTTTTGTTATCATCTTTTTATTAGCACTTGCTATTTATTGTTAGATATTTTTCACGTTTGTTGTACTGTGTTTCTCTGTGGTTTAGTCTCTTGGTGGTGTGAATACTGTCCTGCAGACTTATTCACTATGTGCATGGCCCATGCATTTGTATTCAATTGGTTTCTTGCTTTTGCAAGTTTTTGGGAGGTTTCCATCCCTTTCATGTGGGCCATGCACATATAAAGCCGTCTTACACAGCGTCTCCACATCAGACATTACCTTTCCGAATCCTGCACATAAAGGTACTGTTCACATGGTCAGGTTTTAAATACATTGGTTAGGACTGCTCTGAAGGGTATACCTTGGTGTTTGGTAGAGCGGCTTAATATACATTTTTTGCAAAATACGTATCAACTAAATACCCTATTTTGTTATCTTTTTACTAGCACTTGCTGTTTATTGTTAGATTTTTTTACAGCAGAGTATTTTTTTCATGTTTGTTGTTCTGTGTTTCTTTGTGTTTTAATGATGCTAGACAAGTACACAAAAGGGGGACACTCTAAAGAACCAAACCATATTAGCTTCAAGTCAGAAAATAGAGCAGACTACCCTAAGGAGGCCATGGAAGCAGAACCTCCACCAGTAATATCAAATAGTCCCCAGGTAGAAGCACACAGAAGGGTTACATAGGTACTAGGACCCACACGTTTTGACACATAGATGTGTCTTCCTCAAGGTCAGTAGCTTGCAGCAATGCAGTAACGCGTAATATACAGTATATATATATATATATATATATATAATGAAAACAATTAAGTCCTACCAGCTGTGTGGCGGCAAGGAGAAAGTCTTGGACATGATTAGACGGCGTCCTAAAATTGTCACTGCGCAAACGCAAGTCATCATAGTCGGAAGTGCTCAAGCGTTGTACAAAAGAAGCGTGCATGCGTGGAGCCTCTGATGGTGTTTTTAAACACACCACGCAGGATACATAGTACAGCGGAAATACTCAAATACAGATCTTAGTTATCAGAAGGTGTTCAAGCGCTACAAAAATAAGGTGCGCAGGTGCGAACCCCTAGATGACATATTAAGCACACCACGCAAGCGCAGAACACACCTAAAAAAAGAAACTTATATGCATCGGCCGATAAATAACTGCACAAGCACATAAAAGAGACATCACAAAGTGCAACATAATTACCCCAGTCGGGGAAAGAGGTATACACCAAGAGCTCCCTAGTCCACCATATGAGGCGCACAGTAGATGAATCAGAGGACACAAGTAAAGATCCTCAAAATAAAAATACGCTTACATCAGTAGACACCTGTGAAGGAAAGACCAGTTCCTCCCACGTCACCAATGTGACGTAACTACACAGGCACAGCTCTCTGGCGCCCCCTTTGTCTCTCAGGTCAGTAAGGGAACTGCACCTAGAGCAAATGGCCGCTGGGGAGGATGTCCTGTTACCCGCTGGGTATTCTAAGATTCGTAATCAGAGTAAAAGCATCAGCCCAAGATTAATTTTATGGTTTAATTGCCTTAAGGGCGCACTAGATAATTACAGAAATATACAGTAAGCTATACAATGAAATTGCAGTGGATTTGCAGTCAGAGTAAAATATAACAATAAGGGTACAAGACTTCGAGATATTAAGCTGGAGGTCAATTTACCAGGTTGTAGGTTGCATGTGGATGCCGGGAGCTCTGCAGTCCACAGGTAAAAGAATCTTAGTTGCCGGACAGACCCCACACCACAGGCCGCTGCTCCACTTGGCAGATCTGTCCCCAGTTCCTTCTTAGATCATCATTGTCTGGCTCTTCTGTGAGAGTGAGTGTCTCTGCCATGTGCTGCTAGTTCTTAAAAATGCTGGGTTCCTCCCCCTGTGTCAGAGGGTGGGCTAGTAATCTCCACCCTTTAGCTCCCTGCAGAACTTATTCCCAATATCTAAGAAAGGGGGTAACTTTCTACAGCATGATCGGATCAGGACACGAGAGGTACCAGTGAATGCGGTTTGTTTTTCCTGTTGTGTGGAGAGCAAACATGGCCCCATTGGGTCACTGTGGAGGGCCAATCTCTATATCTTAGGTCCCAGAGCCCTCACCGACTCAAGAGTCGCACTGCCAGATGCGCGATTTCCTCAGGGTCAGGCGGATATTTTTTATGAGTCTATAACTCGAAAGGTGTGCTCATAATCCATGATCCTAGGATGGAGTCAAAGAGGCTGGGAGAGACAATGGATGTGTATTTCTGTGTCCAGCTGACAGGTATATTCTAATTGAAGCCTCCAGGCTCCTTCCTGCCCCATGCTGGCGTGGCTCCTACTCAAGCTTTGAAGGTCTGCTTTGGCCTTATCTCATTATCATCCTAAAAGGCCTTGCTATTCAACATTGGAGCACTAAATCCTGCTTTCTTCATCACAACACCTCACTATGTGAACACAACATAGGTGCTCAATGAGATAATTTTTGGAGATATTGAACACCTCATTAAGAGAGATACAAATATGCCCATTATAGTTCTCAAAAAGGGAATTTTCAAGCACAAAAGATATTGGTAGTGCAACGATCACACATTGGTAAATAAGTCACGACAAACACAACTTATACAAATCATGTAATTTCCCCCAACAGAGGAGCAATATATATTTAGCCGTATATAAAATAGAACCAGCATCACCTGTTCAATGTCACAAGATCAGATGACCATAACTATGTAAATTTATATAGAAACAGCATATAGTGAAAACAGCATGCATGCATATGTATACACAACAATTATGATATTAACTTAAACTGCTGGCACATTTGTCCAAAAAGATCACTTTGATGAATCCACAGATGGACATTCTTCCATCAGGCATATGCAGGTTCTAGTACACATAATAACATGAAACAACTGATAGCTAAAAGTCAAGGGTGCTCCATAGGTATAACACATGTTAAAGGTTACAGCCATTTCCTCCCACATAGGAATCTCCCAATGGTATGCAGAGATGAGGGAACTTCCAAGTCCGTAACCTAAACCAAAAGAGAAAGGACATTTATACAATTGGCTGTTGCTGCAGGAGTTTGTCTGTCGGTAAGGCTGGGATCACACTGCGCTATGGCAGTCCGTTTAACAGACTGTGTTACACCGCAATATAATGCGGTGTAACGCAGTCCGTTAACGCTGCCATTGACCCCCATTATGTGGCGCATCGCGACGCATGCAGTAAAGTGGCACACATTTGCGATGTGCCGTCATTCACTGACGGAGCCTTGGACGCAGGCTGCAGCGTCTGAGGCTCCGTCACCGCTAGCGCTGATGAATCATCAGTGCTAGCGGTATAGCATAACAAATATCATGTTATGCTACAGCATTAATGCAGCCTGTCAACGTTATGCATTGAACGGGCTGTGTTAACGCAATGTGAACCTGGCCTACGCTGAGCTCCCAGCAGAGAAACCATGAGCAAAGATTCTCTGCCTGCACTGATCAGTATGATGTAACAATACATATCATGGTGCAGAAACACATTTCTCATTATAATGTAGAACAATGAAGCACGGAGATAAAACGCTTCAATGCTGTGCGACTTCTAGGCCTGAACAAAACCCTGCAGAATTGATCCAAAGGAGAGAAGTTGCAGGTGGGACTGAATTAACCAGTGCTCCAGGTCAGATGATGGTGACAAAGCTTTAAATACAGAAGCCAGCTTGCCAAAAAGAGAGACAATTTGGTGCAAAGGGAACTGGCAGTTGCTCCTGCTGCAGCTCCAGCAGCCAAGACAGTTGGTTGCAGCAGTGTGTACAGCAAAGCCCAGACTCAGACGACAATGATCAAGCAGAGCTACACCTGTCAAGGTCCAGACTCCACCCATTGATGGTAAAGCACCGACCCACATGACACCAGTCAGAAGCCACAAACCGGCCTCCATTTTTACGAACCAAAGAGATATTCATTGGTGATCAAGCACCGAAGGGGTCCTGAGCACATCCACCCAGAAATCCGAGCCTGGGCTGGTGATCGGAGATGACATGTGAGATGGGCCGTCACTTTCAGCAGAGACTTAAGTTTCTGGGCATGGGCAGAAGAAGGACTTCAAGCCAGACAGGGTCTGGCTGATGCTAGAGCGACACAGAGAGAGCTTATAGTCACAGAGACACCTTAGTGACTTCCCATCAATATAGCACTTGTCATCTCCTTGACGAACAGAAGTTGACCCATAAATTCTGATCTGCCATTTAAGTCATATTTCATGTTGTGCATTAACTAATGTATCTCTGTATATATAATTGCCTGTGAATAGTATTGTGAATGCTTTGTTCATGTGATTTACTTGAGATTATAATCTTTCTTGTATTAACTCTACTAAGTAAATAAAGTAGCAGTAGTTCTGTCTGGTGTATCCGTTGTTGCATTCTGACCACTTGCTTACACTTGGCATAGTCAGCAAGATGGAACATTCTAGTGCCAAAATAGTGGATCAGGTTGAAATGGACTCCCCAGCGGAAGTATTTCCCTGGAGGCCATGCTCAACTACCTCCCAAAGCTACCAGTAAATAAATTGCAGCTGTGGGATTATGTGAAGAAACTGCGGAGTATGTTGCCTATGTATACCATGACCCACTCCATACTGACAGAGCTAACCTTCTTGACCCTTGAAGGAGAGGCACAAGAGACAGTTAAGTACCAACATTTAAAAGATCGGGACACTGTAGAAATGGTAATTAAGATCTTAGAGATCATGCATGGTGACATTATTGACCTTGGCAATTTATGAATGCACCTATTCTGATGGGTCCAAGAGGAGAGTGAGACTCTAGCGGAGTATGTCAAAGACCTGCAGGAAGTGAGAGCCCATATCACCAAGAAAATTTGGGAGGAATACCAGGGGACTAGTTGCCAGTCTGAGGGATCCCAATTTGATCCCAATTTGAGATAAGCCCTGAAAGAGCGGCTGTTGTCTAAACCTGACATGAGTTTTTTGGAGATTGAGGCTGAGGCTTGAGTCTGAGAAAAATAATCACCTTCCCTAATGGGAGTAGCCCAGAGATATCAAGTGGCTGCAACTTTGGAAGCAGATAACAGGGAAATGATTGGGCCCAAAAATTTCTTCAGGAAATCAGGGACATCTGAGGGGAACTGTACAGTATAAATAGATCTTCTACCCACCATAAAAGGACTGACCCCCTGATGCATTACAGAGGGAGACATGAAAAGGAATGTCCTCACCAACCTGGCCTATCTTCTCGAATTCGTCGCCTGTCGGGAGAATGCTGAGTGGAATGTTGGACCTGAGATGGCAAAGGACACATAACCCGAGGTTGCTTGAGCCAGGGCCCTGGAGGTAGAAGCCATCAGTTAACCTAATGCGCCCCACGGTTGAGGAGCCCACCGTGGGTGCCAGTTCTCGGACCGAAGCTGAGGAAGTCTCCAAAGATATTGTTGACGACAGGCCTATCACCTGGGCTGAATTTTATGGGTAGGGCATCTGCTGCTTGATGGACTCTGCTTCTTGATGGACACAGGATCCAAGGTAACCACGATGCCTAAAGAATACTTTCAAACTCACTTTCCTGATGCCGGCTAGTCTATGAAGGGGCTGAATATTAGACTAGTGGCTGCCAACCAATTCCCAATCCCTGTGGCCTGGGTGGTGTAAATAACTTTTCAGATGTGCTCAAGATAGTTGGGAAGAAAAGGGATTGTGTTGGTAAAGGTCCCATCTTAATTAGTTTCTAGTTAATGGATGGTGAGGGAGTTACTGGAATAGTGTGACTAGATACCATACCAGTCGAAGAGAGCTTCAACAACTCATCTGAATAGGTCAGGTCCAGATATTACCTGGAATATGGATCCTTATATTATTTGTTGATTGTTTGTTTCCCATGTCTCCTTTTCTCTCCACAGAGTCGTGTGAAGATTAAGATTTTGAAAACATTTTATATTAAAAAACTCACTAGTACATCAATAATGTGTATTTTCTTTACTGTCTTTATATGTTATTGGGCATATTATGAGGTTTTTTTTTGGTCATGGATTTGATAATATAGCGTGCCCTTAAGGGTTAAGACAACAGTATGGGGATGTTGTCAGGTGATTTCTATCAACATGGCAATGAGAGGTTGTTTTCATCTCCTGCGTGTGCTGCGCTTGGATTGCTCTGTTTGTAAGTGATCGGGTGATTCTATGTAGAGATGGTGCTCTGATTCACAGGTATATAGAGCATGAATGTATGTATGAATTGATTGTATCACCATGATGAGGGATTGATGACCCGTATACTTGATCTTGTGCTCTTTGGCTGCAGTGTCTGCGAGCGGTCATGTGCCTGCTGATGCTGGTGGTCTACTATGCATGCATTGAGACACAGAAAGCAGAGGAACGAATGACATACCCTGTAACACATAATGAAGCAGTGTGGGTAAATTTGATTTTCTACAGGCATAAGAGAGAGATTATTATTATTATTATTATTATTATTTATTGCTATAGCGCCATTTATTCCATGGCGATTTACATGTAAGGAGGGGTATACATAATAAAAACAAGTACAATAATGTTAAACAATACAAGTCATAACTGGTACAGGAGGAGAGAGGACCCTGCCCGCGAAGGCTCACAATCTACAAGGGATGGGTGAGAATACAGTAGGCGAGGGTAGAGCAGGTAGTGCAGCGGTTTAGTCGATTGGTGGTTACTGCAGGTTATAGGCTTGTCGGAAGAGGTGGATCTTCAGGCTCTTTTTGAAGGTTTCGATGGTAGGTGAGAGTCTGATATGTTGTGGTAGAGAGCTCCAGAGTAGGGGTGATGTGCGAGAGAAATCTTGTATGCGATTGTGGGAAGAGGAGATAAGAGGGGAGTAGAGAAGGAGATCTTGTGAGGATCGGAGGTTGCGTGCAGGAAAGTACCGGGAGACGAGGTCACAGATGTATGGAGGAGACAGGTTGTGGATGGCTTTGTATGTTATGGTTAGGGTTTTGTACTGGAGAGATGGATGTTAATTGGGCTAAAATGGAAACATGCTGTGAGGTAAGATGTGATTGGATTGTGGTTGCTATGTCAACATATTATGCCATGCTATTTGATTGGATGTTTTTTGTTATTTGTATCTCTTATGCCTTTTTGTTCTTGAGCATTTGTTGCATTTTATATATAATTGACATGTTTGTAAACTCTGTATTTGTCATTGAGAATTATTATCTCTTATTATGTATAATTCTTGTGTTTGATAGGAGTGGGCGGCATCTTATGTGGGAGTGGTGTGTTTGAGCCACCATACTATATAAGGTCGCCATTTTATGGATTTTATATGCTTGACAAAGACCTACAAAGGTCGAAACATTGCATCTTGGCAGAATAAAGTTTTTGGAAATTTCTATTCACCTGGAAGGGATGCTGTTCTTTTTTTCTACTTAGTGATATACTGTATGCTCCAATTGGGTCATTGGACCAGAACGTGCATCTCCCCATTGAAGTGCTGTCGGCAGATATTTGTTGATATAGGTCCAGAGATTACTTGACATCTCCCAGTTCTTTGGCAAAGTAGTCATACCCCTGGAAGCTACGATGACCTTGCCTGCCAGACAGTGCGGGCTCACCATGCAGACATGTGTGCCAAAAGAAGCAGTACAGATTGAGCCCATAGAGAGAGATGAGACAGTTCTTGGACTCTTAGTCACTCGCACTCTTACCACAGTGTGGCAGGGGCATGTGCCCATATGAGACAATTTGAGCTAAACAAACTTGCAGCTAACCCGCCAAAAAAAACAACCAGGTTCACTGTAAAAGGAGACCCATATACTCTGTCTCCCTCACTGTGAAAGAAGATGAAGATGAAGAGGAAAAAGTCTTCCTGCTGCCTCCTGGCGCAAATGGAGACTGATCTCATAAAGTGCAGTACTCCTACACCCTGCCAAGGATTGCCCATTCTGGGGAAAGCCAAGTACTGTGGTTCCCTAGATTTAGCTAGTGACTACTGTCAGGTTCCGATGATTGCTAAGGACCAACCAAAAACTGCCTTCATCCTCCCTCCCGGGACCATTCGAATTTTACCAGATGTTTTTTGCCCTGCCACATGCCCCTAGGACATTTCAAAGGATAATGGAGACCTGAATTTTAATTAACCTGAATCTACTTGGATGACGTTGTATATTCCTCTACCTTTGAAGAGCATCTTAGTAGATTAGAGCAAGTGCTATGGTGGCTCCAAAAGCATGGGAACTGATCCAAAGGAGGAAAGTTGCAGGTCTGACTGAATTAGCCAGGAACATGTGCGGTTAGTTAGATGGAGCAGCAGTTCTTATCAAAGGCCAGATAGTCGCAGAGGTGCCTTAGTGACTGTTCATGCCTATACAACATTTATCATCTCCATGCCAAACAGAAGTTGACCCATAAATCCTGAACTACTATCGAAGTAAAATTTCTTGCTGTGTATTAACTAATCTATCTCTGTATATATAACTCCCTGTGAATAGTATTGTGAATGTTTTTTTCATGTGATTTACTTAATAATAATAATCATTCTTGTATTATTCCTGTTAAGTAAATAAAGTAGCAATAGATTGTTGATCCCTGCCTGGTGTATCCGCTGTGACATTCTGACCACTTGCTTACAGTAACATACATCTATGTCAAACACTCAAATGTCAGGATAGGGTGAATCTCCATAAAATAGCTTTTTAAAAAAATATATATGTTTTTAGTTGATGAAAAGAAATTCTTTTCATCAACTAAAGAAGTTCAGATAAAATCTTGTGTTGTATAGTTAGCTTGATAGACTTTTCTTGGTCTGGACATGTAGTGGTACAAATATACAATCATCCTTGTTTATTGATTATTGTGCTTTTTTCCTATTTTTTTCCTTGTTGTATTTAGTCGCCCATCTCTAAGTCTGGACACATATTTGAAGTATTCAAATAATAACGATCTGTGAACATGATCGATCATACCAGCTTTTTACGCTTCCCCATAAAAAGGACAAACAGACCTGAAAATGTGACTTTTGCCTAGTAGGAAGATCACTGATACTGAGAGAGCTAGATAATAGACTCACGGGAGTGATGTGTGACTGAGATTATCAAGACTTGCATGAAAAACAATATTTCTATTTATTCCAGCTGTTTTGTTCAATTTTCAGCTGCACATTTTCCATGTACTTCCTACGTTGTGTTTGCAATGTTGCAAAACTTAGCACATTAAAAGCAATTATCATTATCATGATTAACTGTACAAGGATGTATAGCACAACAGTTTTACTAGCTAATTTTAATGGAACAATTATTATCTGCTTTTGCCTGCATGTTTTTTCTCATTTCATAAATAGATTTTACAATGTGTGCACATCACAGTTTTACAACATTGTGCCCCATACTCATCCATTTTAGAAATGTCCATTTTAGAACCAGAACAATAAAAAGAAATTATGATGAATACTACGTCATGTATTTTACTGCAGTAAATATCCTAAGGTGTTGAGTGGCTTACTCTTCATAATTAATGTTCATTCTCATTTAGAATATTAAATCATTATATACTTTATCATCCTATTAAATGCCTTATCACCATCTGATGAGAGAATATGCCCCAATTCTCACTATGTCCAGATATATAAGGATCAGTCTCAATGCCATCATCAAAATATAACTTTGAGTCTCTGAGAAGTTCAGAACTAAGAAAAGAAATCAGTCATGTCTGGAATCAAAGGAGGAAACTGCCAGAAGAGCTCGTGCCAGAATCCATGCAAAGATCCCTGCCAAAAAGTGCCGATCTGTGTAAATCCTTGCCAAGATCGTAAGTTACTCTTTTTCATTTGGCTTTTTTTGTATTGTTTGTAAGCTTTACACATTAATTTACATTACAGAAATTGGCTACAGAATTTTACATTGGTCTATTTGCTAAAAAAAATAAATAAAAGGAATGCATTTAAAAAAAATTTTTGGACGTCTTGCTGAAAACATGTCCTATTAAAGGTTAGTTTTAGCTCACACTACATATACACTTACGTTCAGCCTGTACAAAGATGTCCTGAGGTATATACAGTCCCAAGATACGATTTGCAGCTGTACGCCATTTAGCCACCTACTTTACCGTTTGATTTAAAATAGCTTTTTATTGAAAAGAGTGGTTGAATATGCTTTTTTGATGCAGTAAAGTGATTTTAGGCTAAGCAATGGAATATATTCAGTGTACGTATTTTTAATAATCAATAGCATTTTCCCAGAAGTAAGCCACAAACACTGCCTAGTATACCATTGCCTCACACCTGTCCTGCATAGGTGGCACAACAGCATTCTATAGATTTCAACAGGTTCCACCACAGCTCTATAGAATTCAGACTTTGTACATTCATTACGATGCGCCCATAATCATACATAACTCTGTAGATATTATCTTAAAATGCAGTGAACACAGAATGAATGTTTCTCTTTTCTAGCTTGCCAGTCTGGGTCCCAGTACTCCGGCTACAGCAATCAACAAGGTCATGGACAATGCCCCAAACAAGGTAAAGATAAAGAAATTTTTAGTTGCTTTTTCACTATCATCAGTGGTAAGTAATGTCTATGCGCAGATCAAAATCGCAGTGTTTAAAAGCTGCTTTATATGGATTCACTAATAGAAGTAGCCTTAGAAAAAGAGAAAAAAGTGTACTGCACCAGAATGGTCTTATTCACAATTTAATGCCGGATCCTTTAAGTAAACTGAATGCATATATAGCATATTCAACTGGTGTTCGGTGCTCAGCAAAGAAAGTACATTACTTTAGTCAATACAAAAAAGAAGAAAGGCTTGCTGCACTCACCACGATGAGAAGGATATCAAAGTTGACCTGGACCCGTTGAAGTAATTTATGTGAAACACTGATATCCTTCTCAACGTGGTGAGTGCAGCAAGCCTTTCTTCTTTTTTATATTCATTAATAGAAGTGCATATGGGATATATTATCAAGAAAAACTAAGATGTGCACTAATTGCTGAAAAAAAAGCCTCCAAAGAGTATGCAGCTCAGGTGAGAGAAGCACACAGCTTCTTAGGGTCCCGTTACACTAAACGATGCACCAGCAATGCCGACAATGATACGACCTTGTCAGGATCGCTGGTGAGCTGTCAAACAAGCAGATTTCACCAGTGATCAGGACCAGCGAGGACGCTGGTATCCAAGGTAAATATTGGGTAACTAATCGAGTGCGTTGCTTAGTTTCCCTCTGTGTACCTTGGATACCTGCGTGCTCGCGCTAGGAGCTGGTATCCAAGGTAAATATCGGGTAACTAAGCGCGCACATCACTTAGTTACCCACTGTGTACCTTGGATACCAGCTCCCAGCGCGAGCACGCAGGTATCCAAGGTACACAGCGGGTAACTAAGCGACTCGCGCGCTTAGCTACCCAATATTTACCTTTCCCGCTGCCACATTCAGCGATGCGGGCTGGCCAGCAGGAAACCAATGATCAAAAAATGGCCCAGGACATTTCTGCACAATCAGCGATACCCGGCAGGGGTTCGCTGATGCATGTTACACACAGTGAGATCACTGGCGAGATCGCTGTTGCATCACAAAATCAGCGATCTCGCTAGCGATCTCGCTGTGTGTGACGGGGCCTTTACTGAGCACACGCACAGAACAGTAAATAGATTCAATAGAAAGCATTCATTTTCTATTATGTGCATACCCTGCTGTTTGTGGGCTCAGGCAGATGTATGCCTCTATAGCTGGAGCTGCGTGAGAGATTGGTGGCGGTCGCCCTTATCTACTTGCAATTAAATGGAGACTCAAATATGAAAAAAATGATCAAGGAGATTTGTTATACTTTAAACTACATGAGTAACTGATATATATTCACTTTTTCATCAGATCCCTGCAACCCCTGCTGTCCTCCTCCCTGCTGTCCTGATCCCTGTTGTCCTGATCCCTGCCAAGGTCAAGGGAATATTTATTGTAATAAATGAAGATTTGACACCTGACTGGGTTCCTTGCATCACAGAGCTGACCACAGAACTACTGTATAATGGTGCACAAGTAGAATCCAATGCCCTTTAATGATAGGTAAGAAAACATGGCACTCAAAGTAGATAAATTTAAATAAATGATTTAATATGCAATCCAACAGTAAAGGTTCAAACGTTTCAGTATACTTTAGACCTTCCTCAGTGTGATTATTGTCCAGTTGAAAAGATATCAGATTGTGTTTTATCCCCTGAGTAAGCTTGAAAGCGCTGAACACCTTGTCTGCTTGAACCAGCTGTGGACACATCGAACCCTAGCCTGCCCAGGGAATAAAACACAATCTGATATCCTTTCAACTGGACAATAGGCACAATAAGGAAGGTCTAATGTAGACCGAAATGTTTGAGAACCTTCATTGTTGGATTGCATATTAAATCATTTATTTAATTTCATGTACTCTGAGTACCGCGTTTTCTTCCGTATCATTGCGGTCCTTGCATCGTTCCCCATCTTTCGGCAAATGTACTACAAATAGTCCTAATCAACTTCTGAATCCTGACCTTCACCTTTACTTGCTGTTTACTCATCTGTTCTGTTATCCAATAAAATGCTGTTATTAACATATGGTTTATGTATTCATCTTTTATGCATTAAAAAGCTTTAATCAAAGCCAACCAGTCCTCAGAAAAAATACTATTGACCTGCAAATTTGAGGCTAATCTGCAGATTAATATCACTATTGACATGACTAGTGCCCGCACTTAGCCAAACGCTGCAGGTAGAAAATGAATTGTGTGCCTCCTGGCAGTACTCCAGGTTCAGCCACGTGGCTTGTGCTGGTACGGGTTCTGTAAATGCTTTGAGTTTACAGAGCAGGGGCAGTAACTGTGCACCCCGCACTGACTAAGAGCTGGGTCTGCATTGGGGCAGGCTGTCAGTCGGTGTTGGAGGCGTGGTTACAGCCACCGCTCTGCATGCTCAAAATAGTGATTGTACCCGCTCTGGCGCCACTCTCATTAGTGAAATCGGAATGCTGTCGAAGATAACAAAGTTATATAGGCTAATAGCATCTTTTTCAAGTTCCCTTTTAAAGGGTTTCAAAAGTTAGCGTCGATGTAGGTAAGATGAAAAATAACAAGGACAGATGAAGGGTTATTTCTAAGAAAAAAAAAGGCAGACATGTTTTTCTTATCAAGAACAACACTTTAAAAAAAATGTGGAAGATCAAATGCTTTTTATATGCAACACAAAGCTTTTTTAGCATAAATATACTCAAAAGACTATTCCTATCTTCAAGATCATATCCAAATATGTAGTAGTTGTAACAATAATAATTTTAACAGATACCTCCAATTAGAAATGTAGTACATTTCTTCTTATAACCCACACAGCTTAGCAACCAATATGAAGCCCTCATGCTGGAGAACAAAAATGGCACAGCTCAGGATGATACCGTATCTACAAGTGAAGACACACTATCAACAAAAGAAGTTACTCTGTCAGCAAAAGTGGAAACAAATGACACTCAAAAACACTCACAAGCAACAAGCAGTGCGTCCGGAAAGAAAAGAAGAGTGGTAGTTATGGGCGACTCACTACTAAGAGGCACGGAGGCAACTATCTGCAGGCCGGACATAACCGCACGAGAAGTATGCTGCCTCCCAGGAGCAAAAATCAAGGATGTGGCCAACAGGATACCAACTATCCTCAAATCCAAGGACGGCTACCCTTTCCTACTGATACAGTTGTGGCCAAAAGTATTGACACCCCTGCAATTCTGTCAGATAACACTCTGTTTCTTCCTGAAAATGATTGCAAACACAAATTCTTTGGTATTATTATCTTCATTTAATTTGTCTTAAATGAAAAAACACAAAAGAGAATGAAGCAAAAAGACAAACAAAAACCCCAAAACATCAGGGAACCTCTGCCATGTTTGACTGTAGGGACCGTGTTCTTTTCTTTGAATGCCTCTTTTTTCTCCTGTAAACTCTATGTTGATGCCTTTGCCTAAAAAGCTCTACTTTTGTCTCATCTGACCAGAAAACATTCTTCCAAAACGTTTTAGGCTTTTTCAGGTAAGTTTTGGCAAACTCCAGCCTGGCCTTTTTATGTCTCGGGGTAAGAAGTGGGGTATTCCTGGGTCTCCTACCATGCAGTCCCTTTTCATTCAGACGCTGACGGATAGTACGGGTTGACACTGTTGTACCCTCGGACTGCAGGGCAGCTTGAACTTGTTTGGATGTTAGTCGAGGTTCTTTATCTAACATCCGCACAATCTTGCGTTGAAATCTCTTGTCAATTTTTCTTTTCCGTCCATATCTTGGGAGGTTAGCCACAGTGCCACGGGCTTTAAATTTCTTGATGACACTGCGCACGGTAGACACAGGAACATTCAGGTCTTTGGAGATGGACTTGTAGCCTTGAGATTGCTCATGCTTCCTCACAATTTGGTTTCTCAAGTCCTCAGACAGTTCTTTGGTCTTCTTTCTTTTCTCCATGCTCAATGTGGTACACACAAGGACACAGGACAGAGGTTGAGTCAACTTTAATCCATGTCAACTGGCTGCAAGTGTGATTTAGTTATTGCCAACACCTGTTAGGTGCCACAGGTAAGTTACAGGTGCTGTTAATTACACAAATTAGAGAAGCATCACATGATTTTTTGAACAGTGCCAATACTTTTGTCCACCCTCTTTTTTATGTTTGGTGTGGAATTATATCCAATTTGGCTTTAGGACAATTCTTTTTGTGTTTTTTCATTAAAGATAAATTGAATGAAGATAATAATACTAAAGAATTTGTGTTTGCAATCATTTTCAGGAAGAAACTGAGTATTATCTGACAGAATTGCAGGGGTGTCAATACTTTTGGCCACAACTGTACATGTAGGCACAAACGACATGGCAAGAAATGACCTACCAACTATCTGCGAAGGCTTTGAAATTCTAGGGAGGAAAATAAAGGAATGGAATGTACAGGTTGTTTTCTCATCAATCCTCCCAGTCGATGGTCATGGCATCAGAAGATGGAATAAGATACTAGAGGTGAACAACTGGCTACGACGGTGGTGCAGGCAGCAAGGATTTGGATTCTTGGACCATGGCATAAATTACCTCTATGATGGACTTCTCGCAAGAGATGGGATACACCTCACAAAACCTGGGAAACACACATTCGCCAGAAGACTTGCCACACTCATCAGGAGGGCTTTAAACTAGTGGAAGAGGGAATGGGAGGAAAAACAGAAGACAAGAACATGCAGCAGAAGGACAAACTAATCAAGGATACTAGATGTGGTAAAGAGGACCAAAGACAGGGTACTCAGAAGGAAGCTAAGAAAAAGGAAGCAAAACTTATTTCCTGCATGCTGACCAACGCAAGGAGCCTGACCAACAAGATTGAAGATCTGGAGTTGGTAATGTATGAGGAAAAATACGACATAGTAGGAATAACTGAGACATGGTTAGACGACAGCTATGACTGGGCGGCTAACTTGCAAGGATGTGATTCGTTTAGGAGGGATCGTAAAAAAAGGAAAAGGGGTGGAGTCTGTCTATATATAAAGTCCACTTTTAAGCCCACACTAAGAGAAGATATACAAGAGGGAAATGAAGAGTTGGAGTCTCTATGGGTGGAGATACAAGGAGGGAAAAGTAATAAAATCCTCATAGGGGTTTGTTATAAGCCACCAAATATAATAGAAACCACTGAAAATGTATTATTGAAACAAATAGACAAAGCAGCAAATTACAATGAGGTGATTATTATGGCGGACTTCAACTACCCCAACATAGACTGGGAAACTGAAACCTGCGTATCTCAGAAAGGAAACCAATTTCTGTCAGTGACCAAGTATAATTATCTGTCACAACTTGTGCAGGGCCCAACTAGAGGGACAGCCCTTCTGGACTTAATTTTAAGCAACAGGCCAGATAGAATAACAGAAGTACGAGTCGATGGGCACCTAGGGAACAGTGACCACAATATAATACAATTCCACTTGTCCTTCAGTAAGGTGCCCTGGAAGGGGGTTACGAAAACGCTGAATTTCAGGAAAGCAAAGTTTGATCAGCTTAGAGAGGACCTTCGCCGAATTCATTGGGACAATATCCTCAAAAATAGGAGCACAGAAAATAAATGGGAAATATTTAAATCAGTTTTACACACCCACTGCGAGCTAGCCATACCGTACAGAAATAAAAGGACTAGGAACAGGAGAACACCAATGTGGCTAAATAAGGATGTAAAAAGGGCAATAAATAACAAGAACAAGGCATTAAGGAAGCTAAAACAAGAAGGCAATGAAGAAGCATTAAAAAGTTATAGATAAAAAAATAAAATGTGTAAAAAACAAATACATTTAGCAAAAGTGGAAACTGAGAGACTCATTGCTAAGGAAAGTAAAACAAACCCGAAACAATTCTTTAATTATATAAACAGTAAAAGGATTACAATTGATGGTGTCGGCCCTTTAAAGAACAATGAAGGTGAAATCATAGAGAGCGATGTGGGAAAAGCAAATGTTTTAAATACTTTTTTCTCAACAGTGTTCACACAGGAAAAGGATTTGCCAGGAGAAATGCAGAGTGATAATGTAAACTCCCCATTAAGTATTACCTGCCTAACCCAGGAAGAAGTGCAGAACCACCTTAGTAAGATTAAAATTGACAAATCACCAGGCCCTGATGGCATTTACCCTCGGGTATTAAGTAATGTGATAGACAGGCCTCTATTCCTTATATTTAAAGACTCTATAGAAACAGGGTCTGTTCCTTTTGATTGGCGGCAAGCAAATGTGGTACCAATATTCAAAAAGGGGTGTAAAAGGGAACCTGGAAACTATAGGCCGGTAAGCTTAACATCTGTTGTGGGTAAAGTTTTTGAAGGGTTTCTAAGGGATACCATTATGGAATATCTCAATGTTAATAAATGTTTAACTCCATATCAACATGGATTTATGAAGGATCGCTCCTGTCAAACTAACCTGATCAGCTTCTATGAGGATGTAATCTCTAAAATGCACCAAGGAGAATCATTGGATGTCATTTATCTCGACTTCTCCAAAGCATTTGACACTGTCCCACATAAAAGATTGGTAAGTAAGATGAGAAAGCTTGGGCTAGGGGAAAATATGTGTAGATGGGTAGGTAGCTGGCTTAGTGATAGAAAGCAAAGAGTGGTTATTAATGGTGCATACTCAGATTGGGCCAGGGTTACTAGTGGGGTTCCACAGGGTTCTATATTGGGCCCCCTACTATTTAATATATTTATTAATGATCTAGTGGATGGCTTACACCGTAAAATATCAGTATTTGCAGATGATACAAAACTATAAGGTAGTTAACACAAAGGAGGACAGTTTGCAACTACAGACAGATTTGAGTAAATTGGAGAATTGGGCTGAAAAATGGCAAATGAGGTTTAACACGGATAAGTGTAAGGTTATGCACATGGGAAGGAGAAACAGATGCTACAATTACTTACTAAATGGGAAACTGCTGGGGAAATCAGACATGGAAAAAGACTTAGGCATCTTAGTCAATAAGAAGCTAAATTGGAGTGCCCAGTGTCAGGCAGCTGCCACCAAAGCAAATAGGGTCATGGGATGCATTAGAAGAGGTCTTTTTGGATAGAATATTTTAGGCTTACTGTGCGCTGCTGAAACCAGGATAAAGTCACCACATGAGAAACTTTTTAACTCTTTATTCCCAACGTGTTTCAAAGTGGAAAATCACTTCTTCTT